>NC_136072.1:965592051-966192051 GCF_964261635.1 Lissotriton helveticus
ACTCCCCTTCCCCTCACTCCCCTCCCATACTCACCTTCTTTCAGTCCCCCTGCTTCACTTCCCTTCCCCTCTCTTCCCTTCCTTCCCTCCCTCACTCATTTTCCTTTCCTCTCTCACCGTACTTCACTTCACTCACTCCTTCACTCAGTCCCTCTGTCCTCTCACTTCCTCACTCCTCTTCCCTCACTCCCTCTATATTACCCTCACTCCCTCCATCCCCTCACTCTGTGACTCCCCCTTCACTCACCCTCACTCACCTTCCATCCCTCACTGTCATCAACTCACCCTCACTCACTCCTCTTCTGTCATTTGTTCCCTCAGTCACTTTCTACCCTTCATTCAGTCATTTTATCCATTCATTTATGCAGTGCACCTTCATTGAAAAAGAGAATGAGAGAATATATAAGGAATATAGCTCTTTTTGGAGAATTGGAGGTAGTTTTATACTTTTTCAGAACGATTTTATACTTTTTTTGGTTTTTTGGGGGGAGAAAAACAAAACCAGGGAATCCAAAACTGCTCAACAGGAGCAAAAAAAGGGGAAAAATTAGTGCTGGGTGGAGCAGCGGTGTTCTTCTTTTCGACGAACAATAAGTTCGACGCTCTGATCCCCATAGCAAAGCAGTTTGTCGCAGTCCTTGCAGAGAAATTTGAGACCTGCAAAGACCGGCTGCAGGTTTGAAATTAGTCTTTCAGGTCTTCCGGAAGGTGTTGCTCCTCCGGTGGAGGTGCTGCCGCCATCTCTTTGGGGATTGTGTGCCAGGTCCCTGACACTCTCCCATGCAAAGTTATTGGGGTGCCTCCTCTTTACATGCCTGATTAAGGTGGCATTGCCAAATCTGTACTTTTTTGTTCGGTCACCACGTGACAAGGTGGTGCCACAAATTTTGCAGCACACCTTCACCGCATTCACCTTCTTTTCACCTTCGGGGAAGGTAAAAAAATTCCAAATAAAATGTTCTTTTACTTTGCGCCGAGGATGGTCCTCTGGCACAAACTCTTCATCAGAGTCACTGGAGGTTGTCTGTCTTCCAGCCATTCTTCAGAAAAAGACAAGATGCTGCAGAAGAACCAGGGAACAACTCTTGCTCTCTCCAAGTTCAAAGTGGTAGTGAGGGAAATGGGTGGGGGTGTTGTATATATAACAGGAACAATTTGTAGCTTTAAAGCGGATTTATTATTAGTAGCAGCACAGCAACAGAGAATCCAACTCCTTGGCATCCAGAAGGCAAGTATCTGACCTCAAGCCAAGTAGCCAGGAGTGTTCTAACAGAACACTTAAAGCATAACAAGGTAAATTAAAGGTACAGAGTGATGAATATGAATTAACATGTAAATGAAAATGTAACAGGGGGCTCTCAATATTTGGAAAAAAAACTGTTATGAACCAATGAAAAGTGTTGTTTTACGGTCACATGGTTTGACGTGCTTACGCTACGCGCTCCAGAGAGCTTCCGGGTGTGCTAACGCGGCACGTATGTAGGAGCTTATGGAGGCGCTTCCGGGGGCGCTTAGGCGGCGTGTATGAATGACGTTTTACTTGATTTTCGGATATGTGTTTAGAGTCAAAATACGGTTTTAAAAAAGCAAAAATACTATTTTTATGAGTATGCTACTGAATGTCTTGCATTATTATTTACTTTAAATACATATTTATATATTTTTTCGCTTGCGGGAATAACGCTAACGCTACGTGTACAGATGCGTTTGCGGGTACACGCACCCTGAGCGCTCCGGGGTTAAAAAAGTTTTTTGAAAAACCCAGGAAAAATACATTGAAATATTAATGTTACAAAAATATACAATATTTAAATAATTTAAAAAAAATTATAATGATTAAGAGCTATAAAAAATAGCTATTAAAAAAAACGTAATAATTCACATTCAAAACCATAGGTTTCAAACTCGTTATAGTTAGGAATTAGCTTTTAAAAAACCTTTGAAATTCACTGAAAAAACCATAGGTTTCACACCAGTTATAGTTAGCTGAACATTTTACTCATACAAAACCATTGAAATTCCCACATTATAGTTAGTTGGACTCACTATAACTCGCGCGCCCGCAATCCACTGCTAATGATGTCACATATTACATCATTCGTGACATGGTCAGTGACATCACTGATGACATCACTGATGACATCTCAATTGACATCAGTGATCACATCACTGATGACATCATTCATGTGATAATACGATGCACCTCCTCACACTCTAATCTAACCTTTGATATACCCAGTCTTAAATACAGACTACCATTCTTGAAACCATTGACACACCAATATCAGTTACTACATACGCACTCACTGATTCCTAGCTCTACACACACATCCACTCATACATACAGTCACTCATCAATACAACACTATCATATGCACTCAAACACCTATACAGACTCTTACACACTCATCCACAGACACCTTGTCAATCATGCAAAGAATCAATCACACTCCCATTTCCTCACCTATACAGTTATACACACACCACCTCCTCATGGAGGGCGAGCGAGGGATCCAGAGAATTATTCATGAGCTTACGATAGATCAAAGATATCACCTTCTTTTCCAGATGGTCCTTTAATATTCTGTCTTCCAACGGCGAGGAATATGGATATTCCTCTCCCTTTGGCAGCACAACCCTCAGGTCATGTCTAACTTGCAGGTATCTAAAGGTTTCGAGGGTGCTAGCTGATATTCTTGCTGTAGTATTGCAAATTGTTTGATATCTCCCTTAACCCACAGGTCTCCTACCTCTTAAAACCACTGTGCTTTGCCAAGAGTCCCAATCACGTGGAATCCCATAAAGGTGTCATCTGTGTGAGTCTACCTTTCCACTGAAGAGCTGTGAGTGCCTCTTTTCAAACCCACAGTGTAGTGAAGGCTGGCTCAACAAAGGAGTCTACCCTGCCACCCCCATAAATAGCTCTCAAGTATCCAGTATGTCTATGGTTTCAAAAATGGTAGTCTGTATTTTAGAATGGGTGTATCAAAAGTTATATTAAGGTGTGAGGAGGTACATCGTATTATCACTAGGATGATGTCATCAGTGATGTCATTTGAGATGCCATCAGTGATCTCACTGACCATGTCATGAATGATTTAATATGTGACGGCATCAGTAGTGCATTGCGGGGGCGCGAGTTATAGTTAGCTGAACTAACTATAATGGGGAATTCCATGGTTTTGTACGAGTGAAATGTCCATATTACTATAACGTCCCTGAAACCGATGTTTTTTTCAGTGAATTTCTAAGGTTTTTTAAATGTTTATTTCTAACTATAACGTGCCTGATACCTATGTTTTTTTCAGTGAATTTCAAAGGTTTTTTAAATGCTAATTATTACGTCTGTAAAACCTAGGGTTTTTTCAGTGAAGATATATATCAGCTCGCAGAGGGAGAGCTACAGGCCGTCGGGCCTGCTAGCAGAGACACACCTACGAGCTAACCGGATGGCTCATACAGATAGAACTGTGGGCCCAACTGTTTGCTGGTGCACAGCTGTGAGTCGATGCACTGATTTCTAAATGCATAGCCGTGAGCCGCAATTGGTCTAACCATGATATAACACAGATACATCATCCTCTCTAATATCAACAACAGACAAAACAATGTTGTGTAATGACAATTATTTACTCTTGAATAATGAAAAATGCTGCGACATCTGAAAAGGTATTCCATACATTGTGACTGTGTCACAATGTATAGTTTACTGTAAAAACATATTGTTTCCTCCCTCACAGGGGAGTTTCGATACCTCGATTTGGCCTTCCATTCCGACCTTGAAGGCAGAGTTCGACAAGCTGAGCCGAATAAGAGCCTTATTGTCCCAGAAAGAAGTTTCTTTCACGTCTGACCTTGAGACTTATGTCCTGCAGGTGGCCAACACGACAACCGAAGTTCATAATCTTTTAAACACTGATCTCCCACAATATTTTGCTGAACTAATTCATTCTATTTTCAATGATTCGCATACAACAGGGCTGATGCATTTTTTTAGCTTGTGAGATCCGGCCTTGCAACGTGTTTTCACACTGTTTTTGGTGGGATACCTGCTTTCATTCATTCTATTTTCTCGAGTAATTTTGGTAGGTTGCCACTTCAACTAGCTTTGGCTGTCGGACTTTTCCTCTTAATCTGCATGCTCAGAAATGGCTGCTTGTTCATAACCCAGCCCTACTACCGCTACTTTGCAATTGCATGCTTGACTATTATGGCACCTTGCTGCTGGCCACTCTCAGCGTGGCTTACAATTTGTCTTTCCGCTATCCCTGGTATACTTGCAACCAGATAGTGTTCTCATGCATGTCCTGTCCCTTCCAATGGGAGTTGGATCTATGCCTCAAAAACACAGCGTCACCTAACCCAGATTTTCCTTAACTGATGAAACCTTTGATGAATCAAGAGCGTGTAAGTTCCAGTATTGGTTTCATGGCATATGCTGCTGCACTTGGTGTGCTAGCTCAGTGGGATGTATGTACGGATGCACATGATTTCCTGCAACGGAGTTACATCGAGTACCACGCAAGTTGCCCTGCTATGGTGTTGAAAGCTCCGATAATCAATGAGCATGTTTGCTCCTTTGAAATGCTCAATTGGATGGCATATACTTTTTCAGATGAAAATAATGATTTCCTATTGAAAGCTGTTGCAACTTACTGCTCTTATACACGGATAGATTAATGTGGCTGTCCCACATGTTTTCTTTTCTCTCTCACCAGGGTATTTTTTATTTTTTTTGTTTTCAACACTGTTGACATTCTTAACCTACTTAATTTTCCTATACTGGATATCTGCTCTTCTTGGCTCAGATTTATTTGGACTCTGTGTTCTACTTTGCTCACTGTGCATTGGACTGCCCAAAGGGGAGGGTGTTGTGGGGGTTACGAGGTGCCAATAAACATTGCTAAGTTAGCATGCATTTCTGTTTCGCTGCTTTGCATGGGAACTGTCTGCCTTCCACTATTTCTGCTGTGCACTGAGTACTCATCTGTATGTGTTCAAGAGCAGAAAACAAAATTGCTGGTTATTCAGCTTTGGCCCATACCACGCACATATAGACATAACATGGAACAGACCTCTGCCTCTGAAATTTCCAGTGCTTTTAATATTGCACAGGATGCAAATTGCACACACTTGGAGAACAATATTTACCGACAAACACCTGTGCTTCTCCGGAGATGTAAATCCTATCATATAAGACTTGAGGTAGGGGGTTCCACTGTCCAACCCCAGAGGTCTCCCACTAATATAATAAACATAGCTCATAGCATCGGGAGGGTGGTAACCTCTATATGGCTTAATCCACTGACATTATAATACACTTTCCCTATTTGTACTTTCTTGAATTGTAACTATGCTATTTGTATTGTATACATGCATTTCTTTACGCACCTTAGCACGTATACCGCATTATAGAGCTTGTTAGTTGAATTAAACATTTTAAACCTGTGTTTTTTTCGGTGAATTTTTAAGGTTTTTTAAATGCTAAATGCTAATTTTAACGTCCCTGAAACCTCTGTTTTTTTAGTGAATTTCTCAGGTTTTTTAAAACAATTTTAATTATGAAAAGATGTTTGTAACTATGTGTTTCTTTTTTGTATAATTTTCTACATATTTTTAAAAACCTTTAAAATAATTATTATCACTTTTTTAAAACACATAACATAGCTGATTAAAGATTTATAGTGTTATTTATTTGAATAATTACATTTCTTACACATTTTAATATTCTTCTATTGTTCTTAATTTTGTGCAGTGTGATAATATAAGACAGAATTATGACTAGAAAAAGAAAATGTGTATATAATATTTTACATTAATTTTCTTTTACTGTTTTTTGCTAAATTAAGTTTTGTATGATTGCTTTTAATAGTATAAAAGATGTTCTGTTGTCTCATTATTATAAATATCTTCTTTATATATATATTTTTGTTTGGTTTACAAAAAAGGGTTGCACACTGATTGCAAACCTACAAGGTGGGTGCGCGGATCCCGTTATGCCAATATCAGTCTAAAATACGCAATTAGAATGAATTAATATATGAAGAAGTTTACCACTCAGTGCAAAAAAATAGTAATATAAAAGTTATAAATTTGTTTTGAAATGTTGTTAACAGAATATTGAATGCTTACACTGAAATAATATCTTTTTTAAACAAAGAGGTTTATTATTGAACCCCAAAACTTTGTATTCCTGTAGTTGTAAAATTTTTTTAAGATCTTTAAAACACATTTTTATGTACGCAGCACCATCCCGCACTAGTGACGTAGGAGTCTCGAACCCTGTCAGCACATATTTCTGGAATTGCGTAGAAGTCGTGACTCCAGCGTAATTTTAAAAAGTATGAAATACCAATGTTGCAAGTTTAAATATCTGTTTTGTTTAAAGACTTTCCATTAAAATAGTTTTGAACACAATATGCTAATAGCAATGTATACTTTTAAATAACATTTAGCAAATTTGACAGGTTTGCAATATATATGCAATGGGTTTGCTTCCCGTACGCGAATCCATGTGACATGGGAAAAAAGCTTTTTAGTCTTTAAAACGCTATTCAATCTCATAGAGGGTGGATCCAACACCTGTTCTAGTCGTTTTCTTTTGAGTGTGTCTGCTTGTTAAACTATTTTTTGTATGTTATGTAAATTGTTTATTTTAGTTGGTGTTCACACTATTTTTGATTGAACAATGGCATCAGCTTTTCCTGAAGAGGAGCAGCATGAGGAGATGGGTGAGGTGGAAGAGCTGGTGAAGAAGCAGAAAGAAACTATTGTATGGGCTTGTTTTTCACTGTGCCAGAATGGGAGAAAAAGGTGAACGCAAGGAAGGTGACCTGCAGCATCTGCCACAAAGTCCTCTCCCAAGGATCTGAAAAAAAACATTCATGTGGCACTTCTTCAATGAAGAAACACTTGGAAACCATGCATTCAACTTGTCTTGCATGAGAGATAATACATCAAGAGAAACGGGAGCAAGCTGCAGCTGATGACGGTAGTCAACCATTTATCTCAGCTGTTGTTGTACTCACCGCTTCATAACCCCTGGGCTTCCCTGAGCTTACGGATGCAGGAATTGATCTTTGAAAATTCCTAACAACTCTTTGTGTTGGGGAGCTGTCTATTGATGTTATTATTAATCTTTTAAAAGCACATACGTGCTCATTTTGTTGGGGGGGGTTCTACCTTGTGTTTCTTTTTTCTTATGAAACACCCTAGTTGGACTGGTTCATGTTTTTTTTAGTTTAATAAATTCAAAAACACCATAAAATGAAAAGAAATTCAGAAAATGCAAAAAAAAATCAAAATTGTAAAACAATAATAAAAGGCTCTCAGGGAATCACCTATACTGGTTAAAATTAGAAAAATTGCATGTAGTGAATGTGATTGCTTGCATCAATGTGTGTTTGACAAATGATAAAATTGTGAATGAGTAGGGCCTCAGTGAATGGATGAGCACATGCATAATACGTGAGTGAATGAATGAGTGAAAGAGGTTTGCTTGAGTGATTTGATATGTGCACGAGTAGTGCCTGAGTGAATGGGTGAGCATGTGTGTAATACCTGAGTGAATGGATGAGTGCAATAGTAGTGCCGCCTGGGTGATTGGATAAGTGCATGGGTAGTGCTTGGGCGAATGGAGGAGTGCATGGGTAGTGCCTGAGAGAATGGATGAGTGCATGGGTAGTGCCTGGGTGATTGCATGAGTGCAGGGGTAGTGCCTGGGTGATGGGATGAGTGCATGGGTAGTGCCTAAGTGGGAGGATGAGTGCCTGGGTAATATCTGAGTCATTTGACAAGTGCATAGGTAGTGCCTGAGAGAATGGATGAGTACATGGCTATTGCCTGAGTGAATGGTTGAGTTGAAGAATAGTGCCTGAGTAACTGCATGAGTGCATGTTAGCGTCTGGATGACTGCATGAGTGCAGAGGTACTGCCTGGGTGATTGGATGAGTGCATGGGTAGTGCCTAAGAAAATGGACGAGTGCAGGGGTAGTGCCTGAGGGGATGGTTGAGTGCAAGAGTAGTAACTTAGTGATTGGATGAGTACATGGATACTGTCGGTGATTGCATGAGTGCAGGGGTAGTGCCTGGGTGATTGGATAAGTGCTTGGGTAGTGCTTCAGTGGAAGGTTGAGTGCATGGGTAATGCCAGGGTCGATTAACAAGTGAATGGGTAGTGCCTGAGAGAATGGATGAGTGCATTGGTAGTGCCTAAGTGAACGGTTGAGTGTAAGAGTAGTGCCTAAGTGATTATTGCCTGGGTGATTGCAGAGGTAGTACCTGGCTGATTCAATGAGTGCATGGGTAGTGCCTGGGTGATTGCCTGATGGCATGGGTAATGCCTGATTGCTTGGATGTGTGTATGGATAGTGCCTCCTTGATTGCATGAGTGCATGGGTAGTGCCTGTGTGACTAGACGAGTGCATGGGTAGTGCCGGAGTGAATGGTTGAGCAATAGTATTGCATGAGTGCATGGGTAGTGCCTGGGACATTGCATGAGTACAGGGGTACTGCCTGGGTTATTGGATGAGTGCCTGAGTAGTGCCTGAGTGACTTCATGAGTGCAGGGGTAATGCCTGGGTGCTTAGATCAGTGCATGGGTAGTGCCTGAGTAAAAGGATGACTACAAGAATAATGCCTGGGTCATTGGATGAGTGCACCAGTATTGCCTTAGAGAATGGATGAATGTATTGGTAGTCCCTGAGTGAATGGTTGAGTGCAAGAGCAATGTCTGAGGGATTGTATGAGTGCATGGATAGTGCCTGTGTGATTGCATGCATGCGGGGGTAGTACCTGGGTGCTTGGATGAGTGCATAGGTAGTGCCTGGGTGATTGTATGACTGCCTGGGTCATGAGTAATTAATTAGATGTGTCTATGGGTAGTGCCTCCTAGTTTGTATGTGTGCATGGGTAGTGCCTGTGTGAATGGATGAGTGCATGGGTAGTGCCTCAGTGAATGGTTGAGTACAAGAGTAGTTCCTGAGTGATTGCATGATTGCATGGGTAATGCCTGGGTGAATACATGAGTACAGGGGTACTGCATGGATGATTGGATGAATGCCTGGGTTGGGTAGGGGCTGGCTATAAGGATAAGTACAAGGGTAATGTCTGGGTCATTTGACAAGTGTATGGGTAGTGGATGGATGAGTGCCTGGGTACTGCATTGGTAATTTCATGCCTGCATAGGTAGTGCCTCAGTGATTGGATGAGTGCATAGGTAGTGCATGGGTAATTTCATGCCTGCATGGGTAGTGCCTGAGTAATTGTATGAGTGCATGGTAGTGTCTGGGTGATCACATGAGTGTAGAGGTACTGCCTAGGGGATTAGATGAGTGCATGGGTCACGCCTGAGAATTGATGAGTGCAAGGGTAGTGACTGAGTGATCGGATAAGTGCATGGGTAGTGCCTGATTGACATCATGAGTGCAAGGGTAATGCCTAGGTGCTTAGGTCACTGCATGGGTAGTACCTGAGTAAAAGGATGACTGCAAGAGTAATGCATGGGTCATTGGATGAGTGCATGGGTAGTGCCTGAGAGAATGGATGAGCTCATCGGTAGTGCCTGAGTGAATGGTTTATTGCAAGAGTAGTGCCTGAGTGATTGCATTAGTGAGGTAGTTATTCTTTATTAATGTTTAGACACCATCATTAAAATATAGTCTTTAAAAACAATAACATATTTTATATACGTGTACCATATAAATACCAATTCATCATAATACACTAAAAGCTCCAAACCCCTACTATTTACACTAGAAGACACTAATCCAAGCAACATTTAAGGAACTTAAACAGTGTGCAAGTCACAGCAAACATTCTATCCTTAAGAGAAGCTCTAGTGCATCATTTCGACAATTGATCTTATATTTTTTGAAAAGAGGTTTTAAAATCAAGCAGCGTGGCCTATAAAAATACCAACAATCAATTAAAACATGAACGCTGAGATTATAAAATGGCATTCCACATGTGCAATTATACTCTTGATCTAGAAAGGCTTGAAATGTCACAGCTCTTACATAACGTACATTTAATCCTGTCCGGAATTTTAATAGTAATGAACGTAGCCGATCATCTGGTAATGCCGATAAATAAGGAAATACATTTACTTTTCTTTACCCTCCTTTCCCACTGTTATTCACTTCTTTCTATTTCAGTGACAGAACAGGCTGATATCTTCTGTGTATTTGAGGCCAATAATTTATCTCAAAGGCGCACAATTGATTTATATGCTGGAAGTTCCAGGCCTGCAAATTAACTTTTAATCTTATTGTCTGGGACATTGCACCTTTGGGGAGGGCCAACAATTTTTTTAGACATTTTTTTTCGCACCTCTCTCAATTTCCCTACGTACTGATGCCTAACAGCTTAGCCCCATAGAGGCATTGCGTGGGGACCATTGCACCGCTATAAGAGTGTAGACCAGGAGGGGTCGCCATAAGTCTTTTTGAAGTGGACAAGTCCCCTTGTCGTAGCTAAAGCCCTTGCCGCCACTAATTCTTTATGTAAGGTCCAACTCAGCCGACTGGTAAACGTCATGTCCAGATACTTATAGGAGGGCACAACCTCTATTCTAGTATGTCCTAGGTGCCATTTATACTGTTTTCCTTATCTTTGTTTTTCCCATGTTTATTTTCAATTTGTTAGCCTCCCAAGAGTGATTAAACTTGTTTACCTTCCTCTGCAGACCTACTTGCGTCACATCCAAAATTGCCAAATCATCTCCATAGAGTAGGAACAACACATCTCTTCTTCCCATTTTCGGGGAGGACGAATGAGTCATTGCCAACTCTCCTGGTTGATCAGCTAAAAATCGGGAGAACAAAGTGGGAGCCTGGACACAGCCCTACCTTAATCCATTTCCCAAGGGTATTTTCTCAGAGAGGGCCTCATCTAAGTCAAGCTCTACCTGGGCCCAGTTCCCAGTTCCCAGTATGCTGTTCCTGTAGAATTCTGTTAATGGAGAAGGAATACCCAGCCATGTTAATTTTGCCCAAAGTAATCTACAATCAACCAAATCGAACACTAAGGTAAAATCAACAAAGCAACAAAATAGATTCCCTGTTGTTTCTTTTGCCTTCTTTACCAAATGCCATAAACTGAAGCAGTGATCTATTATGGAGTGCCCAGCTTTAAAGCCTCCTTGCGACAATTGGATAATACAATTTTCTTCTATTCAGGTCCTTGAAGCCCTTAGTATTTCTTTGGAGTACAGCTTTGTACCTACATCCAGCAGGCTTATTAACCGGTTATTCCCTGGGTCTTCTTTCACATCTTTTTTGTGTATGGGTTTAATTATTGCACCCTTCCAACTCAGAGGCATTATCCTGGTCTTAGTTATATGGAAAAGAACTTTGGAGAAGAATCCTGCCCACCACAAGTGATTTGACTTAATTATAATTGCTGGCAGGATATCTGGACCCGTTGCCTTTGTTAATTTTAAGGAAGTTATCAACTTGTCAATTGATTGAATAGAGAATGAATCCAATGCCTCCACACCCACAGTTGGCCAGTCCTTGTCTACCACTGACCCACTTGGCTTATAAATATTGGTTAAGAAGGGTAGGTAATCTGCTTCTGGCACCATACATCTTACTGGAGGGGCAGTCATATAATATCCCTTCGGGCTCAATTTCCAAAATTTGTTCATATCCTTTTCCTAGAGTTTCCTGATCATCACACCCTAGTTTTACTCAGATAAAGCCAGATTCTTCCTCCTCATCAGAGCTTCATATTCCCTTTTCATTTACAGTGGTAAATTTCAAGTAGCTTTACTATATAATTTGATTGCCTTGCCCTTCCTATTTTCCTTAACTCCTTCCTGCCTACAGCACACTCTTTATCAAACCATTGTTGGTCTGAAGTTTGGCCCTGCTGATCCCATTTACCCCTCCTATTACCAACCCTTATAACTGGTATCAATATCTTCACAACCTTTGCAATCATAGTTGCATACCAAGCACAATCGGGGTCTCCCGTGACCCTAGCCTAGTTCATATCACTGATTGATTGAAACTGCATTAACTGTTATATATCCCATCAATTCGTGTAGTTAAATGTTTGGGGAGATCTAGTGCCATTAAGGTAGCTTGATCTCTCACTAATGGAGCTATCGCTATATCTAATTTTCGCCCGCAATGCTTGCTTCCCTTTAGTCGTAGCAACATAAATCACCTGGAGAGGTTAAAATACCGTGCCTGTATAAACATGTAGTCAATGGGGCATTGTTGTTTCCCACATAAAAACGTTTGGTCTGCCGGGTCATCCTCTTTGAAACAGCCATTTAGGCATATGAACCCTAGTTCGGCTTAAAGTTCACCATAGTCCTATTAAGCTTTGACTGAAAAATTTTGGGGAAAGTTTATGGTCGAAATACTATAACACTCTATGATATCTGGGATTGCAGAGTCAGCCTTCCTCGGATCTAAAGGCAGATTGAAATCCCCTAATAACAATAGCGGGTATTCCCCCTAAAGCTTTCTTAGATTTTCCAGGTCTCTCTGGAATGGTTCCCATTCCTCTTTTCAAGAGTCTATTTGATTCATATAGACATTCACACCTAGCAGTTTATTTTGTTGTCGGTCCCCGGCATAAAGATCCAATAAACATGGCAAGACCCAATCACTACTTGTTGAATTTTTTTTTTGCCCCTTACTAGATTTAGTGGATATCAGACTCATTAGGCCTCCTTTGACCCCCGTACCTGATTTGATTCCGTCTTTCCTAGAATGCATGGGTAGGGCCTGGGTGATTGCATGACTGCAGGGGTAGTGCCTTTGTGATTGGATGAGTGCATGTGCAGTGCCTGAGTGAAAGGATGAGTGCAAGGTTAAAACCTGGGTCATTGGATGAGTGCATGGGTTGCGCCTGCCTCAGAGAATGGATGAGTGCATGGGTAGTGCCTGAGTGAATGGTTGAGTGCAAGAGTAGTGCCTGACTGATTGCATGAGTGCAGGGGTAGTGCCTGGGTGATTGGATGAGTACATGGGTAGTGCATGAGTGAGTGGATGTATGCAATGGTAGTGTATGGCTCATCCAGTGAGCACATGAGTAGTGCCTAGATGATTGGATGAATCCATGGCTACTGTCTTGATGACTGTGTATGCCCCGGCACAGTGCGTGAGTAAATGTATGAATACATGGGTAGTATCTTAGTGAATAGCTCAGTACAGGGGAATTGCATGGATGATTGCATGAGTCCATGGATAGAACCTGGGTGAATGTATGAGTGTATGGATAGTTTTTGGGTGATTCGATGAGTGCATGGATAGTTTATATTTGGTTCCAGGAGTGCATGGGTATTTCCTGGGTAATTCTATGAGTGCATAGGTAGTGCCTGAGTGAATGGTTGAGTGTATGGTATTGTCTGGGTAATGGGTACAGTGCCAGAGTAGTGTTTGGGTGATTGAATTACTGTTTTAGTAGTATCTGCATGATTGGATGATGTATGCATAGTACCTGAATGAATTAATTAGTACAGGATAGTGTTTGAATGTTTGGATGTGTGCATAAATTGAGCCATATGCAGTAGTTTCTATCCATTAAAACGTAGTCCTATTAGCTCTATAAAATGTCTTAAAATACTTCTTCAAATGAAAAGATACATCATACTTCAAAACGATTAAATGTTTGAATATAATAAATAGCACTTTCAATACCCACCTGTCCTGTATAAGGAGGAGAAAGTAATACATACATCTTCTTGTACGCAAATTTTGAAAACATGTGGTGTGAAACCGACATATTCTAGTATGTGTAGGCTTCGACATGTATTGTGACATGTGTTGTGCATTTGTTGAATCTAACTTCAAAACGATCTATTTTATCATAGAAGCGCACACATCTTATCAGTTCTACTAGAGTATTGAGCTACAGAAGCAGATATATGTTATCTATGTATGCATATGGGAAGTCCTTGGATAGAGAGTTCACTACACACCTGTGCTGTATAATGAGAAGTAAATAACTTGCAACAAAAGCACTTTTATTGGTCTATGCCCTTTTGTAAAAAGTAAGTGTAATACTGCTCCTCAGAAATATGATGATACTTTTCAAATAGTCGAAAGGATGAACATTATATATATTAGAAATAAATATCATATAATTACATTTAAAACCTTTTTCCTTGATATCATGCATATTATATTATGTTTTCTTACTTTTCAAGAAAAGTAGACACATTACTCAGTAAAACTATTTTAGAGTAATATTATCCTAAACAACAAAAAAAAATTTTAAACTTCAACAGGAGCTACTATAAAGAAGGAAAGGAAAACTGTTATTAATGATAATATATTACAGAAATGATAATATTTTCTTTTTGAGAACACAACACAAATTTAGAGTTACATAACATGCTCAGTTGCCCATTTTTTGCTGCTTTCAGATTCCACTTAACTTCACCATACACAGTGATTTCAATGTAGTATGATCATTGAACAGCGGGGAAAAATTTAATGTAGAAAAAAACAAAATAAGTTTAGATTATCATTATCAATAAGTGTACCTATGCATTTAAATAAACTCTGTTTTCTCTCAGATACATTTGTCAAAATGTACACTGTCATTTACATCTGATACAATATAGACAACAAATATTTAAACTATTTGCTTTTAAACACAATTTTCCAAATGTAAAATCAATTAGCGCAAATAATAATAACCAAAACACTAATTATAAATACTAATAGTTTGCAGTGCTGTCTACTTTCTGTTGACATCTTCCCAAATAGGCCAAATGATGGACTCAAAACGTTGCCTGAAGAAATAAAGTATAAGAATTTAGGGGCTCATTACGATGGTCGGCGGACATCAGTCTGCCCGCCATCGCTGCAGAGCTGGGACTGCCTACCTGTAAGTCGGCGGTCCCACTGAGTGTATTAGGATGTGCCCGCCACTATGGTGGGCACATTAAGGACCCTGATCATTGCGGACAGAGCAGCTCCGTTCACAATCCACAATTGCCACGTAGTGCATTTAAATGCACAGTGTGGCAGGCACCACGCGGTGCCTGTCACCTTGTACATGGAAATGTAGGGTACCACTGATACCCCCATTGCACATAGACCCTTCCTCACTTAGAGGGGGTCTGCAATGGGCCCCAGAACCCGGCCTCCACCAGCCTTTCCATGGCGTTGGAACCGGCATGGAAAGGCTATCTGACCCCAGCGTTGTAATCTGGCGACTGGTGCCTGCTAAGCACCGCTGTCATTTCCCACATGCTGACCACTCCATCAGGCAATCATAACAACTGCCAGGGCAGAAGCATGGCGGGCAGTAGTTGTGACCGCCGTGGTCACTAAGCAATTCCCTCTGCCATCCTAATGTTGCGGAGGGAAATTTGAGCCAGATGGCAGTCTCTCTGCCATCGTAATGAACCCCTAAGTATTTCATAAGGCAATCTAGGTTTGAATTCCAAGTGGGCATCATTGCAAAGCGTCCATCCTTTGTTACACTTTAAATAAACAGAATAGTGTCCAGATATTGCAGTAAGTACTTCATGAAAAGTAATAGCTGCTGTTGCATACGTTCTTCCTGATATTTGACTTGCTTTAGAATTGAATTTTTGCTTCCAATTCGCTTGCATTTGCTCTACATTGTTGTAACATTAAAATGAGATATTTTCCACATCTTTTTATATGTAATGTAGACAACATCTTTGATCTAGAATGTGAGCCTCTCATACCCTGATTTGCTGTTTTTATCAATTTGTTAGAAGGTACCGATTCCCAATCTGGTATTGTCAAGTATAGGAATTGTTCTGTCTGTATTTCAGTGGTAGAAGAAAATGAACACTCTTCACACTTATTGTTCCACTTGTAACTTAGTCCAAATACGTTTTCAATGTGTATTCCTTCATGTTCTAATACTTCAAGCATAAGCATTAAAATTTCTTGTGCTTCTTGTTGTAAGTTAAGAGTAAATGTCACTGAACCAGTACGTATATCTAAAAGATGCCGAATGCTGGAAGCATTATGCATTTGACGTCTGTCACTTATCAACTGGTGAAATACATGATATAGTTAAGAACATAATTTTTTTTCACAATTTCCCACCATTTCATGATGAAGATGTGGTAAACGAAACACAACATTCAGAATCACAATTGTAAAACAGTTGATACCTGAACTGTTTTCTAACTTGTATACTACAATAACATCAACACTTTCTATTTTTTTCTTTATACTTTCAATGTTTTCTTCAGTTGCATTCCTTTAACCTCAGTTGCATTTTCTACATATTTCCGTTTTGGACACACTATACTTTTTTCATATATAGGATATTCAGGAATGAATGGGAGATTGCATGCACAATTTGGGTGTACCAATAGGTACTTGCAAATTGTGCATGCAATTTCAAGGGTGCAAAGGTGTCAAAAGGAAACCCTGTTGCACCCCTGAAATTGCAAGGGCATGTGTGTGTATAACCTACATCTTTAAAAAATGCACTTTTGAGCATTTTTCAAAGATTTTGGAAATGACCATCAAGTTGATCTTGATGGTAATTTGCTCCCCCTAGTAGTGAAATGCTATTCTAAAGTGGTTCTTACATTACATTTAAGGAATTGCAAATTGCGATTCCTTAAATGCAAAACGCAATTTGAGAAATCAAAATTAATTATGAATTCTCAAATTGCGAGTGCCTTTAACCTAGATGCATCACAAATGCCCTTTTTGCGAGCGCAAACAGACGATTTTTGCGAAGCGCACCATTTAAGCTTGCAAAAATGGTTGATGCATGTGCCTGTACATTCTTACTCGAGACAATACCAAATATGCCATTCCCTCTTTGAACACCTTACTTCCAAAATGTACAAACGCTCTGCCTATACTTAAGCCTTTAGATTTATGAATAGTTACTGCATATGCTAAAGACAGAGGAAACTGTTTTCCTTGAACATACAAATCTTTTATAAGCAAAAAATGTAAAACACAATGCCAAATCTGTTTTACCTCCTTAACCTGATAAGATGTTATAATCACAAATTCTATTCCATCTCTATTCTGAAAATTTACAAAATCAACAACTTTTCCCATTGCTCCATTTACTAAACCTTCTTCTATATTCAAATCACGCCCCATAATAACCCAACAGATTATAAAGGCATGCAAAGTCTTTTCTAAGCCTGCAGTTTTAGATACAGACTTTTCCAAAGAATGCTATTTAGACGGTAGTTTCTCTGTAAGACGAATTGGCACTCCCTGGTGCTGAATTTTATCAATTGCTTCCATTTCTACAATTTGTTGTTTTTCCAGTTTCAGAAGTTGGTGATTAAAGGTAGAACACTCTTTGAAGTGTAGGCATTAGGCAAACTACAGGCTTGTTTTCTGCAAGCATATTGTACATTACTTCAGCTGATGTGTTTCGAGTTGTAAACAAGTTCCCTAGTAGCCGACATTATAAAGCTTGTTTACCATGTTCTATCAAGACACCAATTCTTGTGTCTTGAAGAATATTTCCATAATCTTCATCACTTGCTTGTTGCATATTCTTAACAAGTTCTTTATATTCAAGTTTAACAAATGTTCACATTTCCATTACTTCCCAAAGATTTCCTTGTGTCTTCATGCACAAGTGTTTTAAAAACAGATTTTCCTTTTACAGGAGTAAGTTGTAGAAGGTCTCTGAATACAATTAAATGTTTTCTTCCAAAAATAACAGTGTAATCTGTTTTAAAGTATGTTGCATTCTTAAACGTACAAAGGCATTACATGAAGGGTTCAAATCCTCCAAAGGACATTGTACTTTTCTAAGTTCATATAATACCAGCACGTTTTGTTCCTCCAGAATGATTTGAAACACGATTGTAAATCAGGTAGTCCTGTACATTGTTTATACATCTGCTTGTGAAATAGTAACTTTATCTTACTTTACAGTAAATTATTTTCTATTGTAGAAAACAAACAAAAAAAGCAAAGGCAAGCATTAAGTTTGAGACCATGCTCACCTCATCAATGATTAAAAGTTTCATATGTAATCGATGTAAAGTTATCCCTTTAGTGTTGTGTGCTGCTAATCCAGTTGGAGCTGATACAACACAAGATAAATGTGATTCTGTAGTTTTGTGTAGATAACTGGTCAAAAATTCAATTAAGAAACTTTTTCCTGTTCCAGCTTGACCACTGATGTACAATAGATGTTTCCTCTTCCAGCTTGACCACTGATGTAAAATCGAAAAGGTTTAAATAATGAACATTGGCATTTTTTTCATGCAGCAAACCATGTTGTACCTGTTGTTTGACTTGTAGATATTTTAATTTTTGTTCAATATTTAGTTGTCCTTCTAACTTTTCTAACTGAATAATATCCTGTTGTGCTTGTTGCACTGCAGTTTTGACCTCATTCATGGCTATTGCTGTTTCATTTTCAAGTATTGGTTGTCCCAGTGGATCTTGACTCAGTGGGCCAGAACTTTGACTGCCTTGTGAACTTTCTCTATCTCAGCTGCAATAGTAGTTACTTGTTCAATCTCATCATTTAACATTTGTAGATACGTTGGGGAAATTATGCACTGAATGCTATCTTTAGTTGCATTAAAACAATCTTCATAGCAGTCAAAAGTTCCAAGTAATTCTGTTTCACTACTTGAACAGTTGCAGAAGTGCTAAATAAAAAAAGTGTCTCTTATCTGGAATTTCACATCTGAATTTTCTTTGATTTATAAGATTTCCTTTGGTATGTTTTACTAAACATCTGTCACATCCAATTACTGCATATTTATCTTCTTTTTTATTTTCTGTAACTTTTTTATTAAAGCTGTAATATTAAAGTAATTCACACAGTCATAGGTTTTCGAGATGTGAACTCATTTTGGGATAGTGTGCATCCAACATATTAATTTTAACAGTATCTATAATTTCTGGTTCATTCTGTGAAAAGTATTCAATTTCTTGTAAAGATTTCAATACTCTATTTCGGGTGGAGTCAACACCTAGACTTACCCAAATAATTCCTCTTGGCTTTGAATATAAACTGGCAGAGCTCAAGCGATCAGAATAGTCCTAGGACCCAATATCTCGATGGGAAAGCATTTTCAAGCTGAAGCTGTAATAGTTCTTTGTAAGACTCTTCTCTGCTGAAATTTACTCCCACATTTCTTTCTTTGAAGTTTCTGTTCTTTTTAAGTTGTATGTATTCTTGGGAGATTACCGAGTTATTGTATGCCTGATGAAAAACATGTTTTACTCTTCCTTTAGAAATTATATGACGTGGGAATCCAAAACAACATAAAATTTCTCTTTACAATTTTATTTTCGTCAGAAGTATTTCCCACATCGATGACTTTGAAACCGCAAAACTTGTTGTCTCATGTTCGTTTCTCCTCCATCTCTTGGAATGGCACATGTAACACACTGTTTAATGAAAGACAAAACAGTTTCTTCTGTATCAGTTCCAAATTTTGGTCCATTCTTTATCCATAAGGGCATGCATATATGAGGAGCACCTCAGGCTTCTCCAAAAGAAATCTGTTACCTCTTCAAGAGGTGGAATATTTTTATTACAGTTAAATGACATCATAGCTTTGAACCTATGTTTAAAATATCTGCACACATTTACAGCATCCAAGGAACACAGTTCTCCAGCTGTCTTCAATTCAATGTTTTTAACATTTGAATTTGCTTTTCGTGGAAATTCAAGTAAATCTTCCCACACATATTAAGCACAGCTAAGTGTTACAAACCATGTAGGAATACCTAAAATTCTTAACATGCATTTAAGTTCTCCATGACGACGATACCAATACTCATTGGTACCACGTTGGCACGACATCAAATGAATTAACTGAGATTCTACATGTTCATATCCTTGTTCAACTTTGTCCATGAACTCTTTTGCAGAAACATGTTGAAGATGAAGTCTTGTTTTTAATATGTGGTTCACTGCATACGAAAGTGCAGACACATTTCTTGCAAACAGAAGATGACATATATATGGATTGCACTGCCGAAAAAAGAATTGCAGAAAGAAGCAACAGAGGTACAGAAAGAGGCTAAAGGGGTGCATAAACAGCCAGGAAAGGTGCAGAAAGAGGGAACAGGGGTGCATAAAGAGGCAAACGAGGTGCAGAAAGAGAAAAGAGGGGTACATAAAGAGGCAAGAGGGGTGCAGAAAGAAGCAAGTGAGGTGTAGAATGAGTCAACAGAGGTGCAAAAAGACGTGAGAGGTACAGAACAAGCAAGACAAGTGTAGAAAGATGCAAAGTTAGGCCCAGAAAGAGGCAAGAAAGGTGCATGAAGAGGCAAGAGGGGTATAGAAATGTGCAAGAGAGTCGCCGATTGAAGCAAGAGCAGTGCGCAGAAAGAACCAACAGAGGTGCTGAAAGAGGCATGAAGGGTGCAGAAAGAGGCAAGAGAAGTGCAGAAAGAAGAAACAGAGGTACAGAAAGAGTTAAGAGTGGTACAGAAAGAGGGAGGAAAGGTATAGAAAAAGACAAGACAGTTGCACAAAGAGGGAAGAGGGGTGCTGAAAGAGGCAAGAGGCATGCAGAAAGAAGCAAGTGAGGTGCAAAAAGAGGCAAGAGAGGTAGCCAAACAGGCAAGAGAAGTGAAGATAGAGGCAAGAGAATTGTTGAAAGAAGCAATAGAAGTGTAGAAAGAAGCAAGAGAAGTGCAGAAAGAGACAAGAGAGGTGCAGAAAGAGGGAAGACGAGTCCAAAAAGAGACAACAGGGCTGTAGAAAGAAGCAAGACAGGTGCTGAAAGAAGCATGGGAAGTACAGAATGAAGCAACAGGGGTGAAGAAAGAGGCAAGATAAGAGCAGACAGAAGCAACAGAGGTGCAGAAGGAGGCACGAGAACTGTAGAAAGAGGTAAGAGAGGTGTAGAAACAGGTAAGAGAGGTTCGGAACAAGGGAACAGGGGTGCAGAAAGAGGCAAGAGAGGTGCAGAAAGAGGCAAGAGAGGTGCAGAAAGAGGCAAGAGAGGTGCAGAAAAAGAGAAGAAGGGTACAGAAAGAAGCAAAAGAAGTACAGACAGATGCAAGGGAAGTGCAGAAAAAAGCAACAGAGGTACAGAAAGAGGCAAGAGGGGTTCAAAAAGAGGGAAGGGAAGTGCAGGAAGATGCAACAGAGGTGTAGAAAGAGGCAAGAGGAATGCAGAAAGAAGGGTACAGAAAGAGGAATGAGGGATGCAAAAAGAAGAAAGAGAGGTGCAGAAAGAAAAAAAAGAAGTGCAGGAAGAAGGAACAGAGGTGCATAAAGAGGCAAGAGGGTGCATAAAGAGGGAAGAAGGGTGTGAAAGAAGCACAAAGGGTGCAGAAAGAAGCAAAAGGGGTGCAGAAAGAAGCAACAGAAAGAAACAAAAGAAGTGCAGAAATAAGGCACAGATGGGAGGAAAGATGCTAGAGGAGTGCAGAAAGAGGGAAGTGGGGTGCAGAAAGAGGCACAAGGGATGCAGAAAGAAGCAAGAAAGGTGCAGAAAGAAACAAATGAAGTTCAGAAAGAAGCAACAGAGGTGCAGAAAGACACACAAGGGGAGCAGAAAGAGGGTAAAGGAGTGCAGAAAGGGACACAAAGGTTACATAAAGAAGGGACAGAGGTGCAGAAAGAGGAACGAGAAGTACAGAAAGAAGCAACAGAGAAGCAGGAAGGGGAGGGGAGGAGGGGTGAAGAAAGAAGCAAGAGAGGTGCAGAAAGTAACAAAAGAAGTACAGAAAGAAGCAACAGAAGTACAGAAAGTGGCGTGAGAGGTACAGAAAGAGGGAAGAAGGGCATAGAACGAGGCATGAGGGGTGTAGAAAGAAGCAAGAGAGGTGCAGAAAAAAGCAAGAGAGTGCATAAAGAAACATCTGAAAAGAAGAAAGAGGCAAGCGGGATACAGGAAGAAGTAAGAGAGTTGCAGAAGAAACAAAAGAAATGCAGAAAGAAGGAACAGAGGTGCAGAAAGAGGCAAGAGGGGAGCAGAAAGAGGAAAGAGGGATGGAAAAAGAGGCAATAGAAGTGCAGATAGAAGCAACAGAGATGCAAAAAGGGTAACAGGGATGGAGAAAGTAGTTAAAGGGGTGCAGAAAGAAGCAAGAGGGGTGCAGAAAGAAACAAAAGAAGAGCACAAAGAAGGAACAGGGGTACAGAAAGAGGGAAGAGGAGCGCAGAAAGAAGTATAAGTGGTATAGAAAGAAACAAGAGAGGTGCAGAAAGAAGCAAGTGTAGTTCAGAAAGATGCAACACAGGTGCAGAAACAGACAAGAGGGTTGCAAAAAGAGGGAAGAGTGGTACAAAAAGAGGCATGAGGCATACAGAAAGAAGCAAGAGAGGTCCAAAAAGAAGCCACAGAGGTGCAGAAAGAGGGAAGAGGGGTCGAGAAAGAGGGAGGAAGGGTAGGTGCAGAAAGAAACAAAATAAGTGCATAAAGAAGGAACAGAGGTCAGGAAGAGGCAGGAGGAGTGCAGAAAGAAGGAAGATAGGTGCAGAAATAGGCAAGAGTGTTTCAGGAAGAAGGGTACAGAAAGAGGCAAGAGGGGTGCCGAAAAAGGGAAGAGGGGTGTGGAAGAGGCTCAATGGGAGCAGAAAGAAGCAAGAGGGGTACAGAAATTAGCAAGAGAGGTGCAGAAAGAAACAAAAGAAGTGCAGAAAAAAGCAACAGAAATGCAGAAAGAGGCAAGAGAGGCGCAGAAAGAAGCAAGAGTGGCTTGCACACCATTAATACTAATTTAACACCCTCATTTAGCCATTATTAACAGGTGACCATTCCAGGTTTACAAAGGACCTTCAGCCACGCTGTAACACCTGTCACTGCATATTTGGCAACGTTTGAGCCGTTTGAGTTAGAAACAAGGCTTTTTTTTCAAATCTGCAGATTAGGCCGCCGATGATGAATTATGTGGCTAATGCAGAAAATTTATAATTGTGCGAAAGTTGGTGCAGCCAAACAGTCGCATAATTCTGGTGGCCCTCCTCATAGCTTTGACTCGGTCCAGAAATGCTCCTCAGTGATTCCTTTTTTTTGTCTCATTGAGTTCATAGTTTAGCTTCTATGGAAACGAAGAAGACTAAACCTGAGGTTACCACTCCACAACACAGACTACCATATCACACAATTACTCTCCATGACACATAATCCCACTCTACATAATTCCTATACACTAAATACCACATACTTTCTATCCACATAATTTTATGGCACAACATACCACATAATTGCACTACACACAATCTACATCCACTGTACTCCACGAAACATTAATAAAACACTTTTTGATTTACAGCGCTAATAGCTCTAACTCTTGCAACTCTTGCGTGGCCCACCTCCTGAGGCCAGTTTTGGACCCTGGGACTCCATTCCCCGGGGGCCTGGCCTTATTTATTTATTTTTTAAATAGAAAAGGGAGGGGACCACATGGCCCCACTTCCCTGGGCCTCTTTTGGCCAACAGGGACCCCACCCCCCGGGGCCTGGCCTCTTTGATGGGGACCGTGGGGGGAGTCCCAATGCCCCCATGGTCCCTGCTGGCTCCTTGCCTCCTGCGGAAGCCGGCATTGCTTTTGGGCAAGGGGAGCTGCTAACATGAAGCTCCCCTTGCCCAAAAGCAATTCTGCTTTGCTTCATGGAAGCCAGAGCAGGTTTCCTGCTCTCACTTCCAAGAAGCAAAGCAGTGTTTGCAATGGCAGGGTGGGAGTCAGTAGGTAATTATAGTTAGGACCAAAGTTCCCAAAGGAAAAGCGTTTTTTGTTGTACCAATAACTTTGCCACCACTTGACGAATCACAATGCAGTTTTCATAAAACTTCCCCTTTTTGGTTTAGCTGCTGTGTTGAAAGTTTTGTGGTAATCCGGCAATGGGATGGCATAAAATAAAGGGGGGGCCCAAAACAGGTTTTGCCATTGTTAAGTCTATTGAGATTTTTCATTTTTTAACACAATACAGCCCAAACTCCTAAACGTAATTACACCAAATGTGGCATAAAGCTAGATGTTGGTCCGGAAAGTGTGCTTTTTGTGATTTGGTATAAATTCGTTCAGTAGTTTTTCAGCTATCTAACTTAAAAAAATATATATATCTAGGGATGCAATGCAAGTCCTTGCAGTGGGCTCACAGATCGTACTAAAATTTGGTTGGCTGCCAACACTTCAACCAGAAAGTGTTGGCACTCGGCCTCAAGCTGGGTCCCGGAAAAAAGTAAAAAATAAAGAAAAGGGGGAAGGGTAGGAATTCCCTGACCTTCCATGTTAGAAATGGGGGTTTCTAGTTGGCAGATTTAGGTACATTTGTCCAAATAGGGACCTATGCTTATAGTCAGGGTAAGGGGGATACACTTCTAAAATAACACCTGTTCATCCCCTTGGAAACTTTGCACGAGCAGACAGTCTTATCTCAGAGGCAGTGTGTGAAGCATTTGTGAACACACACAGTAATACAGTGAAAGGCACTACTAATGGACACCACACCAGTTTAGAAAAAAATAAGCAATCTTTAACTAAACCAACCAAGACCAAAACGACAAAAATCCACAATACAGTAATAAAAATATGACTTTCAAATGGTAGGAATAGTTCAGTTCAAAGCAAATTCCAGATGCAACACTTTTTACGCAAAGTACCTCGGATGTGTTGTGCACACAAACCAAAAGGGCCACAGGGAAGGTGATACGTCAGTTCCTTACACTCAGAAAAGGTGAATCAAGGTTCCTTGTTCCGGGGTAGGTGATGGGTCGGTTCCTTACCGTAGAGGAGGTGAGGCGTCAGTTTCCTTCTGCGTGGTGAGGTGATTCATTGGTTTTTTGATGTGTCCACCAACAACGCAACAGACTTGGAGCCTCAATGTGACTCGACGTTCAGGGACGATGCATAGGTTCGTGCAGCCGCACAGCAGGGCTTGGGTTGGAGTCAGTATGGTGATCTCAGACTTCAGAGATCGGTGCACTCGATGCGGCTTGCAGTGATTTCTCAAGCCGCGGGCAAGCGATGCAATGATTTCTTCATCAATGCATCGGAAACAGATGGGGATGTGTCATGCTGCTCATTGTTGCACTGCTTTTCGAGCTCCCAACAGCCAGAACAACCTCCAGAGGCCCAAAACAGGTACAGGGATCTCTTGGCTGGTCAGAGCTCCCAGCAAGGATGCTCAGGGGAGCTGGGGGTGAAGTCGTTGTGTCCCTGAGACTTCAGAGCAGGAGATAAGCTCAGTTTCAAGCCCTTGGAGATCTTCCTCAAGCAGGGGACATAGCAAACAGCAAAGTCCTTTCCCTTTCCTTGGCAGAAAGTAGCAATTGAGAGCCAACCACAGGCAGCAAACAGCTGTTCTCCTTGGCAAAGGTTCCTCTTGATTTCCCAGAAATAATCTAAAACTCTGGGGTTTTGGCCCCTCTTTTTATAGAGTAAATCTCTTTGTTCTCTCCTGGCCCAGGACTCTAAGCCCAGTCCAAACCAGTTCTGGGGGGCACTTCACAAGTGCACAACAACCTCAATTGTCAGTGTGAGCCCTGGCTTCAGACACACTACAGGTGGGTGGAGCCATCATTGTGGATAGCAGGCACAGCCCTATTCAGGTGCAGGTGCTAGACCTCCTACCGCTCCAGATGCAGTCCAGGCCTATTCGGCATAGACTGACTCATCCAGACTCTCTGGAGCCACTGCACATCCCCAGCCCCTGTCACTCCAAAGCCAGACAGTCAATACACATCCTAGTAGAGGCACACTGGAGGGCTGAGCAAGAAAGCACCTACTTTATAAAAGTGGTATTTTCAAACACAGATTGTAAAATTCACCCTCACTAAAAGATTCAGTTTAACATTCTGAGTTCAGGCATATTAAACTTTATTTTCATACCAGGGGTAGTTAGGCTTATTAGATGTTATAAGCACACTCCCCATTCTATCCTATAAGAGCAGATAGTCTTGCAACAGTGAAAAACGACAGTATTTCACTATCAGGTTATGCCACACACACCAGGGCATGTCCTACCTTTCACATACACTGCACCCTGCCCACAGCGGTACCTCATGCCTACCTTAGGAGTGACTAGCATGCAAGAAAAGGGAAGGTTAGGTCCTGGCAAGTGGGTACACTTGCCAAGTTGACATGACAGTATTAGACTGCACACAGGCACTGCAATGGCAGCCCTGAGTTACATTTACAGGCTGCTTATGAGGGTGGCACAACCAGTGCTGCAGGCCACTTTGCAGCATTTGATTTACAGGCCCTGGGCACACACTGTGCACTGTTCTAGGGACTGACTAGTAAATAAAATAAGCCAATTATGGAAACACCAATCCAGAACAACAATTTACAAACGGAGCACTGAACAGCAGTGGCAAAGTCCCCAAAGCACTTAGATCAGCAAAACGAAGTCCAACACAGCAAAAACACAGGAGGCACAGGCAAGCGTACAGGGGAAACCCATGCCAATGAAGCTAGGTCTAACACATGTCCCCTACAGCTGAAATGTGGGTGGAACTACCCACCCTCTTGGGAGTTCCCTTCCCTAAGGCGGAAAAATCTGGACAGACCACCAGCATTGGCTTGTTTGTACCAGGGCGGTATTCCACCGTGAAATCCATCCCTGGTAGGGAATTGGACCATCACAACAACTTTTGATTCTCACCCTTCATATGCATCAACCATATGAGGCACCTGTGATCGGTCTGAACCTGGTAGAGAGTCCCAAACAAATAGGGCCTCAGCTTCTTCGGTACCCAGGCCACAGCTAAGGCTTCCCGCTCAATTGCACTCCACCTCTGTTCTCATGGATGTAACCTCCTACTAATGTAAGCCACAGGTTGGCCTAGGCCCACCTCATTTAGCTGTGAGAGCACAGTCCCCACACCATGTCTGAAGCATCTGTCTGCACCATGAATTCCTGTGAGATGTTTGGTGCCTTGAACACGGGCGCCGTGCACATGGCAGATTTCAGGGCACTAAAATCTTTTTGGCAGGCGTCAGTCCAGTTCACCTTCCTGGGCTGCTTCCTGGAAGTCAGCTCTGTCAAGGGGGCAACAATGGTTAAATATCCCTTGACAAATCTCCTGTAATACCCAATGAGTCCTAAGAAGGTTCTCACCTCTGTCTGGGCTGTAGGGGCCCCACCTGGCAGCTCCCTACATGATGTCCCAAGTACACCATTGAACCCTGCCCGATCTGGCACTTGCTTGCCTTGCTTGTGAGGCCTGCCCTCTTTAGAGGTTTCTACACTTCCCAGAGATGTTGCAGATGTTCCTGCCGAGTAGCACTGAACACTGTGATGTCATTCAGGTAGGCAGCACTGAAACCCTCCAGTCAAGCCAACACGTGGTTGACCAACCTCTGGAAGATGGCAGGGGCATTCTTCAACCCAAAGGGCATCACCTGGAATTTGTAGTGCCCCTCTGGTGTTGAGAATGCTGACCTCTCCTTTGCCTCATCACTTAAGGAAACCTTCCAGTACCCAGACATTAAGTCAAATGTACTGAGGTACTTGGCAGATATGAACCGATTGATAAGCTCATCAGCTCTGGGGATGGGGTGTGCATCAGTCCTGGTGATCGAATTGAGCCATCGGTAGTCAACACAGAACCTGAGTTCTGGTGTGGCACTGGTTTCGGCAGCCTTTGGGACCAAAACCACTGGGCTAGCCCAAGGGTTGTTTGAGGGCTCAATCACCCCTAGCGCTAACATCTTGGAGACCCCCTCCTTGATGATGCAAGCCTTCACCATGTCAGACACTCTGGAAATATTGTGCTTTACAGGAGGATTGTTCCTGAGGTCAACATCATGGACACACCACTGGGTAACACCAGGGGTCAGGGATGACAGAGCAGCAAACTATCCCAATAGTTGGCGGCAGTCACTCTGCTGTTCAGGAGTCAGTTCGGGGGAGAGGGTTATGCCATCCACTGACCCATCATGTACCTTGGCAGACAGGAGGTCAGGAAGAGGCTGAGTCTCCTCTTCTATTTCACCATCTATCGCCAGGAGCATGCCCACTTCGGACCTTTCCAAGTGGAGCTTAAGGCGGTTCACATGCAGGACCTGTAAAGGGATCCTTGGGGACTGCAAGATCACCAGGTAGGTGACATTACTCTTGCGCTCCAGCACCTCATAAGGCCCAGTCCACTTATCTTGGAGCATGGAAGGCTCCACTGGGGCCATGACCCACCTTTTCTATCCAGGCTGAAACTCGATCAGAGTGGCGCTCTGATCATACCACCGTTTTATCTCCTGGCTGACTGAAAGATTCGCCTGGGCAAGTTGCCTTAAGCACTTCTTGAAGGCCAGCATGTAGCTATATACATCCTTGGGAGGTTAACTGGCAGCTTACTCCCAGCCTTCCTTGATAAGACTCAGATGCCCTCTTAAAGGATGCCCATACAGGAGCTCAAAGGGACTGAACCCGAAGGACTTCTGCAGTACCTCTCTGTAAGCAAACAAAAGGCATAGAAAGAGGACGCGCCACTTATGCCTCATGGGCTCACCAAGACTCATAATCATGACCTTTAGGGACTGGCTTAATCTCTCAACCAGCCCATTATCTTGGGGGTGGTAAAGAGTGGTGAACTTGTAGGTAACACTACGCTACTGCCACATGGATTTTATATACTTATACATGAAGTTGCTATCACGGTCAGACACCACCTCTCTAGGAAACTCAACACTGGAGAAAATCCCCATCAACTCATAACCCACCACATGTACCAGCCCAGTCCCGAGAGGGATGGCTTCCGGGTACCAGGTGGCATGTTCCCTCAAGACCAGGATGAACCTGTTGCCCAGGGCTGTCTTGGGAACCAGAGGCCCCCCAAAGTCAATACCCATCCTCTGCACTTGCACTTTGGCACTGAACAGCAGTGGCAAAGTGCCCAAAGCACCTATACCAGTAAAACGAAGTCCAACACATAGCAAAAACACAGGAGGCAAACACAAAAACGCAGGGGAAACCGACGCCAATGATGCCAGGTCTAAAACCCCACATGGTATTTGTGTGCTGCCACTTTTATTTCCAAAATAATTAAGTATGGGCAAAATTTGCGAATTCGCGGTATACGAATTCATGCGAAAGTGACTTTGCGTTCCGCATAATCCACGAATTTGTGCGAATTTGCGAGAAAAAAAAAATGTGCGTGTTTGCGGGGTGCTTTGCGTGTTTGCGGGCCGCTTTCTGTGCACCGACCGCGAAGTTACCCATGTGGTCGTACATGGGCGCAGCCATCTTGTTTGCATTGCGTATTTTCGTTTCCGGGCACTAGTTGCTTTCTCGCATTGTGCGCAGGGCGCAATTAAGTGGTCGCGTGCGTTTTTGCGTGCTCGCGGGGGAAATATCAGGCGAACTTACCCACGCGGTCCTTAATGGCGTGGCCATCTTGTTTTTCATTCATCGCTATGGTTCTGGGCATGCTTTTTTAATCGTCCCCTAATCTTTGCAATCCTTTGTTTCTTTGAACTTATTTTTAAGCTTTTTTACCCATGATCTATCCCTCTCATTTTCTACATCTATATTTTGTGTTTTTTTCTACTTTTGGTTACTTTAAAAACTGCTTTTTTAACTCTTTTCTTTTATTAACTTTTTCTCTATTCTCTTTCTATTATTTCATTCCTGTCCAGGACTGGGAGCCGGGAAGAACAAGGGAAAGGGTCCCGCACCCCGTACCCAAGTCCCTTGCGGGCGATTAAGGGGGGAGCAAGTTGTAGCCCGGGAGATCTTCAGCGTGGTGGAGGTGGCCACACTGATTTTCTACGTCCAACGCCACCTCCCCAAGACTGTGGCAGCAGGGGGCAGGCCCGGTTCAGGATATGGCCTCCGGGAGCGTCGCCAGCTCTGGGATAAGGTGTGCCGGGCCATGCGTAGGGAGTCAGGGGTCCGGCGCACCTACTATCAGGCGACGCACCGGAGGGCTGACCTCCTTGACCGGGAGCAGGACCTGCTCCACCTGCTAGGCGTAGAGATCCCTGGCCTTGGTGAGTAGCTATTTAATAATTAGTTTGTTTTCTTCAGCTCCGTGTTATATTGCTAATATATGTTTTTCCCAAAGAGCAAGAATACTGCTGATTCGATTACATTGCAGGAAAATTAATGTTTAAATAGCTTCTGTGATTGCAGGTGCTCGCCTGCTCAGTGGCGTTGCTCCAGTGCTTACTTGTTTGCAACTTTGTGCTCATTTGAGCAGAACTGCGTAATGCTAGAGAGACTAGAGACTCAAGTCTAGTCCTTCCTTTGTACTCCTGTTGCCACTAAGAAGAGATAGTGGTGGATTGATAGGTTGAGTATATTATGACTTGTTATTTAGTAGTAGGACATTTTTTAGTGGTCTGCAATCATGATGACTAACTGTGTCTGTCACTTCGCGTGCTGTTGAGTGCTGGCAGTCGTAGTAGAACCTTTTTGTTGATGGTTTAGTTAGTGATTTACATAACTTTCCAAGTAGACGGTCTGCGAATCCAGCAATAATGTACTATCTATCCTAGTGGCCAGATCAGATAGGTCAATCAATACATGTAGTGCAATTGTTAGTAATTTGTTTCCCCGAGATATTTTTAGATTGTGGTCAAAGAAATCAAATATTTCAAAAAACAATCATCCATGTTTGTGTTTATTTCATGATCATCAGCACCTCCTAGGGGCAAGAAGACCACACCTGAGGCTCCGGCGGAACAAGGTGGGCAGGATAGGTCCTCTGCAGGTTGTTCTGCTGGCCCCAGTAAGTTGTTCTGTTGTTAATATTAATAATTATACTTCTCTAACTTTTACAGCTCCTATTCATTCCAAACTGTTTCCTAATTCTATTTTTTACAAAATAGTCTTTGATCTTCTTGTAGACTGTTTCCACATTCTTATCCTACCTCTACCATCACTCTCTGTGCTACTACTATTTACTATTTTTATTATGAGTCAGTCTGTGTAGGTAGCTAAGCTTGCCAAGTCGGCAAACGGTGTTAAAAAAACTCTGATCCAACAATAGCTCTAAAGGCACTGAGTGCAGTCCTCTGGGTTGCCCTTGCTGTCTATTCCAGTCTTCTTCATGTTAGTGCTTTGACAATTTCCAACAACAAAATGTCAATGTCCACCAAGAACAAGCTAGTAGTTGGCTTTTTGATTTGATAGTAGCACATACCATACCGCTAGTGTTTCAGGGAATATTCTGCACATACAGCAGTATGGACAAGAGAAATAGGACATTGTTGATGATAGGTGCAGTTCGACTTTCCACATACCTCAGTCAGAACAGAAGTTGAACCCCCAATCCCCTGACCAACTATCTAGTGTGTCTGACCAATAATTATACGACCCAGAAGAACAGAAGAAGACTACCGAGTCCCAACCTATCAGAGTCACGGACGCATGCTTGCAAAGTGCAGTAGTACAACTGCAAACCCTTCCGCTCACTCACTCGTAAACAAAAACCACACAGTGTTTTTTAGTTTTAAAGTTTTACTTTCAAATAAGAAATAAAAAAACAATTTCTTTATTTTTAATAGCGCAGTATTCCCATCAAGCAGTGGTGATAGATGACGTTAAAGTTTAAACACCCTTCCCTAGTATATACTTCAACTTAACACATCTAATTATTAATAGTAACTGTGCGGGACTCGGGAGCCCTCACCTTGTTGGAACTTCAATTCCTCCTGGTGGTGATGAGGAGTAGGTGGTTCTGTCTGTAATTAGAAAAATGTTACGCTTTAAAAAGCAAGCATTCATCAGTTGCCCCAAAAACAGCATATATTGTGTATGTATTGTATAGTTGACATTATATCAAGTCAAGTCCCTTCCTTCGGCAATTATGGGTACCACACTCACTCCCTATGTTAATAATTTTCTTTCAGCTGTGTCAATCATGGGTGGACTATCGCTGTTGTTCACTCAATCTATCACAACAAAGCACCTAAAGTCATCCATTATATAAGCAAAGATCATGTGATCGGCTGGATACATGATCAGAAATGAAAAAATTTCATTTTCCTTTTGTAGTACTGAAGGCCCGGGGGGGGGGGGGGCAGTGCGAAATATAAATTACATTGAGCAGTAGCCCTTGATGTAACCAAGTGTGGCCAGTGCCACCCCTATAGAAAAGTAAGAGCTTCCCTATCCCCACCTGCATGTACTGCTTAAAGTAATGCGAGTCTGCGTCATCATGGCTTGTGTCTGTTTTTCGTGGGTGTAAGCTGACTGAGCTGGCATTATGCCGGCTACCACAAGTTCACGTACAAGTAGTTTCTTTTGCAAAACTAGAGAAAAAAAGAAGAAGACTGGTGTACTCTCTGACTCTCTGACTATGTAGTGAGTCCCTAGTGCTGCTAGTAGAATTCCTGAAACTCCCACTAATGTTACAGGCCTACAAAGACAGTGGAAAGATACATGCCAAAATGTTATACTGTGCTTGCAAGTTGCTAGTGTTACTGTGAGACAACTTTCTGTTGAATTGTTTTGTGTTATTGTTAAAGAGTATTGGTTACAGTATTTTTCTTTCTTTCCTCATATAGATGCTCCAGAAAAGCTCACCAGAAAGGAGATGGCTGTCCGGGCCAGGGCCCGGAAGCTGGAGGCCATTTGCATAGAATATCGCCGGCTGTGGGCTCGGGAACAGGAGGAGGAGGCGGCAACAGCTGCATACTCCTCCAGTGCCCCCGGGTCCACCAGCCAGCAGCCACCAGTACGGCGCCGTGGTCCGACAGCCTCCCGCCGCCGCCGCTCAGCTGCAACAAAACCAGCAGCTGCCCCCCCAGAGCCTGGATGGCATGCCTGCGCCGGCTACGCCGCCAAGTGGACTACCTGGAGCGCACAGTGGAGAAGCAGAAGCATCCAGCTCCGGGACCTCCGCAGAGAGCTGCGGGACCACCTGTCCACAGGATACCACCGGAAGTGACTCTGTCCCTTGCCCCTTTTTTAAAGACTGTTGGGGGGGTGGGAATTGGGAGCTGGGGATTCTGAGGGACTTTTTGCGGGACATTGAAATGGACATTTGTTGGGGTTAGGGAGGGGGTGGTTTCGGTCTTTGGACTAGTTATTTTTGTTAGGGTAAATATATAAGTATTTATTTTACATACTTCAACATAGTGTCCGCGTTCATATTACTTTGTGGGGTGGTGGGCGGGGGTTACTGCACGTTTGGTTTCCTCAAACTTGCCAGCATGAATTATCTAAAACATCCAAAAATGTACAAAAGTGCCACTAACAGAGTTAGCGAATTCAATTGGCCTACTATTACTTTACTAGTACTACTGTCAGACTCTCCTCTCCTCCGAGTCCTAGCCCATTATTCTACCTCCCCAAAATGCTTATCTTACCTGTGATTCGTGTTTGAGAATAGAGCTAGGCACAGCGTTGGCTGCATGGCAAATGGCGATTACGGTTGCCCATGAAATCCATCCAGGACAGAAATTCCATTGTTGTGGTGGTAGTAGGAGTGGTACCACACTAGCAGTAGGAGCATATGAAAAACAAAGGAAAAAAAGAGACATTGAGTGGCCTGAGAGTAGTATTAGAAGGAACAGTATATTTGGAGCCTAAGCAATGCTGAAAATATGTATGGGAATTTTCTTTTTTGCATGGATGATTATGGCTACAACAAGAACAGTGACATATCAGTGTAAGAAGTCTTGACATGTAGGAGGATGATGTTGACGATGGATCCAATCGATGGTGGGCATGAAATTCAGAATTGATTTGAAAATACTTATTGGTGTTTTTTTAAGCAGAATTACAATATCCTAGGATTCATCTAGCTGCCTTAAAATTGATTTGAGGAGGTTGCTTGCACCTTATCCTCCCCAGCAAGTGTGTAGAATTATTGCTGTCATTTAGTCACACCTCAATGAAAACCACACAGCCCAGGGAGAAGAGGGTTAGGGTTTGAAAATTGGATCAGAATGGGGGTTTTTGGGAAAGTTTTGTGGAGAAAGGAACAAAAAACACAGCATGGAGAAACAACAAATGAAGAAAAACAAATCTTTGGATACGAAGATATCCATAAATATTTTAAGGGACATAAAGGAAGTGCATGCATGAAGTTGTTTGCTAAAGGGATGGTTCGGTTACTTAAAAGTAGTACTAACTACAACTTACTAAGTAGTACTAAATTATTAGACAGTACAGGGCTGCTGTAATTACGCAATTTCACTCAGAGAGAGAATGACTTAGTAGTACATTACATTAGTTTTAAAAATAGCAAAGAAAGTTATGAAATAGCTGTAGGGATGAATGTGAAGCAGAGAGTCGCACTCATAGAAGTTCACAACAATAAGTTATTTAAAAGATAAGGAGAAGTGAAGAGGAAAGGATACTGTAACTGTATGTTGTTGTTGTCCTGTTCAATTTGGCAAGTTGCATGCATCCAGCCATTCCTCTTATTCGCGGTACTCCTCCATTCCATCTGATGCTCCGTTGATCAATCTTGGTGACCAGACACACTGTCCTTTGCCTGCCTGGCGGATGCGGAATTGTGGATTGATGTTGTTCCCATGGCACAAGGTAAAAGCCGGCCTGCAATTGTTGATGGAAAAACAGGAAGGGATATTAAAACAGCACTGAGAAAAAATATAAGGTACGGTGTGTAGTGCAAAAATAACACTTTCAGAGGTGACAGTGTTACATACAGGCATCATTTCTAAAGTGCGTACTCTTATTCTTAAGTGAAGGGCCACAGGGCAGCCTCTTGTGTCAATTTCAGAAGGTGCAGTCAGCATAGTGAGTCATTCCAGTCCCACTTCTTTTGAGGGGACTCGTGTATGGACTGAAGCAACAGTTTCTAGATTCTGCGTAATCCGGCCACCTGCCTTGAAGGAAATGGATAGGGGGAGTCTGGAGGAGGAGGATAGAGGAGCATGACTGAGTTGTGAACTTCAGGAATGAGGACAGCGGCACCTTCAATATGTAAAATAAGACGAAGACAGTGCTACTGATGGATTTGTGTTTTGTTGTGCTAAAAGTTACAAATCAAAGAAAGACACACAGAAATAAAAGTCAAAAAGGACGGAAGAAAACAAAAAGTACGTTTTTCAAGCCTTGTTGTCAGGGAAGTAGAGCTCGTCCTCAAACTCTCTGAATTGAACATGGAGTAGGTCGGTTAACAGAGAAGAGCTGCCGTCACCTAAGTCGGTGTCCTCTTCTTCCTGCGTGGATTCATGTATTTTGTAATCTGGTGGTATGAAGTGCTGATTCATCTTGATCATTGTTAACCTCTCCACAGTTTTGGGCGAGAGGCGGGACCATATTGAAGTGACAATGGCACCAGCAGCACTGAAAACTCGTTCCGAAGACACGCTTGCGAGTGGGCAAGACAAATAATTTATAGCCAGCCTGCTGAGCAGTGGCCAGTGAGGCTTTTTCCCATACCAATACACCAATGGGTCACGATCAATGTAGACCTCTGTTGGGTCATCCAGATAGGCCTGCACCATCCACTCAAGGGCTTTCCTGGGTGGTGCTCCACTTTGCGTACCATATGTTTCCTTTTCATCAACACTGGAGCGAGCAAACCCTTGCCGAGATATCCAATCTGCTTCCGACAATATTATGGCTGGGCCTGGTGCAGGTGATGATGACGAGGATACTGTTGCTGCTGTCGGTAATGGCTGTGAGGGAAAGTGACTGCTTTTGGCCACAGAAGTGGACCTTGACACCGGTTGGCCTGCTGCTTCAGTAGTACTTGTGATGTTCCCTTCAATTTCCTACCGCTCTTTTTCAAACCGAGTGGCTGACACAGCTAGCCAATGTTTGTACTTTGAAACATCTTCTTCATCAAAAGGAATGAATACTTTGCTGGTCAGTGCCTTTTTGTACCATGGACACAGAATAGTGACACAAATGTAATGTTGTTCTGAATGTATTTTTTTAAGCCTTTCATTGACAAGTAGGTGGCTTAATAAGTTCTCTGCCAACCGATATGCGTCTTGTTTGTGAACATCAGCTCGGAACGTTGAAGACACCGCCTTCAAATGTTGCTCTAGCATGAACAACAATGGGATAGCTTTGACCAAACTACAGTCCTCCCTGCTGACTTCACTGGTGAAGACCTCAAAAGGACGAAGCATGTCTGTCAGGCTTTTAACTAGGTCCCATTCCTCCGGCTCTAGCCTCATGTCTTTCATAGCAGCAGACCGTATGTTAATACTATTGACATACTCATTGATTACCAAGTACTGCTCAAACAGACGTTCAGCAAAACACACAAGATGATGGACGGAATGTTGCACAATGGCAAAACATTCACCCCCAGTCACAGATCTGGGTTTAATTCATCGTTATTTTGCTCACCAAGCCACCCCAGTTCAGACAGGGCCATATGCAAATCAGTCTTGACCCTGAGCCTCATGGGAACAGTACAGCCCAAACTGCTAAGCCATGTCTTCCCTGGACCGGAATCAAGCATCCTAGGACTAGTTTCTGGCTATCAGCCGTCTTCAGCCTGGATAGCTTGACTTCAGTGGCTTAGTGAACACGGGACCCACATCTGGGCATACCCTTCCCACATAGGGTGAACAGCAAAACACACAAGATGATGGACGCAATATTGCACAATGGCAAAACTTTCACCCCAGTCACAGATCTGGGTTTAATCCATCGTTATTTTGCTCACCAAGCCACCCCAGTTCAGACATGGCCATATGCAAATCAGTCTTGACCCACTGCCTCATGGGAACAGTCCAGCCCGAACAGCCAAGCCATGTCTTCCCTAGACCGGAATCAAGCATCCTAGGGCCGGTTTCTGGCTATCAGCCATCTTAAGCGAGGAAAGCTTGGCCCCAGTACCTTAGTGAGCACTGGACCCACGTCTGGGCATACCCTTCCCACATAGGGTGAACAGCAAAACACACAAGATGATGGACGGAATGTTGCACAATGGCAAAACATTCATCCCCAGTCACAGATCTGGGTTTAATCCATCGTTATTTTGCTCACCAACCCACCCCAGTTCAGACATGGCCATATGCAAATCAGTCTTGACCCTGTGCCTCATGGGAACAGTCCAGCCCAAACTGCTAAGCCATGTCTTCCCTGGACCGGAATCTAGCATCCTAGGACCGGTTTCTGGCTATCAGCCGTCTTCAGCCAGGATAGCTTGACTCCAGTGGCTTAGTGAGCACGGGACCCACGTCTGGGCATACCCTTCCCACATAGGGTGAACAGCAAAACACACAAGATGATGGACGGAATGTTGCACAATGGCAAAACATTCACCCCCAGTCACAGATCTGGGTTTAATCCATCGCTATTTTGCTTACCAAGCCACCCCAGTTCAGACATGGCCATATGCAAATCAGTCTTGAACCTGTGCCTAATGAGAACAGTCCAGCCCAAACTGCCAAACCATGTCTTCCCTGGACCGGAATCAAGCATCCTAGGACAAGTTTCTGGCTATCAGCAGTCTTCAGCCAGGATAGCTTGACTCCAGTGGCTTAGTGAGCACGGGACCCACGTCTGGGCATACCCTTCCTGCATAGGGTGAAGAGCAAAACACACAAGATGATGGACGGAATGTTGCACATTGGCAAAACATTCATCCCCAGTCACAGATTTGGGTTTAATCCATCGTTATTTTGCTCACCAAGCCACCCCAGTTCAGACATGGCCATATGCAAATCAGTCTTGACCCTGTGCCTCATGGGAACAGTCCAGCCCAAACTGCTAAGCCATGTCTTCCCTGGACCGGAATCAAGCATCCTAGGACCGATTTCTGGCTATCAGCCGTCTTCAGCCAGGATAGCTTGACTCCAGTGGTTTAGTGAGCACGGGACCCACGTCTGGGCATACCCTTCCCACATAGGGTGAACAGCAAAACACACAAGATGATGGACGGAATGTTGCACAATGGAAAATCATTCACCCCCAGTCACAGATCTTGGTTTAATCCATCGTTATTTTGCTCACAAAGCCACCCCAGTTTAGACATGGCCATATGCAAATCAACCTTGACCCTGTGCCTCATGGGAACAGTCCAGCCCAAACTGCTAAGCCATGTCTTCCCAGGACCTGAATCAAGCATCCTAGTACCAGTTTCTGGCTGTCAGCCGTCTTCAGCCAGGATAGCTTGACTCCAGTGGCTTAGTGAGCATGGGACCCACGTCTGGGCATACCCTTCCCACATAGAGTGAACAGCAAAACACACAAGATGATGGACTGAATGTTGTACAATGGCAAAACATTCACCCCCAGTCACAGATCTGGGTTTAATCCATCATTATTTTGCTCACCAAGCCACCCCAGTTCAGACATGGCCATATGCAAATCAGTCTTGACCCTGTGCCTCAAGGGAACAGTCCAGCCCAAACTGCTAAGCCATGTCTTCCATGGACCGGAATCAAGCATCCCAGGACCGGTTTCTGGCTATCAGCCGTCTTCAGCCAGGATAGCTGGACTCCAGTGGCTTAGTGAGCACGGGACCCACGTCTGGGCATACCCTTACCACATTGGGTGAACAGCAAAACACACAAGATGATGGATGGAATGTTGCACAATGGCAAAACATTCACCCCCAGTCACAGATCTGGGTTTAATCCATCGTTATTTTGCTCACCAAGCCACTCCAGTTCATACATGGCCATATGCAAATCAGTCTTGACCCTGTGCCTCATGGGAACAGTCCAGCCCAAACTGCTAAGCCATGTCTTCCCTGGACCGGAATCAAGCATCCTTGGACCAGTTTCTGGCTATCAGCTATCTTCAGCCTAGATAGCTTGACTCCAGTGGCTTAGTGAGAACGGGACCCACGTCTGGGCATACCCTTCCCATATAGGGTGAACAACAAAACACACAAGATGATGGACGGAATGTTGCACAATGGCAAAACATTCACCCCCAGTCACAGATCTGGGTTTAATCCATCGTTATTTTGCTCACCAAGCCACCCCAGTTCAGACATGGCCATATGCAAATCAGTCTTGATCCTGTGCCTCATGGGAACAGTCCAGCCCAAACTACTGAGCCATGTCTTCCCTGGACCGGAATCAAGCATCCTAGGACCGGTTTCTGGCTATCAGCCGTCTTCAGCCAGGATAGCTTGACTCCAGTGGCTTAGTGAGCACGGGACCCACATCTGGGCATACCCTTCCCACATAGGGTGAACAGCAAAACACACCAGATGATGGACGGAATGTTGCACAATGGCAAAACATTCACCCCCAGTCACAGATCTGGGTTTAATCCATTGTTATTTTGCTCAGCAAGCCACCCCAGTTCAGACATGGCCATATGCAAATCAGTCTTGACCCTGTGCCTCATGGGAACAGTCCAGCCCAAACTGCTAAGCCATGTCTTCCCTGGACCGTGATCAAACATCCTAGGACCGGTTTCCGGCATTTCAGCCGTCTTCAGCCAGGCTTGCTTGAATCCAGTGGAAAAGTGAGCACGGGACTCACGTCTGAGCTGTTTGGGCTTGAATGTGTGCAGATTCTTTGGCAGGTGGTCAGTAACCTGCTGACTGTGTTTTCTCTTTTCAAGAAATCTTGAACAATAATGTTAATGCAGTGCGCCAAACACGGCACTCTGAAGTAGCCACCATCATGCATGGCCTTAACTATTTTACTGCCATTATCCGTGGAAACATAACCAATCATGCAACTTCTTGGCACCAGCCATTTAGAGACCTTACTCTTAAACTCATCCAAAATGTTTAATGCAGTATGAGATTTCTCCATGGCAAACATAGCTACTGTTGCATGTTTACGACTCGCTTGAAAAATTGTGGCATGGTCAACACCTGTAGACATCTTTTCTCTAACCCCTGCAAAAGAGACCCAGTGTGCAGTGATGCACATGTAATCTATGGCCTGGCACCTGGTCCAGATGTCTGTTGTCAGGTGGATAGTGTGAACAGCACTCTTCTGCAAAGCTGACCCAATCACTTCCAGCACATCTTTATGTAGTACTGGAACCGCAACTCTGGCAAAATAGGACCGGCAAGGAACCTTCCATTTAGGGCAGACTGTTGCCACAAATTCTAGAAAACCCACGCCTTCCACGAAAGAAAAAGGGAGAAGGTCCAGCGCTAGCATTTTAGCCAGCTTTGCGTTATACAGACGTGCCTTTGGGTGGTTGCGTTCAAATGGCACCTACGACCCAAACATGCTTTTAATGGTGGTCTGGACCGTTTTCATATGTGATGATGATGATCTAGACTTCTTCAACCCAGTTAGGCTCATTGATGTACTTTTTCGCATTGGTGTCTCACCAGACTCTTAGTGTGCCTCATACATGTTGCTGGGGTAGAGGGTGGCATCCATGCCCTCAATGATGTTTAAATTCAAGACACCCTACGTAAAGACTTGGCCCATGCACCACTGAGTACCCCTGGGCATAATGGATGAAAGCAAGGCAAACAGGGTGCAGGCCTGAGCACACTGCCTGGCTTCAAAATGGCGCCTTGAGCCTTGACCCCCACCACATGACCAGGCCCCGCCTGTACCAGGCCTCAAAATGGCCCCCACCCACATGGCCAGGCCCCAACAACACCCCAAACAGTCGAAAACCACACAAAAATCACCCCAATCCAATGCCATCCATGCCCTCAATGATGTTTAAATTCAAGACACCCCACAGAAAGACTTGGCCCATGCACCACTGAGTACCCCTGGGTATAATGGATGAAAGCAAGGCAAACTGGGTGCAGGCCTGAGCAAACTTCCTGGCTTCAAAATAGCTCCTTGAGCCTTGGCCCCCACCACGAGGCCAGGCCCTGCCTGTACCAGGCCTCAAAATGGCCCCCACCCACATGGCCAGGCCCCAACAACACCCCAAACAGTCGAAAACCACACAAAAATCACCCCAATCCAATGCCATCCATGCCCTCAATGATGTTTAAATTCAAGACACCCCACAGAAAGACTTGGCCCATGCACCACTGAGTACCCCTGGGTATAATGGATGAAAGCAAGGCAAACTGGGTGCAGGCCTGAGCAAACTTCCTGGCTTCAAAATAGCTCCTTGAGCCTTGGCCCCCACCACGAGGCCAGGCCCTGCCTGTACCAGGCCTCAAAATGGCCCCCACCCACATGGCCAAGCCCCAACAACACCCCAAAAAGTCGAAAAACACACAATAATCACCCCAATCCAATGCCATCCAGGCCCTCAATTATGTTTAACCCCTTCGACGCTCATGACGAGCTGGGCTCGTCATGGTGTAGCCTCCTCGCACGCTCATGACGAGCCCAGCTCGTCATGAAACAATGGGATTCACGATTTACCAGCACAGCAGGGGAATATCCTCAGCAGCAGAGAGGTTAAATTCAAGACACCCTACGTAAAGACTTGGTCCATGCACCACTGAGTACCCCTGAGCATAATGGATGAAAGCAAGGCAAACTGGGTGCAGGCCTGTGCACACTGCCTGGCTTCAAAATGGCCCCGTGTGCCTTGACCCCACACCACATGGCCAGGCCCTGGCTGGACCAGGCCTCAAAATGGGCCTCACCCACATGGTCAGGCCCCAACAACACCCCAAAAATTTGAAAAACACACAATAATCACCCCAATCCAATGCCATCCAGGCCCTCAATTATGTTTAAATTCAAGACACCCTACGTAAAGACTTGGTCCATGCACCACTGAGTACCCCTGAGCATAATGGATGAAAGCAAGGCAAACTGGGTGCAGGCCTGTGCACACTGCCTGGCTTCAAAATGGCCCCGTGTGCCTTGACCCCACACCACATGGCCAGGCCCTGGCTGGACCAGGCCTCAAAATGGGCCTCACCCACATGGTCAGGCCCCAACAACACCCCAAAAATTTGAAAAACACACAATAATCACCCCAATCCAATGCCATCTAGGCCCTCAATTATGTTTAAATTCAAGACACCCTACGTAAAGACTTGGCCCATGCACCACTGAGTACCCCTGGGCATAATGGATGAAAGCAAGGCAAACTGGGTGCAGGCCTGAGCCCACTGCCTGGCTTCAAAATGCCGCCTTGAGCCTTTACCCCCACCACATGACCAGGCCCTGCCTGTACCAGGCCTCAAAATGGCCCCCACCCACATGGCAAGGCCCCAACAACACCCCAAAAAGTCGAAAAACACACAGAAATCACCCAATCCAATCCCATCCATGCCCTCAATGATGTTTAAATTCAAGACACCCCACTGAAAGACTTGGCCCATGCACCACTGAGTACCCCTGGGAGTAATGGATGAAAGCAAGGCAAACTGGGTGCAGGCCTGAGCACACTGCCTGGCTTCAAAATGGCCCCTTGAGCCTTGACCCCCACCACATGGCCAGGCCCTGCCTGGACCTGGCCACAATATGGCCCCCACCCACATGGCCAGGCCCCAACAACACCCCAAAAAGTCAAAAAACACACAAAAATCACCCCAATCCAATGCCATCCATGCCCCCAATGATGTTTAAATTCAAGACACCCCACAGAAAGACTTGGTCCATGCACCACTGAGTACCCCTGGGCATAATGCATGAAAGCAAGGCAAACTGGGTGCAGGCCTGAGCACACTGCCTGGCTTCAAAATGGCCCCTTGTGCCTTGACCCCCACCACATGGCCAGGCCCTGCCTCGACCAGGCCTCAAAATGGCCCCCACCCACATGGCCAGGCCCCAACAACACCCCAAAAAGTCAAATAATACACAAAAATAACACCACAATCCAATGCCATCCTTGCCCTCTATGATGTTTAAATTCAAGACACCCCACAGAAAGACTTGGTTCATGCCCCACTGAGTACCCTTGGGCATAAGGATGAAAGCAAGGCAAACTGGGTGCAGGCCTGAGCACACTGCCTGGCTTCAAAATGACCCCTTGACCCACACCCACAGGGCCAGGCCCTGCCTGTACCAGGCCTCAAAATGGCCCCCATCCATACGGCCAGGCCCCAGCCACCCACGAAAAAGTCAAAAAACACACAAAAATCACCACAATCCAATACCATCCATGCCCTCAATGATGTTTAAATTCAAGACACCCCACAGAAAGACTTGGTCCATGCACCACTCAGTACCCCTGGGCCTACTGGCTAGTGTGGCTATACAGGCACCCCAAAATAAAAAAAATCCACATATAACAGTGAGCTAAAATTCCATGACATAAATGAGATTTAAGTTCAACCAAACTCACAGAAACAGTTGTATCATGCACCCATGACTAACCATGAGCCTACTGGATACTGTGGCTACCCACAATATATATATATATTTTTAAAGTTGTGAAAAAGTTTTAAAATTGTAGTTGCAGCAACTGCAATGCCCCAAACAAACAACACCAACTTACTTGTAAAATCTCAAATCCAAAAGTGATCCAAACTCCAAAGTCCAAAAAGTCCTCAAATACAAATATCCAGCAGCAGCCACAAAAAATAATCCTTCCAGCTCCAGATTCAAATGAAAAGTGACCAGGACATGGACAAAGCACTGGGAGGAGCCTGCTGGACGGGAACAGGAAGTTGGAGACTCTGGGGCACTTCCTTCCTCCCACCCCCACCCCCAAAATGGACTCCTTGCGCAAAAAAGTGCAGCCAAATGTCAATCTGATTAAAATTATCATTTTCAGAAGGTTTATACTGCCTGCGGTGGATTTCTTGTGCAGAATTGCAATTTTTGCAAGTTCGGGAAAGCGAGCTGTTCAAATCTCCCGCCAGAAGTCAGCTGCGCGCCGCATCTACGTTTTCGCAATCGTTTACTCCCGCGATGCGTGATCGCGAGCCCTTATTACGTACTCGCGTTGTCAAACGCTTGCTGTGCAAGATGGTGGGCCGCGATGACGTACTCGCGGTCGAAAAACTCTCGCGCGATCAAGCAGCAAGATCCAAAATGGCGCAGCACATGCAAACCAGGAGAAAAACAACTCTGCGAACTCAGAATCACGGTAAGTCAACGCCGCGCGCGTGATACTGTATTTTTCAAACGTGACCTAGCAAAAAAATCCGCCAGCTTGCGAATTGCGGATTTTTGGACAAATTTGCGCGATTCGCAGAACGCAAATTTGCAAAAAATCTGCAAATTCCGCAAATGGAACGGATTTTACGCCCATACTTAAAAATAATGATTCCTAAAGTGAAACGTCTTCTACAAAACTCTACTTGTCGAAAGTCAAACGTTGGATTAAACAAAAGGAGAGCATCCCGCTCAAAGATGGCCACTTATCTACGAGGAGATGTGTATTGCAGTCCTCTTGCTATGTCGGTGGATTAAAATGCTGAGGCATTGGTTATGACTCATCTGATTTAGCAACAAAATTCATGCCAGTTCTGAGCAATCACACAGAAAAACTCTAGTCAGAGAAAAGATTGCGGTGAAGAAGGAATTTGGGCTTTCCTACAGAAAAGCAGTACCTGTCTTAGCTGTCAGCAGAACAAGATCAGTAGTACTACCGCCCCTTGCTGGTAAAAAGGAGAACCGAGTTGTATCAATCGACCTGGTAAAACCACAATCATGTGGCCAATAATAAGTAGTAGGCCTAGTGGACTCCCTAGAAGGAGCAGAAGACCAAACCTTGCTACAATCCAAGAGGTTCAAACTGAAAGACTAATCACTTTTGATAAACCTGCAGTAAATAAAAAAGGACTATGCAACAAAGCCATGGAACTTGTGCCTCTTGAAATCCAAATTGCAACAGCTCGTCAAGAAACACCTGTCTACAATGATGTAGCTTCAGACTATACTAATGTAACAAAAGAAAATGCAAAGACAAATGAGAATCCGGAAGCAATTCCAACAATTGACGGAACTGCATCTGGCTGCTTCATCAATTTCGATGACTTTTCGGATGATCCAAGTGAGCATGAAGAAACGCCAGCAACAAAAACTTTCAAAGAAAAAATTACTGAACTTTTTCATCAACTAAAAGAAACATATCTGATTTCACCATGGATTGAATTTTGGATTGTGTTAGGTGTACTTTTCCTCCTACTTTGGCTCATCATGGTTCTATGTTTGGGAAAATTCATTGAAGGAAAATATAGTACAATGGACACAACAAGTCAGAACATCAACTTGGTCCTAAAGCCTCACAAATCCTCACACATCGAGAAAAGAGAACTGTCATCAGTGAACATCACAGCCAATCCAATACCCAGTGGGGTAGCATGGGACAAAACTGATTATGAAATCTATGGCCTGATTGAGCTCTTGAAATATCCCCATCAATTTAAGGTTTCATTAAGTGACTTTGTAAAACCAAGTACTTTTTGTCTGATGATTGGGACTTTAAAAATAATAATAATATGATGTCAGATTTAGTAATGTCAGCAAAATTCACAGAACAAGATTATTTGCAGGGTTCAGCAAAATATGAAGAAATGTACTGTTATAATCATTATGGTCATCACTATTTGCATAAATCTGCTAATCCTAGAAATGTTTTTAATTATAACCAATGGGAACATTGTGCAACTCCGCCAAAAGGCAGCTCGAAAACATTTTATGAGAAATTCCCATACTTCTCAGGGTTTAACACAACTGCTCCAGAAACGTTTTATTTTAAAATGTTAAATAAGACAGGAATTAAATTTTTTTTGACAAATACTAAATTAATTTATTCAGAAAATTTTTATGACAAAATGTCTACATTTGGTTTTGAATTTTGGAAAAACAACATTGAAACACAAACCATCTGGGGTTCAAAAGACTGGCAGGTACAAGGTCTAGAAGCATTATTTAGAGCCTGCATGATCCCAGAACAGATAATATTCCTGAATGACACCATTCAGCAAACAACCTGTCTTGGTTTAGCCAAGATAAAAGACTTAAATAAACCGTCTATTCCAAAACCCATACCTGATAGTAATAGCACTACAGATGTGGAGATAGACGTATCCCATATTTTTCACCAAAACAGAACAAATCCTGATTGGAAAAAATGGTTGATCTGGCCCACAGACACAAATAATTGTCAATATAGATTCCTGAACAACTTACAGGGGTTAAAACAGAACAGGCCAGACCCACGATACTCCCAGAGACAACATCCAGGGATAGTTACAACATACAGTGTAGGGAAACTATACCTCGAATGGCTACAGAAATCCACACTGGCTGAAATTAAGTAACACTTATCATTACTTAAAGACGGTGCTGACTTGCGTGATTTCATACTTGGACCACGCAAACAGCGTCAAAAATGTTTCATATACGCCGGTATATACGTTGCTTACAACGAAGCTTGGAAAGTAACACAAATTGAAACTGCAGAAAAAATACGAGAAATTGATTGTATACATTTGGAAAAATCACTTTCTGTAGTGGACAATGGGTTAACGACTCTGTCCTCCAGAATATATTCACTGGACAGCATTGTATCATCTGCTATTGATATAATAGTCAGGACTTGCTAATGTTACAACATGGTCAGTTCCAATTGCGTTCCATTGTACAACTTGGCTGGACGTTCCAAAACCTGCGCTCAGGCTACGTGCCATGGCGTCTAATCAACATAACGTCATTATTTTCTATCTTTAACTTTACTGATAAACAAATCAGTTTGGCACAAAAAAGAGCAGACTATTTGATTCTGAGCATTGAAAAACTTGAGATATTACCATTGACAATGTCAGAAAGACCTGTCATTGAATGGATAATACACGGAACAATTACAATTCCGATAACAACTTTCCAGTTTAAGTATTGCCAAAAATATATACCAGCAGGCCTGTATAAAAGGTTGGGTAAAGGATACATCAAGTCAACATGGAATTTACCTTATACACACAAACGTTATAGTGAAGGAAAACAGGAGGTATTTCTTAGTGGTAACAATTGTAAAAAATCACTAAGCGGTACACTTCTGTGTCAAGGTATTAACTTGCATGGAGCCTGCGAAGGTTCATCAAATAACCTTTCATGTCACCTGCATGGCACTCCTGCGACACAGATAGAGCCATTTTTCAGACAGTTTTCCAACGGCAGCTACGTTCTAATAAGTGACCACAGCTGTTGTGGCATGGTGCCAGGACAAGCCTATCTCATGAGCGTTACTTCCATGGTCAATTGCAGTATGCAAGTATTGTATCCAAACAGCAATCCAGACATGGAGGCGGCAATATGGCCTTCTTTGAATATCTCTTCTATTCGAATTGATACTTTAAGCAGAATGAAGTCTATTCTTTTACAGACAACTGTGCCTTTAACCTCGTCCAAAGAGACGTATGATCTGTAAGTTGCAAGGACAGCGGCAGAGATACATACCCTATTATCAACAAATTGCCCCATGCATTTCGTAGAAACGTTAGGTCAAATCTTAAACATGTCTGATTCCAGTGGCATCGCACATGTATTTAAGACAATTTTTTTGGGACTGTTAGCACCCTTTGAAACAGTTCTGGGCATTTTCCCGAATTTTGTCCATTCCTTTTTCGGCGGCCTGCCTCTTCTTTTGGCACTCGTAGCAGGAATTTTCTTTTTGATCCTTCTGCTCCATTATGGCAAGCCAAGCCACAGACAAAGCTCCAGCTACAATGGAAGAGACCATCCTAGCAATACGTTACCGAGACCGATTCACTAAAGTCCTCGGATTAGCGCGGCTAAGAGATCTGAATACAACATGGTTTCTTTCATTCAGACCAATCTGGCAAGATTGCATCTTACCTGTGCTTCGATGTCTGCTATGCGGAGAAGAATGCATGTTGGACGTCTGTCTTACACTACCATCAGCAGTACCAATGGATATCGATACTTTGCTAGGTCCAGTAACGACTCATGCAACGTGTTGTCCCCAGCGGCTACCTATTCTGATGACGGCATTCGTTGAGACTTCACCATTACGAGTAGGTGGCGGTGAAGTACGAGAGGAAAGCAGCACCAAACAGGTACAACCTTCTGTGAGCATTGCTGATCCCAACATCGATGATAGCAATCATTCTCACATATGCACAATTTCAACTTTTTCGAACTTGGTCGAACTTTCCCCTGATGTTGTAGACCAATTTTTCGCAAGCCTGTCTGATATGATGTTCTCCCCTGAACAACGAGAATAACTTTTAAAACAACGAGCACACAGCGTTCCCTGAACTCTGAATTCGGCCTTCAGTTTTGATAAACAAAACTACTGAAAACATTTGGAACTATTTTTTCCCCTGAAAGCGAAATTATTTTTCCACTTCCAAAATGTTTACCTTTTTTTTGGCACATGGTACTCTGCTTAAAGTAGAACTATTCTAAGAGAACAGAGCTTCTATTTTTAGAGACACTAGAGACAATATTTTACCTCAACCTCTAGCACATGTACAGTATTGTATAAATATGTGATGGAATGGTCTTGACCTTCTTTTCTGTATTCAGAGCCATCTCATAAATGTAATTTTTGCAATTCATTCAGCTAATATTTATATATGCATTTCCTGAATGATAACACTGCTTGAAAAACGTACAGTATAAATACTCATTTTCGTGTATATACCATACACCATTTCAAATGCAATTTATGTATTTTGGGGTGGGTTGGAAAACACATGCATCGTTATATGTTTAGTATTGCTTAGTATTTAAGTAATGATGGACATTAATACGTGGAGTGGGTGTTGTGAATCTATCTAGGACCCTAATCAAGATATCCCCGATTCATGCCCTTATATGGTTATAACGAAACATATCCTTATAAAGGCATAGGAATCATGTCCATATCTAGTCATAGCCCATGCAGTCCAAATATGGCAAGGTTACTCCCATAGACTCCTAGAAAGTACAACGCGTTCTTTAAACAAACCAAGCCTCCAGCAGCCCGGGAAATCCCCCTGCTTTTGTTTTGATTTGCACAAGAACTCCTGGAGTCCAGAAAGAACTGTTAGTTCTTAATGACGTCTTATGTCCAACCTTACGTCAAACTCGGCACCTTTCAGGTATAAATATACCAACAGTTGCCTTAAGGAAACACGCGGTGGTTTGGAGCAGAGCGGCTATCTACTTGCCCGACGCCCAGCTGATGCGAGTGCCGAAGGAAGCCGACCCTTCCATTTGACGCACTGAGAGACGCTGTCTTTTCTCCTGCCGAGAAATCCAGCTCCGGTGTTTCCAGTCACCCTTGCGGGTGGCTGGGAGATCGAGTCCTGAGAGAGAGATACAAGACCTCCTACATTCTATTACCAAGGTACGGAGCTGACTAAACCCTTAAGAGAATTCTTGATTCAGATTCTTGGCAACAAAAAAACTTAACTTAAACTGCAACTTACTTACTCCTTCCCACGTTTTAGGCTTAGGTCAGGTACACCGGGGTAGGCGTATATTAGAAGCACCAGTTGAGTTTGTTAGTCAATGTTTTTATGTATGTATATATTTAATCTGTTTTAAAGTATCATTTGGCTAAGAAACCATATCAATGCTTTTACAGTATTATTTCATAATACTCCTTTTACTGTACGCACTTTACTTTATGATAAGTATTGCAATTGTGGCAACTCATTTCTCTTGCATGAGAAAGAAGAGTGCTCAATAAATAACACCTTTTATTGAAAACGCCCGTCTCTCTACTTCTCTGCACTCCTGGTGAAATTAAGCATGCACGATTGACTGAGTGAAATAGCTGTCTATTGTTTTCACACAACTCTAGAGATATACTCTTTATTCTGAGGGAGCAAAGTTGTCATGTTTATGCGGTTGTCAGAAACTAATCCCTTCTTGTCTATTCAGGAAAGTTAACCCCTTCCTGTTCACTCGAGAACAAGCGTGCGTGACTGGCCGCTAATGTACTTTCCTCTAATTCAGTGTGATTCCCTTAGGGCGTATTAGCGCGTCAGTATTGGGGGATAGAAATGGGTCGCTTCACGTTTAGGAAGCAGGAGCTGGAGTATAAGGAAGATCGGGGGCCCCAGGGGATCCATTGAAGGACAGGAGGTTGACGGGCAGAGAAGCAAGGGGGAGTGCTCGTGTGTGCACGAGTGTGCGTGTAAAAGCCGGTATGGTTTTCTTTGAAAGACGCAACGGGATTTTTGTAAAACCTAATCCGGTTCGAAATAAAACCGGACAGAGGGGGCAAAGGTGGATAGGGAAGGAGTACTAAGACCCATAATAAAGAGTTTAGGTATACAAAAACGTTAAGTTAAAAAGGCACAAAAGAATTGTTATGAGTTGTAGAGATAACTATCAAGCATCAAGGTCAAGATAAATCATTCATTAGCAACAAGTGCTTAAAACACAATAGTCATACAATAAAAAGTATATTAAGTAATCAAATAATGTAAAAAAAGTGCTAAGCTTGTAAAGGTAGTACTTGCCTTACACAATTAAAATTAAAATAGACAAGTGTCGGCAAAAGACTCGTTATTATTTGAGCTAAAAAAATGGGACTCGAAGGTAAACAAAAATATACCACATGATGCCAGTCAACTGTTCCATTACTCAAACTTCTTAACATCAAAGAACGCCTCAGTCACTCATTGTTGATAAATTGCACTTGAACAAGTGCAACTTATATCAACAAATTGTTAGGGGGTTCAAGAATAAGGCAACATGAATTATCACTAATATGTAGAAGTACCTATTCGTCCTAGAGATATACATAGTACATGGTCACTGTATTGATACTTTGGCCCCTTGCCCTATTTCACTGAGAGTGCATAGCTGTTACAGTGTACAATCATATTCAGCCACTATAATACTAGGAGTGTGCTGAGTTATATACCGGTGGAATGGTAAAGACACCCATGTAGCTGTAGCTGCATGGTGTCCAGCCTATCCCTTGTATTAGTCAGATGTTAATGAGAGCCCGAAGCACACCAGGATATATCTTCATTGAGACCATTAAGGTGGCTACCCAATCTGAACGCCCATCTTTGTTCTCTACGGAACAAGAGTGATTTCAGGGGTCCCATATCTCTATGGTAATGGGGTTTGTCTAGTACCACCCATCGCAGGTCTCTCTCACTATGTCCCACATCAAGGAAGTGTCTGGGGAGTTTGGTATTGGATTTCTTTCTTTTGATTGAACTCTTATGTTCTATCATCCTGATTTTGACCTTCCGGGTGGTCATACCCACTTAATACAACTTGCAGAGGCACTGTATCAATTATATTACTGCCTCTGTGTTGCAATTGGTGTGGCTAGTCAGTACCCAGGGAGTTTGAAATCCCAAATCAAGTTGGAGTGTCTGTGTGGTTAAATGACAGACCACACATGACCCACAAGGAAAGTGGCCCTGGACAGTTACACCAGTGTTAACAGTCCTTAACTGGTTGGTATCGTGACCAACTCTCGTCCAAGAGTGTACCAAAATGTTCCCAAGATTTTTACTTAGTTTAAAGGCAAAGAGGGGCCTTTCTGTGATTTGTTTACCCTTATTCAGGATATGCCAATTGGAATGTATTGCTTTCTTTTCAGTGGTGCTGAGATGGCTGAAAGTGCTGACACATACCAAGCGATTAGTGGAAGTGTTTTCATATACCCGAGCAGTGCCTCGCGATTGTTGTTTTTAGCTCTCTTCTTCGCATGCTGTATCAACCATTTAGGATAATGTTGAGTATGAAGATGTGTACTCAAGGAGTTTGCATGTTTATGATACATGCTCAGTTCTGTACAGGTTCTCCTCAAACGTAAAAATGGTCCTATAGGGAGATTGTCACGAAGGGCACAAGGATGGAAACTTGTATAGTTCAGAAGTGCATTACATGCCATCGATTTTTGATATAATTCTGTGTATATCTTCCCATCTTTCGGATACAGTCTCAAATCTAGAAATGGTAGAGTCTCATTGCTTGCTTCGCAAGTGAATTTCAGATGTATATAAAGGGTGTTGAGCCAGGTTGAGAATTCCAATTGTGAGTTCTGGTCACCTTCCCAGATGACCAGATTATATAATCTATGTAGCTCTTCCACAGCAATAATTTGTTGTGGAAGGGATTGTCCTCTGGGTAGATGTATGTAGCTTCAAACCAGTGCATGAAGAGATTAGCCATGCTGGGGGCACAAGTGTTTCCCATTGATGTACCCATTGTTTGCCAATACAGTTGGTCTTCAAAGGAGAAAAAATTCTCTCGCATGGCTAAATTAGCACACTTCATCACAAAGGACGTCGGCATCTGATCACTGCAAGGGTTTTCTTCCAATAAATCTTGAATGGTCCTGAGTGTTTCTTCTTGCGAATATTAGTATATAACACCTCGACATCAAATGAGGCCATGAGATGTACCACCGGATCAAAATGGATCGTGAACAGGAATAACATTTTAAAGTTTCTAGCAACCATCCACGGGCTAAAAAATGTAAACTCAACTCACCTACTGACAGTGGAATTTTGCCAGCATTAAAATGGAAACACCAATGAACAAACACTCACAACGTGGCAAACAGCGGAGTTTGCCCAACTAATTATGAGTCAAAACCAACTATTTGATTCACTGGGCATATGCTGTGTAAACCTAGAAGACCACGATACCCAGGCCGATTAGGGGCATATTTTGGCAACAAAGAAACAGGCTCATTCAGGCCTCCTTCACACGAAAGGAAATAGTCCAAAGCCAAAAAGACATAACAAGATCATTGTTGAAAAAAAGGTATTTACAGAGCCTGACATCGACAATTGGAGCTGGCTCCCGGGAATCCTGAATAAAGAGAAAGGCAACTGACCATTAGGTAAACAGGTGATGAACCACTGCAAAGGGACTTTCCACCTTATCTCGTGGAACGTAGCCGTAGCGAAGAAATGGTAGAAGATGGCAGAGCTTTACAAGACTGGGTGACATGTGACATAATTGCCTTTCATGCAATATGGGCACTGGAGGAGCTGCCTCTTGTTGCATTTACACACTTCAGCACAGGAGCTGAGAAACACAAGAGGCACGGGCGCCCCAAAGGCGGGCTACCCGTTTATGTATCAACAGCAATCAATATCCAATCAGAACATATAGCTCCTTATGGATCAAAAGTGCAACAAAGAAAAGGTTCATTTCCAGCAAAGGAGAAATCTAGAGTGGTATTGTTAATCAACACCATCGGCGAAAGAAAAAAAAGCCCATATTGCCTTATTAACAACCATAATCACAGACATACGAAACACCAAGCCAATCTGAGATATCATTATAACAGGAGATTTCAACTCAAACTTAATTTGTACACCAGAAGAGGACGAGAAACTCACAGTAGATAATAAGTCCTGGAATGTACTACCCCAATGTCAGTTCAAGTCGGCTCGCCCCGATCTAGGTAGGCAACAACTGGTGAAAGCACTTGAATACCTGGGCCTGAGAATAATAAATGGCAGACCTCCTGAAGACTACCCACTACTGTATACTTACTTCGGAGGGAAACCGCAATCAAGGCTTGATTATACAGCAAAATCATTAACATTAATGCCCTTTCTTATCCAGTTTGTCATTGAAATCACAACCAAAAGTGATCACTCGTACCAACATACTCACTTTAGCTTAAATCTACCAAAGCATTAGATAAGCATGACAGAAGTAGAAGCCAAGACCGATTGAAGCTCTTAAACTCAAACAAGAACTAAAAAAACCTCTAAAGGCAACAAAAAAGAACTGTGTTGAGCGCCATAGGTTGGAAAGCCATACTTAACCTAAGAAAAGAATACAAAAAAGTAGATATGGGAACATAAAACAAAGATGTGAGGACATTTTCTAGGTTACATTATTACATAAAGCGAAAAAAAACAACTCATGCACATTCCGGGAAACGATAAACAATCTGAATCGGCCCGTCAACTCTGTTGCTTCAAGTGTACAAGAACAAGACTGGGCCACATTTCTAACATGAAGGTTTACAGACACCAAATTCCTGAACTTTCTAGCAGGCATTGCGAAGGAGCAAGTAAATGTCCGAAATCAAGTGGAATAAAAGGACGATTACATGTTCACTAAACAAAAAATGAACAGCAATACGCCCCGTTACCCTACCACTACACCGAAAGTACAAAGGAATGGAGTTGTGACGAGCACTAGTGGTTCAAGGGCCATAACCAAAAGCTGTGCCTACCAACTAGAGGAGATGAAAAGAATAATCACGAAGGGACGAGGAACCGGGGCTCCAGGACCAAATAGAATTCCCCCGCAAATCTTCAAACTTGCACCAGACTTCTAGAGATGGAGACTAAAAAATGTATTTGAAGAAGTGGAGAACATACAGCAAATTCCACCCAGCTGGCAAGGATCAGTAACCTCACCGATCCACAAAGGGGGTGATCGATTGTCCCCATCCAATTACAGGTTTATTGCACTACTGGATCTAGACGCAAAGTACTACGCGTCGCTGATACTGGGAGACGTGATCACCTGGTCAGACAAGCTAAAACTGATACCGGTCAATCAGACAGATTTCAGAAAGGGAATTGGGACAATTACAAACATCATGTCACTCTCACTGATCGCCCACAAATACAAATGGAGGAAACAACAACTGCACTTTTGCTTTGTTGATTTAAAGGTGGCTTTTGACAGTGTGGACCATCATATCCTATGGGAAAAGCTGCAAGCTTGAAAAATCCCCAGAAAATTATTCAGAGGAAGATTACTACTTTACTCTAATTCATGGATGAGAGTTAAACTGGGACATGGCTCAAGATTATCAAGGAAGGTCATCACCAAAAAAGGGCTTAAACAAGGGTGTGTGCTGGCACTGCACCTTTTTAATCTTTTTATGGAGGATCTGGATCCTAAGCTCAACAAGATTTACTCCCATCCACCTCAACTGGGCACGTTGTCATTACTCCACCTGTCATATGCGGACAATGTAGTCCTGATGAGCCTAACAAAGAACGGCCTTCGTAGGTCGCTCACAGTTATGCTGGAATATATAGCTGACAATAAGCTAGAGATAAATACATCAAAAAGCAAGAAAATGCTAATTAGAAAAATACCCAATGGCTAAACAGAATTTTCAACTGGAGGGCAAAAAGCTAGAGGAAGTCTCTAATTATAAATACCTCGGTTTTTACTTCGACAACAGGCTCAACCATGAAGAGCAAAAAGCATACATGGTGCAGAGAGCAAACGCCCTATTGGTTGCCTTTAGGATCCTAGCAAAAAAACAAAAGGGGCCATTGTTCAAACCCTTACGAGCAGTAGTATCAGCCAAAATGCTACCAACGTTATCATATGGCAGCATTGCACTACACGGGAAAGACGCTGACCTGTTAAATAAACTGCAAGTTTCAACATACAAAATACAGTTGAATCAGAATTGCATAAAGCTTTGTGGGATGAACTGGAGAATCAATATTTACAAAAAGCTTTACTAGCAACTTCTACAGGAGAGCTTTGGAACACCAACGGGTTATACTCGTCCTTCAAACAAGCAATAAATAAATCTGCAAAACTCCACTCTTTGCTAGTTGATAAAAAATATCTTCAGCAATGGAAAGAACGCCTGGATGGTACTCACTAATAATAAGACCGTTATCCCAGCACCACACCTAAATATTACATTCTCGGTCCATCGTACGCTCCAACTGATGGCCATGCGATTGGGTCCACAATGGGCAGAAAGAGGGAAGACTATGCGGTAGCAGCAAATAGAACTTCATTCACATAGTCTGTATATGTCCCAAACTTTCAAAAGCACATGTCACTTTATTTTAAAAATCCAATGAACACCAGAAGAATAGGGACATGCAAATCAGCCATCATAGCTGGGTTGGATCCAACCGTCACCTTAATGAACTGTCAACTGATAAAGTTCCTCAATTTACATGAGCAAGTATTAAAAACTGATCTTCCAGTCACTGCTGTACAATGTGTACCAGAAGGGTTGGATCAAGCGAGAAGCCATACGCCAAGTTAGAACCATATCCTTTCAATGCCACAGTGGAACATGGACTAAGTATTGCTCTGCTCTATTAATTGTTTACTAAATATTCTTGTACGGATGTATGACATTACAACGCATGCTTTTACATCGCATGCCTTTACAACGCGGTTTTTACAACGCATAGCGCTTTGGGGTGCTGGATAGTGAATAGTTTAATTTACTATTCCAACTCCAGTCCCCGTGGACACTAGGAAAAGGTGTTGGATAGTAAATTAAACGTATTCCCTATCCTAGAGCACCCCCAGCGCATTGCGTTGTAATGGTTTGCGTTGAAAAAGTTGCGTCGTAAAGGCACTGCGTGGTAAAAGTTGCGTTGTAAAGGATGTTTCCCTTCTTGTGCATACCTAACTATTATTAATTGACTCATTAATAGCGTACTATACATCTTTGTACATATTGAATATGAATAAGAGACAATGAAATGCTTTTTGTGGTATTAAGCAATTTTACCCACATTGTTTTTTACTGTTGACATCTTTTATACAGGGGACACATTGTAATGGTTTAAATTACCTGAAACAATAAATATTTGATTGATTGATACTAAACATCTAGGACATTTTTATCTAGGACACAAATAAATGCCCGCAACAGACACATTAACCTTCTGAGCTAAACGTTAGCGCTACATACGTTCAGGTTACATGTATTTAGATGCTGCAGGTGTGATAAACCCTTTATATATTAAACTTGATATCACATGTGTCCCCTATGTGTTGCATACAGAAGGTGCTCGCATTTAATCCATTCATTTTTATTTCGATTGGTACCTATGAAATGTAGGTATCTGACTGATCTCAGTAGCAGCTGTAGCTACCCACTGAGCTACCTGTGTTACTGTATAATATGAGTGCCCTGCTAGCTTGGCACATCTCCTTGGCAGGGGTAGGGTAAAAACCTACTGAGCTTTCCCTACCTTGTAGGCGCTCACTGCCTCCTGGATGGGCAGAAAACGGTGCCCATGGTGCTGGCAAGCCTCACAGCACACCAGGCAGACCAGGCGTCCATCGTTCCGGCAAATCTGGTGCAGGGTCTTGCTGTGCTCGGGGTATCGTTCCATCGCCCCGTGCGGGAGGCAGGACTCCTTGACTGCATAGCTTTTACAAAACAGCAAAGAAGAGCAAAGCTAAAGATTATCCAGGAATTCTTTGTTGACACTAGGTAGAGTTGGGTGAGCCAACAAATTAGCAAAGCAACACATTAACATGGCATTACCATTACAAATGACAATGCCTTTTATATACGTGTTGATTTGAAAAACACATGAATAAAAGGCATTCTAATTTACAATGCCATTAGCTTAAAATCTCATTATTGTGAGACTTTTACATTGCGAATGCTTGTTTATTGTTGTAAATCATTGTAGTAAATTGTTTATTGTTGTAAATCATTTTCTTTACCACTCGCAGAAGTGCACGAGCCAGTCGTTGAGGTCAGATCCATTTTGAATGACGCTTTCATAGGGATTTACTGTAAACTAGTCTTTCTCTCAAAAATCTACAGTTAAATTGTTTTACCATCCTTTCGAAAGCATGTTATTTTTTAGATTTTTTTTCCTATCTTAAATGTATGTCCTCAGTTAGTCTTAACTCAGAACATACATTGAAACATGCAGGGCATTCCTTTCTGATTATGAAATCCGTTTTGCAGAAATGATCTTGCTTCCAAAAACAATTTCGCAGTTTCCCATGTGGATTTGTATCATCATGCTAAACTGTGCTCGATTGTTTTTAAAGTACATTTTCTTGCTTCATGGAAACAGCTTTCGCAAAACTCCTAAAAGTGACACTGACTGACCAGCAATGTAGACAGACGTGAACGAGAGCGCCTTTATTCCAGGGTTGTTTCTGAAACATCAGGAAAGAATAAACTGTACAATAACACAGAGAATAGAACAGGCTTCCAGCTGGAACATTCTTCCCCGAACTCGCAACCATTTTTGGTAAAAATCTAAACCAATATGAGTGTGACTTTTTCATTTCATTAAGAGCGCAGTGAATAGTTCCATACATTGCAGCATGACAGAGCTGGGAAAACATAATCAAGTGTTAAATATGCACACTGCATAACTTTCTGGGAAAGGGAAACACGTTAGTACAACTGCAGAAAAGTGCATTTCAGACACACATACGCCGCTGCATGGGTGTATAGCAAAAAATTGAGCATCACAATAAAAAACATGTAAGTGACAGCAGCTGCAGAGTAGTGACCAGGGAAAAGCAGTAACATAAAAGAGTAAATCAGCCAAGAAGAGTGCTGAGTAACCCAGGGCCGGCGCTAGGCATGGGCAGTGGGGCAGCTGCCGAGGCCCTCAAACTCAGCCCACCAGCATGGTGGGCCCCGCACTAGTGGTGTGTCCTCTTGTTTCCCTGCTGATCCAACTGAAAGAAAGGTCTCTCCTTGCAATTAAGTTGCATGGGAGGGACACCCTCCCCAGGCCTCTCAGCGATGGTGTCGGGAGGCCTAGGGGAGGGAGACACTTCGTCTCGTCCCATTGAGAGACACTGCGGGGGGCCATTGTCCAGACATTAGCCATATACTTACTTCAATCGTGGCCATTAACTGCAAAGCAAATAAACAATCTGCACACACTTAATGCATGCACGTACATATATAGACACAAGCACAAGGGTGCATTAGGCACACTTTAACATCATATAAAACCTCTGAGGTTGAAAGAATTATGACACACCCAGGGCACCTGATCCAGGCACTGCCCGAATCAAATAACCATTGTCCCTCATAAGAATCCAGAATAGGTGAAAACGGTAAGAGAAGCGAGTACCATTATGGAATGTTCCCAAACTTTTAGGGCCAGGTGTCATTGCTAAGGCTTGTTTGATCACGCAGAAATGGAGGATTGGGAGGGTTTCTACAGCATAGCAAATAAAAAGGTGGAAGGCGGGTATTAACCCCCACCATGTATGATTCTCAATATTACCAGAGACTATGAGATTCAGTTTGAGTGTCCTCTCCTATTAAGGTACTTACTGTAGGTTGGGTGGATGAGCTACAGCACTTCATGGTGGTGGAGGACATTAACTCTGCCCCCTGGTGGACTAGGTTTTTCCAAATTTAGAGATGAGTATTAGCTCAGCGGACACTTCAGTACACTGAAAGGAATCACCATCACAGCAGCTCCTTTCAGTGTATAAAATGTTTAGAGGACAGCTGTCATTGGTTTTGAGTGACATTCACCAACATTTTACAGTGTGAGAAAGTCAGCCTTTACGGCCTGATCACCCCCATTTTTTGGCTTAGTACTGGTGGTCTCTGACTGTGCTCTAGGGCTTTGCTTACCAGGATTAGGGCCAGTGCTCTGATTATAAGGATATGCAAATGAGGTGTAATTGTAATTGGCACTGACAGCCTAGCTGTAAGTCCCTATTATATATGCATATATATATAATAGAGTATGTAGGTTTGGAGACCCAGCACCCTTAATGCACTTAAGTGTGCATTACTGTGGTGCCTGCTGTCATTTTATAGGCAGCACTGCCTTTCAGGCTGCCTTTACATTCAATTTATATGAAAATTTGACTGTACATTTAAAGGTTCTTCCAAAGTCTCAAACTACCTTATTTCTACATATAAGTCATCACTAAGGTCTCACCTAGGTGCCCCAGGGGTAGGGTACCTTGTACATATAAGCAGGAACATTTAAAAAGATGTTTCAAAAGCCTGGTGAGGCAAATACTGCCAATTCCGTTTTTCCCCATTGTAGTGAATGGCTCCATAAGCTAACATCAATATATTTTATTTAAGTATAAATATTGACTGGAGGCACCTAAAAATAAACTTCAAGGTAGCTATTTAATAGTTACAGTAAATGCAACAACTTGCCACTGTTTGATTTATAATAACTATTACAGAAAATAAATGATTAAACTTTCCTTTCTGTGAGACAAAGTCCACCTTACCAGCTGTGCTCTCCTGATTGGCCAGCCTTCCCCAGGCTGAGCCAGAGCTGCTTGATGAAGTGGGAAGTGTCCTGTCAGACTAGACAATGGATTACTTGTGGGTGGAGAACTTTAGGTGCAGAAGCCAAAAGGCAGGAATGGGACCGGGGAGCCAAACTGCTCTTCAATGGAAGAATGACAGTTTGGGACCAGCACAGGCTGACACCTCACATCCTGCAGCCCAGCCACACAGTTGCCTCAGTAATTAAATTAGTCAGGAAGTTGGAAGGGGTGTGTTAGTGAAACTTAGTCACAGCAGTGGGTTGGCTTCAGTAGATCGAACCCCAAAGGAGAGATTTTACCCATGTTGGATTTGGGAGAATGGTGCTTTCTGGGACCAGAATAAGCCACACTTTGGAGGAAGTGGTCATACATCTCGGTGGAACCCTGCATTCCATTGTTCAGGGGTGCCCGCTGGTCGATGCCCAGAAACTGTGAATAAATATGGGAGAGCTGCATAGCTCCTCAGATCTGCTCCCTGAAACAACAAGGAGAAGAAGGAATGCCCTGCTGGAACCCTGGACTTCACCCAAAGGACTGCACTCTGAAGGACTGCACCTGATGCATAATCTGGTACTACAGCCCCAAGGACATTGCCTGGCTTCACAAGGATTAAAGAGTGGACTCCCTGTAGGCTACGGGTTCACAGAGCCCACCTGCACCATCTCTGCTAAGAAGTCCCCATTGGGCGTACGTCCAGTGGACTTTTAAGGATTTGGCCATGTGCATAGTGGGAATTGTAGTCCAGACATCCCAAGGGCCATCACAGAGTTTTATGACACATGGATTGGTGTTGTAGACCCATTGAACTCTTAAGGACACCTTCTGGAAGAATTTCCAGAAGTTTGGAGAAGCCTGGTGCAACTTTTGTAAAAAGCTCCAGAAGTTGACCAGGTTCATCGTAGGAGTTGTAGACCTGGACCCCAATGGCAAACCAGAGCATTTGAACCCTTGGCTGGTGATTTGGACACTTTTCCACATCAAAAACACTTTTGGAAGTAATAACTATTGACTTTGTACCAATCCAACACAACCTTGTTTAACCCTTAGAGCGCTATTATCTTCTAAGTGCTAGTTTTACTTGTAATCTGTAAAATATCATAACTCTGGTTCCCTGCATTGGATTTGTGTTGTTTAAATATATATTTATTCATAAAAATATAATTTGTTGTTATAAATTGAAGTTGGATTTTTATTGTGTGTTGTGTCATGCTTATTTAATGTATTCCTGTTTGTAACTGCTTTTCACACTTGTCTCCTAAGTTACGCCTGCCTGCTCGTTGCAAGAGACCAAGGGTTGAGCAAGGAAATCATTTAATGAGACCTTGTCTGAGCCTTTTGTTGTGTTTGTGGCCTTACCCCTAGTGGTAAAGCATTACGTATCACTACAAATAAGCCACTTTACAACATACAAAGTATTTGTTTTTCAGAAAAAAACTGCTAAAGCGTGTATTTGCTTCTGAAATAAAAATATATTGATCCCCACACCCAGGGTATGGAGATTAATATTGTTTTTTCCTGCCCCACAAAGCCAGGTTTTCTCGAGCAGTGATGGACAGAAAAAAGGCATAAGACTGTCCATGGATCAATGGATTCAACAGAGGCTCCAAAGATGAAAAACCTAAACTCTCTCTAAATACGGTGGGCAGACCTGGAGTTGGTGTACAGGGTACTCCATTGCCTTTGCCAAACTTACAAATTGGGCCTTTGGTGTCTATACCAGGTGTTGCGGTGGCTCAAAAACCACATGCTGTAACATATAATGATGAAACAATCTTGTCTAGACATGCAACGTGAGGTACACAAGTTGTATGCATTTGGAAATGTCATTAATGTGCTTTTTGTACTGGACAGTATTTATGTTATATTGATATAGTGTGCACTGTCGCCTCTTACATGAAGTCTGCTTGGTTTATTCTGAGAAAATAATGAACAGAACCTGAATCCAGTGCCTACTCTGCAAATCAAATTTAATTGTGCAATAGACACGTGTTTCTGGGTTGAGCCCTTCATCAGTAGAAAGCAGCAGATTTAGAGAGCAAAGAACAATCATCTGGGGTTGCTGGAAATGCTGCCAAGTTCCTCTCAGGTCTCAGTACCACTCACAGGCACACAGGTGCATCTCCAAAGCTCGTCAGCTTGCTGGCTCAAGGGATCCTTTTAAACAGAATGGGGGTTGGGAGGACACCGCCTCACAGTCCCAGCACACTTCGCCCCTTTGCATCCTGGTAAATGCAGTACACAGTTCAAACTTACTTTAAAAATAGCTGGAGTTTTTCACCAAAGTTGGTGCAGACATTGCTGTATATCTCTAGACACATGTTTCTGGGTTGAGCCCTACATCAGTAGAGAGCAGCAGTTTTAGAGAGCAAAGAAAAATCATCTGGGGTTGCTGGAAATGCTTCCAAGTTCCTCTCAGGTCTCAGTACCACTCACAGGCACACAGGTGCATCTCCAAAGCTCGTCAGCTTGCTGGCTCATGAGAGCCTTTTAAACAGAATCAGGGTTGGGAGCACACTGCCTCACAGTCCCAGCACAGTTCGCCCCTTTGCTTCCTGGTAAATGCAGTACACAGTTCAAACTTACTTCAAAAATAGCTGGAGTTTTTCATCAAAGTTGGTGCAAACATTTCTGTATATCTCTAGACACGTGTTTCTGGGTTGAGCCCTTCACAAGTAGGACAGCAGATTGCTATTTGTTAGAGAGAGGAGCATATAAACTCGTTTCTCTGACAAAGCAATCCCGGCTTTCGAACGACGCGGGGACCTGGCTGCGACCGTGGGGGGTATTGGGGTTCCCCACATGGTCCCAAATGTTATTTTTTGAGTCCCAGGGGATGGGGTCCCTTTGTAGCTCCTTAAACATTCGTGTGGCGACGCGCTCTAGTTTACCAGAGCGTGCGGCCACTGCATTCTGGGAACGTAGGCGGGCACAGGAGTTGCGCGAGTATAGCAATGGGACATTAAATCCTCATATTCTTATCTCTGTGTCCGTGTGGTTATTATGGTAATTTTCCTTCTATTTGACAATATTCTCAGAAGAGATGCTTCTTCTTAGAAAGTGAAAGTAGAATGATTAAAATGGGATGGAACTTTCAACAGTTGGAATAGGAAGTGTTGTGAACCAATGAAATCTCTTCTTTTAAAGTCTCATGGCTTGCTTACGCTTACAATGTGTGTTCATATGATGTTCCAGCGTGATTTGTGTAATTGCTTTTAAAAGTAATATACGATTGTTGAAAGTTAAAAAAACTATTTTCATAAGTATCCTACGTAATGTATTCTATTAGTATGTTCATTAAATACATAAATATATGTTTTTAAACAATTAAAAACATTTGCGTCTTTCGCTTACGGGGCGCAGTACGTGACATCATACGTAAGCTTTGATGCGACGCGTAACCTTGAAGCGTATTCGTAGCGTATGCTGAGAATGATTAGCAGTACAAACTATGGTGCGATCACTTTCACTGTCAAATCAGAGCACAACGCGCGCTATCAGAATGGTTAGAAGTGGTCACTCATTGGAAATCCGATTCAGCTGTGTGGCTTATCCACGGTATTGTAACGTTACTTTTTAGCCTGTTTAAGTTTGAGGTTTGTATGAAATACTATGCTATAGGCAGATATGGATTTATATATAGGTGCTTGAGGGAGGGAAAAGAAGTTTGTCAGAATGGCGAGGATTGCTCAATATTACCAGATCACTCCTTACTTTGTGGACACCTACAATTGCATGGCTCTTGCAATCAAGATGCGGCTAATTTGGACTGAGTTTTGAAAGGCACTCCGACACCTGCTATCATAACAACATTCAGTTTACTGGCAAACGGAAGGTATTTATTTTGAAATAATTCAGATTGTTGCGCGATGTTAGCAGGCATCGCTTACATGATTACGGTAACTGAGCGTGTGGTTTGCTATAAAAAAGTTGTGTTTACTCCTCTGCATGGGAAGCTGGATGTTTCTATCTGGCCTTCGTTTCCGACCTTGAAAGCAGAGTCAACCAAATAAGCCGTATTAGAGCACTATTGTCTCAAAAAGAGGTCGCTCTTACATCTGCTAGATAAACATTTGTCATTTATGTAGCAAACACCCGCACATAACTGCATGCTTTATTAAATACAGACGTGCCCCGGAATTTTAGGGAGTTAATTTAGACTATCTTTAATGCGTCCTGTAATAGGGGGTTAGCTTACTTTTTTTAAGTTATAAGCAATCGCCTTGTGACTTCTGTAGAAACTATATTTGGTGTCTTGTCGGTGTTTTTTCATTCGATTTTTCCAGCATCTATGGTGGATTGTCCTTAATGCTCACATTAGTTGCCGGTGTGCTTGTATTAATTTGTTTACTTAAATATGGATGCACATATTGCAGCAGACAACAATATGTCCCGGTTGTTGCTGGTCCGCAACCGAATGCTTAGTTATTACGGAGCGCTGCCTCTGGCAACATTGAGTGTAGCTTATGGATTATCGTTTTGATTCTCCTTTTTCACATGCATTCAGCCTGTCTTCCATTGCCTGAGCTGTGATTTCGACTGGGCCCTGGATTTGTGTCTCTGCAGTACGGTGTCTCCCAACGTGGATTATGACCAGCTGATGAGCCCCTTAGTGGTTCATGACTTGCTCTGTTCAGGCGGTGGGATTATGGCGTTAGCAGCGATACATGGAATAATGGGACGTTGGAATGTTTTTGCAGCAGCGCATGACTTCTTGGCACGCAGTTACATTGAAGATGACCCGAGTTTTCCTCCGATGGTGATAGAGGCTCCGGTCTTGAGGAACATGTATGTTCATTCCCACTATTGAATTGGATGGCTGAAATGTTTTCAGATCAGAACAATGACTTCCTCTTGGAGGCTGTTGCTACATACTGTGCTTATACGCTGTTGGATTAAGACCCTTTGATTTTTCTACCTATTCTTTATTATTTAATACTGCTTTTTATCAAAGATCGAATCATTTTTTTTGCAAAATTGAAATTGACTCTGCTTTTTAGGCTTGGACTCTGCGTTCGTAATTTGCCCACGTTTATATTATGTGCTTTGGTGAAGGAAAGGTGTCGTGGGCTGAGCCTTGCACTTACACCATGTTAAGTTAGCATGGGTTTATTAGAAGCTTAAACGCCATTTTTTTTTTCCTGCTCTGCTTTGCACACAACACGCACTTGCAATATTGTTTAGAGAAGGGTGGGTATTTTGCTTCAAATGAGAATAATTTGAAATACTACATTTGTATACTGCCTCGCTACTTTAGTGTGTATAGTGAGAGCAGGAAACATTAAGGTTATCTTGGAAACTTTGTGTGTTATTCGGATTGATCTTCGCACGTTCGAGCCATAAGACAAATGCAGCTGTGGCATCTCTGATACTGGCGCGTTTAGTAATACACTGTGCAGGCATGATTACACACAGTTGGAGAACATTTGTATCTTGACAGTTTGTATAGAACTCAATGTGATCCACTACTGCTGAGTAACAGAGGTATGGGTCTGCCTATGTGGTCGTATGCGATCTTCTGTACTTATAAACTAACCTGCTAAGTAGGGAGGGTGAAATGTAGGTATATTTTAAATCTGTTTCCCTTTTGTATTATAGGATGCTTTCTCCCTCTGTATTTTATGGAATAGTAACAATGCTGACAACTTTGTTTCTGATAATATGTTTGCTTGTATTATCTAAGGTACTGGGCATGAGATTACAGCGTTAGAAATAAACATTTGAAATTTGCAGGTGTCTTTATTTGGTGCTTGTTTTGGACTGGTGTAAGACTGTAACGAAAGAGTGCTCTTGTTATCTACCTTACCTGAGGTAACCTAAGTTGCATGTTGTGGGTTGAGTAATAATTGATAAGTGCAGGCAAGAAAGGGAGCAAGTGTGCAAATTTCCTAGTGCCTTCGGCCGGGTTAGTTGTTATAGTAAAAAGCGTTGATAAAGGGCCTGCACTTTGAATTTGAATTAAAGAACAATGAATGATAACCCAAGCAAAGAAAGGGAGCAAGTAGGTGTGTGTGTGTGTGGCTGATGTGCTGATTGAGCAGAAGATGAATAAGGTGAAAAATAAGAAAGGCTGCAGACATGCAAACTTTGTACTTCTTCGTAAGGGAAGTGGCTGTTTAGTTTTTCTGTACATATATATATATATATATATATATATATATATATATATTTTTTTTTTTTCACTGAAAAAAATATAGGTTTCACATACGTTATAGTTAGGAATTAGCATTTAAAAAACCTTAGAAATTCACTGTAAAAACCATAGGTTTCACACACGGTATAGTTAGGAATTAGCATTTAAAAAACCTTAGAAATTCACTGAAAAAACCATAAGCTTCACACACGTTATAGTTAGGAATTAGCATTTAAAAAACCTTAGAAATTCAGTGAAAAAAACATAGGTTTCACACATGTTATAGTTAGCTGGACATTACACTCATACAAAACCATTGAAATTCCCCCGTTATAGTTAGTTCAGCTAAATATAAGTCGCGTGCCCGCAATGCACTGCTGATAACGTCACATATAACATCACTCATGACATGGTCAGTGACATCACTCATGACATCACTGATGACATCACTGATGACATCCTCCAGTGAATGTTTTTTTCTGAAATGTAAATACGTTTTCTATATGTGTATCGTGACTTGCTGTGGCGAGTTGTGTCATGCAAGTAGGTAGTCGAACTACACCGAACCACACCGTGCTGTATCATAGCAAGTGAAGGTATATTTATACCTTGAAGGTGTTTAGGAATGCCAGCATTGATGTAAAATCGGGCATATGAACGTCATGAATGAACCCCTAAGGAATAGATGTTCATGCATAATAAATGAGTTCTTGGAGAAATCAGTATCCGAGCAAGGGGAAGTCCCTAACAGCTTAAGAGTCTGGTTTTCCAAGAAATCGTTGTGACGTAGATGAAAGGATGGAAGTAGCCATACCTGTATTTGGGTAGCATGGACTATGCCTAAATAAGGACAGGATATCTATGTCTATATAAGGGCAATGTGAAATGTACCTATATAAGGGCATGAATCTGGAAATCCATACGGAATGTAAATCAACATACAACACTGCACTGACTTCCGGTCAACAAGAGGATCACATTCAAGCTCCTCACCCATGCTCACAAAGCACTCCACAACACCACACCAGCGTAACTCAATGAACGACTTGCCTTCTACACCCCGAACCGCCAGCTTCGCTCCGCTGACCTCGCCCTCGTCGTCACTGTCCCCCGCATCCAGCGAGCAACCGCCGGCAGTAGATCATTCCCCCACCTCACTGCAAAAACCTGGAACACCCTCCCCATCTGCCGGCGACAGACACAGGACCTACTGGCCTTCAGGAGACTCCTCAAGACCCTGCTTTTCGAACAGTTGCAGCACCCCCGCGCCTTGAGACCCTCATGGGTGAGTAGTGCGCTTTACAAATGGACTGATTGATTCATTGATTGATTGAATGCTTGACACAATATCTGTTTTTGTTTTATATCTATCTTTTGATCTGTACAACTTATTTTCTTCATTTATGTGGTATTTCTCAATATATTTTTGTAACCATGTTGGTGTGAATATTTTCGATTATTTATGTCTCTAATGTCTTGATGCCTAGATAGATGTGGCACACGTACCACATTGTTAAAATATTTTCTGCCTCTGCCAGGCTAAAAGGGTGAACCAAGCAAGGATTACTCCAAGTAGATATTCATTCCAGATAATTACTTCTAACTAATTTATCATTAATTTATGTATTTATAAGTTTATGAATTTCAATAAGTTTTGGAATTCGTTAGTGTCTGAAAATTAGATTCTATATTTCTTCATGTGTTACTTTGTGTTTTGCATGTTAAGCATCACACATGGCCTTGGGTGCTGCATAAAAAGGTCAGTCAATATTAAAGTAGAAAACATTGTGACTTATCTTGCTCTGTTAATAGCTGAGATTTGTTGTTGGCAAGAATCCACCTTTTTACACGTGAATCTCAATAGTGAATTTCTTATGCTAGCATTTTTTTATTGTATTATACAAATAGGGCTGTAATTATGTATGTTCATAAACATGGTCACTATTCTGTAAATTTATAATATTCATAGTCCTGGGCCAGAGCATTCCATTATATAGATGATATATAATTTGCAGAGGAGCTGTGCTAGCCATTCAGCTCAGAAACTAGCAAATTGTCTAACAGTCAAACATATCTTGTAAACTACAAACTAAATGTAGATAAGAAGGGGATTCACACAGTTATGTATATATTTACGTGTGTGTGTGTCTGTGTGACTGAAAACTATTGTCTTAGAACTTGCACTTGTTTCAGCGAATGGGAAAAGGACTTCTATCTTTTGAGAGCCATTTAGAGTGTTTTGGAGCATTATTTTTTTCTAATTTATGTGATGACACGAATCTAATTAGTAGATGGAGAGATATGTAATGCAAAAATACAATTTTGATCTTCCTACCTTTACCTGAAATGCCTGCAGAGACAATCTAATGCAATGTTCAAGATGTGTGTGTAATTAAAAAGGCAACAACTGACATCATAAACCTGGGCCACAGTACGCTGGCTAAAGCCAATTAAGCACATTGATTTCTAAACAAACTGCACATTTTATGTAATGTATGAACATTAATAGAGTGCTGGTATGGCTGCCAAGCCTTAACTGACATAATCAAAGTTGAATCTATGACCAACAGTCATCTATTTGGGAAACAGCCTAGTATTGCATAGCTTTTACTAGGAAAAGTAATTACTCAATCTAAATAGAAATGTTAACAGGAAATTGAAAAGGCAAGCAACATGAAAAGCAAATGGGCGACCTCTCCTTTGCATTGTAAACAATTAGTGATTCAGAAACGACCCAAAACAGCAGCTTTCTATTGGAAATGTAATGCTGAAGAAAGAATTGCATGCTATTAAACAATGGTTTAAATTAGATTTTCTTATCCATAGGACACAACTGAAGATAAGCCAGGACAAATGTCATATATTGTTTTAATTACAGTCTTGTCTGGCAGAGTCCTGTTAATTTTGGGTCACTATAGTTCATAAAAATGGTGGGAGTATGGTAGATTGCCAATTTTAGCATGCATTCAAAAGTCAAAGCCACGCCAAATTCGTCCCTTCCAAATAAGATTTTTGATGAAGATTATTCAGTGGGAACACCGTAGTGGAAAACAAATGCTTGGCTGGATTCCTTACATAGCCATCGGGATGAACTTCTGGAGTACTAGGCATCAGGTTGGAAGAAACCTAAAATGTGATCTTGTCTCAGCCTTCTGGAAAGCATTCTCTTACCTCAGATTAGAAAGGAGATGACTTTTGATATGCTTTGCACATAAAGGGCCTTATTACTATATCGGTTGGACTTGGGTCCGACTGACATGGTTGCATATGTCGGTGGTTCTGCCCGCCGAATTTGGATGCGACCCCCCTATGAGCAGTCGGAAACATCCACTTTACAATTGCAGCTTGTGCAGTGGGAGGAAAAGAACCGCAGCACAAATGTAAAACAGATGTTTGTAAACATCCCTGCACCGTTTGGCAGGAATCATGATGTGCCTGCAACAATGTGCAGGGATGTTTAGGGGGCACCATAGGTGATCCTGAGGTCATTTAGCAGAGGTCCAGCGGGAAGGGGTTCTGCTTGGGGCCCCCGAAAATCACTTTCCTCCAGCATTTTAATGCTGGGAAGATCGCCATGAAAGGGCAGGGAGAAAGTGACATAGCAATACCGACGGCAGAACCGAGGCTGGTTCTGCCGTCATTATGGGATTAAGTTCTCGCCCGCCGCCCGACCTGCGCTGTGAGCCCATCGGAAGAAGAGTGGAATCTCCCCAAGGGTGTCCCTCAGACCGCTGTGATAGTAATATGAAGAATTACAAACAGTGAGCAACCCAGAATACCCTTGAGGGCTTGGGTGATTATGATAGAAGGGTGAAGGTGCCTTCAAGGGAATTCGTTTAGAAAAGCTTGAATTATTTAAAACAAATTAACGGGATGAATTAATAATCCCTATGTGAATTTAATCTCTTTCTTTAAATAAATAGAACTCACATGACAACACGAAACAGTTGAAGACTACAATTACGTTAAACACAAGCACAAACAAGGTGTATAGAAAAAGTTTTTATCAGAAAGTAATTCAATCAATATATACAGTAAAAACAATAATAGGTCTGTAGGTCTATAAATAATATGTAAATATGCAACACAACAGAACCTAAAAACACCTATCCACAAAGTACAATAAATGACACAGAAGGAAGAGGTGGAGGTCGACGTTTCGGTCTCTTTAGAGGATGCTTATTGAGACCATCTTCAGGACTGGAGTCAATTAAAAAAACTGTATAATGACAGAATGTAACCTGAAACAGAAATGTTTTCAGTTACACACAGTTCATGAATCAGTTGCTTTTATCCATATCACCTTGAAAACCAGACAATTTATACTATTAACAGTACATAAAACATATCAAACACACAAAACATTATTGACATAAAACAAAATGATAGCCCCCGTAGAATATTTCAGAGGGATTACTACATAAATCTAGTCATCATCAGATTAAATCCACAGAATCTTTTACGGTTGTACTGGCCACAACGAACTGAATTAGAGGTTTGTACCCTCTCTGTTGTGCCATCACTAACTCAAGCCAATCATCACTATTTGCATATACTGAATACACTGATGACCATGGACGCATGGGAATACAGTTTTAACAAATTAATTAATTTAGACAACTGAAGCATGATACAATAATTCCAACCTATCCACATGGTTTAGTAGACGTTTCAAAAGGCCAGAACGGCAGAATTTTGCCCAACAAGTTTACCTTAATTGAAATCAGGATATTGGGGTTTATTCAATAGGACGAAAATCCAATCTGTAGGGGATCTCAGAATCCTAAATGTAAACATATCAGGATATTTAGGGCACAATCACTAAGATTTTAGAGGGTGTATGGTGATTTGCTGCAAGCATGCGAACTTACTTAAATGGACTACCGCAGCCAAACCACATGGAGGGTCGTACACGTATACCAGTCGTGATCCGACGTCAGAAACGACAAGCTGGTAAACACCTATCTTTCGGTGTACTTTAATTTTATAGAGCGTGCCAGATCTAAAAAAGATGTGATATTTAGTATAAACTTCATGAATTGAGTCTCGAACTAGAATTACTAAAACCCGATGAATCCATTACCTTAAGAAACTGGAATGTCTGGTAACGATGCAATCGTCTACCGATGCGCGCAAATCTCCGTTTATGCGGGCATTCAGATTTATTACTTCTAGTTTAAAAAAAGGGAATACATTACAATTTCTCAACAAAAGTCTATTTAAAGAAACTTAGCGGTATCGCAACGTTATATACACGGGCTTACCGAATACAAATCTCAGTCCAAGCTCACATGTGGTAGAGGTACTGAGGGCAAAAAGAAGAACAAAACTTATATTAAAATTCTTTCCCAACCGAGTTATTTAACGAAGGGAAAGGGCACCAAGACTGACATTGAGCGCTTACCGTGATTATTCTACCGCAGATCCGCAACGAAGTCCTGTATGAGTCACAGAAACAACACAGTTGCCTGTGCATACTAGTTTTATAGCCGCCTCGTTTGGAGATCGAGATAGGACTGGTAATGGACGCCATGTTTGAATGGTCAAAATTACAAAATAATTTTTCAAGAATAATTGGGAAATTAAAGCCATTAAGAATTATTTAAACCGAACCGCATTTTTTCTAAAAGTAAAGCGTCCTAAGGGGTATTGTATCAAAGCATTTTATGCGCCTGCTAGAAGTGTGTTATTGGTACTCTAAAACGTCTACAATGCGCCACATTTATATTGTAGCATTGCACAATGCTGGTTAGTTATTACATTTAAGTACACAATATCCGAAGCAATCTCAACAGGCAGCAACATAAGAGTAAACATATTATGCAACTATACGCAAATTCCAACACTAGCATATTAAATATAAAAGCAGACAGTGTTTAAACATTCTAAATCATATGATAAACTAACTAATACATATAGCAAATTTGGTACTAGCAACACAGTGTCTCTTAGCTAAACAGGTCTAGCCAGATAGCAGCATTAAATATGACATGTTATGTAACCACATGAAGATTCAAAAACAGTATATTTATTGTAAGAACTGGCAGTTACTTAGTGAATATTCAGAAGGCCTATGTTAAACAAGCTAACGCATGCCATTCGGTAGCGGAATTTAGTCCTCGCTTCACAGTGTCTGTAAGGCAAATAAGTTTGCCTTCTCTCAATGATAGTATTCTATCGATGTTACTTTGTCTTTTGTTGGGTCTGATAACTTCCAAGACCCACCATAGCATGTCTGTTTCTTTGTGACCAAGTTGTAGATAATGGTCCACCAATGGGGCATTTTCCTTTCTACATCTAATTCGCGACTGGTGCTGTAAGTTATTCTGATAAAAATCATAATTTTCAAGGTTTATGCTGCCTGCTGGTGGATTTCTTGTGCGAAATTGCAAATTTTGCAATCTCGCAATTGCGAGATTGTCGCTGCCCGCCGCATCTACGTGTTCGCAAGTGTTTACTCCCGCAAAATTGTATAGTATTCTAGTTGGCAAGTGCGACCAAGCAAAAAATCCGCTTCGCACGGATTTACGAATTTTCTGCAAATTTGCAAGAGTTCGCGGATTGCGAATTTGCCGAAAATCCGCAAAATTCGCGAGCGGAACGGATTTTACGCCCATGCTTACAATTTAGTGTGAATGTGTGCCATTCGACACTGGTTGTGCCCTGACACAGGGAGTGAAATATTCCACCTGACAGAGGGCTCATTTTTTTAATCCTACAGAACTGGGTGAATGTAGCAGCCTTATCTGATCTTGCTGTTCCGTGACAACACAGCAGCTTCACTGCTCTGTGGTGGCTTCTTGCTGCTGTGTAATCTTTCTGAATTGAGAAACAACTGAAAATCATTGCATCACTAAATAGTAAACAAATAAGACAAAACACACAAAAAAAGCCAACATCAATCCTTAAAAGTGGGAAATATTTTGTAAAAATTACAACAAAACGATAAAATTCCAAAGTAGGGAACCGTAGATATGAATGTTTCAAAATTAAATGTAACTATGTACCTTCTAGTGGCAAAAAATGAAGAGCGCCAACTCCGAATAGGTGTTTGCACTTTATTGAGACCGAGTTGAAGATTTAAACCAAATGTAATGTAGCAAAGGTCAGATACGTTAGGTGTTTGTGGCTGACAACATTTTACCTTCAGACTTATTCACTATTTTGGTTCTTTTACCCTCGAAGGCGAGTGGGTTTACTCGGCAAGCTGAATTGCTGTTCCACAATGACGGCTTGCTTCAGTGAGATGCCTCAGTGATTCCTGGAAGTTTTGGTTCTCTTCATTGACAGCGAAGAGCTTTCAGCAAGGCAAATCTGGATTTTAGGCCAAGTCATGGTTTGATGCCACTGTCTTGACTCTCATTGTTGCAGTTGGTCAACTTATTGAGCTTTTTGATTAAAATTATCCAGATGTTTCCAAGCTTCTGGATCTTCTTCCAGAAGGTCTCCTTTGGATCTTCGAGGGTCCACAACACCAGCCAATGGTCCAGAAACTCTGAGTTGCCTCTTGAAGGTTTGGGACTATACTTCCCACAATGCACTTGGTGATATTCTTTAAAGACTTAAATAATTTTTTTTATTAAGAATTAATTTTTCCCCATTTTCTTTATAACATGAGCAGGGCACAATGATTACAATACAATAGAACACAAAATCATACATACACATTCAAATATTCATCTAGACAGGTTCTTAGTCTTTTAACAGTCAGTACCTAACTTCCATCGAATAAAAGGACCCCAAATTTGCATACCCAGTTTCTTACCCTTTTTTCCCTTCCTAGCATATATGGTTGTTTCCAATTTTTGTATTGACAATAATTTGCCTAACCATTGATGATATGATGGAGGGTTAGGATCAAGCCAGGCAGAAGCCACTAACAATCTCAGGATCGCCATTGCTACAAATATAAAATTTCTACAACTCGACTGCCCGTCAACACTTATCCCCAATAACATAATAGCTGGTGTTAACTCTATTGTTGTTGACAGTGCATTCCGAAAAAAATTCACAATATCCTGTTTCATCTTATCCAAATGGGGACAAACTGAAAAGATATGTATCAAATCAGCATCTGTACTGCCACATCTAAAACAAGTAATACCAGATGAACCTCCCCACTGGGCAATCTTCGCGGGTGTATAATATAGATGGTATAGTATCTTATAGTGTTGGGCCTGAAGAGACGATGAACACAGCATTTTACTCCCCATTTCTAATGACTCAGTAAAGATATCCCTGCCTATATCTAAATCAATAGACCACTTATCTATCCATTTCTCTAAACCAGCTTTCTTTAATTTTGTCATTTCTAAATAAAACCTCTTAATAGTGCAATCACAACCACCTTCTATAAGGTCCATCACCATATTTTTTTCGAATCCCGATGTACCCCCTTGTTTATTTAATATGCAGCTTCTTATTTGAAGGTATTTAAAGAAATGTTTTGTATCCAGAGCATAACTATTTTGCAGTTCCATAAATTGTAATATACCATGAAGGCCCAACATATCTCCAAACTTTCTTATCCCCCGCCTCTCCCATTCTTGAAAGACTGCTCCCGAAAAAACCTCACTAGGTAGGGAAGGGTTATCTTTTAGTCTAGTATATGCATTATACTTCCCAATTCCCACCTTTTTAGCAAACCCTTTCCATATATTATATGCAGTCATTACTGTCTTAAATCGTGTTCTTTTGAAGTAGCTTCTCTCCGTGAATCTCAAAAATACATTTTCAGCATTCGTACCCAGAACCAAACCATAAATAGCAAGCGAACCAAACTTGTCCCAACCCTCCACTTCAGCACCACCAATCAGGCCCACCATACATTGCAATGCTGCTGCCCAATAATAAAGCTTTAGATCCGGTAGTGACCAGCCTCCTCTTTCCCGCGGGAGCGACATAAATCTCAGTGCCCTCCGTGTCTTGCCTTTTGCCCAAATAAAACGGTTAATCATTTGTTCGCAGATTTTAAACCACTTATTGTCAACTGAGAGTGAAATTGCTCTAAAAACATACAAAAATTTCGGCAGAACCAGCATTTTGATAATATTGACTCGTCCAACTAGTGACAAGTGGAGATTCTCATATCGATCCAGATCTTTCTTTACTTTATCTATTATTGGGACAATGTTTTTTTCTACCAAAGCGTCAAGATCAGCTGAAATATTAATACCTAAATAAATCCCTGCCTGAACTACTCGGTTGTTATCACAGAGAGACATAGAGTTTTTGATGATCTGAGTCTTTGAAGTATTCAGGGCATAACCTGAAACTTGCCCAAATCTGCGAGCCTCTGCCTCTAACAACTCAATCGCCTCCGTGGGGTTTGGTGTTATCACTGCCACATCGTCAGCGTAAGCAAGTATCTTACAGGGGCCCAATAATGTATTTAATGGGGTGATATCTTCACATGACTCTATCCTACGGATTAGTGGATCCATGTACATGGCAAATAGCAGCGGGGAGCAAGGGCACCCCTGCCGTGTGCCTCTCTTAATCTGAAATTGTCCCGTGATGCCCCCGTTTACTCTTAAAGCCGCAACAGGTTCCCTATACAGAGTCTGTAGAGCTTTCACGAAACCCCCCTTAATCCCAGCTCTTATTAGGGTGTGCCACAGATAGTCCCAGGGGACCCGATCAAACGCCTTCTCAGCATCTAACAACATTATGGCCATCGGATCTCCTGTGACCTCGGTGGCATCAAACATGGTTATAACTTTCCGGGTGTGATGTGTCGTCCCTCTTCCGGGGATGAAACCGTGCTGGTTGCTACTGACTAGGGCACCTATTATTCCTGCGAATCTCGTTGCGAGGGCTTTCGAATATATTTTCGTGTCATTATTCATCAACGTGATTGGTCTGTAGGACCCCGGCTCAGTCGCCGGCTTCCCTTTTTTTAATATTAGAACAATATCTGCACCCCCCCAAGATTTTGGGATAGACTCCCCCGTCTGGGCAGCTTAGATCGATCTAATTAAATCCTGCCCTTGGCTCCCCCAGAAAGTTTTATAAAAGTCTAAAGGCAGCTGATCCGGGCCAGCGGCCTTTCCTGAGGGGAGATTGCCCATAGCTTCTTTAATTTCAGTGTAATCCAACAGCTTCTCTAGTCCTTCTGCATCTTCATTAGAAACCCTCTCAGCCGGAATATTCCGGAGATATTCACCTATCTCTTCAGCATTACTGGGGTATTGGTCATCATAAAGTGTCTGATAAAATGTCCTAAAGACTTCCCTAATTTCCTCAGAGTCTGAGTGTAACCTTCCGTTTTCATCCCTAATCTCCCTCACAGTCCCATCTGCCGCTATCTGCCTAGTACGCATGGCAAGAACCCGTCCAACTTTTTCACTAAGCTCGTAGCATCTCTCCCTTCTAATAGTATAGTACTGAGCTGCCTTGTTTGCCAAATCATCCTCAGCTTCACTTTTTGCTTTCATCAATTCTATAATTGGTTGTTCTATCGGTTCACCCATTTTTACGCACTCATGGAGCTGTTCCTCCGCCTCTGAGACGACCCTCTCTATGCCACTATCCCTAAGTTGTTCTAATTTCCGTTTGTACGCGCTAAAGCTGCATGTCTCTCCACGAGCGCCGGCCTTAAAGGCGTCCCATATAACTCCCACCGGAGCACTCCCTCTGTTATTCTCAAAAAACTCGCTAATCCATTTGGACATAGGCTGTATATAATTATTGTCCAGGAGGAGTCCTCTTTCAAAGGTCCAAACCCTACTTAGTCTAGTTCTCCCTTCTAGCTTCATTGTTAATACTAGGGGGTTGTGGTCACTGAAGATTCGTGGGAGCCTATCAATTTCTACTCTAGTCATTAGGTCGTTAGATATCAAGAAATAATCTAATCGGACACATATACGATGTGGTGCGGAGTAGTATGTAAAGCCTATTTGATCCGATCTAATTCTACCCCAGACATCTTGCAAAATATTATTCTCTAAAAGATCAACCAGTGCCTTATGTACTCTTTTCTTCCTGCCTTTATAGCTTCCAGTCAATCCTACCCCCAGCCCATCCGCCCCATTATTATTTAAATCACCTCCTATAATAACCTGAGGAGGCCAACCCGCTAACTCTGCATCTAAAAACCGCAGAATTTCTGGATCATCCTGGGTTGAGCCATAAACTGCCACCAAAGTTGTCCATACTCCCTCTATTAAGATTTCAACCATAGCCCATCTACCCCATTGATCTTCTAGTTTTTTTCCGGTTACCACATTTTTACTTCTTGAAAGAATAGCTACCCCTCTATTTTTCGTCCCTTGCTTGGATATTACTATTAAATGGAACCCCAACTGATTAAGACAGAACTCCTGGGTACTCATTATGTGTGTTTCTTGCAGAAATACATAGTCTACATTCATCTACCGCAATCGAACTGCTATCTTTTGTCTTTTTTGAACATCGTTTAACCCACAAACCTTCCATGTAACGAGTCTAAGGGACATATCTAGTTTTTAAGGGGCTACCGACTGACTGCTCACTACTAATTACCAATCTTCCAAGCTCGTTCTTTATTGCTTCTATTTCAGAAACTCCCATTTTAATACTCTCAGCCCATTCGATTCGATACCCATACTCGTACTTCCATTCTGGATCAAGTTCTTCATAAACCTGACAAATTCCAAAGCCCATGTGCCCTGCCCCAGCTCCCCCCTCCCCCACCCCAGACAGCCCTCCCACAGATGCCCACCCCCCCTACAGGCAAATAGGTCCGAAGGACCTATGTCTGACCGGCGATGCCTACAAGATGTCACGCCCTCCCTCCCCTGATTCTCATAAACCATAAAATTTCACTCATGGTGCTTCCCCCGAAGTAATATTGAACCCCATCTGCCCCCAATATCACTGAGGACTATTGACACCCACCAATACATACCTACCCCTCACCCCGACCCACCAAAAAAGAAATATACGATCTTAAATCATAAATCAGATATTTAGACAAGCTATAGGCTTCTCCTACTGCATAGTGTTATTGATCTCTTCTTTTTACTACTTCTTCCGGGAAATGTCTCTAAGAGCAACCACTTGGGCGTCATGCTCCACAAGCTCCGTATGTTGTGGCTTATGTTGACCTCTGGTTTCGCGCAAAAAACTAAGGTACTCTTGCGCCATAATTTCGGAATAGAAGATCTTAAAGTTCCCATTTAGTCCAACCTTCAATCGTGCTGGAAACATAAGGTAAGCCTCACAACCAATGTTCTGATGGGGAGTGATCATCTGCCTCATCCGCCATCGCCTTTCCACCGTGGCGTGGCAGAAGTCAGGACGGGCAAAGAAAACAACATCCTTATAAGTGCGCTTAGCCTGCGGTTTTGCCTTGCTGATTATCTCTTCACGTAGTAAAAAGTTCCCAACATAAAGCAATATTGCGCGGGGCTTACCCTGTGACGCCTTCCGCGCCATCGGGAACCGGTGTGCCCATTGTACCTCGTGTTCCCAAACCCATGAAGCCATCTCCGGAAAGGCACCCTTCAATAACTCAACAACATATCCCCGTACATCCCCCCCCTCCTTTCCTTCCTGTACCCAAAGTAGCCTGACGTTATTACGCCTTTGTCTGTTTTCAAATTCCTCCAACTTCCAAAGCATATCCGCTGTTGTCTTATCCTGATCTCTCTTAGTGTCCTGCAGTTTCACGAAATCATCCTCTAATTTTCCCGTTCTGTCCTCCACCTCAGATACTCTCCCAACCACTTCTTCATACATTTTATTGATTTTACGTAGAGAAGTTTGGATTTTTTTATTTGCATGCCTGGCTCTTCTGCTTGCCCTTTGACTCTCGGCTCGAGCCTCACCCTGTATTTACTTTAAGGTAGAAAGCAGGACTTCAAAATTAGAGGCACTCCCCTCAGGCCCCTGAAGATTAACATCATGGATCCCCATATTCGTATTATCGGGCACCCCCGTAGATAATGCATGGCTTTCCAGTGTATTGTCCCAATCAAGTTTCTTTGCAACTGATTTCGCCGGAACTCCGCGAGATGCTCTGGCCAAGATCTTTTGTCTAGAGTTATTTTTAGCTTTACTCTTACACTTGGTTCTGCTTTTCAATACTGGCTTATTCATCTCTATGCCAGCGGTCTTTTGTCTCACCTTTGGAACTTTTTGAACTGTCTCTTGCTCCAAATCGATAGACTCCGTGTCACTATCCAGAGAGATTGAAGCACTATCCGATTCTGTCTCAATATCAATATTGATATCTGAATCAGTACCCACTTCAGAGCCTACTGAGGTTTCCAGATCTGAGTCTGGCTTCAAATCCGAACTACTGTTCTCGCTCTCATCCTCGTCGTCTGCCTCATCATTGCCAGTGAAGAAAACGTCCTCACTGGGGGAATCCAAGTTGGATCCTAAGGTAATTGGTGTTTTTTTCCCAGCTTTGTGGGTTACATTTGCATCTGCATTTGGATTTGCATTTGCAGATTTCTTAACCCCTGATTTCACTGGGTCGAGGGCTGCCTCTTTATCTACGTTTTCTTGGGTCAGCTCTGATGTTGGTGTTGCAATAATGTGCCCAACCTTATCAGCCGCGTCTGCATCAGCACAAGCTTTAGCTGACTCGTGGACTGTCTCTGTCTCTTTAAATGTAGTTTCTTTTGCTTTTGATTGCTCAGCCCCGCCCCCTACCGCATCCGAAGAAAGCCCTGGCGATCTCGAGGGCTCTGTAACTTCACTGCAGCCGACGGGCTCCACCAGGCAGATCACTCCCTCAGTTGCTCCCGCGAGGCTGTTAAGCTGTTTCTCCTCAATTAAGCCACAGAAAGATGCCAGTGACGGAACCACGAACCTCCGATGCAAGGCGGGTTGGAAACTCGGTAAGGGCGAGAATGTTTCCACAATCGTAGTTTGTCGGAGCGGAGTCTCTCTCACTACTACCTCGCCAGCGAGAGCCTGCTCCTCGTTCCTTTTTTTTAATGAGGCCGTCATCTTTTTCTTCTCCATTTCTTTTTCTCGGTTCTTCTGCATTTTACTCTCCTTTGCAGCCTCTCGTCTCTGCTGCGCCTTCGATCTCGCTTTACCTCTCAAGTTAGAAGCTGGGGCTCCAGAGTCATCTGTGGGTGCTTCCTCATCATCATTGCCCCATCTATCTCGAAAATCGCGGGTTTTCTTGGGCGATCGCAGGAGTTTAGGAGCCATTACTCTCAATAGCTTCTTCCACTCGATCTGCCCAGACCACACAGCCCGCGTTGCAAAAAAGGAGATAACTTTGGATAGAGTCCTTTCCTTTAGCTGAGTTATATATTCTGCTCGTACAGGCCAAAGAATAGACACTCCGAGCATCACATCCAGCAGCTGACTGTTCCTCTCCCATCTATTTTCTCTGGTTTTACCTCAGTATCACCTCTGTTTTTTTCCCCATTATACCAGTCCGGTGATAGTCAAGTATTTCCATTTAGAGCATCAACTGTGGGTGAAACTAACTGTAAAAAAGCCAGGGATTGAGCACTGAAAACACCACCATCAGGAGGAGAGTCAGGCGTGACTTTCCTCTACAGCGTCTCGGCGGCCATCTTGCCTCCAGCAATCCTCCTCTTAATATTCTTTAAAGTCAATGTAAAGCTAGTCAGCTTGACTTGTCTTGGTGGAGTTGATAAAGATGGCTTCTTGAATCTTTCTTATACCTGTTGCATTCAAGGAGTCCACTCCTTAAACTTTAATTCAAGGCAAAGTCCTCTTTTGTGACACCCAGAGTGTGCCGCAAGTACAGCTCAGCAAGGCAGTCCATCTGTTGATATTTTCAGGTGGGCAGCTCAACCATATTTATAGCAGTTTCTGGGCAGGCAAAAAGGGGGGCACCCCTGACCAATGAGGTTCTAAGTGCCACCCTCTGGAATTACCACTTCCTTATAAGTGTGACATATTTTTGTCACAGAAAGCAATTCTCACAAAAATCCAAATAAAGAAAATCTCTCCTGGAGGTTCAGGTCTGGCTAACCCAACCCACAGGGTGTGGCTAAAGTTTTCCTACACTCCACTTCCTGTGCTCCTATCTGTCAGTGGTTGCAGGAAGTGGGGGTGAGCCTGGTTCCTGCCCTAACTATTTTTCTTCCTTTGAACACCAGTTTGGCTACCCAACCCCCTTCCTGTTCTGGCATCTGTAGGAGCAGATCTCCTTCCACTCAATGTCTCACTATCTCGGCCCAGGCCACTTCTCACCTCATTAAAGAAGTTTGGCTCATTCTTTCAAAGACTGGCTGATCAGAAGCTACAGGGCTGACTTTAGGTAACTTCAGGAAAGTAGTTCTCTAACTTCTTTCCTGCAATAGTTATAATACATCCAATCTCGGCAAGTTGCTGGATTTATTGTAAATATGTTTTTTCATACTTTGAAGTAAATTTCTAGCTCACTCCTGTCAAAAGATAGGCTTTATTAATTTGTAAAAAGCCTTCCCATCTTTGCCCATGGAGCTAGCAATCTACAATGGGGAAAATAAATTGCCAGATTTTCCCTCACAAACACAGATAATGTCCCTGCTTATTACTACAATGCACCATACCAATGGGGCACCTAAGGTGGACCTTAGAGGTAGCTTTTATATAAAAATAAGGTAGTTTAAGACTTTGAGAATACTTTTGATTTGTATATTGTTTTATATGAAAAGTAGCCTGCAAAGCAGAGATACCTTTAAAATGACAGCAGGCACTACAGCAGTGACCACTTAAGTGAATCAAATCCACTGGGTCTCTAAACCTACATGACCTGCCATATACTATGGACAGCTGCCATGTTTTCTCACTTTGGCAAAATGAAGACCGGCTTGTAGAGAACACAAGTACACAGATGTGGATGTCCACGATCATACAAATGCAACAGACAAATTGTTCTGGCAGGTGGTTTGCTGTACTGTCCATCAAGAATGCACTTTCTAAACCCCAGCTCCATGCTGTTCATTCACAATGTTAAGCAGCTGAGCCCTATCTATGTTTGATTCTCTTTCACGGCAAAATGGAGATCACCTCTTTAATCAGTCATCCCACTACTGACAAATTATGTTACAAGTCATATCACTTGATAGTCCTTCACTCTTCAGGCAGACAGTACATGGTACTTCACAATGATCTGTTTTCTTACCTATTATTTAGCAGATTTGTTGTTCATTGACAAAGGTTGCAAGAGTCTTCGATTCCTTACTGTAGTCTCAAACCCTTCAACTATCTCACTGACATGCATCTTCTCCTGACTAATTGAGAAATTTACCTCAAACACAAATAACTCATCTCATTCCATTAGATCTCGTTTTTGGATTTTTAGTCCCTGAGTGAATTAAATATGCAATACTGTGTGGGAGATATACTTCCATGCAAGATTTAAATCAAAAGAGCCGAATCTTTTTCATGCAATTATTTGTTCTTGAGAAGAGCTGAGGGCGAGCAGTGCCATTGCTGACTAAGAACTTTTAAATGCCAGGGAGAAAGAAACGATTAGATGAGAAAAAAAATACAAAAGTCTGGCAAATATCTGAACTTCCCATTTCTACTACCTAATAGTCTGATAAAAATGAATATAATCCTTGACACTCCTCAGAGAAGAAAATGGCAACCTTTCACCTGCCTTGTTGTCATGGGAACAGCAGAATATACTGACACAAAGAGCAGTGCTACAAGAGTACTGCAAGAAAGAGCGTTCGCTTATTAACTTGTCTTAGACATAAATAGTGCATTTGTGGCTTTGAACATATTTGTAAAATGTGATGGAACCTGTTTCTTACACGTGTATTGTACTTCTGTGATTTTTCCTGAATTTATTGATCGTCTGCTATTCTCTTCTATACGGTAGCCTTCTATCCTCTCTACCATTTTTGCATTAAAGATTAGTAATGTCACAAACGGAATGTCAGGCCATGCTTTCAAAACGCTGTAGGAAATGCGATGTGTAAAAATAACTGATGTCAGATAAAGCCAGGATTACTCGCGCACTTAGAAGTGTAGGTGCACGAAAATGAAGCCTTGCCTGTTCATATAAGAACACGCGAGTTAATTAAGTAACCTATTCATATTAAATGTAATCTTTTCATTCACAAACACCTAATCCTCCCACATTGTTTGCTGGTAGAAACTAAGGACTTCATTTGTAAGCAATTCGAATATCTGCACAGATTTAAACCTATGTTGAGGTATGCATTTTAAAATGTAGTCCTGGGAATCTATTACAGTTGCAAATTCCCAATAGAATTAATGAAAAATGTGAAATAATTCCTATTTACTGTAATATGAATTGATTTCATTGCAATTCACTTAGTAACTTTTAATTTTATCTCCAATCGTATAATATTGCTCTTCATGGAAAATCCCCATGTCATAAAGCCCTCCGATTTCAGTGGTTCTCCTTTCCCATTTCCCATCAGAAAACGGATTTACTAATTTCCTTCACTGGAGTGAACATCTAAACATTTCCAAAGTACGAATGAACTGAGAAAATATTTGGGATTCTCCCAAATAAGGACTCTTGACAGTGTGCAGGGGCCCTTGAAGAACCACTGTCCAACCCTGGGAGAAGATTTAATCAAATGATGGTTTAGAATTTTTTTTTACTGTAATAAAACATTGAGTAACTAGCTAAATTAGCTTTATAATTACGAAACGGATTATTTGTGACTGAAAATTGAGGTTCCACATGCAAAAAGAGTTCTGTGAATACCGTCCTGCATATTCACAATATCTCTTAGATCCATCCCATATAAGTGGTTAGGTTCCAACCCATTATTCTTTATCGGATAGTACATATAATATCGCCATTTTCAATCATATGCAAGATGATATCATGTATGCAGTACAATGTGTGGGGTACATTTTGGTCAATCTGGTAAATATTTGTTATCCTCAATTCTATTTCTCACAATTCTGAAAATACTTACCATTTTCATGTACTTTTTATTTGTAGCATTATTGAGCATAAAACAGCCCTGAATAATGACAGAGAGTTGCAAACGAGTAGCTTATCTTTTTAGTGCGCAGTTCTCCACCTGCCTCTGCCGTCATAACATTACTATTAATTCCTATTTGGTGAGTACCAAAAAAAGACAATAACTTGCACAAAAGTGTAAGATTACCTTTTTTAATCAGGCCCTTAAAGGTAGGAACAAATGGAGAATAAAAGTAAGAAATGTAGCACTATAACACATGTTGTTGTGTGTCGATTTAGATACCGTATATAGGTTTCCTGACTTATATAGGCACAATTCCAGTTGCCCTTATTTAGGCATAGCAATCCAACCCTTATTTAGGCATTATCCATGTGTACCAAATACAGGCATGGCCACCTACATCCGTCCAACTACGTCACAATGAGTTCTTGGAAAACCAGACTTAAGCCTTTAGGGCTTCCCCTTGCTTGGATTATTGATTTCTCCAAGAACTCATTTATTATTCATGAACATCTATTCCTTAGGGGCTCATTCATGATGTTCCTATGCCCGACTTTTACGTCAATACTGGTATTCCTAAAACACCTTCAAGGTATATATAACCTTCACTTGCCCTGGCAAACTATGGTGCACGGTACAATCCAGCTGCATACTTGCACAACGCGGTTCGCCAGGGCAAATTTGAAAGGAGATCGAGTTCCCGCCTGACGCACTGACCAGACGCTGTCATCCTCCTTTCAGACAATCCAGCTCCAGTGTTTCTGACTCCCCTTGCGGGCTGTTAGAGACCGAGACCCGGAAAAAGATTCCAACCTCTCTCATTCTAAGGTATAGAGCGGACTAGAACCTAGAGGGACTTTTGGCAAATCTTGGCAAAACCAAACTATAGCTAAAACTAGTTATTAACTAAACAGCACCTACTTCTCACCGTGTACTACACTTAGGTTAGGTACACTGGGGTAGAACTAGCTAGAAGCACCAGTTGAGTATTTAAATTTTAGCTTGTGTTATTTATGTATGTATTTTTATGAATATATGTCATAGCTACAAGCCATGGTATTGCATTATTATGTTATCTTACTGCTAATGCTGTACGTATTGTACTTCGCATTCTGTCCTACGATTGTAGCAGCTCATATCTTTTGCATGAGACATAAGTCTGTTCAATAAACCCTTTTATTGAAACGCCTGTCTATCTATTTCTGTGTAACCTCTGTAGAAAAGAAGCATGCACGATTGACTGAGTGAAACTGTTATCTATTGTTTCCACGGTTCTGAGACTGTTCTGATTCTGAAGGGAAACAAAGTTGTCATGTTTATGTGGTAGTCCGAAATAAATCCCTTCTTGTTCATTCGAGAAGTTTGTAGTGACCTCTGAGTTAGCTGGCACACACAAGTAATTAAGTTTAATGTCCTCAATAGAGACATACTGACTTCATTCCTATGTCAAAACTATAGTGTATATTATTCCAATGCGCAGAGCCTATCAGGGATATAGGAACTACACTACATGGCACCCAACGGTTTAGTAAGGCACTAATTTAACGCTAAATACTGAAGTAACTCAGTTGTGCTTTTCTCAGAGACCCTCTACCTTTAATACTCCATAAGACATCTGGAATGGGTAGAGATAATATCCGCCATAGCTGAGTAGGACAAAAATCCTATGTATTAGCTTTTTGGTTTGTTCAACGTTGAAGGATACAGTGTTCTAAAATATTGTGCACATTATATTTGTTCCCTTGAAATTTGTTCTATAATTTTCATTAAACAATGACCAAAAACGGCACAAACACCGAAATTGGTGAAACTGTACCTGACAAAGTCGCAGTAAATTTTGATTATACAGATTTTAATGAAAACAAAGAAAATGCTATAATCATTCCTCTTAATTTAGGGAGGGCCATCACTCTAAAACCTGTAAGACATGGTCTAACACCAAGAGGTGGTAGGGCAGTTTTTGTAATAGAGGCACATGAATCTCACCAGACAGATGTATTCTACTCATGGATAGTATTCCCTGAATCACATCCAGTAACTAAATGTTTCACTTCTACAAAGAAGATGATCCACCAGAGGAATATATTCCTTTCAAGGATATTGAAATTCCACTCACATACCAGAAGCAAGAGCTCTGGTTTAAAGGTGCCCTAAAACATTTAAATCACATTACCAGGCTTGGTCCACTAGCTAGACCAGGAGCAACATGCTGGTTTTAGCAGGTTACACACCTCATCCTGAAATCGAAGACATGACAGACGTAGAATTACTTGCTCAACTTAAAGAGTTAAGCAAAATCCACAGATGATTGGTTCAATATGTCATGCGGACTTTCATAATCCAACCACCAATAGTTATTCCAAAACAAACCTCTCACCAGGGGAATACACTATAAATCACTCCACAGACTTTGCAAGCAGTCATGGGTAAATTACGCACAAAACGTGAACAAATACCTTCTGGATAGCTCAATAAATTACTCAAATTGAAGCAGTATTTCCTAATACTAGCCCTTATAAAAAACATAGAATTTTAACAATCTGTTTACCAATGGGGATAACACCAAATCTGGAAGAATGCACCACTTGGGGTACAGTCTTTGCTGCTATCGACACTAAAACACATGGTGTTCCACCTATGGCGGTAATACCTGACGTCCTGAAACTGATTCAAAATGAATATGGGGCAGAGCCTGCTCTGAATTTAGGTATGAAGTTACTGAAAAATTGTAACCAATCAACAGTACTATTATCTAATATTAAAGGAGAAGCAACATCAGATTGCTTAAAACACGGGGGCGCGACTGCTCACTGGCATCAGCCACCGCTGCTCAGCGAAGCCCGCTCTGCGCTCTCTGCACTGGCCCCCAGTGCAATAGAGAATCCACTTCAAGGCCCTTTGCGTAACTCACAAGTCCATGAGAGGAAATGCACCTCTCATCACCAAAGCTCTGACCCATCCATATAAAGTCACCAGAAACCTTTGCTCCAACTCGCTCAATCTGGCACAGGTGCCCAGAATCAAGAGAGCTAGAAGCGGGGGCAGGCTTTTTTCATACAATGCCACCAAGCTTTGGAATGCTCTTCCACTTTCCCTGCGTAGGGAACCCTCCCACTCCATCTTTCGGAAACATTAGAAAACATGGCTTTTCCCATAATTCTGGATCCTCCTTTTGTTTTTTTATCCACTTTGTGCTGGGATGCTTCAGAGTAGACGTGAGCTTTATAAAAACTAATTTCATTTCATTTCAGTGGCAATCCGCCAAAAATTAAGGGAATTTGATATAACAGGCCAACCACAAGAACGAGCCAGAATAATTGAAAAATCCTATGAAGATTTAGGTAGAGACAGTTTGGGTGGGAAACCAGTTAAACCACAACTGTCTGAAAGTCCTGAAAAGGCCTTTACTAAAAACAATACTACCTCTTCTAAAACGAAGTGGGAAAATAACAAAAAGCATTCTTAAAGGAGAAAGATTCTCAATCCCGAGGTAGGTCTCCTCAAAAGGAGACCTCTGAAAGGAGGTATAACCTCAGGAATAGGGATAATTTGAGAAAACCTGACAGGTATCAAGATACTGATACACATTCCTCTCGTACCTTTCAGATATCGTCACAGACATCCGAAAGAAGAGGACAATCAGACCACAAGTAAGAACGAGTGAAGTTCAAAGATGATCAACACGTTCAGAAAAACAAACCAAAACCTCAATTCTGAAAGAAGAAAGTAGCAGGTCTAAAAATCAGACATACCGAGAAGTGTGGAGAAGTGTGGCTCAGGGGTTCGAGGCAGCAGACCCAGAAGCTGAGATCGGTCCTGGACCAGGGTTCAATTCCCCGCCTCGGCGGGGTCTTGGGCTAAAAATTCCACGGACTCGATAATTCTCGCCCCGGTGCCTCCTCGACTCACGGGTTCACACTCTGCGACTCTGGGCAATAGCTTGCTTAATCTCCACAACGGCCCCTTGCGGCGGGATGCCTGACTTTCACCTTGTGGATACCCTGCTATCCCACAGGGGAATACCAGGAAGGGTTCCCTAAGCAAGCGCCGGGAAACCCACTGCGGGTAGCTGTGCGCTATATAAGCTCAACTACATTTACATTTACAGAGGATTCTGAGAACTCAGCTCAAGAACAGAGAATGGGCTCAGAGAATATTAGACAGCGCAGCAGAAGTAACAATAGCTCGCCAGAACCTGAAGGGACTTCTAGAGACAAGGGACCTGAATGAAGACATTCAAGTTGAAACTGCAGACCCTAGGGTTAGTTCTCCACAAAGGTTATATGAAATAACACTCCGAATGGGGGGAGACGTACCAATAAAAGTGATACCACTCTTTTGAGAGAGACTTTCAAAGGGTTATGATATACTTATAGCAGAACGGGACTAACCGCCAGAATTTGTCAGAGAGTGCCCACATGGCAAAGACATCATTATGCCAGCCTTCTCCAATCATATTTCAGTACATTTAAAATATACTTATGCCAGCAAATGGGCAGTTGCCCAAGCCCCAGCGTTATACTAACCCTGGGCGAAGGACTTCGCTACGCCCACGAAGTGGGCGTAGTGTTGCCTACTTCGACCTTTGCAAAGTGGGCGAAGCAGGCAACACTACGCCCACTCCTTTGGCGTAGCAAAGTTGCCTGCCACCCGCCTCCCTTCCGCCCTCCCGAACATACCTAATTTTATTAAATGGGCACAGAAAAATAAATAAAAAGCACTTACCTTGTCCGCGGCGTCCCGGGGCTCCCTCTGCTCGTTCACGCCACCGTCTGCTGACCAATGCGCATGCGCGGGCGGCCGCGCATGCGCATTTCTCACGAGATTGGTTAGCAGACGGCGGCGTGAACGAGCAGAGGGAGCCCAGGACGCTGCGGACAAGGTAAGTGCTTTTTATTTATTTTTCTGTGCCCATTTAATAAAATTAGGTATGTAAGGGAGGGGGCATGCGGCGCGTAGTGGGGCTACGCGAAGTGCACGGGTGGGCGTAGTTTCTTGCCCACTTTGCGTAGCTTCGCGTAGCCCCACTACGCACACTACGCCCAGGGTTACATTATGCAACAATCATGTAGGATGGGATGAGAACTCACCTCACCACAACATCCAGTTAAAAAATCAACCAACTGCACAAAGGCAGTATCCAATAAAGCAAGAAGCAGAGAAACAGGTCAGGGAGATTTTAGATCAACTTGAATTCCAAGTGGTGATTGAAACATGCACCTCATCAATGAACAGTCCTTTGTTTCCTGTTTCAAAACCAGACAATACATATCATCTAGTTTTGGATTACAGACACCTAAACTCTTGTTGTAAAACATTTTCAGTGCAAAATGCACACAGTACAGCATTAATAAATAACATTGTGCGTAAGAAATATAAAACCACTTTAGATATTTCAAATGCTTTCTTTTGTCAAAACATAGCACCTGAAAGTAGGTATTTGACAGCTTTCTCAATATTGAAGACCCAGAATCAATTCTGTGGACTCCCTCAAGGGTTCAAGAACATCCCGGGGTTATTCTCAGCAATTGTAACAGAGTTACTACAAATTTATGATGACGAGGCATTGTCGTATGTCGTTAATTTCTATCTGACAGACGATGACCTGGACAGGCACTTGAACAGGGTGAACACCAATATACTGGGCTTCGCCTCTGAGGGTTATACATTCAATTTATAAAAATCAAGAATTGCCCATCTCAACGTCCTTTTTCTAGGATATGAACTATCAAGTGAAGGCTAAAAGCCTGGCAGGCAACTTTTTAGAAAAGTGTGCGCTTCTCCAACCTCCGAAAACATTCAAAAACTTACAGTTGATTCTAGGTTTCCTGAATTTTGGAAGAACATACATTCTAAACTACGCAGATAGGGTTAAACCTCTCTACAAATTAAGCAAACCTGATATTAAAACCATGCATTCGACACAAGAACACACAGACATTTTGCGTTCACTTCAAGCTGATATGTTAGCAACAAATCACTTACAAACACATGTAAACCTACGCAACTTAGTCATCCGAATGATTCCGGGTCAATGCGGATTCACCTACTTAACTTTTAACGAAGGTGAAAAAGTCCCAATTGCATATAAATCACATTTGTATACACAAGCAGACATGAAATTTACAGCAACAGAAAAAATTCTGACAGCAAACTGCTGTAGCGAAAGAAAGAGCCCTAGGACAGGGGAAACACATTATGGTCGTAACCTATGTACCAGCCTTAGAGGCAGTTACAAAAACATGCATTCCGAATGCAAAAGCGTTACATCCAAGATGGATACAATGGGTTAATTCACTTGCTGTAACTGATGTTGAATATGTTTTTGATCCTTATTTGAAAACACAAGCATTCCTGCAATACGAACACCAATGTCCTCTTCCTACTGAAATTCTCCCTCTTGACCAGTATGAATTTATAATTTATACTGACGGATCTGCACAACCTGCTATGGGGGGTAAGCAAGCTTATAGTGCACCATGCCTGATTGTTAAAGGTTGCATGCGCGATGGAAAATTCAGAACTATGATCACGAAAACGCAATCTCTAGAAGATTGTACAGCTCAGCGAGTTGAACTACAAGCATTCATAATGGCACTTGAAAATACGGATCGCGAATTCCCCACACTCATAGTGTGTGTTTCCTTTTACTGTGTTCAATCTTACAATGAATATTTACAGAATTGGCTTCACAATGGTTTCAAAGATTCAAAAGGTGGAACAATCAAGCATAAAATGCTTCGGGAACAAGTAGTTCAGTTGTGAAACGGACTGAAAAACACTCACGTGATACAGACGCTGAGCCCTCAACGTGATGGCGTTCACGTTGAAGGGAATTCATTGGCTGATGAAGCCGCGAAGGGGGCTGTGCAAACGGCTTCTGTAGCTGCAATCACTCATTCAAAAACGAATATAGACAGTGAAATAATACTGGATGTCAATGCTTCGAGCAAAGGCAGCGGTGCAGTGTTACCTAAAAAGTTTCCACTCAAATATTCATATATAATTGATATAAACAATGTTCCGTTTGCTCGAATCCCTGGAGTGGGGGATAGGGTAATTCCAAACATGGAACATAGATTATGACTAATCCTAGTGGCACATGAACGGCTCGCCTCTGCTCACACAGGTGTGTCTGCCACAGTATCGTTATTGAAAAAGAGATACTGGTGGCCAGGCATTATGAAACAGACCAGAAACTATGTGTTGGACTGTGAGATATGCCAAAAGATGAAAGTCTCTACTGGGAAACGTCCTGTGCAGACGCCCATGTTAATTTCAGATAAACCATTAGCTTGTGTTTATTTATTTATTTATTTATTGAGTTTTTAAAGCGCGACAGCTACCCAAAAAGGGTTTCCCGGCGCTGAAGAAAAAGATAGCCGTTGAGCAGTTCATAGTGCAAGGCAGGGTTATATTACTGATTGAACAGCCAAGTCTTTATGGCTCTGTGAAACTGAACATAATTTGTTTCTGTACGTAAGTTAAGGGGGAGTGAATTCCACAACTTAGGTCCTAAGAATGAGAAGGACCTGCCACCCATCCTGGCTCGACGGACTTTGGGCAAGCTGAACAAGCCCTGTGATGCTGATCTCAGGCATCGGGCCGGAAGGTAAGTATGTACCAGAGTTTGTAGATATCTAGGGGCAGAGCCAAATTTATTTCTGTGCATAAAACTCAGAGTCTTAAACTTTACTCTGTTCTCGACTCTGAGCCAGTGCAATGCCCTGAGATGCCCTGACATGCGTTCTCTTCTGTGACACTTGCACAACAGTCTAGCTGCGGCATTTTGCACAAGCTGGAGACGTCTCATAACAGCTTGTGAAGACCCCAAATAAAGAACATTTCCGTAGTCGAGCCGCGAGGTGATCAGGGCATTGACTACAGACTTTTGCGTGTCTTCAGGCAGCATCCATATGATTTTTCTAAGCCACCTTAAAATAGTGAAGCACATGGCTGCTAACTTCTTAACTTGAGGTTGCATGGTTAGGCCATAATCAATGATAATGCCTAAATTTCGCACTTGGTCTGACGGAATGGGAAGACAACCCATTTCTAGAGGCCAGTGCCTTGAGCTCCAAAGGTCCGGATTAGGGCCAAAAATTAAAACCTCCATTTTATCACCATTGAGCTTCAATAGGTTTTCCCTCATCCATAGTTCAATTTTGCTTAAGCCTGCCTGCAAAGGAGACAAGGAGTCCTGCTCTGTGTTAGAAAGAGAGAAAATAGTTTGCGAATCATCCGCATAAGTGAACATGGTCAAACCTTCTGCTTCGGCAATCCGCGCGAGTGGAGCTACATACAGGTTAAAGAGCGGGACTAAGGACTGAGCCCTGGGGAACTCCATAAGGAGACTGGTGGATGTTAGACCATCCAGTATTTGAGGTGATTTGGAATGTTCTTTGGGACAAGAATGAAGCAATCCAATCCAAGGCCTTGCCCTTAACACCAATGGCAGTGAGGGATTTTAGCAGGATGTTATGGGAAATGGTGTCAAATGCTGCGCTGAGGTCAAGAAGAATCAGCAAAGCTGAATCCCCTTTATCTACTAGATGGCGCAAATATTCCGACACCCCCAGTAGTGTTGTCTCTGTCGAAAAACCAGGACGGAAACCTGACTGCGTGGGATGGAATATGTCATTGGCTTCTGTATAATATGCGAGATGATTGTGAACATGCTTCTCCAGGACCTTGGAGACAGCAGGCAGGAGGGAGATGGGACGGAAGTTAGACAAAAAATTTTGGGTCGGCCGTTGGTTTCTTCAGCAAAAGTGAAACCATGGCATGCTTCCACATGGAGGGGACCGTGGCCGTAAATAAGGACTGATTAAGTGCCTTACAGCTCACGGAGAGTGGCTGAATGTCAAGGAATTTGAGTACAGAAGTAGGAAGAGGATCAGCTGGGGATCCAGATTTCAGTTTTCCTATTATCTCTTGCAGACCTTGAACATTCATCTTAGGCCAGGAAGTAAGTGGTTCATAAAACAGATCAGACTGAAGGGACGAGTCCACATCCACAGAGCTAGTGTCAGAATTCCTCCCAACAAGCCCTAGCTTTTGATTGGAGATATCTGAATAGATGGTATCAATCTTGCTTGAAAAGAAGCAAGCCAAATCTGCACATTGGCCATCGCTCAAGGGAGGGGGTTCGGCAATAGTTTGCGAGCCCGCTAGTTCTTTGACTAAGTTAAATAAAGTTTTGGATTTATTTGTGGCTTCTGAAATGGTCTTCGCCACAAAACCGGCTCTGGCTGCGATACAGTCTTTGTGATAACGCCTAAGTTCCCTCCTGTAAAACTGGCCCACCTCCGGTGAATAATCCTTTCTCCAGAGGCGCTCAAGACGTTTACATTTGGATTTAGTCACTTTCAGCAAGTCATTAAACCATAGCGCAGGGGTGTTATGGGCCTTTATTTTCTTGTGTACAGCCGGTAGACAGGTGTCAATGGCATTCCTGATCCATTCATCTATTTTAATAGCCACTGTTTCCATGTCGTCCGAATCGACTACCATCACTGGTGGCGCAGAGTCTAATGTGGATTTAAAAAGATTTATGTCAAGTTTCTTCCAATTTCTTTTACCATGCTGGACTATTGGATTGGGAGGAACAGAAGTCGTAGGAGCCGAAAGGCTAAACCTATTAAGAAAGTGGTCTGACCAGTGTAGGGGCAGAGCAGGCGAACATTGAAGCCGAGGGAGGCTAGAGAAAATTGGGTCTAGTAGGTGACCACATCTATGTGTGGCCCCCGTGTTGCACAAAATTAGATCCATAGCTGCCAGGTCATCAGTCCGATTAGTGCCTGTATTATTCTGTGGGTCATCAAAATGAATATTAAGATCCCCTATGATAGAAAGGTTGCTAGAGTTTACCAAAAAAGAAGCGATTGAATCCGAGAAATGTGTCGGCCAAGATTGTACGGAGCCAGGCGGACGGTAAACTAGCAAACCAGTATACGTGAAAATAGGAAGCAACGAAAGTTTAAAAAGGGCTAATTCACAGGCATTCAAAGAGACTGGTTCGAGAGTGCATTGCAATGATTTCTTAAAAATGACTGCTATGCCACCTCCAATTCTATTTACCTGGACCACTGTGGTCCCTTACAAAGGGATGGTAACTATAAATATATCATGGTTGCAGTGGACTCGTGTTCTAGGTTCCCATGGATTTGGCCTCAGCACTCGGCTGACGCTCGAATTGTTATAAAACATTTGCGAGTCTTTATTGGCACACACACAATTGCCACACTACATTCTGACCGTGGCCCTGTGTTTAGCTCTCGGGCTTACAAAGAAGCCATGGCCAGTTTGGGTGTAGCATTGCGATACTCTTCTCTATTCTATCCTGAGGAAAATTTTATTTTGGAAAGAAAAAACCGTGACATAAAGCAGTCTATAACAGCTAGGGTATTAGGTTTGGGTGATGGGTGAGTCAAACATCTTTATGGGGTCCCGTAATCATTAAACAATTTGCCAAGAAGTTCTCTAGGGGGTGTCACTCCATATGAAGTCCTATTTGGAACTAGAATGTTGATTCTGGACCTTGACATGAAAGGCACAGTGGTGGAAAATAAAAAGTTTGATATCAAAGATCGTTTGGCTGTTTCACAGGGCTTAAATGAACTAAGATCGAAACAAAGCAACGTGTTCCTGAAGCCAACCACCACTGGGGAAAAAACGGCCTTCCCAGCAAGGCCTGTCTGAATCTCAAAGCTTGGTGATCTAGTTGGAGAAAAGATTGCATATAAGAAGGAATTTGGGCCTTCTTACAGACAAGCGGTACCTGTCCTAGCAATCCACAGATCAAGAACAGTACTTCTGCCGCCCCTTGCTGGTAAAAGGGAGAAAAGATTTGTTTCCATCGACCTGATCAAACCACAATTTGTCGACGATGCTAAGGAGTAGGCCAAGACGACTAAGACAATGTAGCAGATGCACTCCTCTAGCTACAATCCAAGAGGTTCAAACTGAGAGACTCATCACCTTTGAAGATTCTACAGTGAGAAAAGAAGGACTAAGCAACAAAGCTATGGAACTTGTACCTCTTGAAACCCAAATAACAGTTCAGCCTGATACACCTGACTACAACGAAGTAACAAGTGATCAAGTGGTTCCAGCAATTTCAACGAATCCTGATGCAATTCCAACCATTGACAGAACTACCTTTGGCTATTTTATTAACTTTGATATGTTTTCTGAGGATCCCAGTTAACCTGAAACAACGCCAGCACAAAGAACTTTCAAAGAACAAGCAACAGACTTTTCACCACCTGAAAAAGAATTATCTGGTTTCACCATGGATTTAACTATGGATTGTTTTGGGAATATTCTTCTTTCTGCTTTGGTTAGCTCTGCTAATAACTCTGGGTATGCTCATAAATGGAGGATATATTCAAACGGACACAGCAAGTAAAAGAGTGAACTTACTTCTCCAGCCACACAAATCATCCCATTGTGAAGCAAGAGACTTGTCAGCAGTGAACATCACATAAATGTGAACGAGGCTTCAAAGGGAAGACAGGGTGCTGAAGGAGGTTGCACATTCATGGCTGCTAAGCAGGACCAGGGGGTGCTTGTGAACAAGACATGCTCATAATTAGACTGCACCGAGTCCAATTTGTGTTCTTGAAGTCTGATGCACGTCAGCTGGCTGACATTTCTATTGTGCTTTTTTGTCATGATTTACTGTGTGAATGGAGGTGCTGATCTTCATACGTAGCATTCATAAATCGAGGCAAACAGTCTCAGGAGGCTTGTTTCCAGTCCAGGGAAGACATGGCTTGGCAGTTCAGGCTTCACTGTTCCCATGAGGCACAGGGTCAAGACTGATTTACATATAGCTGTGTCTGAACTGTGATGGTGAAGTGAGCTAAAGAAAGGAGGTTGGTTCAACCCAGATCTGTTACTGCAGGTGAGTGTCTGAAAAGTTTGAGCGCTCCGTCCATCATTTCCTTGTGTTTGCTTTGTTTGTCGTAAACTGGCAGGGTATGCCTAGACGTTGGTTCTTTGCTCACTTAGCCAATGGATTCAAGCTAGCCGGCTGATGAAGGATCTTGGCCCAAAACTGGTCCCAGGATGCTTGTTTCCAGTCCAGGGATGACATAGCTTGGGAGTTCGGGCTGGACTGTTCCCATGAGGCACAGGGTCAAGACTGATTTGCATATAGCTGTGTCTGAACTGGGGTGGTGAAGTGAGCTAAAGAATGATGATGGATTCAGACAGATATGTGACTGGGAGTGAGTGTCTGAAAAGTTTCAGCGCTCCGTCCATCATGTCCTTGTGTTTGATTTACTCACCCTAAGTTGGCAGGATATGCCCAGCGTTGGGTCCCTTGCTTACTTCGCCAATGGATTCAAGCCAGCCTGGCAGATGAGGGCTGTTAGACCGCAACTGCTCCGAGGATGTTCATTTCAAGTCCAGGGAAGACAAGGCTTGGCAGTTCGGGCTGGACTTTTCCCATGAGGCACAGGGTCAAGACTGATATGTATATAGCTGTATCTGAACTGGGCTGGTGAAGTGAGCTACAGAATGATGATGGATTCAACCCAGATCTTTGACTGTAATGAGTGTCTGAAAAGTTTCAGTGCTCCGTCCATCATTTCCTTGTGTTTGCTTTGTTCACCCTAAGTTGGCAGGATATTCCCAGCGTTGGGACCCTTGCTCACTTTGCTGCTGGATTCAAGCTAGCCTGGTTGATGAGGGATGTTAACCCGAAACCGGTTCAAGGATGCTTATTTCCGGTCCAGGGAAGACAAGGCTAATAGTTCAGGCTGGACTGTTCCCATGAGGCACAGGGTCAAGATTTATTTGCATATAGCTGTGACTGAACTGGGGTGGTGAAGTGAGCTAAAGAATGATGATGGATTCAGACAGATATGTGACTGGGAGTGAGTGTCTGAAAAGTTTCAGCGCTCCGTCCATCATGTCCTTGTGTTTGATTTACTCACCCTAAGTTGGCAGGATATGCCCAGCGTTGGGTCCCTTGCTTACTTCGCCAATGGATTCAAGCCAGCCTGGCAGATGAGGGCTGTTAGACCGCAACTGCTCCGAGGATGTTCATTTCAAGTCCAGGGAAGACAAGGCTTGGCAGTTCGGGCTGGACTTTTCCCATGAGGCACAGGGTCAAGACTGATATGTATATAGCTGTATCTGAACTGGGCTGGTGAAGTGAGCTACAGAATGATGATGGATTCAACCCAGATCTTTGACTGTAATGAGTGTCTGAAAAGTTTCAGTGCTCCGTCCATCATTCCCTTGTGTTTGCTTTGTTCACCCTAAGTTGGCAGGATATTCCCAGCGTTGGGACCCTTGCTCACTTTGCTGCTGGATTCAAGCTAGCCTGGTTGATGAGTGATGTTAACCCGAAACCGGTTCAAGGATGCTTATTTCCGGTCCAGGGAAGACAAGGCTAATAGTTCAGGCTGGACTGTTCCCATGAGGCACAGGGTCAAGATTTATTTGCATATAGCTGTGACTGAACTGGGGTGGTGAAGTGAGCTAAAAAATGATGTTGGATTCAACAGAGATATGTGACTGGGGTGAGTGTCTGAACAGTTTCAGCGCTCACCCTAAGTTGGCAGGATATGCCCAGCGTTGGGTCCCTTGCTCACTTTGCCACTGGATTTAAGCTGCCTGGCTGATGAGGGCTGTTAGCCCAAATCCAGTCCCAGGATGCTTGTTTTCTGTCCAGAGAAGATATGGCTGCTCAGTTCAGGCTGGACAGTTCCCATAAGGCACAGGGTCAAGACTGATTTGTATATAGCTGTATCTGAACTGGGGTGGTGAAGTGAGCTAAAGGATGATGATGGATTCCACCCAGATCTGTGACTGGAGTGAGTGTCTGAAAGGTTTCAGCGCTGCATCCATCATTTCCTTGTGTTTGCTTTGCTCACCCTAAGTTGGCAGGGTATGCCCGTGCGTGAGTCCTTTGCTCACTTCGCCACTGTATTCAAGCTGCATGGCTGATGAGGGCTGTTAGCCCAAAACCGGTCCCAGGATGCTTGTTTCCTGTCCAGGGAAGACGTGGCTGGGCAGTTCAGGTTGGACTGTTCGCATGAGGCACAGGGTCAAGCCTGATTTGTATATAGCTGTATCTGAACTGGGGTGGTGAAGTGAGCTAAAGGATGATGATGGATTCAACCCAGATCTGTGACTAGAGTGAGTGTCTGAAAAGTTTCAGCGCTCCGTCCATCATTTCCTTGTGTTTGCTTTGTTCATCTTAAGTTGGCAGGATATGCCCATCATTGGGTCCCTTGTTCAATTCGCTACGGGATTCAAGCTAACCTGGCTGATGAGGGCTGTTAGCCCGAAACCGGTACAAGGATGCTTATTTCCGGTCCAGGGAAGACAAAGCTAACAGTTCGGGCTCGACTGTTCCCATGAGACACAGGGTCAAGACTGATTTGCATATAGCTGTGTCTGAACTGGGTGGTGAAGTGAGCTAAAGAATGATGATGGATTCAACACAGATATGTGGCTGGGGTTGAGTGTCTGAAAAGTTGCAGCGCTCCGTCCATCATTTCCTTGTGTTTGCTTTGTTCACCCTAAGTTGGCAGGATATGCCCAGCTTTGGGTCCCTTGCTCATACGCCACTGGATTCAAGCAAGCCTGGCTGATGAGGGCTGTTACCCCAAAACCGTACCAACGATGCTTATTTCCGGTCTAGGGAAGACAAGGCTTGGCAGTTCATGCTGGACTGTTACCATGAGGAACAGGGTCAAGACTGATTTGTATATAGCTGTATCTGAACTGGGCTGTTGAAGTGAGCTAAAGAATGATGATGGATTCAATCCAGATTTGTGACTGTAACGAGTGTCTGAAAGGTTTCAGTGCTCCGTCCATCATTTCCTTGTGTTTGCTTTGTTCGCCCTAAGTTGGCAGGATATGCCCAGTGTTGGGTCCCTTGCTCACTTCGCCACTGGGTTCAAGCTAGCCTGGCTGATGAGGGATCTTAGCCCAAAACCGGTCCCAGGATGCTTGTCTCTGGTCCAGGGAAGACATGGCTTGGCAGCTCGGGCTGGACTGTTCCCATGAGGCACAGCATCTAGACTGATTTGCATATAGCTGTGTCTGAACTGGGGTGGTGAAGTGAGCTAAAGAATGATGATGGATTCAACACAGATCTGTGACTGGGGGTGAGTGTCTGAAAAGTTTCAGCGGTCCGTTCATCATTTCCTTGTGTTTGCTTTGTTCACCCTAAGTTGGCAGGATATGCCCAGCGTGGGTCCCTTGCTCACTTTGCCACTGGATTCAAGCTAGCCTGGCTGATGAGGGCTGTTAGCCCAAAATAGGTCCAGGATGCTTGTTTCCGGTCCAGGGAACACATGACTGGGCAGTTCAGGCTGGACTGTTCCCATGAGGCACAGGATCAACACTGATTTTTATATAGCTGTATCTGAACAGGGGTGGTGAAGTGAGCTAAAGGATGATGATGGATTCAACCCAGATCTGAGACTAGAGTGAGTGTCTGAAAGGTTTCAGCGCTCAGTTCATCATTTCCTTGTGTTTGCTTTCTTTGCCCTAAGTTAGCAGGATATGCCCAGAATTGGATCCCTTGCTCACTTTGCCACTGGATTCAAGCTAGCCTGGCTGATGAGGGCTGTTAACCGGAAACTAGTCCCAGGATGCTTGTTTTCGGCCCAGGGAAGAAATGGCTTAGCAGTTGGGGCTGGACTGTTCCCATGAGGCACAGGGTCAAGACTGATTTGCATATAGCTGTGTCTGAACCTGGGGTGATGAAATGAGCTAAATAGTGATGATGGATTCAACACAGATCTGTGACTGGGGGTGAGTGTCTGAAAAGTTTCAGCGCTCGGTCCATCATTTCCTTGTGTTTGCTTTCTTTGCCCTAAGTTAGCAGGATATGCCCAGAATTGGATCCCTTGCTCACTTTGCCACTGGATTCAAGCTAGCCTGGCTGATGAGGGCTGTTACCCCAAAACCGTACCAAGGATGCTTATTTCCGGTCTAGGGAAGACAAGGCTTGGCAGTTGATGCTGGACTGTTACCATGAGGAACAGGGTCAAGACTGATTTGTATTAAGGGTGGGCGGCCAGCTATGCTCCGTGCACGGAGTGCATGTAGTGCCGTCTCCTACGCATTTTGCGTAGCGGGCGTAGCCAGGCGGCACTACGCGTGCTCCGCAGATGGTGCGTAGCCGGCCGCCACCCGCCTCCCTCCTGCCCTCCCTAAATACTTAAATAAAAGGATAGTAAGCTTTTAAAAACACTTACCTTGTCTGCCGTGTCCCCGGGGCTCCCTCTCGCCGTCCCGCGATTCGCGCCGCCATTTCAGATACTAATGCGCATGCGCGGGCGCCCGCGCATGCGCATTAGTATCTGAATCGGTGGCGGCGCGAATCGCGGGACGGCGAGAGGGAGCCCCGGGGACGCGGCAGACAAGGTAAGTGTTTTTAAAAGCTTTCTATCCTTTTATTTAAGTATTTAGGGAGGGCGGGAGGGAGGCGGGCGGCGCGTAGTGGGGCTACGCGGAGTGCGCGGGTGGGCGTAGTTCTGTGACAACTTCGCGTAGCTCCGCGGAGCCCCACTCCGCACACTACGCCCAGGGTTAATTTGTATATAGCTGTATCTGAACTGGGCTGGTGAAGTGAGCTAAAGAATGATGATGGATTCAATCCAGATTTGTGACTGTAACGAGTGTCTGAAAGGTTTCAGTGCTTCGTCCATCATTTCCTTGTGTTTGCTTTCTTTGCCCTAAGTTAGCAGGATATGCCCAGAATTGGATCCCTTGCTCACTTTGCCACTGGATTCAAGCTAGCCTGGCTGATGAGGGCTGTTAACCCGAAACTAGTCCTAGGATGCTTGTTTTCGGCCCAGGGAAGAAATGGCTTAGCAGTTGGGGCTGGACTGTTCTCATGAGGCACAGGGCCAAGACTGATTTGCATATAGCTGTGTCTGAACTGGGGTGGTTAAGTGAGCTAAATAATGATGATGGATTCAACCCAGATCTGTGACTGGGGGTGAGTGTCTGAAAAGTTTCAGCAATCTGTTCATCATTTCCTTTTGTTAACACAATTGTGCATACGTATGATGCCAAAGCAAAACAGATAGAAAATACACCACAATAAACAAACCAGAATTGGTTCCCCATTGTCCTGTTGCTAATATAAAGTGTTCAAAATAAGACACAGCAAGGTAGACAACGATTTATTTGGCTCTTCTCTTCCCATGGTGTTCATCATTACAAATGTTGTGGTATTTGATAAGTGAGTTTGAAGGTTCCAATAAATTTGTCAGGATTGAGGTGGTATGAATTAGATAGAATCATAGGTGGGTAACAGTGAGTAAATGGGATGATGTGTTAAGAAAGGCTCTGAGTGGCATCACATAGACAATGAAAGTTATGCTCGAGTTGTCAATGACGTCACTCAGAAATCTGAGGTGAAATCATCCCTGTTTTTTCTTTTTTACCAATCTATAATGTCATGCTATGCATGGCCAGAAGTGGCTGGTTAAATGTTATATTGGTGGGCTGTATAATTATTCGTTTTTATCTGCTTGCAAACACTTTTCAGATTGGGGAAAGGTTAAACATGCATTTGGATGCTGCAGCCTTTAAGCATAGTGGTTCTCAAAGAAAAAAATATTTGTCCTTTCCTTACTCTGAAAACAATTGTACTCATCCACTAGGAATAAAAGTAGTAATTGTATGCCCACCCCTTAACAGAACAGAAGACACCACTTGGTATGTCCCACCCAAGACCAAATGCGCCTTCTTTTTAGTAATACATAGGGACAGAGGATTGAAGGGGAGCCACGTATAACATGGCCTCTCCTCTCTGTGCCAAAAGTAAAAATGTAATTACTGGTGCCCTGCCTCGTACCACACCATTCCCTGAGCTATTCCTCTCCTTCAAAAGTTGTGCTCCCTGCTCTACAGAGTTTCTCTGACATGCTCTCATCGAATCCAGGTAAATCAAGCTGAAATTTCTTTTAAGATGTAGCAGCAGTATGTCATGAATTCGGTTAGCTACTTTTTGTACGTCATAGCAGTGAATTACTGGATTTACAATCCAGATATTCATGCTAATGGCTCTATCTGTGAAAGCCATACATAACAAATAGAAGTATTTAAGAGTAAATAACAAGGTTGTTTTTTCACCCAGTAGTTCAGTGGAACATTAAATAGACAACAAGAGTGAAGCTCAAGTAATCTCTAATGTCACCCAAAATCATCTGCACCTGCTTTCAAGCCTTACATACAACAGCCTGTCCTGTCAGTAAAAAACTGCAATTCTGCCACCAAACTCTACCTTCCTCAGTGCTTTCCTTCCCCATCCTCTCCCCTATTCTGCTGCTGTGCTCTCTGCTTTGCCAGAAGTGCTCTGACAGGTTCTGGGAGATCACTTCCAGAGTTGTTGTAAGACCAATGCCTTTGTGGGGCTTGGTTAGAGCCATGCATAACGCATAGCATTATAGATGGGTATCCATGAACTGCAGGGATGTTTTTCCCAAGGGGTTCTAGCTGAACTTGAGTTGTGCATGATGTCACTCAGAATCCCGACGTGAAAAACATACCCGAAATTCACTTTTTACTCATCTATATATATTTGTTATGTATGCGCCCAAAATCACACACTTTCAACTACTATGCAAGGAAAAGAGTAACAAGGGAGCTATACATAAAATTGCCTCTACTCAATTTGTATTAAAAAATCCCTGGCCCCCATGCCCCTACCCCTCTACCGTATTTACCTCTCCTCCGGATGCTGTGCTTCCTGCTTTTAAGTTCTGCTCTCAGGTAACCCAGCTGGACCAGACTGAATTTCTTAAATGGCCTACCAACAGTGGATAACAGGTTCTGTTAACCACTATTGCAACTTCATTACAGTGAATTATTTGAATTTGAGTCCAGTTAAACATGTACATTTCTCTCTATGAGAGAGACATAGAAAATTATTATTTTTGTGGTGAAGCAGCAGATGACAAAAACGTTTATTAAATGCTCGCTACTTGTTTTTGTGAGGGTTTTTGTAAATATTTTGGTACAAGTGTTTTCATTGCAGAACCCAAAGCCAAGCCCCTTCAGATCTTGATGTTCAAGAACTTTGAAATAGTTGCTCCACAAGGCTGATCCTCACACTGCTGAATGCACATGCATCAGTAGGCTAAATATCCCTCAATAAGTCAAAGTTGTATCTTAATTGTAGCAGAATCAAAATTGCATTATTAATATTTTCACACTGTCGAAAACGTAATAATTTATTTGTTTAAAAAGATAGCATGATTTAGGTGGTTAACTATTGCTGGCTTAGAAATAATTTCCGTGAATCAAAATCAAGTAATATGCAGTCTGAAAATAATTTTATTTAAAGAAAATAGTATACCAGTGCGGATTCTGGGGGAAATGTATTAAAATACACAGAGGTTAAACACCAGATTACCTCCATGAACAGAATCAGTGTGTTTCAATTTACCTAGTCCACTCACTTACAATTCAAAAGGTGGTACCAATTCAGAAAGGCATTTATGAATCTATGTTATACTTCTATAGTACTACTTCACAGATGTATCAATCTCTTTGTCAATTAACTCCTTTGTCTTCATTAGGGATATATTTTGGTATGGTATAATAGAATGATACTATCCATTTAGAAATAATTTTGGTTAAGACTTCTCAATTAGCAAAGTCTACAATATGAAAAATATTCCCTAACACACGTGAATTACCTAATTTGAACCAGTGTTTGCTGGTACTCCATTTCAGGACCCATTTTAGCAGACCAGGACTGTTGCCATTTGAAGCAAAGTTTGACTGACTTATTCACAGAGGTAGAAGGTATTTGTATGCTATATAAATTTCCAAATCAAAATCAATCAAATCACACACAGATACATACACACCATACATTTTTAATGATGTAAGATGAACTGAAATGAAGCACCCACACTTAGAAATACAATGTCAGAGATGCTATAGTACAGCCGGCTGATTACAACCATTCAAAAACTGTAAGGTACAGATCCTCCAGCTGAGCCTTTCATACATGGCCTTGTCATGCCCTGAAGCAGGAAATATGCATTTTGCATTGATTATTTTAGGTTAGGTGGGCAAGGAAGCTAGAACATGGGGAGGTCTAAGCCTGTGACTGAGTCTGCAGGCTCTCTCCTTTCCTTCCTTGCAGAACACAGCAGTACTCTGCCTCTTGCAGAGACTGGTCAGGCGGTGGTGCCTTGCTGCTTGGCTGTCTCAACAGTGACAATTACATGTATCGGATTGTGTGTGTACAGATAATGAATGTAAAGAGATAAAAGGGTATCAGCAAAGATGGAGACAGAGTTGAAGTAAATTGTCATTCAATATTACATAGAAAGTAGTCTTCAACCCGGCGGTTAGAAAGAGGCAGTCAGGCTATGACTGTGTGCCTATTGATGTGCATCTTCCTCAGTAATATAGTGCCAACGCTACTACAGGCAACTGATAAACCCATCACAGGTTTCTCATGTTGTTGATAGAAAAACTAGTAATCAGCCACTCCACAAATACTAAGGCTATCTTTATCAGATCACACCATGCCACTTGTGACACCCTGCTTAAACTATTGGGCTTTCACCTGGTAACCTAGACCCTGTTTTATAATTTTTTACGCAATGCAGCAAGATACCCTGCTGCACTGTGCTCCGCTGCTTGAAGGTAAGAGGACAGGAATGAACCATATTGTAGTAAAGCGTGACACAGATGATTTAAACTAAGTTCTTTATTTACTAGTGAAACATCATAGACTGCCGTCAGCTTGTCAAACTCATGGCTCGGGTCACTGTGTCAACATTCCACAGCGAGCGCCCAGCTGTCACTTGGGGAGATACCAACATTCTACATGGAGGAGGGGGGGAAACCGGGAGAGGGTTTGGGTGAACCCATGTTACAAGTTACAACACATCATCCCCCTTAAGGGAAATTGGAATACACTAAAGAAACAATACAAAAAGCGAATGAAAGTCTGAGCCTGCATGTGTGTCTATCTCATTATGTACTGCCTGTGCCACTGGGGAGATGTTCTGAGTCTATCACTCCTTCTGTCCTGCCTTATGTTCTCTCCTACTTCGTTACTTCCTGCCCTTCTTATTCCTGTCCCCTGTTCTCTCCTTTCTGCTGGAACCACTCGATCATGGCTCCATAACCTCCCATCTTCCAGGACCACCGAATTTCTATTGGGCCTGCGGATGGTCTTGGAGGCATAGAACTTGTCGCCCCCTCTCCATAGTCTCTCAGGTTTCTTTACATAGACTCCTTGACCTTCCTGAAATTTTCTCTCCTTTACTCCCCACTTTTTGTCATACCACTCCTTGTATTTACGTTGGCTGGCTTCTATCTTTCTCTTGACTTCTCCATGCTCGATTTCCGTTGTCTGTTTTCTCCCCATCCATCCTGGAGTGAGTTTGGTGCCTGCTTTTCTTCCTCTCAGTAACTCAAAAGGCGTGTTTCCAGTGGTGGACTTGGGCGTGGTGTGGTACGCCCACAACATGTCCCTTATGGCTTCCTCCATGTTCTCCCCTGCACGGTTGGCCAACTGTACGCATTCCTTCAGCATCCGGTTGACTCTCTCCACTTTTCCGTTGGCCTTTGGACAATACAGTGGCGTTCGAATGTGATTCACCGAGCAGTCTTTGAGGAAATCCTTCATTTCTTCTGACACCAGTTGGACGCCGTTGTCGGTGACCAAAGTTGATGGTATGCCTTCTTGGGTGAACGCCTCTTTTAGGAACTCAACAATCACCTTTGTGCTCACGCTGTGTACTGACTTGCAGATTATCCAGCTCGAGAAGTAGTCCACTAGGACCAATAAATAACAGTCTTGCGGACCTCTGCCATGGATGGGACCTGCAATGTCAAATCCTAACTTGCTCCACGGCACTTCTGGAACTTCCACTGGTGCCAGTGGTGCTTTTCTTGTGATTTTGGTTTTATCGCTCAAGGCGCATGCGTAACAATCACGCACCTTATCCTCCATCTCTCTGTCCATAGTTGGAAACCAGTAGTCTGCACGAAGTCGGGCCTTGCACAAGCTTCTCCCAAGATGTCCTTCGTGGGCCAGTTCAACTACTTGGTTCCTTAGGGCTTCTGGAGGGACTAATTTTCCTGATTTCAGCACAAGATCCCCTTCCACCGATAGCTCCTCTCTCACATTCCAAAATGGCTGGATCTCTTTCTCCACATCCTTGCATTTCTTTGGCCATCCTGCCAAGATATACCTCCTCACCTTCTTCAAATCTTCATCTCGTTCCGTTTGTGTTTCCCAGGACTCTTTTTCTACCGCCGCCATTCGCACCTCCAGGATAGAACTATTCTTCTCCTCTTCTTCTTCATCTCCTTCGGTGGGTGCTCTCGACAAGAAGTCTGCAACTCTGTTTTGTTGCCCCGGAATGTATGAAACAGAGAAGTTATAGGCTTGTAAGCCTACTGCCCATTTGGCTATCCTGGGCGTCATGCTTTCCATGTCCTTTTTGGTGAACAGGGCAACCAACGGTTTGTGGTCCGTCTGTACTTCAAACGTGGTACCCCAAATGAAAAATTTGTAATGGCGTATAGCCCAATACACTGCTAGAGCCTCCTTCTCAATGGTTGAGTAATTCTTCTCTGACAAGGTGAGTGTTCTAGATGCGAAGGCTATCACGTTTATCTTGCTACCTTCTTTCTGCGCCAGAGTCGCACCTATGCCTCTGTTGCTCGCGTCTGTGGAGATGATGGTTACACCATTGGGATCAAACTTCCCTATATACGGAGCTTCGATGATGGCTTTCTTGATACTCTTCATGGACATCTCTTGTTCCTTGCCCCATTCAAACACACTGTCCTTCTTTATGAGGTCTCTCAAAGGCTGTGAAACCATCGCGAAGTCCTTGATAAACTTGGCCATATATTCAGCAAGGCCTAGAAACGACAATATGTCCTCCTTGCTCTTGGGAGTTGGGGCATCCTCCACTGCCCTCACTAAGTCAAGTTTTGGCTTGATGCCGTCCTCGGATAATGTATGTCCCAGGTAGTCTACCGAGCTTACTCCCAGTTTGCATTTGGAAGGTTTCGTGGTGAAGCCTACCTCTTTCAATTTTTCCAAAACTCTTCTAGCCATTTCGTTGTGTTCTTCTTCCCCACTTCCATAGATAAGTATGTCGTCTTGAAAACAGACGGTGTTCCTGCAATCTTTCAATGCATGTTGCATAACCCTTTGGAAGGCAGCTGCAGCTGATGCCAATCCGAATGGCATTCTCTGGAACTTGAAGTTTCCAAAAGGGGTGGTGAATGCAGTGAGGATTTGGGAGTCAGGGTGGAGTTTGATTTGATAATAGGCCGATGATAGATCCAGCACACTGAAATACTTGGCACCCTTTATTGTGCTCAGCATCTCCCCTATCCTGGGAAGAGGAAACCTGTCAACAAGGATGTTTGCATTCAAGTCTCTTAGGTCTACACAGAGTCTTATGCTGTTCCCTTTATCTTTGGCCATGATGACAATCGGTGCTAGCCATGCAGAACTCTCAATTTCTGTGATGACCCCTTCACTGACTAATCTCTTGAGTTCTTGCTGGAGGGGCTCCCTCATGCGTAAAGGTATGGACCTGGTCTTGTGCACTACTGGCACCGCCCCCTCCTTTAACACTATCTTGTGCATGTAGTTCTTGAATACACCCAATCTATCGCTGAACACTTCTCTGAACTCCCTGGTGAGGTCCTCGGATATTCCTTCTGGTTCAATCAACAACACCTGCTCTCTATTGTTTGGGTCAAGTATAATCCCCAACTGCTTCTGATGTCTCCAACTCAATAAGGTCGAGCCTCTAGTAGAAACATATATCTTCCCCACCGTGTGCCTATCCTTAAAAGAAATTCTCATGATCGCCATGCCCTCCAGTGGAATTTTCCCTTTGTTGTAACCTTTGGGACTGATATCAGGTGGTAGCAATTTTACAGGGTGATTGGCAAAATTGTCTTCAAACACTTTCTTATCTACTAGAGTATATGGGGAGCATGAATCTGCAAACATACAAAATTTGACCCCATCAAGTAAAACATCACATTTTGGATACACCTCATCGTTATTGTCCTCATCCCCCACTTGAAACACGTAAGACTTTTCCCTTTCCTCTTCCTGGGGTGTCTCCTCAATAACATGTACCGCCTTCCCCGGGGCCTTACACACTTTAGAAAAATGGCCCCACCGGTTGCACTTTCGGCACTGTACATTCCTGGCCGGACATTTCCAGTTATTGGCTAAGTGGTTGGGACTTCCACATTTGTAGCACACTGACGGACTGGGCTTGCTGCGAGTAAGCTCTTTACCCTTTTCACCTACTTTGCACACTGTTTCGCTTTCTGTACTAGATTTTCCTTCAGCCCTCTCTCTGTTAAAGCCCTCTGAAACCTTCATTTCTCTCATGCAGCGTGCTGTGTGTTCTAGGCCCTTAGCTATGTTAATTGCCTCTTCCAGATTGGGGTTTTTAGTAAGTAATTCCTCTTGTATCTTTGTGTCATTAGTGCACCTCACGAGTTGGTCTCTTATTAAAGAGTCCGTGAGCTGACCAAACTCGCATGTGGCTGACAACCCTCTCAACACTGCTATATAATTGCTCACTTTCTCTTCCCTCTTCTGAACTCTCTTGAAGAACTTATGCCTTTCCATCACTACGTTTATTTTCTCCTTAAAATGAGCTGCTAATTCTCTCAGGGTGCTTTCATAAACGTTGACTCCTTCCTCCACCACCTCTTCCTCATCTTCAATCAATCTTCCAGTAATGTCCTCATATATTTTCCTTCCATGTGTACCTAAATTATGTAGCAATATGTGTTGTTTGCGTATGTTAGTGTAGTTGCTACCACCAATTGCTATTAGGTATGATTTAAATATTCCTTCCCACCTTCTCCAGGGAATAACTGGTTCACCTAACTCATTGAGGAATGGGGGTGGTTGGCTCATTCCTGCTCCTGCCATGGCCATAAAACTTCACAATCTATTGATAAATGAATTTTCTAACAGAACTACTACCATCAATATTAGCTTAACTCTTCCACTTTTACTACTGAGGAGAATCCACATGCAAATATTAAACACTTTCACTTTTTCTCCTTAGTGTGAGGCACAATTTCATGACAAAAGCAAAACATTCACACTGCACCCAGGGGTGTGCAGTCCACTTTCTGCCTCTACAGGTCTACTGTCACTCTCCAATTGAACTGCTGCTTTCCCTCGGCTGGCGGGAACTTCCTGTGCTGAGGGCTTCCCTCAGCCTAGTTCCTGTGAGAAAATGTATACTGCCGGCTGGGCTGTGGCTTCATGAACCTGCCCCTCTGAGAAACGTAGATTCGTGCAGTCAGTCCGCCGTACCCACCGGTGTGTGCCCCCAGAAACGAGTCTTCTCCGTTATCAGGAGGACCCACGGTGAGTGCGCTGCTTGACTTCAGCCAGCTGGCGGGCGCGCAGTCAGTCAGGACTCGCTGCTTGGTTGCCGCTTCCGCGTCACGCGGAAGCGTTTTCCTTTTCCTTTTTTCCGTGCACGCTGGGGGCTGATACCATGAGGAGAAACATCCACTCGTCCTCAGGCTGTGAGCAAGTGTAGTTCACCTCTGAGCTTCCAAATATAACTTCTGATTTACTGACCAGACCGCCTTTGGTTTAACGATCGTGTCACTGCCCTCACACACTATTCGCCAAATGTCCGACGCTACTTCACTCAGCTAGCACAGAGTCCCTCAGTTACACTGGGATAGCGATGCCCGAATAGACACCCGAATGCGGAAACGAACCCTTTACCCATCAGTTTCTCTTCGCCTGAACGCTCGTGACCCCGTCACTATCAGTCATGCGATGCCCGATAAGACACCCGAGCTAAGCCTGACAACACGGGCATTAACAAAAGGACTGTACTGTACTGGGACAACGCTGCAGAGTCGCCTTACTTGATGATATTCTCTGCTCCCACGTCCTCCTGTACCGCGGTCACTTTCCTGTAGGGCTTTGTACACGGGCTTCTTCAAATCTCGATATGGTTGACAAGCACTTCACCAGTCCAGGGAAACGGCAGTCACTGTCCCTGGCTCAGTTTCCTCCTCCTCGTCGCCATGAAAAATGTAGTAAAGCGTGACACAGATGATTTAAACTAAGTTCTTTATTTACTAGTGAAACATCATAGACTGCCGTCAGCTTGTCAAACTCATGGCTCGGGTCACTGTGTCAACATTCCACAGCGAGCGCCCAGCTGTCACTTGGGGAGATACCAACATTCTACATGGAGGAGGGGGGGAAACCGGGAGAGGGTTTGGGTGAACCCATGTTACAAGTTACAACACATATCTATTCAGATATGGTGCGTTCCTGCTCTCTCCCTGTGCTGGTGCCCTGTGTGCTGCCTAGCCCCAAAGCAAACACACTTGCGCATTTGTAAAAGGGTGCCTGCGTTGCAGGCAGGATTGATTTTGTACAGGAAAGGACATCTTCAACTAAAAAAAATCCTCTGAGGCATACAAAGATATTTATTCTTGGTGTGCCTCCCTTGGGAAGGCATAGCATTCTGAATTAATCCCTTCATACCAGTATTGATAAATCTGGGAATGCTTCAGAATACATTGGTCGATGCGTGGGAACAATCACGCTCCACCTATGGATTGCCTTCCCAGAGCAGAGTAACACAAGGCATCATCTTGTGCTGTCTTGTGTTACTTCGGATTTACCAAGCCACACAGGGCCATGCAAGGTGGCATTGTGTGGCGTGGTAAATCTAACTTATGGATTGCACTGCCCTTCTGTCCAATCATAAATCTGGTCCCTAGGACACAGTAGTCCAAACTCAATTCAGTTGAACCTATTTGAACAACATTCTGAATTATAATGATTAGGAAACAGCAGGAGCATGGTGGCCCTACTGACTGAATTAGCAACTCAATATGTATGTTGTGTTTCACTCCATGCCATTCACACCATTTACAGGAACATTTGCAGGACTCTGTCATGCTTTCCCAATGCTGGAAGAGCCACAATAGTATTTTACTGTCTTTGGATTTATGTATGTGTCTACAGAATACAAACTGCTAGGGTCTAACACTGATTCCTTGTGCATGTAGAATTCACGCAGGTATAGCCCAAAAATACTGGTAATGCCCCATCAACTCTTCAGGCCTCTATGTACACAAATATTTATCCCATTATGGATTAGAGTATTTCACTATCCCCTAATGTGCATAGCCAATATGTCTGCAGGTTCTGAAATGTCCCACACCGCATTATGAGTAGGTGCCCATGTGACAGAGGACCAGGATTGAGGTTTTGCCAAAGCAGTGCATTACAATGTTCATGGATGTGCTGGAGTATGAAGTACAGAGCATAGGTAAATTAACAGACCATTGTAAGTTCTGTGTGCTAAAAAATATGTGGATTCACAGCAGGTTAGGACCAATATTTATTGCCAGAGTAACATTTTGCGATGCAGCACGCGCAACAAAATTTGTTTTATTTATTTAATTGTTTACTTACCTCTGATCATCCATATTCTGGTGTTTACTAACCCCCACTCTACCCCACCCGGCCCCACTTTTACGCCCCATGGAACTCCCTCCACAGGCCGCTACTGCCGTGGAGGGAGTTCTGTGGTGGGGAAAGACAGGGAGGGGCAGGGTGGGGGGTAGTAAACACCAGAATATGGATGATCGGAGGTAAGTAAACAATTAAATAAATAAAAAGAATTTTGTTGCGTGCTGCATAGCAAAATACCATGCAGCGCGTGCAACGAAATTCGTTTTATTTATTTAATTGTTTACTTACTTCCGATCATCCATATTCCGGTGTTTACTACCCCCCACCCTGCCCCTCCCCCACCCCGTCTTAATGCCCCACGAAACTCCCTCCACGGGCTGCTACTGTTTGTTGATCATAATATGATTACACGAAAAACATTTCAGATATTGAGCTTGTGAAACAGATTAAAAATGTGACAGAAGAAAAATGCAGCCATGGGGTATCATTTAATACAGGGAGAAAATGTAATAATAAGATGGCACATTATACATAAAGGTGCCGTCTGAATGACCTCACATTTGGTTGAGAGCAAACTCAGGTGCAAAATCACGCTTGATGCAACAAGCACAAATTCTAGGTCAAGTAACATTCATGTAAAACATCACCTTTAGGTCAAAAAATCATTTTTAGGAGCAAAATCACATTTTAGAGCAAAATCATGTGTGCATCATTACAGAAGTGTGGAGACACTTTCATATTGAAAGCACATTTAGCAGCCCCTTCCCCCAGGATTTAGCAGCTTGGGATGGCACATTCCAAACCCAAAGATATGCTGTATTTTTGCATCAGGGAAAGGAAACAAGGGAACCCTACTCACTTGGAGCCTGGGTGAAGGTTTTTACAAGAAACAATGGCTCCTGTGGATAGATAAGAACTAATTCTGATAAAAATAACGCACAATGGCAATTGGGGTGATTGATATAGATGTCAAAAAAAGAAGCTGTGTATACACAATGAGACTATATTACTCAATTCAGAACCATTTATGTATAAGATGTGATAAGTGTAGTACCCTCGATTATGAGAGAACCTCCTTTTTGTAGTTGGTAAGTGTCACTGTTCTTTTTCCCGATCTTAACCGCTTTGCAGTTCTCTAATATGTTGGTACGCCCATACTATCGTTCACGGCTCAGCTAGGTCTATATTCGGGTTGAATGCGCACAATCCCGACTGTCGTCGCTTGCACTCTGTCTACGACCTTGGAATACGAGTTCCTTCTACTTTTTAGCCGTTATTTGACCACCTTAATCTTTCTCTAATCCATTTTTCTACCCAGTCCGTCGCCGGCATCGCGTCATTTCACTAACCAGCATGCCATTTATCAATCAGTTTGTCCTTATTCATTCCACTTACTTGCCGTTTCCCATTTTTGAGTTAGTGAGCACACTCTTCTTTCGTCTTCACCGATCCCTATGGCACTCCACCTTTTCTTTTGATATTACACCATCCGCCTATTCACTCTCACTTGCCCACACATTTTTCACCTTACTCTTTAAATACACTGTCCACAGGGGGAGGTCTAAGTTCCATTAGTACAATGTATACTCTTTTTGTATTCCCGCTTCCCCCACTCAGCAATACAAATGTATTTCCTATATTTTTGCTTAACAGATCCCCCTGATGAAGTGCTGTGCACGAAATGCATTAGGGCTAACGACTATATGGAGTTTCCTTGATTTATTTACCTGTTGGATCTTTGGTTAACTACAGCTAATTGTACTCATATGATGTAATATGACAGATTGGCATAACCAATACCACACATGAAAAAATGAAAAATTGAACACAATGAACTACAAATAAAAGATGATGTTCTGATCTACTACATCTCGAGTAATTTACATACATTGACTTTACGCGCTCTTGCGCTCCAAGTGTGCTCAGTGCCATTCCTTGCTTGCAGTAAGGCTTTGTTCGATAAGTGTATGTTAGCCAGTAGGCCATCAAGAGCGAATTATCATAAAACCATTTGGGCAATTTCAAACATGACCTCAGAATACCTTTCAAGGGTGTGCGCTGCTTAGGGAGTGAGCAAGTGTGGCACCGTGAAGTAAAGGTGAAAATAAGGTCTTACAGGGATCCCATCTGTATGGGGTATCAGGAAAGAGGGATAACATGATTAAATCCCCACAAGGCCATTGTATTTTACATAATCAACGTGTAGCATTCACTGGCAAAACTTACCCCTGGTGAGGGTGTGAGGTAAGCAGGCAAATCAGATAGAATGTCGGGCCGCAGATCCGTATAATAAGCTGTATCGATGTGCTGGAGGAGAGGCACGGGACTTTGTATGTATTTGTCACAAAAGGTACACCACTGTGTCTTGCATTAGGAGGGGGTCTGATGACAGAGATTGCATATCTAAAATTGAAATCTCTGCTCTCTCTGACATCTTAAAAACACTTTTCCTAAGGTGTGCCGGTCAATAGGCGGCAACTGGAGTGGAATAGGGCTATAGGGGTGAGGGAAGGAGAGTGAGAAGTCTCCTGTGATTGTTAGGGGAGAGTATTTATGACCACGGGAGAGAAGATACACAGGAAGGGTTGGGGCGGGGAAAGAGGACAGAGGATGTGGCATTGAGACCTGAGCTTCCGACTATGAGACTGGGTACCAGGTCTGAGTTCAGGTGTCAACTCAACATCCTGTGATTCGCGGCAAATCACCTAATATCCTCGCGTAACTGGTGCACTTGTAAAGGCCGCCAGTACAGGTCAAGTTTGCGCCACATAAAGCAGCAAGATAAATGAATATAGAATCATGTGGGTGTAGGTCCCATGAGACTTAGGCCCAGATGTAGGTAAAATAGATTTACCAATTTTTAATTACCGAATCCTACCGATTCGGTAATTAAAAATCGGTAAATCTAAGGGGTGGATATGTAGGAACATCCAGATGTTCCTTTTACCGAATCGGTAAATATCTGTATTTACCGATTCGGTAAATACCGACCGGTAATGCCCCATTCATTCCTATGGGCTTTGAAGCCCATAGGAATGAATGGGGCATTACCGGTCGGTATTTACCGAATCGGTAAATACCGATTTTGACAAGGGTGCAGGGGGTGTCACTTTGACACCCTCTAGCACCCCCAAAAAAGATTCGGGGGCCATGTGGCAGGCATACCTGCCCTAAGGGCAGGTCTGCCTGTCATATGGCACAGGTGTGCATGCACACATGTGCATGCACACCGGAATCGGTTTTTTACCATGAAGTTGGATTTCATGGTAAAATACCGATTCTGTAAGGCTTGTGGGACTCAGAAGAGTCCCACCTACATATCAAAAATACCGAATAGGTATAAATACCGATTCGGTATTTTACAGATTCGGTAAATTTACCGATCGGTAAATTTACCGAATCTGTAAAATTCTGGGCCCTACATACCATTTACTAAATACCGGTCGGTAACGGCCGAAAATACCGATTTTCGGCCGTTACCGACCGACCTACATCGGGCCCTAAGACAGTAATATGTAGGTAGCCAGAGAGCAGGGTGCAGTCTGTCAGAACAGGAGGCGAGCCCTGTGCATTTTCAGGGCATTAACAGGCATGCGACAGAGGAATGCAACACATCTGCACCTAGGTAGCCTGTTGTTCACCCTTCTTTAATTTGCTCAGCACAATACAGTTCCAATAAAAGGAGAATCAACCTTAATAGTTTTAAAATAGGCACTTTGGCAAGCATGTTTGTAAAAATTGCAGAATGTTTATAAAAGTGCTGATTTCGAGCTAATATCAAAATTGTGATCTGTTTAGAGCCTGATTACAACTGGTCCATTAAGTTTGTGAACCCTGAGCAAACACCTGTTTGCACATGTAGTACAAGTATAAATGGTACAATGTGTATTGCATAAAGTAATAATAGGATTTGATTACATTCACATCCTCTAATAAATTTCTTAAGTTCAAAACTACTGGAATTTAACAAGGGGGAAAGTGCATGGTATTTACCAGAGCATGCAGATTTTGTGCGGTAACCACCAAATTTCATGTTATACCCCAAAAAGTCAGAGTATGAGACAATTATCGAACCCAACAAACTCCAACCACAATAGGGTCAGATTTTATCAGGTGCACTTATTGCATCTGAAATGGGGCAAAAACACAATTTGATGCAAAGTCACCAGGGGTGTGAAGTTACATGCAAAATCACACTAAATTGCAAAATCACAGTTGGCACAACATCCGCAAAATATAGAAGTACCTTTTGGAGCAAGCGTCACATTTCGGTGCAAATGCACCTGTAAGTGCAAAATCAAATCGCACTACAAAATCGCCATTATTGTGCTATCAACAGTACTGTGAAACAACCTTTGGAGGAAAAACACATTAAGGTTAAAGAATTATATTTAGGTGCAAAATTACATTTATAGGCAAAATCCAATTGTATTGCAAAATCACCCTTTGTGGAATATCACCTGAATAGACACAATTTAACACCAAAAATGACTTTTAGAGGTAAAAGTATAGTTCCCGAATATTGTTATCAGAATATTATCTGGCAAACATATTGGGTCCTAAATGTGGTGACTGCCAATGCGAAGCACCAGCAATGACCATACACAATGCTCGAAAGGATGTTATCACTTCAGCTTGTGTTGTGTTTTCATGTTATTACTGTTTGGAATGCGATACGCAGAGTTCTGCAGCAGCGGAGTGTGCTTGGTCACACCTGTCCGCATTGATTTTCAGCACTGGGTGTTTGTCCGTCGCTGGAAAATCCACGCCATGCACAGCACAAGAGGGCTCTGCTTCTTTTCTGCTGCTCGAGTAGATTTTCTACTTGAGTGGCAACTTTCTCAACGTGAACGGAAGGTTTATCAATTTGAGCAGTCACAAACATGCGCGCGCGCCCACATTGAGAAATCCGACCACCTGTGTTGAGAAATCTCAGCGGGAGATGGATTTTTCACGCTCGCCAACTTTATTTTGAGGATAGCAAGCGAGGAAAAATCTCCCTGGAAGGTGGATTTTCCTCGCTCATGCTCGCCAACTTGATGTTAGGGAGCACGACTGAGGAAAAAAGAGGAGTTTTGGGGAATTCCACATACTCTGCGGAGTATGGTTAAATTCCACAAATTCTGCAAACAGAGTTCACCTCCAGGGCTTAGTCTTTATGTTGACCGCTTAACAATGGCGTGAATTGGAGTGGACAGGACCGCGTCGGCCAACGGACGTTCGCAGCACTAACCAGGTGGTGCTCGCGACGACCGTTGGCCGGTGGGAGCACGGAAGGGTTAACAGAATAAGAGGCCTAATAGTCAATAGGTAATAGTGAAATTTAAACACTCTCCTTAACTGATCGGATATGTAAATTGCACTTGATTCAAGTAATAGCAGAAGGGGGCTGACGCAAACAAACCAATAGCTGAAGGGGAATCTTATTGGTTTAGTTTTGGTGTGAATGACACAGTCTAAGGCAGAAGCTAAATATGCCTCTAGCGCGGTCTGCAAATGTGGTTTAGTACAGTTAATACCCCAGAAGGTGCAATATAAAAGGGGACAAAGTGATACAGAAATCTCCCCTATAAGGGAATGCTGTCACAGGTGCAGACACGTGCCCCCGATTTAGTGCTCTATGCAAATCCTGTTGCAAACTGGGATCTGACGTCTGGTTGTGAGTCCCAGCCTTGAGCTCATGCTTGTACATAGATGAAAAAGAAGTTGGAGAAATAAGATGGTGCCCTTTTTCATGGACTTTCATTTTCACAGACAAGTCATGGTGGGAATATTAAACAAAGTCATGGTAGTCAAGACTTAATACCTGAATCAATTAATTTTTGTTGATCTCATTTTATGCTTTTCAAGTCACGCAACAACCCTCAATGACTTTCACTTAAAGACATCTCAGTTTTTTTCCAGTGGCCATCAAGTACAAAGGCAAGCACAGATTAATTGGAAACGTACAGTGCTATGCACTAAAAATAATTAATCTGCTGTTCAATATACCATTAGAGCTCCGCGTTCATTGAAATTCTGAAAAACAATTCAGCGCTTGGTGATTAGAGGAACAGAGACCTTGGACTATCAATTTTGTTAACACGTTTTGGTGAACATCAGTCAGGGTCCCTACAAAACACACAATATAATGCTTTTAGAAACAACAATCAATATACATTTCCCATGTAAATAAAGTAAGTGAGCTAAAAGGTCATTGTGTTATTCAGGTCTAAAATAAGCCGAGCAGAGCTAAGTACTGCACTTTGCAAGAATTATGAAAGGATCGATGTTTTAGGAGCTAAACCCAGTGAACGCCTGAAAGTCAGGGACTCGCTCTCGGGGTTTGTTTGTTCTGGCAAAGGGGAAAGCAGCACATTTCCCTTCCTTAAATGTGGATAAAGCAGTGTGCAATGCATAGAGCTTACTGTCTTTTATTTGTATAGTCCAGTGATTCAAACATTATACACACAGGGATGCATACAATTCTGAACGTGTGTTAAAATGCATTAAATAAGCCTTCTGGGAAAGTTTCTACTCACGCTGCTCCAAAATCAAGATAAATTTACGTCTGAGGACACTTAGGCATTCTTCCAGGATTGCACTGTAGTAAAGTGCACTTCAGCAGACCTCGTGCAAATTATTGCCTATTATCAGGTATTTTCACTCCGAATGCAGTTTACTATGCTTTACTGACAGACCTCATTCCAAGATGTGCAGGCCCTTCATTCATATTTCGGCACCCTCGGCACCCGGAAGTGCCATGGCTACCTGCCTGTTCTAATTTTGCCCCGAGAAATGGGGAATAGGTATTGAAAGTGGTGTCTCACACCATTTCCGCATTTCAGTCCTTATGACAAACTGTTTTTTTGCAATACATTTTAGGAGGAGAAGTGTCCCCGAAAGAAGACATCCTAGTCACAGGGCCAGCTTTAGCATGGGCGAGCGAGGCTCGTGCCTAGGGAGCCGACGTTCAGTGTGGGATAGGTGTCGCTGTCTGCAGCAATCTTAATCTGATCTGGCTGTAAAGAAAAGTATGTTCAACACTGGCACCCATGTCCACATATTGTCTGTTTTTCTAGTCATATCCCTCTTGTCTCTTACCTCCTCCCCTTCTGGTACCCTCCCGTTGTTTCCAACACACTGACAAGGGTGCGGTCGCCAAATTTGATTTCACCCTGGTCGCTATCTGTCCAAAGACCACCTCTGATCATCAAGGTGGTATGTCTGCAGAGCTTGTTAATTCCAGTTCTAGTGGAAACGTTGGGAATCAGAACTTGACCATTGTAATGTGGTTAGAGAAGCATTACTGCTGCATACTGATGTCACAAGGAGGACTGTGAATAAGATGCATTGTAACAAACTTCACAAATGCATCAAGAATGACCAAGGGCCCGATGTAGGTAGGAATCATTTACCGATTTTTAATTACCGAATTTTACCGATTCGGTAATTAAGAATCGGTAAATATGAAGGGTGGACATGTAGGTCCATCCAGATGTTTTTTTTACCGAATCGGTAAAATTCTGTATTTACCGATTCGGTAAATACCGACCGGTAATTCTCCATTCATTCCTATGGGCTTTGAAGCCCATAGGAATGAATGGGGCATTACCGGTCGGTATTTACCGAATCGGTAAATACCGATTTTGACAAGGGTGCAGGGGGTGTCACTTTGACACCCTCTAGCACCCCCAAAAAAGGTTCGGGGGCCATGTGGCAGGCATACCTGCCCTAAGGGCAGGTCTGCCTGTCATATGGCACAGGTGTGCATGCACACATGTGCATGCACACCTGAATCGGTATTTTAACATCAAATTGAATTTGATACTAAAATACCGAATCGGTAAGGCTTGTGGGACTCAGAAGAGTCCCACCTACATACCAAATTTACCTAATCGGTAGAAATACCGATTCGGTATTTTACAGAATCGGTAAATTTACCGATCGGTAAATTTACCGATTCTGTAAAATATGTGTCCCTACATACCAAAGCTCAAATACCGGTCGGTAACGGCCGAAAATACCGATTTTCGGCCGTTACCGACCGACCTACATCGGGCCCCTAGTCTTCTAAGATGGCTGGACCACTGCGCTCAAATAGAGAAATTGGTTTACTGGGACAGAGGGTGCTGCTGGAAGTCCAAAAAGACATGGGGCTCCTTGTGGGGTTACTATCAAGATGTGTTGCCTTTAATGCACACTCAGGTTGTATAACGTCACGTTTAATGCATACATCTTGGGTTTCTATGTAAAGTAGTACCAGTATATAAGAATGCATCACTGTGAAATTGCTGCAAGTGTAATCTTTGAAAACTATAAATCATTTATAAAACAATGCCACATTGTTAGTTTGATGGAAGCCAAAATAATGGGCCCAATACACAAAGCCTTTAGACTTGAAGTCTAAAGGCCTAATTCACAAAGATAACCTTAGACCTGAGGTAAAAATGTACCTTTAGAAATAGGTCTCTTAGACTTCTGATCCAAACTTACATCTCTGAATCGGACCCATTATGTTTAATATTATAATATTAAGTATGGTTTCTGAGAAGCAATGGCTCACCTTTCCAATCCCTCTTATTCATTCTCACTTGTGTTTTGTGAATTCATATTAGGCATTTTATAATGTGCACTTTACACAGACATTCATCTCCAAACATTATAATGCCAACACAAAAACATGGGCAATGCTTACCTGCTAAAACTGTTATGAATTATGACAATAGTAGGATAAATGCGAATGTGAAGATTTATAATGGTAAATCGAACACAATACATGCTGGGGTGTATTCTAGTTAATACTGTTAGGGGGTTGTAAATTTGAGATTTGCTGAGAAGCAACGTGGTGTACCCAAATAAATTAACAGGAAGCATTCTATGCCAGCAGAAGTGAGGGGTAATTGGCTGCTATGGAGGCATACGTTTCTTAATTATTTGGAAAAAAACATTAATGGTAGCTTTAATATGTATGAAGAGCTTGGAGACACAATACAAGTTAAACCTGCAACTACATGGATTGGGCTGTGTAGTATACATGATGGTTCCTGCAGTTGTGTCTAATGTGTACTGTTGTAGTGGAGCAATGTGTGAGCTTGATCTGAATGTGTTGAGATGGGAAACGCTTGGATTGTTTAATGGTTTGATGAAGCCAGGAATTATGATGATAGCGTACTTTTGAGGTGGTGTGAAGAAGCAATTCTGCCAACAAGGATATGCTGGATGTAGGGTGGACCTGTGGGAGGGAAGTATAAGGAGAGGAAATGCCGTATGTATGCTCTCATATGCATAGATTCCAAATCACTCATTTGGTTAGGTTCGTACAATAGTAAACATTGATCAAATAAATAACCTGAAATTGATTACTTTGCTTTTTATCATTTTTCATTTAAGACCAGGAAACCCAAATGCGGGACCAAGCTGCCAGGCAAAGTTGCTCAAGAACCTTTTCCTTTTCAAGCCTAATTCCTCTGTAACACCTCATCCCTCCCATGCCCTGAACAATGCTGGAAAATATTCCAGGTAGGACAGGGTCTGCAAAACGTTGCATGTAATGAGTGTACAGATCTGGGCTTAGCAATGCTGAGCAAGAGCTGTGAAAGAGAGTCAGCCGAAATTTGATCATCAACTCCTTCTCACGTTGACAGCCTGCCAAATCCGGCATAATTCTGGGCTCTCACTAATTCTATGAACATCATCCTGCGAGATCGGACTTTTAACAACTTGGGGCCAGATGTAGGTCGGTCGGTAACGGCCGAAAATCGGTATTTTCGGCCGTTACCGACCGGAAAATCAGATTTGGTATGTAGGGCCCAGAATTTTACAGATTCGGTAAATTTACCGATCGGTAAATTTACCGAATCTGTAAAATACCGAATCGGTATTTATACCTATTCGGTATTTTTGATATGTAGGTGGGACTCTTCTGAGTCCCACAACCCTTACCGATTCTGTATTTTACCATCAAATATATTTGATGGTAAAATACCGATTCAGGTGTGCATGCAAACCTAAAAAATGACCCTGCGTTGACCATCAAACAGGCCGATAAAGGCGGTGCCATTGTTGTGTGGGACACCGCGGACTATACCACCGAAGTATTGAGACAACTCAATGACCCAACTTGTTATCGCAAAATTGGAAAAGACCCAACAATGGAACTACAGAGTCAACTTTTTCCCCTTATTAAGGATGGATTTGAACAGGGCTTTGTAGGCTCGAAGGAATTGGAACACCTTCAAAATAAACATCCCAAGGTACCTTTGTTTTACATCTTACCGAAGGTCCATAAAGATCAGAACAAGCCCCCAGGGAGACCCATCGTGGCAGGATGTGACTCCCTGCTTGAACCTATTGCCAAATATGTGGATTGCTTCCTGAAACAATTTATGGTCCAAGTATCATCATATCTACAAGATACAACTGATTTCATTAACAAACTGGAAAGGGTGGAGTTCAATCCAGAGAGGGACATATTGGTCACTTTAGATGTCACCTCCCTATACACCCAAATCCCCCAGGATGAAGCGGTGGCAGTTTTAACCCACTTCCTGGAGTCAAGATCTAGACCAGTACGAGTGCCCACCGAATTTTTGGTGGAGCTAGCATCTTTTGCCTTGAGAAAAAACTACTTTTGTTTTGGGAAAGATTTCTACTTCCAAGTTAAAGGGGTAGCGATGGGTTGTCCATTTGCCCCGGAACTGGCGGTGTTATTCATGTCATTATATGAAGATACGTATGTCCACAATAACAACCCGTTTAAACATCACATTGGAACGTGGCTACGTTTCATAGATGAAGTTTTCATGGTATGGACAGGAGGAGAAGCAAACCTCAGATAATTCTATGACTGGCTTAATGCCAGAACATCGGACATTAAGTTCAGCATGTCCTTCTCCGAAAAGAAGATATCGTTTTTGGATGTTGAAGTTTTTCCATTTGAAGGCAAACTAGCTACATCTTTATTTGTTAAACAAACTGATCAAAATAAGGCCCTCCTTTTCTCAAGTAATCACCCGAGAAGCCTTAAAGAGAATTTGCCATATGGCCAATTTCTCCGCGTGCGGAGAAATTGTACATCCAATGAAGACTTCAAGTTTCATGCCACCAGATTAGTATCCAAACTATGTGATCGTGGGTACCCCAGAAAGCTGGTGCGCAATTCTATGAAACGGGCAAGATGGACCCCAAGAGAAACCCTCCTTGAACGACGGAATAAGCCGCAGTTAAACCGCCAAGTATGCGTGACAACTTATTGCCCCAATGCCAATCAATTAAAAAAAATCATCGGACAGAATTGGCACCTGGTAAAAAACTTGGACGCAAGTCTAAATCAGACTCCTCTCTTTGCATTTAAAAAAGAGAATAGCATTGCCAACTATGTGGTGAGAGCCACGACTGCGAAAGATGTATCCCCGTCATTACGTCAAATGTTGGGTCTAACGCCCGTCACTGGACACCACAAATGTGGTACTTGTATGTGTTGTGACACCACGATAGAGGGATCACTGTTCCAGCATAGAGGTATTTCGTGGAAGCACGACACATTTAGCAATTGCAAGTCCAAGTACGTTATTTATGGCATTCTTTGCCCATGTAGACTCCTATACATTGGTAAAACCAACCAAGAGATACGGCAGAGAATCTTCCAACACAAGTCAAGGTTAAAGAATGAAGTTGAAACGGCTCCGCTGGGGAATCATAGGACAAGATTGAACCATCAGATTAAAGACCTGAAATGGACCATTATTTCAAAAGTTGAACGCGACCCACGTGGAGGAGATTGGGACCCAAATTATGTAAGAGGGAGGCACTCCTCATTGTGAAGTTTGACACAGCCGTTACTGGTCTGAACGAATTGTCTGAAATCTACAAGCTGTAAATTACTCCCTTATGTAATGTACTTTATCATTCCTCAAGGTTTAGCTCCTCACGCTTTCACATGAGAAATGTTCCTCCTCTCCTTAGATATAGGTAGAGTGTAGGCTCAATAACTGGGTCGTGCCATTTTTATTCAATATTATTCTTTCCATTATGGCCCCACCCGAGAGATCCACGCATTTAAGTTTTTCCCCCGCCCTGGGGCGGTTCCAGAAGCGTCAGAATACAGTTTAAAAGATCTAGATTCCTTAGATTGTGAGCATTCCTTCATTGCGCATGCGCGGGAGACTAGTGCTACCCGCCCGTCCAGCCATCACGCTGAAGAGGCTAGACCTCTGCTCGGTAAGCCTGTTCCGCTTAGTCCTTTATGGCCTGACAATATACATGCGGATACTCTACGGCCCCGTAATAATTACTATTCCCTTGGTTTGCAGCCTCGTGAGAATAGGAGCGTTGGAAGCATACAACGCAGCCCGCCACTCTTGTTTACATCGGAGGTTTCTATCCCCGCCTTGTATCTACACAGCGCATGCCCGAGGAATCAGTGCTTCGTAAGACGCTGACCGGGCTTTTCCGAGTGACTGCGCCGTTTTCCGGTAAGTTCACTGTGTTTTGCTATCCGCCACAGACTTAAAAGACAGCCTCGGTTATCGAATCGATGACTTGTGTAGTAGAGTCAACTATATTGTAGCTAGTCTGCAGATATTAATACCCTCCTCATGCCCCCCAAGTTTCCATTTGATGCCTGATTTGTGCTGATAATCTTAGATGCCCGTGGACGACTGACCCAGTGCCACTTTCAATAGGTAAACCACACCTTTTTTTAAACCCCCTTCCTTGTTGATTTCCACTCGTTTTTTCTTCCATATACTATAATATGGCCTTTCTTTTCATTCTTCTCATTTTTTTAGGAAGCCTCTTACTTTGCAATAGTCTCCCCGTTGAAACTGCAGAGGGTAAGCTGTGTGTGTGGTTGGTGGTCTAATGCTCAAGAGTTTGGTTAGGCTTTTGAAGCAGTTTCACATGTAGGTCTTATGTTTTCTGTCTTTCAGAATTTTCTTGGCCCTGAGGAGAATCCCCCCTGAATCAGGGATTCGAAACGCGTAGGCCCTTGTTTTCTGGTCTGCTCTTATTCCTCAAGTGTTTTTATCTATACCGCATTTTGAGTGATTCTCTAGTACACATTCTTGATGATATGTTGGTCTGACAATATGTATTGGTATTGATCCCTTGGAGTGTACTGTTGTTTTATAATCAACTTTGAAAACGTTTCATATAGACCTAGAGAGCAGTTCCTCTTCCTTTGTTTGTTCCTCGTTCTTCCACTTCTGGAACTGGTACACTTGTTAAACCAGTTTTTTGGAGTGGCTGTTTTGAATGTATGTATGTAAGTTGAATGAGTGTGATATGCCTGACTGAGTGCTTATGTGTTTATATTTCCATCACGCTCTATATATTCTCATTGTGCTGTGTCCAAGTGTGTTTTTTATAATTGTATAATTGTGTGATTGAAATGATCTATTTGTTATATTTCTCTAATGATCTTGAATAAACAGCTATTAAATAGCTTAACCCAGTTTGGAATAATTCTTCTGATCTGGTTGACAATTAGTGTGTTGGGATTCAATTATCAGTTTTGGCATTTCTTTTGTTATATAGTTCTTGGTGCTCAGCCTAACTGATTAGAGCCAGCTCTTTTTTGTTATTAGTATAAATACAATTCAGCGCTCTCAAGCACTAGAAGCAGAAAAGGGTCTCTGCAGGAAAATGCAGCTTCCCCATGCTGCCAAAGGTCCCAGAGATTCCAAGGGGCAAAGCAAAGTCCCCCCAATCAGCCCAGGCAAGGCAGAGGGGTCCCCCAGAAGTCCTCCAGGCATCCAGGAAAGTCCATCAGGTGTCCAGTGGCTGGGCAGGGCCCAAGCAGCAGCACGCCCCTGGCAGATTCAAGTTAGAAACAAGAACATTTTTAGAGTGTCACAGCACCCTTTTTATACAGAGAAATCCTTTGTCTAAAGGGTGCAGGCAGTGTGAGAACCAGCTACAACTGGTTATAGGGAACTCCTTTCAGTGTGAGGGCAGAGGTGACAGTCGCCCAGCGGGAGGTGGAGCCAGCATTGTGGTCAGGCAGGCACAGCCCTATTCACTCCCAGGTGCTATCTCCTCCCACTTCCTTGGCAGCAGATGCAGCCTTTCATCCACGGGCTGACTCAGACAACCTCCTGGGGGCTCTGCAGCCCCTGTCACCCTCAAACCAGACAGTCAATCCACAAGCAGGCCCAGGCACTCCTGGAGCCAGGCTCCAGCCAATCACACGCCAGGCACAGATTACACAAATATGCCAACTTCTAAAAGTGGCACCTCTACACTAGACACAATCATGCCGCATATACCATTGCGCAGCATTCAATCTCACGACTTCGCACATACCAAACTCGACCCTGCACTCCCCACACATCAGGAACTACCCTGGGCATACATATTCCCCATTCATTCCTATGGGAGGGCAGGTCACTCACCACACATACACAGAGAGCTCACGCACTTTACACTGTACCACAGTGAAAAAGTGCGCAAAGGCCTAAAATCACCAACACCAGGTTCCAGAAACAGGCTAGGAAAAAGCAAAAAAAAGTTTTGGGGTGAACCTGCCAAAAAGGGCCAGGTCCAACATATTCGTTTTGAACCGTTTTTTTGTCTAAGGGTCAACAATAAGTTGTTTATCCTTTAATGTTTTTTACTGTCTAAAAGCATTTTATTATATTAAATTATTGTGCAATGATATTTTATTTTTGTAGTATGTACAGAAAAACGTTTTTGGTTTTTAATTAACAGCCCTGAAGCAGCACCAGTGGCAAAACTTGTGTTGAATGTGGCTGTGCCAACTATGATGGGCAAATGGAATAAATCATATATTGATTGGAAATAAACTAACCTTGTGGGAGAGGTTGTTCTCAGATTAAATATAACTTTTCCATATGGACTTACTGCTGGTTGGGGAACCAGCGATCTAAATATATATACACCTGTCTGTGTGTGCAGCTCCACTCACAGGGACAAATTATCCTTTTTAATGGATGATTCATGCACAACTAAACAAACATGTTTCAGCAAAGCGCCTTTTTCGATGTTAGTGGCCGCAATTCTATTCACTTTTTACATAATTTCATTATGTCATGATAACAACACTAAAAACAGACTTGAAAATCTGAATCAAATGTCAGTGGCATCTTGTAACATAAGAATTCATATCCATTACAATACATTTCAAATATGTACTACATTTCATTCGAACGTACTTCATCCAAACTTAGTGTTTGTGGTCACACTTGACGAATTCCCTTTTTCCGTGGAATTCGTCTCCACTACCCGATAAAGGGTACCATTAGGAGGCTAAGCCTATTTCTTACTATCATGCCCTGGATGGGCCTCTGTTCCAATTCTTCTTGATTTTTAATTAGCTGAGTTTCCCTATTTCTGTTGCTAATGGGATTCAAAATGTCTAGCCACTGGGTAAATGACATCATTATTGCTAATCGCCGTCATATGCTCAAATATCCGTTGTTTGGTCGGGTGGTTAGTGCTTCCTACATATTTCAGTTGGCATGGACATATTAGGCAATAGACCATAAACTCTGTAAGGCAATTCATACATTTCTTAATCAATTTAGGTTTTGTCAGACCTGGAACTTGTTAGGTGGAGACTTTACTGCTGTTTATACAGGCCTTGCAGTTGCCACAAGGGAGAAAGCCTTTATATTATTCCCTCTGTAGATGGCTTTTCACTATCTTGTCATGGATCGAACAAGATTTCTGAACTTGATAAGGGGATGAAGTGGCAAATTGTTCCCAAGATCCGCAGAATTAGAGAATTTGGTCATAATTCAGAAATTGTTTTGTGTTTCTTCTATTCCTTCCTTGATCTCACCTTTGAATAGATCTTCTCTTATTTTTTCCTTCACTTTATGCAAAGTCCCTGTGAGTATTTGTCTTTGGTAGCCTCTTGTCTTAATTCTTCTCATACTTTCCACTGCTGATACCTGAAATTCCTTTTCTCTTGAGTGGTTGCATTCTATATGCAAAAGCTCACCGTAAGGGATGCTGTTAATCAATTTTGTGGGATACCTGCCCCGGGGAGGAGCTAGGTGGGCATCTAAGATGGCCACGTAGGCCAGTAGCTCCGTGAGAAAAGCAAAACCAACAGTTGATGGACAGAATGCAAAACAATGTCATACATTCACCCCAGTACAGAGATCTGGGCCTAAATCCATCGTTTTTTTGCACTCCACACCACCCCAGTTCAGACACGGCCATATGCAAATCAGCCTTGACACTGTGCCTCATGGGAACAGTACAGCCCGAACTGCCAAGCCATGTCTTTCCTGGACCGGAATCAAGCATCCTAGGACCAGTTTCTGGCTGTCAGCCGTCTTCAGCCAGGATTGCTTGACTCCAGTGGTGTGGAGAGCATGGGACTCACGTCTGAGCATACCCATCCCACTCGGGGTGACAAATGCAAAACCAACAGTTGATGGACAGAATGCAGAACAATGTCATACATTCACCCCAGTACAGAGATCTGGGCCTAAATCCATTGTTTTTTTGCACCTCACACCACCCCAGTTCAGACATGGCCATATGCAAATCAGCCTTGACCCTGTGCCTCATGGGAACAGTCCAGCCCGAAATGCCAAGCCATGTCTTTCCTGGACCGGAATCAAGCATCCTAGGACCGGTTTCGGGCTATCACCCGTCTTTAGCCAGGATAGCTTGACTCCAGTGGTGTGGAGAGCATGGGACTCACGTCTGAGCATACCCATCCCACTCGAGGTGCCAAATGCAAAACCAACAGTTGATGGACAGAATGCAGAACAATGTCATACATTCACCCCAGGACAGAGATATGGGCCTAAATCCATCGTTTTTCTGCACTACACACCACCCAAGTTCAGACATGGCAATATGAAAATCAGCCTTGACCCTGTGCCTCATGGGAACAGTCCAGCCCGAACTGCCAAGCCATGTCTTTCCTGGACGGGAATCAAGCATCCTAGGACCGGTTTCTGGCTATCAGCCGTCTTCAGCCAGGATAGCTTGACTCCAGTGGTGTGGAGAGCATGGGACTCACGTCTGAGCATACCCATCCCACTCGGAGTGACAAATGCAAAACCAACAGTTGATGAACAGAATGCAGAATAATGTCATACATTCACCCCAGTACAGAGATCTGGGCCTAAATCCATTGTTTTTTGCACTCCACACCACCCCAGTTCAGACATGGCCATATGCAAATCAGCCTTGACCCTGTGCCTCATGGGAACAGTCCAGCCCAAACTGCCAAGCCATGTCTTTCCTGGACCGGAATCAAGCATCCTAGGACCGGTTTCTGGCTATCAGCCGTCTTCAGCCAGGGTAGCTTGACTCCAGTGTTGTGGAGAGCATGGGACTCACGTCTGAGCATACCCATCCCACTCGGGGTGACAAATGCTAAACCAACAGTTGATGGACAGAATGCAGAACAATGTCATACATTCACCCCAGTACAGAGATCTGGGCCTAAATCCATAGTTTTTTTGCACTCCACACCACCCCAGTTCAGACATGGCCATATTCAAATCAGCCTTGACCCTGTGCCTCATGGGAACAGTCCAGCCCGAACTGCCAAGCCATGTCTTTCCTGGACCGGAATCAAGCATCATAGGACAGTTTTCTGGCTATCAGCCGTCTTCAGCCAGGATAGCTTGACTCCAGTGGTGTGGAGAGCATGGGACTCACATCTGAGCATACCCATCCCACTCAGGGTGACAAATGCAAAACCAACAGTTGATGGACAGAATGCAGAACAATGTCATACATTCACCCCAGTACAGAGATCTGGGTCTAAATCCATCGTTTTTTTGCACTCCACACCACCCCAGTTCAGACACGGCCATATGCAAATCAGCCTTGACCCTGTGCCTCATGGGAACAGTCCAGCCCGAACTCCCAAGCCATGTCTTTCCTGGACCAGAATCAAGCATCCTAGGACCGGTTTCTGGCTATCAGCCATCTTCAGCCAGGATAGCTTGACTCCAGTGGTGTGGAGAGCATGGGACTCACGTCTGAGCATACCCATCCCACTCGGGATGACAAATGCAAAACCACCAGTTGATGGACAGAATGCAGAACAATGTGATACATTCACCCCAGGACAGAGATCTGGGCCTAAATCCATCGGTTTTTTTCACTCCACACCACCCTAGTTCAGACATGGCCATATGCAAATCAGCCTTGACCCTGTGCCTCATGGGAACAGTAGCTCCGTGAGACCTGTGCCCTGACCTCAGAATCCTGTAAATATCCTGTAGCGCCTTGGGGTGCATCGGCCGGCGGAAAGGAAGCGGTGCACGTCGGAGCCGCTCCGGGCCCGCTGCGTGCTCGGGGGCCGAAGCAGCTCGTGGCGAAGTCTGGGCCTAATTGCGGACAGGAACCGGGGACTTGCGTGGCTGATGTGAGTGGCGACAAAGGCGACAACACCCCAGGAGGAAACCGGAAGCTGCTGGCCGTGACCAACTCTGCATTGGAGGCGCTGACTGTGGTTTCGAGCATGGGCAGGGACGCATCGGACACGGCATCCACCACGAGGGACTGTCTGGAGATTTATTGTGCCCCTCCGGCTGTGTCCGTAGGCGGGGTTGTTCTCGGCTCTGCAAATTGAGGCGTCCATGACTTTGGGGCCGGGGAGGTGCCGCACGTCCAGGCAGCCGCCAGGTATTGCGACCCCAAAGTGGAATAATAAGCTGAACTGCCCATATTTCAGAACTGAGGGGGCCTCTGCCCAGGAGCGAGATAACCCACCCGGCCAAACAGTGCAGAGATTTGTGGGTCCATTTCCCAACCTGCCCTTAATAGCGCAGCCCAACGCTCATTGAATTAAGGGTGGCTAATATTGGGCTGCAAACCAGTGTACTGTCAGATGGGAAACGTCACACAGAGGCGCTGCGTTGGCATTGTTGGGTATAAAGGAAGACGATCTGGGATGCTTTCAGCACCACATTCTGGCAGTGGTACTCCGAAGCTATCGGCTTGACGCGCACCAGGTTTACCGGCATAGGGCCTCTCGGAGGGGAGTGTGAGGTGCGCACTTGAGGACTGAGGAGCAAGTGGATTTCCTTCTGCATCTTGCAGCACCTGAGGACGATAGGCATATATGAAGCGGCGCAGCATATCTAATTTGAACCCCCGATACATGCTTGCTGGGTTGCTGGGCGATTAATAAGCAGCACCTTACACAAAGACAATTGAGCATAGGTCCCCCACACCAGTACCAACCAGTGATTGATATGAGGATTGCCCCCCCCCCCGGGGGTGGCATGAAAGATTTGACAGCGATTACCAGACCGGTCTGGTGAACATGATGTGATGTGTTGCATGGCGCAAATCCGGTTTTCAGAGATGGCAGATCTTGTTTGGTTGTGGTGACATTCTGGTTCTCTGCTTGACTATTGTCGTGGCAAGGATTGTATTTGGCCTACACCATCTCAAGTAAAGAATTACGAAGGCGGCTAGACCCGAGGCCGAGAAGCAGCAGTCCATGTCTACTAAGGGGTCCCGCTCCGTTCAGACCAACAAGCTTGACCGCTATACGCACCCCAGGGGCTCACCGTCTGGGTCGGGAGGGATCCTGGATGTGAACAGAGAGTCCATAAGCTCATCAAAGGAACCTATACTGCAAGATGTGATGGCCGCTATAGTTGGGGTTAGAACTTCCCTCGGAAAGCAGATGGAGTCTCTGGATCACAAGCTGGACACTGTGACCATAGAGGTCAACTTGATCCGTGCAGACCTCACCAAAACCAGTGAGAAAGTGAAGTCGCTGGATATCTAAAAGGCGAGCCTGACAGATGATATGTCGCAGTTGCAGCGGTAGGTTCGTAATCTTAAAGAGGCTGGTGACCTAACAAGCCACAAGCTGGATGAATACGAAGGGCGGGCTCGGAGGAACAATATACGCATAATTGGTGTCCCGGAGAAAGCAGAGGGTCCTGCCCAGACCTCTTTGTAGAAGACATTATTCTTAATCATCTATAACCGAAAGGGTTAGGAAATTTCTTCACAATAGAACGGGCGCATAGAATACCGGGAGGAAGACCAAGACCAGGAGCCCAGTCTCGTCCGATGATCGCGAGTGTGCTCAACTTCCGAGACAGAGATGTCATCCTGCAGGCACCCAGATCGAGAGGCCCATTAGAATACAAGAATTCCACCCTCACCTTCTTCCCAGACTTTACTCAAGCGGTCCAGAAGCAGCGGCAGAGCTTCCTTGGGGTCAAGAAGCGACTGCGGGATGGAGGCTTGAAATACGTGATGATGTTCCCTGCTAAGCTACGAGTTGAGGCTGATGGGAGGGTTTGGTTCTTTGACAATCCAGAGGTAGCCTCTGATTGGCTGGAGAGACTTCCCACCCCGGGGGGAACACGAGGACAGGACGGAGACGATGGTGATGACTCACAGGAACCGGAATGATGAGTATTGTTGATGCCTGTGGTGTGTGGACTTGTGGGGAGGGGATCCGCCTTTGAGAAGCTTCTATATAGGGGCTCATCCAGAACACGAGCTATGAAGGGCGCAAAATATGTCATATTATGGGCAGGGGCGGGGGTGAGGGGCTCTGACATCCTCCTTCGATCTATATTTTGATAGCGGGGAGTTAGCATATGGGGCGACAGGCACACTGCGAATGGGGGGTTGGCGAGAGCCGCGAGCAGGGGTGCAGGGTGGGGGAAGGAGGGATGGGACTGTAGTTGTATGGTTGTTGTTTTCTTTTTATCTTTCCTTGTTTTCTTATTGTTGATGGCATCAGCATATTGTGCTTGGTTTGCATGCAACAGACAGAGGACTGTTACTTCCTTTTCATGTATGATGATGGGGGTAGGGAACTGAAGGTTTTGAGCTGGAATGTGAATGGGTTGGGCGACAAAATTAAACGTAGTGTGGTTCTTCAGTATCTCAAACCCCAAGCAGCGGATGTGGCCTTGCTTCAAGAAACGCATTTAGTTGGTAATTCTTGTAAGGCGATGTACAGAATGGGGTACAAGTTGGTGGCCCATGAGGGATTCACATCTGGTTCCAGAGGGGTAGGTATCCTAATTCGGAAAGCGTTCCCCTTGGTTATAGATTCCAAGTGGGAAGATGATAGGGGCAGATATGTTGGCATTACGGGTCTTTGGGAAGGATATGTTCTTAATCTTTTGTCTGTCTATGTCCCCCCTGGTATGCAGTCTACCTAATTTGTTGATCTGGTAAAGCTCCTACTCGGGCTGCCGGTCGGGCTCCTGATTTTGGGGGGTAATTTGAACACAGTGGTTTCTGGAGCTGTGGATAGGTATCCCCCACGAGATGTGAGGCGCGCCCAGCGATGGCTTCCCGACTTTATTGATGCCATGGGGTTGGTGGACGGGTGGAGATTGCTCCACCCTGATTGGAAGCAATATACGTTTCACTCTGGTGCTCATGGCAGTCTCTCCCTCCTGGATTATTGTTTGGTTCCGGCAGCTCAGGCGTCTTATATCGCTGAGGCTGTTCATCTCGTCAGGGGTATTTCTGATCATTCCCCGCTCTGGCTCCGGTTTTGTATCGCATCAGGAACAGCGGGTAGGGTAGCCCCTATTAACCCCTGGTATCTACGTAACCCCAATCTTCACAAGGACCTCATCAAGGCACTGGATGAATATTTTGTGGATAATGAGGGATCGGTATCCTCTTTCGTATCTCTCTGGGAAGCCTTTAAAACGGTTGTCAGGGGTCAGGCTCTGTCACTTATAGTGGGAGCAAAAAAGGAAAGGTACAGAGAGGTAGTTGAGATAGAGACTGAGATTGCTCGCCTGGAGGGGAATCTGGAACAGGAGGTAACACAGGCTAAATTACATCTTTTAAGTCTTAAGCAGTGTGATTATAAATCAATGGTCACGGATAGTGCAAGGGTTCTTGGTATGGAGCAGCAGGGTAGGCTCTACGACCTCGGGGATAAGGCCGGGAAACTTATCGCCTGGTTGGACAAGATGGATAGGGCTGACCGATTGGTCCCAGAACTTGTTACGGAGGAGGGAGCGTTGATTACAGACCCCCAGAGTATTGTTGATAGTTTTGCGACATATTTCCACACTGTTTATACCTCGGTCTCAGACCGACCGGAGAAGGACTCACAATTGCTACTTCGAGGTATACAGCTCCCCTGTCTGTCTAGTGAGGACCGAGACTTTATGGATAGTGCCCTTACGACTGACGAAATAGCTCAAGCTATTCGCTCCTTGAATTCGGGTAAGGCGATGGGGCCCAATGGGCTCCCAATTGAACTCTATAAGCTCAGACCTGATAAGCTTGCTCCTTATCTTAAAGGTATGTTTGTTGAGGCCCTGGAACAGGGGATCTTACCAAGGGATCAGAGAGTTGCATCAGTGGTGGTGATTCATAAGGAGGGTAAACCCAGAACTAATTGTTCTTCTTATAGACCTATTTCATTATTGAATGCTGAGCCTAAAATTCTGGCTAAGCTTCTTTCCAATAGGCTGGTGAAAGTGGTCGGTGGACTGATCCACCCAGATCAATCGGGCTTTATCCCCCACAGAAATACGGCCCTGAATTTACGTAGGTTGCATGGCGTGATGGCTAGGGCCCACACTCTGCAGGAAGCAGCCGTAATTGCTTCACTTGATGCTACCATGGCTTTCGATACCGTAGAATGGTCCTATTTATGGGCGGTCCTGATTAAATTTGGATTTGGCCCTGGTTTTATTGGCTGGGTGCGCCTACTGTATACGGAGCCACTCGCCCAAACAGTTGTTAATAATCGGGTTTCGGTGCCCTCTAGTCTTGGTCGGGGCACTCGACAGGGCTGCCCTTTTTCTCCCCTCCTCTTCTCGTTGGCCCTGGAACCCCTTGTGGCTTGCTTGCGCTGGGAACTATCTATTCGGGGTATCCGGTGGTCCCCGGACTGGGAGGACCGAATCTCCTTGTACGCTGATGATATTCTGCTGTATTTAACCTCTCCCCGGAAGTTTCTCATTGTCGTGTGCGATGTCCTGGCTTCCTTTGGTAGGAATTCCGGGCTATCCATTAACTGGGGGAAATCTCTGCTGTTTGTTCTTAAAGGGGAGGCCCGATCCCTCCACGGAACTGTCCCATCCAAATTAATACAGGCGGGTTCAAATATCTGGGAGTCTTTGTTTCTCTTGATCCAACAGTCAGGTATATCAGGAATCTCCTTCCCTCTTTGCAGAGGCTTAAAAGTGATATTGCTAACTGAAGGAATCTTCCACTCTCTTTGTTGGGATGAGCGGCTCTGTTTAAAATGATGTCTCTGCCCCGTTTTCTTTATGCCCTTCAGAATACTTTAGATGTAGTGCCAGCCAGTTATTTCCGTGAGGTTACAGGATTGCAGCGTAGTCTTTTATGGGAGGGAATACCTCGTATTGCTGTAGCTAAGCTGACGCTCCCCTGGTATGATAGAGGTGTTGCCCTCCCAGATATTAAACGATATTACTGGGCTTCCCAGTTGGCCGCGATTAATCATGGAACATATGGCCCTGTCGCAGATCCTGGTTACGCTATGGATAGATGGCTCCTCCCTGGAGGTAATTACAATAGGGCACTGTACACTAAGCCAACAAATGTAAATGTATTGCGACTTATATAGCGCACGTATCACCCGAAGGCATCAAGACGCTTGCTTAGGGAACCCGTCCTGGTATTCCCCTGTGAGATACCCCAGCAGGGTATCCACAAGGTGAAAGCCAGGCATCCCGCCGCGAGGGGCCGTAGTGGAGATTAAGCAAGCTATTGCCCAGAGTCGCAGAGTGTGACCCCGTGAGTCGAGTAGGCACCGGAGCGAGAATTTTCAAGTCCGTGGAATTTTTTGAGCCCGAGTCCCGCCGAGGCGGGGAATCGAACCCTGGTCCACGGACGATCTCAGCTTCTGGGTCTGCCGCCTCTAACCACTGAGCCACGCCACAAAGTTGTACTTGACAGGGCCAACTAAACATGCTGTGCGGATCTGGCACGATGTTACAAATTTTTTGGGGTGGAAGGACAAACTGACGCTAGCTACCCCACTGTTTGGTTTGGAGAGGCTGGGTTAGCTTTGGAAGGCGAAAGGGTTTGAAAAGTGGGATTTAATAGGGATCTCCACCATTAAAGACGTATGTGGCAAGGGGAGGATCAAGTAGTTTGAGGAAATGCAGGCAGAATTTGAGCTGACAAGATCTGAGTACTTGTAGTAGAATATTGGACAGAAAATGTTTTAATTTGGTTGAGGTTTATTGATGATGTTTTCGTGTTGTGGCAAGGCACAGAAGCTATATAGATCATTTCATCTGTGACCTCAACAAAAACGATCTTAACCTGAAGTTTGAGGGCACCATAGTAAAATCACAATAGACTTGCTGGATGTTAGAATATTGGTAAAAGGGGATAAGCTGGAAACTATGATCTTGCAAAAACCCACCTCAGGGAAAACAATCTTACATGAGGTGAACTCCCATTCAACGCTCCTCATCTGAAGTATTCCATTTGTTGAGTTTTATAGGGAAAGGAGAACTTGCAGTACCCTGAATGATTATGAAATAGTGGAGAAAGAAATGACCAGTTGTTTCATTCAAAGAGGATATCCCCCAAAGATCATACAAAAAGTTTAAGAAAAAGCAAAGAAATTAAGCAAAGAGAAATTACTGTTTGAACCATCTACAACTGAGAAAAAGAACAAATTTAGAGAAGGAATGTAAACACATAGATTTATAATAACCTATAATACTAAACTGACACTTTATCAAAGGAAACCCTGCATTAGGTCCCAGTGTTAAATAGTATCCCAGAATAACATACAAGAAATCAAAATCCTTGAAGGACCACATTGTTAAAAGTGAGTACCAAGAAAACACAGGCAATCAAACCTGGCTGCAACAGAGAGAGGGCTTTAGGAAATGTTTTAAATGTAAAGCCTGCCAAAATGGGGGGAATCTCACAAGTCTGAAATCAGCGTTTCACAAAACATTAAGAATAAAAGGATATCTAAGTCAAGTTTTGTAATATACATTTCGAAATACCCATGTGAAAAAGCTTATATAGGGAGTATCACCTTACCTGCAACACAGGAGAGCGATAATTAACAAAGAAAGGAGTTATCCTTTAGCCAGGCATTTTGAGAAACACTATCAAAGCAATCCAACCCTGATGCAGTACAGTTGTATAGCTGGGATACCCAGAAAAAGAGGGGAGTAAATAGAGAAAAATAACTGTGAAAATTAGAAACATATTTTATCCTTGAGTTCGATAGTAAAGAGCCTAACGGATTAAATATTGATGAAGATTTGTTTACATGCCTGTATTGATAACTGCTTTGTAGTTTGCACATACAAGAAGAACCATTTATTTACTGAAAGTGATTGAAATTTTAGGAGGAAGACAAATAACGAAAGCACTTTAATACTAAGCACTTTATAGTTTAATTGGAATTGGCATAAGCACTAGCACTTTAAATAAAATAAAATAATATATGATTGTAATATACGGAAAAAGAAAAATAAATTTATGCTCCAGCACGTTAACAAGGAAGACGAACATTGTGAACTTCAAAACTCTAAATGGAATATGGGCAGCTAAGGAAAGTTAAGAATTGATGCACTTTATATAGGAACATGGAATTTCCCTTTTTTCTTTGTATCTTCTGTTTTTAATTCATTGAGTAATTCAGGAATTATGATATTCAATTAGAATTGAAGGAAGGTATTGTTCTCTGGCATATAAAAGTGATAACATGCAATGTACTATAACATGTTCCAAAATGGCACCCAAATTCTCACTATGTTCTGCCTTGATGTGTAATGGTTTGTTCTTTGTTGTTGTCAATGTATCACAAAATGTATATAATGAATTTTAAAATGGCATGCTGCATCGTAAACAAGGCTGCGTGTAGCAGCTGAAAAGCGAAGATGCCTGAGTGATAAACCCCTGGAGTGTTGGTTTATTGCTGCTGAAAGAAGGAGTTTTAATTATATATATATATATATATGTATATATATATATATATATATATATATATATATATTCACTGAAAAAACCATAGGTTTCACACCAGTTATAGTTAGCTGAACATTTTACTCATACAAAACCATTGAAATTCCCACGTTATAGTTAGTTGGACTCACTATAACTCGCGCGCCCGCAATCCACTGCTTATGATGTCATTTATTACATCATTCATGTCATGGTCAGTGACATCACTGATGACATCAGTGATGACATCTCAAATGACATCACTGATGACATCACTGATGACATCATCCAGTGACTGTGTGTTTCTGTAAAGTTTAAATATGTTTTACATATTGAAGAATTAGTGGATGTATAAGTGTCTGGATGAAGGATTTAGAAGGTGCGTGACTGACTGTATGAGTGAGTGATTAAATGTGTCTTACTGAATGCATGGGTTAGTGACTAAACTGTCTGAATATGTTCATCAGTATGTCTGTTGTTGTGTAAGCTGCTGCATGTGTTGATCAGTAGCTATATGAGTGGCTATATGGGTTATTGATTGGTTGCTCAAGTATTTGTATGTGAGGGTGAGTGTGTGTGTGGGTGGCTGGGAGGTGTGTGACTCTGTGCATATATGTGTGAGCAGTTTATTCACTTGGTATATGGGTTCAAGAGTGCATGTGGAAAGAGCTGTATGGGTGGTTGACTGTGTGCATGTGTGTGTTGGTGAGTGAATGGCTACCTCAGTGCTCCATGTCCAAGTAAGTACATATGTAAAACACTGTGCATGTGAGAGTTGGCATATATAAATGACTATACATGAGAGCCTGTGATTGCGTAAGTGACTGTATGGATCAATGTGTACTTGTATCAGTGATTGTAAAAGAGAGTAAGTATGTGTTAGTATATGTTTGAATAAGTAAGGTTATGTGTGTATAACTGTATAGATGAGGAAATGGGAGTGTGATCGATTCTTTGCATGACTGACTAGGTGTGTGAGTAACTCCATGAATGAGTGGCAGTGTGTGAGTGTCTGTATAGGTGTATGAGTGCATATGATACTGTTGTATTGATGACTGACTGCATGTATGAGTGATTGTATGGGTGAATGAGTGGATGTGTGTGTAGACCTAGAAATCAGTGAGTGCGTATGTGGTAACTGGTATTGGTGTGTCAATGGTTTCAGGAATGGTAGTTTGTATTTAACACTGGGTGTATCAAAGGTTAGATTAGAGTGTGAGGAGGTGCATCGTATTATCACATGGATGATGTCATTCGTGATGTCATTAGTGATGTCATTTGAGATGTCATCAGTCATGTCATCAGTGATGTCATTTGAGATGTCATCAGTGATGTCACTGACCATGTCATGAATGATGTAATATGTGACATCATCAGCAGTGGATTACGGGCGCGCGAGTTATAGTGAGTCCAACTAACTATAACGTGGGAATTTCAATGGTTTTGTATGAGTAAAATGTTCAGCTAATGTTTAACTGGTGTGAAACCTATGGTTTTTTCAGTGAATATGAAAGTTTTTTTAAATGCTAATTCCTAACTATAACGAGTGTGAAACCTATGGTTTTTTCAGTTAATTCTAAAGGTTTTTTAAATGCTAATTCCTAACTATAACGATTGCGAAACCTATGGTTTTTTCAGTGAATTTGAAAGGTTTTTTAAATGCTAATTCCTAACTATAACGAGTGTGAAACCTATGGTTTTTTCAGTGAATTCCATAGTTTTTTAAAAGTTAATTCCTTTGTATATCGGCTTTGTTACCTACGATTTTTTTTTCATTAGCTGTTTTTTATAACTATTAATTATAAAAAAAAATAATAATGTATTATTTGTTTGCTGTATTTTTCTTTTTTTTTTAACATTTTCTCTTGGTGCGCTCAGGGTGCGCGCACCAGTAAGCTCTCCCGAGAGCGCGGCGAGAGCGCTATCTCTGCGTTCGTAAAAAAAATATGTAAGAAAACTAAATAATAATACAAGACATTCAGTACCCTACTTATAAAAGCAGTATTTTTGATTTACGTAATGAAAATGATTTTGCATTTCCGTAAAGCTACCAAAACGTCACTCAGGCGCGCCGCGTAAGCGCCCCCGGAAGCGCCTACGTTTGCGCCGCGTAAGCGCCCCTGGAAGCGCTCCAGTGCACGCAGCGTAAGCGCGTCTAGTCATGTGACCTTAAATTAACACACTTCATTGGTTGCTAAAATTTTTTTTTCCAAAGAATGAAATCCCCACCCATTTCCTTCACTTCTTCTTTCACTTTTGTGACTGCAAGACCTGTCTTTTTTCTGCTTAATCTTTTTGGGATAATCATGGCTGCTGCAAGACCCTCCAGTAGCAGTGAGGACTCAGATGGGTTCATAGAAGAAGAGGCTCCTCAGCCCAGGGTAAAAGAACACTTCATAAGGAAGTTTTTTTCGTTCCTGATGATAAAAAAAAGTAAATGCTCCAAAGATGGAGTGCCGAATTTGTCACACTGTCCTGTCACGGGTGACCCCACCAGAAAATATTCATTTGGAAATTCCACCATGATTTGGTACGTCCAGAGGAGGCATCCCCAGAACTATGCCCAGGAGAGTGTCAGGGCTCTGGCACGAGAGGCTCCAACAGATGGTGCCTCTACTTCAACTGGAGGAGCAACTGCATCGGTGAGGGGGCGACCAGAGCAGCTGATCCCTAATATTCAGCCTGCTTTTAATGAAGCCACAATTAAATGCAGACAATGTGATCAACTACTTTGTTATGGGGAACAAAGTGTTATGCTCATGGTTCGAGCAATAGAGAACCACCGCTGCCGTCCCCAGCCCTAATTTTGATTTTTTTTTTTTGCTCCTGTTGAGCAGTTTCCCATTCTCTGTTTTTGTTTTTGTTCAAAAAAAAAAAAAAGAAGAAAAAAAAAGTTATTTTCAGAACTACCTCCAATTCTCATCAAAGAGCTGTATTCTTAAAAAAATGAAAAAGAGCAACTGAAGTGGAGTGCAGTAAGAGAGGAGAGGAAAATGAGTGAGAAAGCAAAGAAAGGGACAAGAGGGGAAGGGAAGTGAAGTAGGAGGACTGAAAGAAGGTGTGTGTGGGGAAGGAGAGTGAGGAGAAGGAGAGTGAACATGGGGAATGAGGATAAGTGAAGAAAATGTAGTAAAGGAACGGGGGTGTGGAAGGGTAAGAAAAGAGCAGTGATGTTTGGGATAGAGTGGAGATACAGACTGGATAAAGACAAGTGAGTGTGAGACAAGGTGAGTAAGGCAGTGAAGAGACTAAGAAAGTGAAAGAAAAAGTGGGAGTAAAAGACTGAAGGCTTCATTTATGAGGCCATGCGTCACCCTTACGCCGCCGGTGCGTCACTTTTTGTGACGCACCAGTGGTGTAAAAAATGCACCTTGTTGAGTCATATTTACAAAGTGACGCATCTAAGTAGATGCATCACTTTGTAAACCCCTGCGCCATACTATACCTGCGCCAGGTGTAAAGTATGGAAAGGGGGCGTATTGACGCAAGGAAGGGTCGTAGTAGTGACGCAGTGAAATCTATGAGATTTCACTGCGTCACTTTTAGGACGCCATTGCGTCAAAATCTTGTGCCTGCCTCACAGCAGGCGTAAGACTGATGCAGCCCCTTTCTCATGGGGCTGGCCCCATGTGAAAGGATGCATTGCTGGAGTTGCGTCACTTTTGTGACACACTCCAGCAATGCATCACTTTTGCGCTTACAGATACGTCAGAAATACTGATGTATCTGTAATTCCTTGCGACATAATGCGACATATTTAATATGTCGCAAGGAGAGAAAGTGAAAGAAAAAGTGAGAGTAGAAGACTGAGGGCCTCATTTATGAGACCATGCATCACTTTTACGGTACCAGTGCGTCACTTTTTGTGACGCACCAGTGGTGTAAAAAATGCGCCTTGTTGAGTCATATTTACAAAGTGACGCATCTAGGTAGATGTGTCACTTTCTAAACCCCTGCGCCACATTATACCTGCACCAGGTGTAATGTATGCAAAGGGAGTGTATTGACACAAGAAAGGGTCGTAGAACTGAGGCAGTGAAATCAATGAGATTTCACTGCATCACTTTTAGGACACCGTTGCGTCAAAATCTTGCGCCTGCCTCACAGCAGGTGTAAGACTGACGCAGGCCCTTTCACATATGGCTGGCCCCATGTGAAAGGATGCATTGTTGGAGTTGCGTCAATTTTGTGTCACACTGCAGCAATGCATCACTTGTGCGCTTACAGATACGTTAGAAATACTAACGTATCTGTAACTCCTTGCGAGAGTGGAGATACAGACTGGATAAAGGCAAGTGAGTGTGAGACAAGGTGAGTAAGGGAGTGAAGAGACAGAGAAAGTGAAAGCAAAAGTGAGAGTAGAAGACTGAAGGCATCATTTATGAGGCCATTCGTCAATTTTACGCCGCCGGTGCGTCAATGTTTGTGACTCACCAGTGGTGTAAAAAATGCACCTTGTTGAGTCATATTTACAAAGTGACGCATCTAGGTAGATGCGTCACTTTGTAAACCCCTGCGCCACATTATACCTGCGCCAGGTGTAATGTATGCAAGGGGGGCGTATTGACGCAAGAGAGGGTATTAGAAGTGACGCAGTGAAATCGATGAGATTTCACTGCGTTACTTTTAGGACACCGTTGCATCAAAATCTTATGTTAGAAATACTAACTTATCTGTAACTCCTTGCGAGAGTGGAGATACAGACTGGATAAAGGCAAGTGAGTGTGAGACAAGGTGAGTAAGGGAGTGAAGAGACAGAGAAAGTGAATGCAAAAGTGAGAGTAGAAGGCTGAAGGCCTCATTCATGAGGCCATTTGTCACTTTTACGCCGCCGGTGCGTCACTTTTTGTGACGCACCAGTGGTGTAAAAAATGCACCTTGTTGATTCATATTTACAAAGTGACGCATCTAGGTAGATGCGTCACTTTGTAAACCCCTGCACCACATTATACCTGCGCCAGGTGTAATGTATGCAAGGGGGGCTTATTGACGCAAGAAAGGGTCGTAGAAGTGACGCAGTGAAATCGATGAGATTTCACTGCGTCACTTTTAGCACACCGTTGCGTCAAAATCTTGCGCCTGCCTCACAGCAGGCGTAAGATTGATGCAGGCCCTTTCACATGAGGCTGGCCCCATGTGAAAGGATGCATTGCTGGAGTTGCGTCACTTTTGTGACACACTCCAGCAATGCATCACTTTTGCGCTTACAGATACGTAAGAAATACTGACTTATCTGAAACTCCTTGCGACATAATGCGTCATACATTAAATATGACGCATCAGGAATGTCGCAAGTAGAGCGCACTGAGAAGTGATGCATCGCTGCTTTCACGCAGCGATGCGTCATTTCTCATAAATGAGGCCCAGACTGAGAGAGGAAAGAAACATAAGTGAGGGATTGTGGCTGTGTTATAGGGAGTGAGCGTGATAGAAGAGGAGTGACAGACTAAGGGGTGAGAGAGAATGTGGCTAACAGAGAGAGAATGAGGGAAGGGGAGTGTAGAAGTAACAGGACAGAAGGAGTAAGAGAAGGACTTAATGAAGTGGAGTAACAAACTGCACAATTTAATTGGTTGTAATTTTGAACACTTTGAAAGTCACATAACATTCACCCATCCCCCCAGTGCTCATTCCCCTGTTACCATGGTAACTCCCTCCTCACCCAGCACACAGTTCAGAAGTTCATCATACTATGTTGCAAAAAAAAGCAGCAAGGGTGTTTGACCACTCAATGTACCAGCTAATCATGTGCAATGTTTCTTGAAATGACTTTTCCTCAACCATTGAAATGATTTCTTTCAAAAAACAAAAGCATGCACCCAAGTTTTCAGTGGAGAATGTTAAGAAAGCACCAATAATTTTTTGTTTTTCGAGTGCACTGAATCTCAACCACTTTTTTACATAACTCCTACTTTTAAAATGCCATTTCATTTCCACAACTCATCTGAATACAAGCACATCTACCTTCAACATGACAAAAGTTTGGTTTGTGGGTCATAGCTTTGTCTACTGGAGTCAAAAATACGCAGCTAACAGAGGTATTTACAATCTTGATTTACCAAATGTGGACATTGTATGGATTGGACAGAAAGGAGTGAGAAGTCACCAATTGATACCATTGGTAAAATCCTTTATGCATTTACCACGCCCTGACCTTATAATTGTGCACTGTGGTTGCAATGACTTGGGCACTTTGACTGGGGTAGGTCTGGAAATGCTTTTAAAGGACATCTTTGGGCAATTGATGTCACTTTTTCCAAAAACTCCCTTGGTATTTTCTAATATATGCCAAAGGCAAAAATGGAACTGGTCCAACCAATTTGGTCTACAGATTGAAAAAGCAAGGAAACATGTAAATAAATCTGTTTCTGCTTACCTCAGAGACTATGGTATGGGTTCCATTTACCACAACAACTTGCGTTACAACATGCAAGACATCTATAGGAGAGATGGTGTGCATTTTACAGATGAGGGGAATAGAGTTTTCCTCTTGAATATAAGACTCTGCATTGGTACCTACTTGTAGGTACAAAAAACACCCACATAACACAACAGCTCTTTTCAGAGCTACCCTACCTCTAAGCACTCTAAATTATTTTTTTACTATGATTTTTTACACTGTTTTTCCCTGTGGTGCGCTCAGGGTGCGCGTACCGGAGCGCGCACCTGGGAACGCACCCAGCGCTTACCCCGCGAAAATTAAAAAACAAAAATTAACTTTTTTTGCCCTTCAGGGTCCTTCTAGGCCCCCCTCAGAAAACCTAGGGGGTCAGGGGGTGTCTACTCTGCCCCCTTTTAATTATTTCCCCCTTTATTTTTTACCTCTTGTGTCTCGATTCTACCGAGACACAAGATGGCAGACTCTCCGGACTGTTTAGAATGTTGACAGACACCTGACAGCCAATCAGCTTTCCGCTCGCGCACTCCCTTAGCGCGCCGGGTGCGCTCCCCGGTACGCGCACCTGTGAGCGTTTGGAGAGCGCCTATAGATATATATGTGTTTTTGAAGTTAATTTTCAAAAAAAACACTGGAGACATTTTCACCAAATATAGCAAAGGCACATCTTCATACCAGTCCCTACAATTTTGCCAAGTTTGGCGTAATTCCGTTCAGCGGTTCGGGCTGTAGACTTGTCAGACCGTCCTATGGAAATTAACATAGGGAAAACACGTTTTTGGACCCCACCCTTTTGTCTCAGCCCCCACTCAACGAATCCCCCCGAAACTTCCAGGGAAGGAGCGGAGCTGGCCAAAATTTTGGAAAATTACACGCAAATTCCTCAACCGGCGCTAGAGTTATTCTCAATAGAATGTTGCGGATTTCCTATGGTAGCCAATCCTAACTATAACTACCTACTGGCGACCGCCAGTAGGTAATATATATATATATATATATATATATATATATATATATATATATATATATATATATATTTTTTTTTTTTTTTTTTTTTTTCACACCAGTTATAGTTAGGTGGAAATTTTACTTGCATAAAACCATTGAAATTCCCACGTTATAGTTAGTTGGACTCACTATAACTTACGCGTGCAATGCACTGCTGATGACGTCACATATTACATCACTCATGACATGGTCAGTGACATCACTCATGACATCACTGATGACATCTCAAATGACATCACTGATGACAACATCCTTGTGACAAAGTGGCAGACCTATCTGCATAAAATAACCTTTGACACACACATTCAAAAATAGAAACTAACATTTTCTTAAAAAAGGAGAAACCAATACCAATTACAACAACTTATTAGGTAATTCCAACATCTACATACACATCCACACATTCACCAACAGTTCTATATAGTCACTCATGCATGTACTTACTCATCATATGTACTCATACACCTATACATCCTGTTACACACTAATACTCATCCATATAGTTACTCACACACAAATTCACACATGCAAATAAACTATCAAAAAAACATTTACTTGATTATACTGCTATATACACACCACTACACATACTTCTACAGAAACGGAAACATATTTACTCTCTTAAACAATCAATTATAAAAACACATACTCACTAACCCACCCATACACACAATCATCCACCCATACAGTCTTGCACACATGCTGTCTTTAAAATACATACAAATAGTGAGTCACTCATTCATGCATCTGTGCTCTAAGTAATATCCCCCACCGAACCATACAGACACTGATACTGATACTCAAAAAACCAACTAATAACCCATATACACACTCATGTAGCTACTCACCAACCAATGCAGCCACTTATACACAAAGTGAGACACAGATACAGATATTTAAATATTTAAACATTACTCGCTAATATATGTATTCACTAAGATACATTTAATAAGTCAGTTAACCAATCAATTTTACACAAAAAAAACATCCATTTAGACATTTATTTACCCATTTATTCTTCCATCAACCTTTAGATATACATATACAAAAAATATTTATTTTTCAGAAAGATACACATTCACTGGATGATGTCATCAGTGATGTAATTTGAGATGTCATCAGTGATGTCATGAGTGATGTCACTGACCATGTCATGAGTGATGTAATATGTGACGTCATCAGCAGTGCATTGCACGCGCAAGTTATAGTGAGTCCAACTAACTATAACGTGGGAATTTCAATGGTTTTATGCGAGTAAAATTTCGACCTAACTACAACTGGTGTGAAACCTATGGTTTTTTCAGTGAATTTAATAGGTTTTTTAAATGCTAATTCCTAACTATAACTGGTGTGAAACCTATGGTTTTTTCAGTGAATATATATATATATATATATTATATAACATTTCTATGGCAAAATGAAACCCCTCATTTTGTTCCTTTTCAAATTAAATGTATTAAGTGTTACCACTTTATTCCAATCAAGATGACTTCAGGTGTCCCATACTTTTGTCATAAGTAAGACTGTTAGCGTTCTAGTTGTTCTTTAGAACACTCTGGGACATTCTGTCATTGGGCTATAGTTGGGCTACATCTGGCTGATATTTGGGCTACATTTGGGCTCTTTTGTCTCTGGTGGCCATCTTGGGAGACTGCATATCAGAATGTTTTTAATGAAATATAAGAGGATTTGAGAAGTCACTCAAAATGTGCCCTAATTTTTCTTTCTTTAGCACTAATCATAATTTCAATGGCAAAATGAATCCCCTCATTTTGTTCCTTTGCAAATTAAATGTTTTAAGTGTTAACACTTTATTCCAATCAAGATGACTTCAGGTGTGCCATACTTTTGTCATAAGTAAGACTGTTAGCGCTCTAGTTGTTCTTTAGAACACTCTGGGACATTCTGTCATTGGGCTATAGTTGGGCTACATCTGGCTGATATTTGGGCTAAATTTGTTTTTTTTTGTCTCTGGTGGCCATCTTTGGGCTACATTGGGCTACATTGGGCTACATTGGGCTACATTTGGGCTCTAACATATATATAGCCCAATGTAGCCCAATATATATTTTTTCAAAGTTAATTTTCGTAAAAACCACTGGAGCATATATCTTGAGACATAGCAAAGGCACATTGGGGTACCAGTCCCCACAATTTTGCCAAGTTTGGTGGAAATCCTTCCAGCCGCTCGGGCTAAAAGTGAGTCCAACCGCCCTATGGAAATTAACATGGGGAAAACACGTTTTGGGACCCCCCTTTTATCTTGCCCCCGCTTGACGGATCCCCCCGAAACTTTCAGGGAAGGAGCGAAGCGCAGCGAGGCAAAGTTAAGGAAAATTACAGGCAGATCCCTCATTCGGCGCCAACGTTATTCCCAATAGAATGTTGGGGATTTCCTATGGAAAACGATCCTAACTATAACTACCTACTGGCGACCGCCAGTAGGTAATATATATATATATATATATATATATATATATATATAACCTACTGGCGGTCGCCAGTAGGTAGTTATAGTTAGGACCTAGTTACCATAGGAAAATCGCAACATTCTATTCCCATTAACTTTGGTGCCCATTGATGAATCTTCGCGCAATTTCCAAAACTCGTGGGATGCTCCGGTCCGCTCCTTTCTTGAAAGTTTCGGGGTGATTCGCCAAGTGGTGGCCATGAAAAAAGAGGGGTCCCAAAATGTGTTTTCCCCATGCAATTTTCCATAGGAAACTTTAGACACGGCTACAGCCCGAACTGCTTAACGGAATTACACCAAAGTTAGCAAACAGGTAGCCCTTGGTTCAGAAAGAGAGCTTTTTTGTTAAATGGTGTAAATCCGTTCAGTAGTTGCTGAGAAAATCAAAATTAAAAAAATATCGATATCTAGAGGCGCGGATGATCAGCGCACCCTCCCGATCACGAGCAGCATGCTAACTGGCTGTCACCACTTCAAACCAGGAAGTAATGGCAGCCATCGTGTGCCTAGAAAGCAGTAAAGGAAATGCAAAAAAAAGCAAAGGGGGCAGGGTAGAAACACCCTTATCCCCTAGGCCTGTTCAGGGGGTCCCACAAGGAACCCCATGGCCAAAAAAAGATTATTATTGTTTTTAAATCGGCAAAATTTGCGGAGGATCCACGGACCCGGCCCAAAAAAATACAAAATGAATTGCGGGCTGCTGCGCTTCGTTATTAATTGACCCCCGGGTGGGCCAGGTTCTGGGGGCAATCTTTGTATTGTAATGGGGGGCCCAAAGGGGCCCCAGGGACCACCACCACCGGGGCTTTTAAAAAATATTTACGGGGGCTCTCAGTCCCCCCTGCAGCCCCGGAGACCTCCACCCCCCGGGGCTTGCATAATAAATGGTTGGGGGTTCAAGGGCCACTGCAAGCCCCGGAGACTGCCACCCCTCGGGACTTTGTAAAATATTAGCAGGGGGCACATCGCCCCCCCCCCCGCAGCCCCAGTGACTGCCATCCCCGTGGGGGCCAACTAGCCCACCAGTTACCTCCAATAAGTGCCACAGAGCTGTGTTGCAGAGTGATGTAAAAAGGGGCATGGCCACTGAACACCTGAGGGTTCTTGGGGGCCAACGAGCCCACCAGGTACCTCCAGTATGCGCCAGGAAGCTGCATTGCAGAGAGGTGTTCAGAGGCCACACCCCTTTTTACAACACTCTTCAAAGCAGCTCTGTGGCACTTACTGGAGGGACCTGGTGGGCTAGTTGGACCCCAGGGACCCTCAGTATTTAAGGGGACTTAATCCCCCAATTTAAAACGCGCTACATGGCATGTTTACACTGTAGTGAAGGGAGTGGACGAAGCCTAAGGACATATGTGCAAACACGCCCTGTGGCGTGTTTTAAGTTGGGGAAATAACTCCCCTTCAATCCTGAGGGCCCCTGGGGGCCAACTAGCCCACCATGTGCTTCCAGTAATTACCACTGCGCTGCATTGCAGAGAGGTGGTCTAGACCGTGCCTCTTTTTACACCTCACTGCAACGCAGCTCTGTGGCGCTTACTGGAGGTACCTAGTGGGCTAGTTGGACCCTAGGGACCCTCAGGATTAAAGGGAACTTAATTTCCCAACTTAAAATGGCCACATGTTGTGTTTACACAGTGGTGAAGGGAGGGGACTGGGTCTGAGGTGACGTGTGCAAACACGTCCTGTGGCTCGTTTTAAGTTGGGAAAATAATTCCCCTTCAATCCTGAGGGCCCCTGGGAGCCAACTAGCCCACCAGGTGCTTCCAGTAAGCGCCACTGCGCTGCTTTGCAGAGAGGTGGTCCAGGCCATGCCCCTTTTTACACCTCTCTGCAACGCAGCTCTGTGGCGCTTACTGGAGGTACCTAGTGGGCTAGTTGGACCCTAGGGACCCTAAGGATTAAAGGGAACTTAATTTCCCAACTTAAAATGGCCACATGTTGTGTTTACACAGTGGTGAAGGGAGGGGACTGGGTCTGAGGTGACGTGTGCAAACACGCCCTGTGGCTCGTTTTAAGTTGGAAAAATAATTCCCCTTCAATCCTGAGTGCCCCTGGGAGCCAACTAGCCCACCAGGTGCTTCCAGTAAGCGCCACTGCGCTGCTTTGCAGAGAGGTGGTCCAGCCATGCCCCTTTTTACACCACTCTGCAATGCAGCTCTGTGGCGCTTACTGGAGGCACCTAGTGGGCTAGTTGGACCCTAGGGACCCTAAGGATTCAAGGGGACATAATCTCCCAACTTAAAACGTCCGCAGAGCGAGTTTACACAGTGGTGAAGGGAGAGGACGGAGCCTAAGGTGACATGTGCAGACATGCCCTGTGGCGCATATTAAGTTGGAAAACTAATTCCCCTTCAATCCTGAATGCCCCTGGGGTCCAAATAGTCCACCAGGTGCTTCCAATAAGTGCCACTGCGCTGCATTGCAGAGAGGTGGTCTAGGCCATGCCCATTTTACACCTCTCTGCAACGCAGCTCTGTGGCGCTTACTGGAGGTACCTAGTGGGCTAGTTAGACCCGAGGGACCCTCAGGATTCAAGGGAACTTAATCTCCCAACTTATAACGGCCACATGGTGTGTTCACACAGTGGTGAAGGGAGGGGACCGAGTCTGAGGTGAGGACTGCAAACACGCCGTGTGGCGCATTTTAAGTTGGGGAAATAATTCCCCTTCACTCCTGAGGGCCCCTGGGGGCCAACTAGCCCTCCAGGTGCTTCCAGTAAGCGCCACTGCACTGCATTGCAGAGAGGTGGTCTAGGCCATGCCCCTTTTTACACCTCTCTGCAACACAGCTCTGTGGCGCTTACTAGAGGTACCTAGTGAGCTAGTTGGACCCTAGGGACCCTCAGGATTCAAGGGGACGTCATCTCCCAACTTAAAAAGGCCACAGGGCCTGTTTACACGGTGGTGAAGGGAGGGGACGGGCCTGAGGTGACGTGTGCAAACACGTCCTGTGGCGAGTTTTAAGTTGGGGAATTAAGTCCCAGTTTAATCCTGAGAGTCCCTGAGTCCAACTAGCCCACCATGTACCTCCAGTAAGCACCACAGAGCTGCATTTCAGAGATTTGGTCCGAGGCCATGCCCCATTGTACACCTCTCTCCAATGCAACTCTGTGGCGCTTACTGGACATACCTGGTGCATTAGTTGCCCCCCAGGGATCCTCAGGATTCAAGGGGACTTTATCCCCCAACTTAAAATGCCCACAGGGCATGTTTGCACACGTTACCTCAGGCTCCCTTTCCCTTCACCAGTGTGCAAACGCACCCCGTGGCACGTTTTAAGAGGTAGGTTTAATCTCCCTGCCCTATTAGGTACTAGTGGCTTATAGAGGAAGTCATGCTAATCACAGGGGTACCCCATAGTATATGTAGGTGTTTTCACAGTTTTTAAGTGTCTTTTAGTATACCACTAGCTCTAGGCCTGGTTAGTCAGAGTCAGTTAACACCAGTACCCATCTGAAAAAGTTGCCGGTACCGGATGAATTTATAACAAGGACTCTTTCTGCTCCATTGGTGGTTCTTTCTGCACATGTTTTGCTTCTTCCTGCACTTTTCTTCGTCTTTGTGGACTTCTGTTGCTTTTTTCTGCATTTCTTTTGTTCTTTTTGTGTGTTTTTCTTCTTTCTTCACATGTCCTACTTCTGTAGGCATAGTTGGAAACTAGCATTTAAAAAACATTTGAAATTCACCTAATAAACCATAGGTTTCAGAGACATCATAGTTAGAAATTAGCATTTAAAAAACCTTTGAAATTCACTGATAAAACCATAGGTTTCAGACACATCATAGTTAGGAATTAGCATTTAAAAACCTTAGAAATTCACTGAAAAAAACATAGGTTTCAGGGACGTTATAGTTAGCTGGTCATTTCACTTGTACAAAACCATAGAAATTTCCCTATAGTTAGTTCAGCTAACTATAACTTGCGCACCTGAAATGCACTGCTGATGACGTCACATATGATATCACATTACTCATCACATGGTCAGTGACAACACTGATGACACCACTGATGACATCTCAAATTACATTACTGATGACATCATCCTTGTGATAGAGTGGCAAACCTCGTCTCACCCTAATATAACCTTTGATACACATATTCAAAAATACAAACTAACATTTTCAAAACAATGGACATACCAATACCAGTTAAGTACTTCCCAGATCTACACACACATCCAGTCATTCACCAAAAGTCCTATACAATCACTCATACATGTACTCACTGATTATATCTACTAATACACCTATAGATTCTGTTACACACCGCCACTCATCCATAGAGTTACTCACAGACATAGTCACACATGCAAACACAGTATCAAACATCCTTTTATTTGCATATACAGTTATACCCACACACCACACTTACTTCTACAGAAACCTACACATACTTACTCTCTTAAACAATCACTCATAAAAACACATACTTATTTATACAGGAACTCTTCCAATTTCTCACTCACATATACTCAATTATATACACAAATACTAACATATACCAGTTTAAAACATACGTAGTTACTCATAAAGACACTATTGAGACAGTCATTCACTCACTAACACATGTATACACACACTCATCCACCCATACTGTCCTGCACACATACTTTCTTGAACACATACGAACAGTGACTCAATTATTCATGCATCTATGCCCTAAGTAGTACCCCCAGTGAACCACACAGACACTCACACACTCATACTGATACTCAAAAAACCAACTAATAACCCATATAGACACTCATGTAGCTACTCAGCAAACTGTGCAGCCACTTATACACAAAGTGAGAGACTGATACAGATATTTACTTATTTAAACATTACTCACTAACCCATGTATTCACTAAGATACACTTAATCAGTCAGTTATACAATCAATTTTACAAAAGAAATCGTCCATTTAGACACTTATATACCCATTTATTTTTCCATCGACCTTGAGATATACATTTATAAAACATTTAATTTTCAGAAAAACACATTCACTGGATGATGTCATCAGTGACGTCATTTGAGATATGTGTGGTGGCAATTAAATTCCTGCTTTTGCTTCCTGCGTTCACTACGGACCCGCGGGGATCTCAATGACCAACTTCATCTCGATCTCTGGCCGTACCACAAACATGGTAATCAGTAATGTCACTGACCATGTCATGAGTGATATGTGAGGTCATAAGCAGTGCATTGCTGGGGCGCGAGTTTAAAGTTAGTTCAGCTAACTATAACTGCTTAATTTCTCTGGTTTTGTATGAGTGAAATATCAGTCCCTGTACCCTTTGGTTTTTTCAGTGAATATATATATATGCTGTGGATGTGTTCAGTGACCGCATTATTGTGGAATTAAAAGATCTCAATAGAAAACTACAGGGTAAATCTAGACAAACTAATTATAACCAATATCACCTTCTTATTAAGAAACTTCAAAATAATCAAGAAATAATTGTCAAAAGCTCGGATAAAGGCGGTAACACCGTTTTATGGTCTAAAACCGACTATTTAAACGAAGCTGACAAACATCTTTCAGATTCCACCTGCTACACAAAGAGCACTAAGATAATTATGAGAAAAAATGAGGAAATAACACGCAAAAAGATTCACAACTTGAAGTGAAAAGGCCTATTAACTAAGGATGAATCTAAATTTCTAAGTGTGGAGGATCCCATTACACCGATCTTGTATTTCCTACCTAAGGTTCATAAATTGGTTACCCCTCTTCCTGGATGCCCTATTATATCAGCTATGGGTAGTATGAATGAGAACATATCTAAATATGTCGATTATTTTCTCCAGCCACATATGAAAGGTTTACCATCGTATCTTAAAGATACCACAGACTTTTTAACTAAAGTGCGAACTATTGACTGGCGTGCGGACTATCTATTTCTTGTGATGGATATTGAATCACTGTATACCAGCATCCACTACAAGCAGGGCATGAATGCCACTAAGTTCTTTTTGGATAGGAACGAGATGTGAGCCTAAGGGACCATAACCAAATGCTTTTGGAAATGATTAACATCTGGCTATGGACTAACTTTTTTCAATTCCAGAGTGATATATATCAGCAGCTACGTGGGGTGGCGATGGGTTCGTGCTTCTCCCCCATCTACTCATGTTTACATGTAGGCTGGTGGGAGGAGCACGTGCTCGGAGTCACCCACCCCCAGTGGTGGACTAACATCATTCACTACTGGCGGTATATTGATGACATGTGTATCATCTGGAAGGGAACTTATGAGGAAGCAACTGCATTTGCTGATGCTATTAATGTAAACAACCTCAATTTAAAGTTCACTGCCTCCATTACTGGTGACTCAGCTGAGTTCCTTGATGTACAACTCTATATTCAGGCGGGTATTCTCCACACTAAGTTGCATAGAAAGTCCACAGCGGGCAATTCTATCCTACTTGCCCATAGTGCCCATCCCAGTCACACCATTAAGAACATTCCTTACGGCGAATTCATTGGAATCCGCAGAATCTGCAGCGATGAGGTGATTTCTGATCTTCTTCTTGCTGAATCGGTACAAAGATTCTTACAGGGAGGATACAAGAAGAAGGTGTTAGATGAAGCGTTAATGAAAGCTAACATCAGAAACAGAGAAGACCTTCTTAAATCTAGAGCTGATGTACCTCCTGATCTGACAGCAACTAATTCTGTTCGCCTCATCATCACTGTTTGTGCCCAGGCCAATACTATCCACCGGGTCATACAGAGTGGCCGATTGTCCTTACAGATAACATCTTAGGTCCCATTATGCCCAGTCAACCTGCCATCACCTTTCGACGGGCACCTTCCATGAGGGATGCCCTAGAAAGATCTATGCCAGAAGTTCAGGTCAAAAAAACTTGGCTATCCAAAACGGGTTTCTTCAAGTGCATGTCATGTCGTGCTTGTACGTTTGCTAAGAATAGCACCTACTATAGGACTGCTTTCAGTGACAAGGAGATTCCCATTCGGGAATACCTCACATGTAAATCTGAATGTGTAGTCTATAAGCTTAGATGAACCTGCAATTTGTCATACATTGGCAGCACTAAGCTTCCAGTAAACAAACATATCTTACAACACATTAGAGCTATTGTTAATTCTGATAGCAAATACCCAGTGGCCAGACATTTTAAATCAATTCATAGTAACAAACTTAAAGATTTTGAATATACGGTCTTGGGTTCAGTCCCTAACCCTGGACGGGGTGGGAATCGTGAGAAGTTGTTGCGACAGAAAGAAACCTACTTCATTCTTTCTTTGGATACCAGGGTCCTTAATGGGCTAAATATCAATGAGGACCTACATAACTTTCTGTTACTCTGGGGTGACAAACGTTTACTGCACTTTTTCCATTACTGAGTATTTTCAGTTTTCAGTATGAACTGTGTCTTGTAGTTGTTGAATTTCTGTATATCAGGATAGTTATTATGAGATGAATTGATGTTTTCACACATTATACCGTTTTGCCATTGTTGAAATTTATTAAGTATGCTCTTTTTTTAGAATTTGTAATTTTTTTTTTTCAAAATAATTTTTATTATTTTCATTTCGGGGTGGTGAAGTATTGCAAAGACGGCACCACTCTCTGAACACCAGAGATGTAGCGTGCAAAAGATAAGCATCATCCTCAGGCAGTACAAGCAATATTCAATAGGAACATTCACCCCTGAACTCCCATCCCCCCAACTCCCATCCCATTAGTCTCCCTCCCGGATCCCACCCCTAACCCCTCACAGTGTCAGCGTGGTCCAGTAGCTAATACAGTTTAATAGCAAAGTCCGTGCGTGGATCCGTTCACCCCAGGTCCATAAGCGAGTGTCCGTCATCAACACCATGACACGCTGGCAGTTCCAGCCACAACCCTCTATATTCCGCCCACCTCTTCCAAATTTTAAAGTGCTTTCGGGGGCAGCCCCTGGCAGCAAACACCGGACGCTCCAGCCACATACAGAAGTCTAATCCCCTTTTCCACACCCCTAGCAAGGGAGCCCTTGGGTCCTTCCAGGCTCGGGCAATATCACGTTTGGCCACTGTAAGGCCCAATAGCAGCAAGTGGCGCTTGTAGAGGTTACCTCCCACCTGTTCCATAACATGCAAGAGGCCCAGCTGCGGGGAGCGGGGGAGGTCCCATCCCAACACTTCAGACAGGCAGTCCCAGACACCAGTCCAAAATCTCACCAGCTTATCGCACGCCCACACCATATGTACAAATGTTCCAATCGCACGGCCACACCGCAAGCAATCAGGGGAGGCTATCAGGCCCGCCCTCCACAATCTGTCTCTGGTATAGTAGGCCCTGTGCAAGTATTTAAATTGGATAAAGCGCAGGCGAACCGCTATTGCCGCCCCCCTCGGGGCCTCCAAGGCTTCCCTCCAGTCCTCTTCTTCCAGGTCTCCTATGTCCCTCTCCCAAGCAGATCTCGGAGTATCTAGAGAAGAGGAGCAATACGTGATTAACGTTTGGTATATACTGGAAATGTTCTTTGTGTCTATCTCACCCATGAAGACCTTAGCCTCCAGCGGGCTGAATTCGGGCAAGGAGTCCAGTCCGACCAGGGAGGGAGACAGGGCGTGTCGGAGCTGTAGATAGCGAAAGAACTGTGTTGGGGGCATATCATATTCCTCTCGCAGGGCTTGGAACGTCTTAAAAGCCGTGCCTGTCATTACGTGGCCCAGGGCAGATATACCTATTGCGTCCCAGCCGCTGAAACCTTTCAGGGTTGCCAGCGCCGGCAGTCGCCCATTGTGCCAGAGGGGAGTCTCCCTCGTCAATTTGTTCCACCATCCCATGCGGCGCAGCGCACCGCACCACACCCGAAAGATCACCTGTGTGACCTCCGGAAGTCTCTTCCGTGCCGCCGCCGAGTACAAGATGGTGTGCAGTGTTGCTGGGTCCATCAGAAACCTCTCAAGGGCATAGGCCGGATCGCTTCGATCTCCATACCACCATTCGTTTAGCACCAACAGGTGGGACGCTTGGTAATAGGACAGAATATCCGATGTGGCCAGCCCCCCGCAGTAAGTGGAAAGAAAACACGTGCGAAGTGCCACTCTCGCTACCCCACCTGCCCAAAGGAACTGGCTCAGTGCCGAATTCACTCGACGAAACCATTGCAGTGGAATAGGGTACGGATGGTTCTGTAACTGGTACAGTAGGCGCTGGAGAGCCACTATCTTAAATATGGCCGAGCGGCAGTAGACATTCAGGGGCATTCTGGACCACGTCGTCATGTCCGAGCACACACGATCCGTACATTGCGAGCCCACGAGACCCCCGGGACGTCCGTCAGGAATATCCCCAAGTATTTAATGCCTCCAGTAGCCTCCTGCAAGACATCCGCCCAGGGCCCAGACCCCCGCGATCTCCCAGCGTCCATAGCGTAGACTTCCGAAGGTTCAGGCAAAGGCCCGACACCTCATCAAAGATACGCATAATTTCCAGGACTCTCGGCCCGACCTATTTAAGTCCATAAGAAAGAATAGGACGTCATCGGCATAAAGCGCTATTCTGTCAGAGGGTCCCGCCACCCATTCTACACCTCGCAGCTGAGCGTCCATTCGCACCCATGCCGCAAGTGGCTCCATCGCTAGGGCGAATAAGTAGGGCGAGAGGGGGCAGCCCTGGTGGGTGCCCCGGCCTATAGGGAAGGGGTTGGACCCCGCTCCCGCTACTCTCACGGACGCCGTTAAGTCGGTGTATAGCAATTGTATGTAGGAAAGAAATCGGGGCCCCAGGTTCAGGCGAGACAGGAGGGCACGTAGGTAGACCCAACTCAGGGAGTCGAACGCCCTGTCAATGTCTGCCAGGAGAAGCGCCGCCGGAAGCCCGGCTGCTCGAGCCGCCTCCACTACCACCTGAGCACGCCTGATATTGTGGCGTGTCGCCCTACCAGGCATGAATCCGGCCTGGTCCGGGTGAACCAGATCCGCTATGTACGGGAGCAGACGATTAGCCAAGGCCTTTGCCAGCAGCTTCGCCTCCACATTCAGGAGCGAGATCGGCCTGTAAGATTCATGGTGTTTAGGAGACCTCCCAGGTTTACAGAACACCACTATTTTGGCATGTCGCCAGTCCGCCGGAAGGCGCCCACTGTCCCTGGCCGCTTCTAACGCTCGTTTATAATAGGTTCCCAACTGGAGATGAAACATCTTCAGGAACTCACAGGGAAAGCCATTGGACCCTGGGGCCCTGCCAGTGTTCAGCTCTCCCAGCGCCGTGCCCAGCTCCTCGGCCGACAATGGAAGGTCAAGCTTGGCACGTCCCGCATCCGACAGCGCCCGTGGCGGGAGATCCGCTAGGAATTTGTCCACGTCCTCCGCCGGAAGAGACTCACGAGGAGTATATTGGGTCACGTAGTAGCGTGCGAAGCTGGCCGCGATAGCTGGTGGGGCCGTCACCGCTTCACCCGCCTCATCACATAGGCCCGGCAAAGAGTGCGCCTGGAACGTAGACTGGCAGAGCCTATAGAGCATGGCGCTGGATTTGTCCCCCCACTGGTAGATCCTACTTTGTGTAGCCAACCAGAGTTGGCGAGCCTCATCCATCAGCAAAGAGGTGTATGATTGCTGCTGAAGGAGCAGTTGTCCCACGGCATCGGCATCATCCCCAGTCGTACACTTTTCCTCCAGATCTCGGACCCTATGTGCCGCATCAGTGATAGCCTTTCGGGCCACTCGGGCTGCGGCACACCATGCAATATCCACCCCATGGAGCACAGGTTTTAAGGCTTCCCAGAGGGTCACTGTGTCTGTTTCCGGCCTGTCATTTTCGTCCCAGTAGTGGGCTATGGCGGTCCTCATATGCGACTGATAATCTACTTGCTGCAAGTGCCAGGTGGAGAGACGCCATCTAAAAGGCTGCCATCTCCTGTCTAGGTGGAGGTCCAACAAGACCGGGGAGTGATCGGATAAACCGCGTGGGAGAATGGAAGTGGAGGCCACCCGCTCTATCCAACTCTGGGGGACGAACAAGTAGTCGAGTCTAGAGAACGACCCATGGACTGCTAAAACATAAGTGTATTCACGGCTATGCGCATGTTGATATCTCCAAGCATCAATCCAGCCCATCCCCTGCACCATGCCTTTCAATCTAGTCGAGGTATCAGCCAGGGGGCCCCCTCCTGGTCTGTGGCGATCCATACTCCCATTCATCACGTCATTCCAGTCACCCCCTACTATCGCCAACAGGGTCGGGATTTCAGCCCACACATCAAACAGTTTCTCAACTAGGGCTTCCTGCAGTGGAGGTGGGGCATACACACTTCCGAAGACCACAGATTCACTACCCACCTTCCCCTTGATGAAGACATATCTGCCAAGGCTGTCCACCCATTGTGTTTCATGTGAATAGGACACTCTATGGTGGACAAGGATCGCAACCCCCCGTGACCCTCGCACAAATCCAGCATGATACACCTGCCGATAACCGTAACGCTGTAAGCTCAGAGTCTTGGACCCAAGGAGGTGCGTCTCCTGTAGGAGTAGCACGCCCGCCTTTTCTCTCTTTCCCAGCCGCAAGACGCTTGGTTTATGTATAGGGGAGGACGGGGATCCACTCGTAGACGCCGCTCCGTACGGGATCTGCCCGACGCGTTTCAAAGCTCCATATGCTTCTCTTCAGGGGCTTTAACGGAAGCGGTGTGTGCAACCGCCGACCCACTTCCCCATACACCCCACCGATGGGAGGCTCAAATGAGACTGTGCATTTCCCAGAATGCACAGTCTCATTTGAGCCTCCCATCGGTGGTTGTGTGATATATAAAATGGGGAAGTGGGTCAGCGGTTGCGCACACCACTTCCGTTAAAGCCCCTTAAGAGAAGCATATGGAGCTTCGAAACGCGTCGGGCAGATCCCGTACGGAGCGGCGTCTACGAGTGGATCCCCGTCCTCACCTATACATAAACCAAGCTGCTGTTCGCGTGCTGCTCAAAGGTGGACACCTTCGAGCATTGATTAATACGCGGCCGTCCAGCCGCGGAGTATGCACCACCCCGGTACGCTGGGGGTCACTAAAGTGAAGCAGCAGTCGTACTTGGAATCGAGGACGGGCCCACTTGTGGAGTCCATACAGGACTTGATTGTGTGCTTCCCGGACCACACTTCCCAGAATGCACAGTCTCATTTGAGCCTCCCATCGGTGGGTGTGTGATATATAAAATAGGGAAGTGGGTCGGCGGTTGCGCACACCGCTTCCGTTAAAGCCCCTGAAAAGAAGCATATGGAGCTTCGAAACGCGTTGGGCAGATTCCGTACGGAGCGGCGTCTACGAGTGGATCCCCGTCCTCACCTATACATAAACCAAGCTGCAGTTCGCGTGCTACTCAAAGGTGGACACCTTCGAGCATTGATTTATACGCGGCCGTCCAGCCGCGGAGTATGCACCACCCCGGTACGCTGGGGGCCCCTAAAGTGAAGCAGCAGTCGTACTTGGAATCGAGGACGGGCCCACTTGTGGAGTCCATACAGGACTTGATTGTGTGCTTCCCGGACCACACTTCCCAGAATGCACAGTCTCATTTGAGCCTCCCATCGGTGGGTGTGTGATATATAAAATGGGGAAGTGGGTCGGCGGTTGCGCACACCGCTTCCGTTAAAGCCCCTGAAGAGAAGCATATGGAGCTTCGAAACGCGTCCGGCAGATCCCGTACGGAGCGGCGTCTACGAGTGGATCCCCGTGCTCACCTATACATAAATCAAGCTGCTGTTCGCGTGCTACTCAAAGGTGGACACCTTCGAGCATTGATTTATACGCGGCCGTCCAGATGCGGAGTATGCACCACCCCAGTACGCTGGGGGTCACTAAAGTGAAGCAGCAGTCGTACTTGGAATCAAGGACGGGCCCACTTGTGGAGTCCATACAGGACTTGATTGTGTGCTTCCCGGACCACACTTCCCAGAATGCACAGTCTCATTTGAGTCTCCCATCGGTGGGTGTGTGATATATAAAATGGGGAAGTGGGTCGGCGGTTGCGCACACCGCTTCTGTTAAAGCCCCTGAAGAGAAGCATATGGAGCTTCGAAATGCGTCGGGCAGATCCCGTAGGGAGCGGCGTCTACGAGTGGATCCCCGTCCTCACCTAAACATAAACCAAGCTGCTGTTCGCGTGCTACTCAAAGGTGGACACCTTCGAGCATTGATTTATACGCAGCCGTCCAGCCGCGGAGTATGCACCACCCCGGTACGCTGGGGGTCACTAAAGTGAAGCAGTAGTCGTACTTGGAATCGAGGACGGGGCCACTTGTGGAGTCCATACAGGACTTGATTGTGTGCTTCCCGGACCACACTTCCCAGAATGCACAGTCTCATTTGAGCCTCCCATCGGTGGGTGTGTGATATATAAAATGGGGAAGTGGGTCGGCGGTTGCGCACACCGCTTCTGTTAAAGCCCCTGAAGAGAAGCATATGGAGCTTCGAAACGCGTCGGGCAGATCCCGTACGGAGCGGCGTCTACGAGTGGATCCCCGTCCTCACCTATACATAAACCAAGCTGCTGTTCGTGTGCTACTCAAAGGTGGACACCTTCGAGCATTGATATATATATATTCAACAATAGGATATCCAAATCATCTGGCACTCGAAAGAAGGTATTTTATTTTCAGGCTTCTTGATTCAGAGTTTACATATATATATATATATATATATATATATATATATATATATTCACTGAAAAAACCATAGGTTATAGACCATATATAGTTAGGAATTAGCATTTAAAAAACCTTATTTTACTCACACAAAACCATTGAAATTCCATATATAGTTAGTTGCACTAACTATATATCGCGCACCCGCAATCCACTGCTGATGATGTCACATATTACATAATTCATGACATGGTCAGTGACATCACTGATGACATCACTGATGACATCTCAAATGACATCACTGATGACATCACTGATGACATCTCAAATGACATCACTGATGACATCACTGATGACAACATCCAGTGACTGTATGTTTCTGTAAAGTTAAAATATGTCTTACATATTGAAGAATGAGTGGATGTATAAGTGTCTGGATGAAGGATTTAGTAGGTGCATGACTGACTGTATGAGTGAGTGATTAAATGTGTCTCACTGAGTGCATGGGTTAGTGACTAAACTGTTTTAATTTGTGCATCATTGTGTCTGTTGTTCTGTAATCTGCTGCATGTGTTGATCATTAGCTATATGACTAACTATATGGGTTATTGATTGGTTGCCCAAGTATTTGTATGGGAGACTGAGTGTGTGTGTGGGTGGCTGGGAGGTGTATGACTCTGTGCATAGATGTGTGAGCAGTTGATTCACTAGATGTATGGGTTCAAAAGTGCACGTGGAAACAGCTGTATGGGCGGTTGACTGTGTGCATGAGTGTATTGGTGAGTGAATGGATATCTCAGTGCTACATGTCAAAGTAAGTACATATGTAAAACACAGTACATGTGAGAGTTGACATATATATATAACTGTGCATAAGAGCCAGTGAATGTGTGAGTGGCTGTATGGATCATTGTGAACTTGTATCAGGGATTGTATAAGAGAGTAAATATGTGTTAGTATATGTTTCAATAAGTAAGGTGAGTATAACTATATAGTTGAGGAAATGGAGGTGTGATTGATTCTTTGCAAGACTGACTAGGTGTGTGAGTAACTCCATGGATGAGTGACAGTCTGTGAGTGTCTGTTTACACTGAGTGTATCTAAGGTTATATTAGAGTCTGAAGAGGTTCATCGTATCATCACATGAATGATGTCATCAGTGATGTGATCAGTAATGTCAAATGAGATGTCATCAGTGATGTCATCAGTGATGTCATTTGAGATGTCATCAGTGATGTCATCAGTGATGTCATTTGAGATGTCATCAGTGATGTCATCAGTGATGTCACTGACCATGTCATGAATGATGTAATATGTGACATCATCAGCAGTGGATTGCGGGTGCGCGATATATAGTTAGTGCAACTAACTATATATGGAATTTCAATGGTTTTGTGTGAGTAAAATAAGGTTTTTTAAATGCTAATTCCTAACTATATATGGTCTATAACCTATGGTTTTTTCAGTGAATTTTCAAGGTTTTGTAAATGCTAATTCCTAACTATATATGGTCTATAACCTATGGTTTTTTCAGTGAATTTCAATGGTTTTTTAATAGCAAATATCATAAGCTGTCGAATGTCAAGTACGTGGTAAGTGAAAACATTTTCATGTTTATGCACACTGATCTGCTTTGAATGGTGCCCCCCCGCTCATTTCTATTAGGAGTACTCTCTCTTTGCAGATAGTGAAAGGTAGTTAACGCAGGCCTTTGCCCCCGTTGTAATACGTTGTGCCTGCTCCTCTCTCCATTTGATTGATTGTTATCCAAGCATTTACTGTTTTAGAATTGGTTCTCTTTGGTTCATTCTCTATTTACAAACAAACACAGAGTCGCAATACTCTGTTTAGTCTTTGCAGATAACGAAAAATCGTGTAAAAAAAAAAGAAAAGGAATCGAGCAAAATCAGTAGGCCACTAATGGGATCTCTTTTTGACCTCGCTAAAATAGAAACATTAGGAACAACCCCTCATGACAAATACAAAACTAGTGAGATGAACTGAACTCCACACAATGATGGCTGCAAAACAGCTCGGCTCCACCACCCACCCCGCCCAAAATAACGATAAAGAGCGGCTGCCATGATTGGTTGCGGAATGGCCACGACGGAGCTACGAAATGGTGGTGCTCTCATGCTAACCCCAGCTTCAGTCTGAAACATCCAGAAACACTGTAGACTACCAATTCGATCAGTTCCGGTAGCGCCCCAATGTAACCCGGTAGAGAAGAACTAGCCCTCCCCTCTTTGACTGATGGTTCTTGTTGCCTGTCCCTTCTGTTGTCATTTAACAGAACTATTTAGTCTGCTGAAAGGGGTTGTGTTACGACCGCTGGTTGGTGGAGACATTTTGACTATATTCTGGACCTGCGTTGTCGCGTAATGCGTCATATGACGCGCCGCGTTAGCGCATCCGGAAGTCATCCGGGGCGCGACGCGCAGCGCGTAACGTAAGCATAACAAGTCATGTGACTTGTTAATAAAACTTTTCATTGGTTCATTTTACTTTTCTTATTCTAATGATGAAAGGCTTGGTCATATGACCTAAAAATTACGCTTTTTATTACTTCCGAACATTATTTTTTCTTAAATATATGTTATAATGTTCCAGGCTAATGTACTTTCCCGGAAAATTTACAACTGTCCTGCAAGTAAAATATATTCTTTTTTCGAGAAAAAGAGCGTTTCTTCGTCCCATGACGGAGCCGTTGAGCAAAAGAGGGTCGACCTGCTGTCTTAGTCGCCGATACGCCTGAATATGAGATTCTTATCGATCACTTTATGTTGCAGGAGTAGAAAACACAACAGCCCTTGACCATTTATCTTTACTGCGTTCCTGCGTATTATACCTTTTACCCTTCATGTAATTGGTCTGCTTTATTTCACTTGCCTTTTAATGATTCTAAAACAGTGACTATTATTAAAAACTTTACCAATGTATATACTACTACCATGTTTTCTTTTAAAAACCTTTATTGTGAAAATTTCATTATACAAATACGAGCCTATAACCACGTGGGCCGGCCACGGAGCAAACTGTAATCGTATATGATGAGTAGACATTTACACTGTAGAGGAACGTAACGGGCGGGCCATTAGGTTGCAAGAACTAAGGTGTCTAACAGTTGCGGAATCGGTGGACGTACATTTTATAATTAAAATACGACAGGGCCAGTTACAATAAAATTATCTAGATATACATTTGCGGCAAGTACCATGGGTGACGTTAATTCGAACTTTCAATAGTACAGTAATCAATAACACATTAGAACTTAATATCAATAGGGATGTCGAAATATTCAATCAATTCTCGTCCCCGCCCGCCATATGCTTCAAAACTGCATACGTATCTCGTGATTTCAAGGTTCTGCAACCAGTACACAACAAGGAGTTACGAGTCCCATTTATTCCGGCGCCATTTTGAGCGAGGACGGGCAGGTCCAGGATATAGTCAAAATGTCTCTACCAACCATCGACTATGATGATGTTCATATGCTGTATTTATTAGAGTAACACTCATCTGTCCACATGAAATTAATTTGCCACAATCTAAACATGTCATTTTAATCTTTCCAAAGTTCTAAATATTTGGGACCATTTCCCTTGCCTCTGATGCTGTCAGTGCCACTTCTTTGATGAATGTACTGGCAGGTCGGGGGTTCTCCTCCAAATCTCTCTTTCATGCAGCACTATAATTAATTGGTGCCACCTCTCCATATGACGATGCATGGTATAGTTACCATAACTATATTTTTTTCGGTTCCTCTGGAGAGTACATCGTGGCAGATGAAGCGTGTAACGTACCGGGAATTTACCTTTTTTTGCATGTACAGGAAAGGAAAAAAAAAATCGAGCGTCCGAGTTCTAAAGTGTCCCAGGGCCATTTTAGTACACCAGGCCCAAATCCAAAGAACAGGCCGCCATTTTGAGAGTGCTGTTGCAGCCGCCTGTCGCTGTAGCATCAAGAGCGGCTGAAACTCAGCTGAATGGCAACTGAAACGGTAAAGGGGCGCCCCACTACAGCAGACGAGCCTCCACCTAGGAAGGCCCGTTCACGCCGCCTCCCCCCCCCCCCTTCGGGCACCCCACGCCGTTATTCGGAGCAGTATTGTAGGATGGCCACACCAGTGCGGCAACTTGCTAGACATCACCTCGGTGGTAACCGAATCTCAGCGCCTTCTGGTGTCTTCTCTTCAGAAAATATTCTTGCGCTACCTTTGCCCCATTCGCACATCGGTCCGCTACTGACGCCATCTCACAGGCTAATGGGGCGCCCCACGCCGAGTTTCAGCATTGTAGGATGACCACACCAGTACAGCAACTTGCTAGACATCACCTCGGTGCCATCCGGATCTCGGCGCCCCACTGCAGATGAAGTGCCTCTCAACTATGAAACCACCACGGTGCCATCCGGATCTTGGCGCCTTGTGCTGGTTCCGACCTATTCACACATCGGTCCGCTACTGACGCCATCTCACAGGCCAACGGGGCTCCCCACGCCGACTTTCAGCATTGTAGGATGGCCACACCAGTGCGGCAACTTGCTAGACATCACCTCGGTGCCATCCGGATCTTGGCATCTCAACGCCTAGTGGTATCTTCCATACAGAAAATATTGTTGCGCTGCCTTTGGCCCCATTCGCACATCGGTCCGCTACTGACGCCATCTCACAAGCCAACAGGGCGCCCCACGCCGACTTTTACCATTGTAGGATGGCCACACCAGTGCCACAACTTGCTAGACACCACCTCGGTGCCATCCGGATCTTGGCATCTCAGCGCCTTGTGGTGTCTTCTATTCAGAAAACATTGTTGCGCTGCCTTTGGCCCCATTCGCACATCGGTCCGCTACTGACGCCATCTCACAGGCCAACGGGGCGCCCCACGCCGACTTTCAACATTGTAGGATGGCCACACCAGTGCACCTTACTAGACACCACCTCGGTGCCATCCGGATCTTGGCGCGTTGTGCTGCCTTCGGCCTATTCGCACATCGGTCCGCTACTGACGCGAACTCACAGGCCAACAGGGCGCCCCACGCCGACTTTCAGCATTGTAGGATGGCCACACCAGTGCTGCAACTTGCTGGACACCACCTCGGTGCCATCCGGATCTTGGCGCGTTGTGTTGCCTTCGGCCTATTCGCACATCGGTCCGCTACTGACGCCGCCTCACGTGCCAACGTATTTTCTCCGCATTTTATACCCTATGCCGCATAACAGGTCATGTGACTTGTTTATAAAACTTTTCATTGGTTCATTTTACTTTTGGTTTCCTAATGATGGAAGGCTTGATCATATGACCTAAAAAAAACACTTTTCATTGGATGAAAACTTTTTTTTTTCCCCAAACGATGAAAGCCCCACCTTGTTTCTGGATGTTTCAGACTGAAGCTGGCGTCACCATGAAAGCACCACCATCTCGTGGCTCCGTCGTAGTCATTCCGCGAGCAATTATGGCAGCCGCTCCCCACCAGAAGCCTGCAGGAGTCGGGGGCCCCCAAAACTTTTGATGAATCCTCAAGGCGGAGGGGACGCTTTCGAGAATGGGGTCCAAGACCTAGCAGACAAGCGTCCGATTTCCAAGGTGTCCCAGGGCCATTTCAGTGGACCAGGCCCAAAAAGTAAACAGCCTGCCGCCATTTTGAGAGTCCTGTGACAGCCGCCTATCGCTGCACCGCAAGAGTGGGCGCAACTCAGCTGAATTGCGGCTTTTGACACAGTGGACCAAAAGCGGACGGAATGGCAACTGAAACGGTAAAGGGGCGCCCCACTACAACAGACGAGACTCCACCTGGGGAGGCCCGTTCACGCCGCCTCCCCCGGGGCGCCCCACGCCGTTATTCGGAGCAGCATTGTAGGATACCAAAACCAGTGCGGCAACTTACTGGACATCACCTTGGTGCCATCGTTCTGCTGCCTTGGAACTATTCGCACAACAGTTTGCTACTGATGACCCACCCCCGTGACGCCCCACGCCGGATTCCGAAATCAGTGAAATCTGGACGTTGTGCTGCGTTGGGACTATTCGCACAGCCGACCGTTACTTCGTTGTTTTTCCCTAAAAATGTTTATATGTTATTACTGTTTTTGTTTTCTTGTATATATTTATAAGTTATTAAAGTTTTATAATCTTACTACTTTGTTGGAGTGCTATATATTTTTAATGTGACACATAATTGTAAAAACTTTGATGTACAAAGAGTCATCCCTGGAATCTTCCGCTTCAGGCTCGGTCCCCTCCCCAATCACAATACAGGATGGTTTTCAGATAATAGGAACGCGTCTGCTGTGACGGATCTCATGGAGTGTGGTCCTTGATCTACTATAACTCCTTTGAAGAGGGGTGATTCTTTACAGCTGGGGCCATAAACTACATCTGCAGGGCTAGCTGATAGCCTAGGACCGGCCTGGACAATCGGACACAGAGGAAAAGGAGTGTCAGAGGGTGCGGTAGTGAATAGGGCGAAAGGGAGGTGTCGGGCGGGCACAGGGTGTGATTCTCAGGGAAGAGCAGCGCAGATGGGGGGTGGTTTATTACCCATGCATAAGACAGAGAGCGGGGGTGACCACTGCCTGGGGGAGATGCTTGCGAGGGTGGGGAGCCATGCTAAGGATCGACAGCGTGCAGAGAGTGCGTCTGGTCAAGGCATCTAAAATGACTGCCGTGCACGACAAAAGTGTGGCATTTGAAAAAAGGCAAGATGGCGCAGACAATGTTTTTCAACACTTCCTGATTTCCTTCCAATCGAACGTTAACAGACGTTGGGGCATATTACCAAAGTTAAGCGATATTTATCCCTAACGATGCTTAGCAACAAATTTTTTACCGCTAAGCATCTTCAGAAATTATCGCAGATAAACCTTGCTATTATCAAGGTTTATCGCAAATACGATAAAAAACGACCGCAATGCATTAATATCGCTGAAAACTCAGCGATATTCATGCATTACCGAGCTAATGCTCTTAGCCATGTTATCCACCTCCCATTGGATAACATGGCTAAGAACTGCTCAGGGCAGGTGGTAGCTTTTGGAGATATTCGCGCTTATCGCGAATATTTCCAAAAGTTGGTAATAGGAGATAGGGATGTTAGCGACTGTTTCCAGTCGCTAACATCTTGGCATGCCCACTTTGCATGTCATTAGTGATAAATATCACTCACATGCAAAGTGGGGCCCAAGATGGTCGCTATCTCCTACTAGCCGTCGCTAACTGGTGTTAGCAACAGCTAGGTAATACAGAGATAATTTTATCTCCGCGAAGAGGAGCGCTGTTACAGATATATATCTTGTTTTTGGACGTTAATTTCTCAAAATCCACTGAAGCACATATATTGAGACCTAGCAAAGGCACATCGAGCTACCAGTCCCTACAATTTTGCCAAGTTTCGTGCAAATCCATTCAGCCGTTCGATTATTATTATTATTATTTTTTTTGCCCCGCGGGGCCCTTTTAAAACCTCCACATCAAACCTAAGAGGTCAAGGAGGATCTACTATGCCCCCTTATGGTCATTTGCCCCTTCGCTTTGGCCTCCTCTTGTCTCTCGATCCTACCGAGAGACAAGATGGCGGCCGCTACGGACTGTTTGCAATGTTTACAGACGCCGGAGAACCAATCAGCTTCGCAAACCTCCGTTACGCGAAGCGGAGCGCTGTTACAGATATATATCTTTTTTTGAACGTTAATTTCTCAAAATCCACTGGAGCACATATATTGAGACCTAGCAAAGGCACATCGGGCTACCAGTTCCTAATATTTTACCAAGTTTCGTGCAAATCCATTCAGCCGTTCGAATATTATTATTATTTTTTTTTTTTGCACCGCGGGGCCCTTTTAAAACCTCCACGTCAAACCTAGAGGGTCAGGGAGGATCTACTATGCCCCCTTATGGTCATTTGCCCCCTCGCTTTGGCCTCCGCTTGTCTCTCGATCCTACCGAGAGACAAGATGGCGGCCGCTACGGACTGTTTGGAATGTTCACAGACGCCAGAGAACCAATCAGCTTCGCTTCACAAAGCTCCATAACGCGTAAAGTCCGCGAACCGGAGCGCTGCCCGGTCCGCTGTTACAGATATATATCTTTTTTTGAACGTTAATTTCTCAAAATCCACTGAAGCACATATATTGAGACCTAGCAAAGGCACATCGGGCTACCAGTCCCTACAATTTTGCCAAGTTTCGTGCAAATCCATTCAGCCGTTCGGGCTAAAAGTGAGGCCAACCGCCCTATGGAAAACTCAATGTTAAAAACACGTTTTGGGACCCCCCTTTTTTCTCGGCCCCCCCTTGACGAACCCCCCCCAAATTTTCAAGGCCTGCTCGGAAACAAAATGTGCCATTTTCCTGAAAATTTCAGCCAATTCCGTCCACAAACGCCAAAGTTATTAGACATAGAATTTTCAAAAATCCCATAGAGAAAAAATCCTAACTATATATACCTACTGGCGACCGCCAGTAGGTAATATGTATATATATATATATTCACTGAAAAAACCATAGGTTATAGACCATATATAGTTAGGAATTAGCATTTACAAAACCTTGAAAATTCACTGAAAAAACCATAGGTTATAGACCATATATAGTTAGGAATTAGCATTTACAAAACCTTATTTTACTCACACAAAACCATTGAAATTCGCATATATAGTTAGTTGCACTAACTATATATCGCGCACCCGCAATCCACTGCTGATCATGTCACATATTACATCATTCATGACATGGTCAGTGACATCACTGATGACATCACTGATGACATCTCAAATGACATCACTGATGACATCTCAAATGACATCACTGATGACATCACTGATGACATCTCAAATGACATCACTGATGACATCACTGATGACATCTCATTTGACATTACTGATCACATCACTGATGACATCATTCATGTGATTATAAGATGAACCTCTTCAGACTCTAATATAACCTTAGATACACTCAGTGTAAACAGACAATCACAGACTGTCACTCATCCATGGAGTTACTCACACACCTAGTCAGTCATGCAAAGAATCAATCACACCTCCATTTCCTCAACTATACAGTTATACACACCTTACTTATTCAAACATATACTAACACATATTTACTCTCTTATACAATCCCTGATACAAGTTCACAATGATCCATACAGCCACTCACACATTCACTGGCTCTTATGCACAGTTATTTATATATGTCAACTCTCACATGTACTGTGTTTTACATATGTACTTACTTTGACATGTAGCACTGAGATATCCATTCACTCACCAATACACTCATGCACACAGTCAACCGCCCATACAGCTGTTTCCACATGCACTTTTGAACCCATACATCTAGTGAATCAACTGCTCACACATCTATGCACAGAGTCATACACCTCCCAGCCACCTACACACACACTCAGTCTCCCATACAAATACTTGGGCAACCAATCAATAACCCATATAGTTACTCATATAGCTACTGATCAACACATACAGCAGTTTACAGAACAACAGACATAATGATGCACAAATTAAGACAGTTTAGTCACTAACCCATGCACTCAGTGAGACACATTTAATCACTCACTCATACAGTCAGTCATGCACCTACTAAATCCTTCATCCAGACACTTATACATCCACTCATTCTTCAATATGTAAGACATATTTTAACTTTACAGAAACATACAGTCACTGGATGTTGTCATCAGTGATGTCATCAGTCATGTCATTTGAGATGTCATCAGTGATGTCATCAGTGATGTCACTGACCATGTCATGAATGATGTAATATGTGACATGATCAGCAGTGGATTGCGGGTGCGCGATATATAGTTAGTGCAACTAACTATATATGCGAATTTCAATGGTTTTGTGTGAGTAACATAAGGTTTTGTAAATGCTAATTCCTAACTATATATGGTCTATAACCTATGGTTTTTTCAGTGAATTTTCAAGGTTTTGTAAATGCTAATTCCTAACTATATATGGTCTATAACCTATGGTTTTTTCAGTGAATTTCAATGGTTTTTTAATAGCAAATATCAAAAGCTGTAAAATGTATTCTTCTTTTAAAGGAAAAATATATTTTATATGTATTTAATATAATTTTTTTATGTATATAAATTTTTTGAGGGAACGAATTTATCAACTATCATGCTGAAGAAGAGTGTGGGGAAAAAAAAACAAAGAGGAGGACTAAGAGGAAAGAACAATCAGTTCAAAAATACAATTGCTTTAAAGCATGAAGTGCTTTTCCACACATTTACATTTAAATAACCCATATTAGAACATACAAAATATCTACAGAGGAGACGGTGTACAATGAATTTTAGACTCTTCATTGGTACCTACATGTTGGTACTTACATCACCCACACAACACAACAGCTCTATTCAGAGCTACCCTACCTCAAAGCACTCTAAAATATTATTTTACTATTTCCCTTGGTTTTCCCCTTGTTACGCTTTCCGGAACGCTACCCGGTGCGCGGACCGGGCGCTAACCGTGCGAAAATTTGAAAAAAAAAAGGTTTTTTTTTTTCATATATGGGCCTCCTCAGCCACCCTCAGAAAACCTAGGGGTCAGGATATGTCTCCCGTGCCCCCTTATACCCATTCCCAACATTGTTTATCCTCCATCTTGTGAGTAAATTCGTCCGAAACACAAGATGGCGGACTCCCGTTACGCTACTGGTGAGCTACCCAGTTCGCGTACCGGGTAGCACTTCCACCGCGAAAAATCGAAAAAAAATGTATTTTATTTTTTTGCCCCACGGGGCCCTTTAATAGCCCCCACATTAATCCTAGGGGGTCAGGAGGGGTCTACCTTGCCCCTTTCATTCATTTCCCCCTTCGTTTATTTCCACCTCTTGTCTCTTGATCCTACCGAGAGACAAGATGGCGGCCGCTCCGGACTGTTTAGAATGTTGAGAGTCACCGGAGAGCCAATCCGCTTCTCCTCGTGAAGTTCCGTTACGCGTCTGGTACGCGAACCGGGGTGCTAACCGGGACGCTGTCACAGATATATATATGTTTTTTGAACGTTAATTTCTCAAAATCCACTGGAGCACATATCTTGAGACCTAGCAAAGGCACATCGGGCAAACAGTCTCTACAATTTTGCCAAGTTTCATAGAAATCCATTCAGCCGTTCGAGCTAAAAGTAAGTCCAACCGCCCTATGGAAAACTCAATGTTAAAAACACGTTTTGGGACCCCCCTTTTTTCTCGGCCCCCGCTTGATGAAACCCCCCCAAACTTTCAGGGGACGCTCAGAAACAAAATGTGCCATTTTCCTGAAAATTTCAGCCAATTCCGTCCATCAACGCCAAAGTTATTCAACACAGAATTTTCAGAAATCCCTATTAAAAAAAAATCCTATCTATATATACCTACTGGCGACCGCCAGTAGGTAATATATATATATATATATATATATATATATATATATATATATATATATATATATATATATATATATATATATATATATATATATATATATATATATATATATGCACAAAACCTTTTTCCTCCCGTATTCGAAGAAATTCACAGGCTACTTTTGATGCTTTAGTGATTTTATTTAGAGGCACGAAATCAGCAGCTCCCTACCGACGCGTTTCGCCACTAAGGTTTGGTCACGGTAAATGTGATCATTGCAAAGTGCTATTTACATATCCTGCTCATAAACATGGAAAGAGGACTTTCATTAGTCATTTCGGACCAGTTTGTAGTCGCCATCTTAGAATGATCAAAATTCATAAACACAAGTATCACCACAGTATGTTTTTTAAATACTAGTTATAGCACTGCTTCGGCTCATATTCACAAATGAAAAATAATTGAGTCTTGCCCAAGTGGGCTGTCATCTAGAACTAATGCCCAGTGCGTAACAAAATAAATGACAAATAATGTGGGAAAAACATTTTCAACATAATTCTCGGATGGGCATCACAAAGTGCAAATGTTAATAATCACATTATTCCTGAATGTCATAAATCTTGCCCAAGTGGGCTATTTGCTCGTGGCTGTCCTTGTTCAAAAAAGATTTTTAAGTCCTCCAGGTGTTATTCCATGTTCCTATGTGAGAAAAAGAATTTGTGTCTTTTAAAATCCAATATACCTACCATATTTACTTGTTAAAAACTAAAAAGAGATATCAAAACCGGTTACAATTCACAATTCATCCTAAGTGGACTGCCATTTCTTCACTGCAGTTCATCCCAATTGGATGTAGGGTCTCAAAATCAATAATACATTTTGATTCCAAGATTCTCAACTGTCGCAGTCTATCACCCCCTCTTACATTATCTTTGACTGCATCAAGTACCAAAAATTTCAATAAATTGTCATTTTGGTTATGGTGTGTCTTGAAATGACGAGCAACAGGGTACTGTTCGTTATTATTCCTGATAGCTCGTTTGTGCTCCAATATCCTGATCTTTGCCCTGTGTTTGGTACTACCAATATAGAATTTCCCACAGGGAAAAATAACGAACAGTACCCTGTTGCTCGTCATTTCAAGACACACCATAACCAAAATGACAATTTATTGAAATTTTTGGTACTTGATGCAGTCAAAGATAATGTAAGAGGGGGTGATAGACTGCGACAGTTGAGAATCTTGGAATCGAAATTTATTATCGATTTTGAGACCCTACATCCAATTGGGATGAACTGCAGTGAAGAAATGGCAGTCCACTTAGGATGAATTGTGAATTGTAACCGGTTTTGATATCTCTTTTCAGTTTTTAACAAGTAAATATGGTAGGTATATTGGATTTTAAAAGACACAAATTCTTTTTCTCACATAGGAACATGGAATAACACCTGGAGGACTTAAAAATCTTTTTTGAACAGGGACAGCCACGAGCAAATAGCCCACTTGGGCAAGATTTATGAAATTCAGGAATAATGTGATTATTAACATTTGCACTTTGTGATGCCCATCCGAGAATTATGTTGAAAATGTTTTTCCCACATTATTTGTCGTTTATTTTGTTACGCACTGGGAATTAGTTCTAGATGACAGCCACTTGGGCAAGACTCAATTATTTTTCATTTGTGAATATGAGCCGATGCAGTGCTATAACTAGTATTTAAAAAACATACTGTGGTGATACTTGTGTTTATGAATTTTGATCATTCTAAGATGGCGACTACAAACTGGTCCGAAATGACTAATGAAAGTCCTCTTTCCATGTTTACGAGCAGGATATGTAAATAGCACTTTGCAATGATCACATTTATCGTGACCAAGCCTTAGTGGCGAAACGCGTCGGTAGGGAGCTGCTGATTTCGTGCCTCTAAATAAAATCACTAAAGCATCAAAAGTAGCCTGTGAATTTCTTCGAAAACGGGAGGAAAAAGGTTTTGTGCATATCGAGGGTGTCCGGCACCCGCACAGGCTCGCCGTGACAAGAGACGAGGAACAGCCGGGAATGGTTGTTAGTGTATATATATATATATATATATATATATATTCACTGAAAAAACCATAGGTTATAGACCATATATAGTTAGGAATTAGCATTTAAAAAACCTTATTTTACTCACACAAAACCATTGAAATTCCATATATAGTTAGTTGCACTAACTATATATCGCGCACCCGCAATCCACTGCTGATCATGTCACATATTACATCATTCATGACATGGTCAGTGACATCACTGATGACATCACTGATGACATCTCAAATGACATCACTGATGACATCACTGATGACATCTCAAATGACATCACTGATGACATCACTGATGACATCTCAAATGACATCACTGATGACTACATCCAGTGACTGTATAATTCTGTAAAGTTAAACTATGTCTTACATATTGAAGAATGAGTGGATGTATAAGTGTCTTGATGAAGGATTTAGTAGGGGCATGGCTGACTGTATGAGTGACTGATTAAATGTGTCTCACTGAGTGCATGGGTTAGTGGCTAAACTGTCTTAATTTGTGCATCATTATGTCTGTTGATCTGTAAACTGCTGCATGTGTTGATCATTAGCTATATGATTAACTGTATGGGTTATTGATTGGTTGCCCAAGCATTTGTATGGGAGACTGAGTGTGTGTGTGGGTGGCTGGGAGGTGTATGACTCTCTGCATAGATGTGTGAGCAGTTGATTGACTAGATGTATGGGTTCAAAAGTGCATGTGGAAACAGCTGTATGGGCGGTTGACTGTGTGCATGAGTGTATTGGTGAGTGAATGGATATCTCAGTGCTACATGTCAAAGTAAGTACATATGTAAAACACAGTACATGTGAGAGTTGACATATATAAATAACTGTGCATAAGAGCCAGTGAATGTGTGAGTGGCTGTATGGATCATTGTGAACTTGTGTCCAGGATTGTATAAGTGAGTAAATATGTTTTAGTATATGTTTGAATAAGTAAGGTGTGTATAACTGTATAGTTGAGGAAATGGAGGTGTGATTGATTCTTTGCATGACTGACTAAGTGTCTGAGTAACTCCATGGATGAGTGACAGTCTATGAGTGTCTGTTTACACTGAGTGTATCTAAGGTTATATTAGAGTCTGAAGAGGTTCATCGTATTATCACATGAATGATGTCATCAGTGATGTGATCAGTAATGTCAAATGAGATGTCATCAGTGATGTCATCAGTGATGTCATTTGAGATGTCATCAGTGATGTCATCAGTGATGTCATTTGAGATGTCATCAGTGATGTCATCAGTGATGTCATTTGAGATGTCATCAGTGATGTCATCAGTGATGTCACTGACCATGTCATGAATGATGTAATATGTGACATGATCAGCAGTGGATTGCGGGTGCGCGATATATAGTTAGTGCAACTAACTATATATGGAATTTCAATGGTTTTGTGTGAGTAAAATAAGGTTTTTTAAATGCTAATTCCTAACTATATATGGTCTATAACCTATGGTTTTTTCAGTGAATTTTCAAGGTTTTGTAAATGCTAATTCCTAACTATATATGGTCTATAACCTATGGTTTTTTCAGTGAATTTCAATGGTTTTTTAATAGCAAATATCATAAGCTGTCGAATGTCAAGTCCGTGGTAAGTGAAAACATTTTCGTGTTTATGCACACTGATCTGCTTTGAATGGTGCCCCCCCCCTCATTTCTATTAGGAGTACTCTCTCTTTGCAGATAGTGAAAGGTAGTTAACGCAGGCCTTTGCCCCCGTTGTAATCCGTCGTGCCTGCTTCTCTCTCCATTTGATTGATTGTTATCCAAGTATTTACTGTTTTAGAATTAGTTCTCTTTGGTTCATTCTCTATTTACAAACAAACACAGAGTCGCAATACTCTGTTTAGTCTTTGCAGATAACGAAAAATCGTGTAAAAAAAAAGAAAAGGAATCGAGCAAAATCAGTAGGCCACTAATGGGATCTCTTTTTGACCTCGCTAAAATAGAAACATTTGGAACAACCCCTCATGACAAATACAAAACTAGTGAGATGAACTGAACTCCACACAATGATGGCTGCAAAACAGCTCGGCTCCGCCACCCACCCCGCCCAAAATAACGATAAAGAGCGGCTGCCATGATTGGTTGCGGAATGGCCACGACGGAGCTACGAAATGGTGCTGCTCTCATGCTAACCCCAGCTTCAGTCTGAAACATCCAGAAACACTGTAGACTACCAATTCGATCAGTTCCGGTAGCGCCCCAATGTAACCCGGTAGAGAAGAACTAGCCCTCCCCTCTTTGACTGATGGTTCTTGTTGCCTGTCCCTTCTGTTGTCATTTAACAGAACTATTTAGCCTGCTGAAAGGGGTTGTGTTCCGACCGCTGGTTGGTGGAGACATTTTGACTATATTCTGGACCTGCGTTGTCGCGTAATGCGTCATATGACGCGCCGCGTTAGCGCATCCGGAAGTCATCCGGGGCGCGCAGCGCGTAACGTAAGCATAACAAGTCATGTGACTTGTTAATAAAACTTTTCATTGGTTCATTTTACTTTTCTTATTGTAATGATGAAAGGCTTGGTCATATGACCTAAAAATTACGCTTTTCATTACTTCCGAACATTATTTTTTCTTAAATATATGTTATAATGTTCCAGGCTAATGTACTTTCCCGGAAATTTTACAACTGTCCTGCAAGTAAAATATATTCTTTTTTCGAGAAAAAGAGCGTTTCTTCGTCCCATGACGGAGCCGTTGAGCAAAAGAGGGTCGACCTGCTGTCTTAGTCGCCGATACGCCTGAATATGAGATTCTTATCGATCACTTTATGTTGCAGGAATAGAAAACACAACAGCCCTTGACCATTTATCTTTACTGCGTTCCTTCGTATTATACCTTTTACCCTTCATGTAATTGGTCTGCTTTATTTCACTTGCCTTTTAATGATTCTAAAACAGTGACTATTATTAAAAACTTTACCAATGTATATACTACTACCATGTTTTCTTGTAAAAACCTTTATTGTGAAAATTTCATTATACAAATACGAGCCTATAACCACGTGGGCCTGCCACGGAGCAAACTGTAATCGTATATGATGAATAGACATTTACACTGTAGAGGAACGTAACGGGCGGGCCATTAGGTTGCAAGAACTAAGGTGTCTAACAGTTACGGAATCGGTGGACGTACATTTTATAATTAAAATACGACAGGGCCAGTTACAATAAAATTATCTAGATATACATTTGCGGGCAAGTACCATGGGTGACGTTAATTCGAACTTTCAACAGTACAGTAATCAATAACACATCAGAACTTAATATCAATAGGGATGTCGAAATATTCAATCAATTCTCGTCCCCGCCCGCCATGTGCTTCAAAACTGCATACGTATCTCGTGATTTCAAGGTTCTGCAACCAGTACACAACAAGGAGTTACGAGTCCCATTTATTCCGGCGCCATTTTGGGCGAGGACGGGCAGGTCCAGGATATAGTCAAAATGTCTCTACCAACCATCGACTATGATGATGTTCATATGCTGTATTTATTAGAGTAACACTCATCTGTCCACATGAAATTAATTTGCCACAATCTAAACATGTCATTTTAATCTTTCCAAAGTTCTTCTAAATATTTGGGACCGTTTCCCTTGCCTCTGAAGCTCTCAGTGCCACTTCTTTGATGAATGTACTAGCAGGTCAGGGGTTCTCCTCCAAATCTCTCTTTTATGAAGCACTATAATTAATTGGTGCCACCTCTCCATATGACGATGCATGGTATAGTTACCACAACTATATTTTTTTTCGGTTCCTCTGGAGAGTTCATCGTGGCAGATGAAGCGTGTAACGTACCGGGCATTTACCTTTTTTTGCATGTACAGGAAAGGAAAAAAAAATCGAGCGTCCGAGTTCTAAGGTGTCCCAGGGCCATTTTAGTGGACCAGGCCCAAATCCAAAGAACAGGCCGCCATTTTGAGAGTCCTCTTGCAGCCGCCTGTCGCTGTAGCATCAAGAGCAGCCGAAACTCAGCTGAATGGCAACTGAAACGGTAAAGGGGCGCCCCACTACAGCAGACGAGCCTCCACCTAGGAAGGCCCATTCACGCCGCCTCCCCCCCCCCCCCCTTCGGGCACCCCACGCCGTTATTCGGAGCAGTATTGTAGGATGGCCACACCAGTGCGGCAACTTGCTAGACATCACCTCGGTGGTAACCGAATCTCAACGCCTTGTGGTGTCTTCTATTCAGAAAACATTGTTATGCTGCCTTCGACCTATTCGCCGCAAGTGCGCACACAACTCAACTGCATAGCTTGCTAGACACCACCTCGGTGCCATCCGGATCTTGGAATGTCAGCGCCTTTTGGTGTCTTCTCTTCAGAAAATATTGTTGCGCTGCCTTTGGCCCCATTCGCACATCAGTCCGCTACTGACGCCATCTCACAGGCTAATGGGGCGCCCCACGCCGACTTTCAGCATTGTATGATGACCACACCAGTACAGCAACTTGCTAGACATCACCTCGGTGCCAATCGGATCTCGGCGCCCCACTGCAGATGAAGTGCCTCTCAACTATGAAACCACCACGGTGACATCCGGATCTTGGCGCGTTGTGCTGCCTTCGGCCTATTCGCACATCGGTCCGCTACTGACGCCATCTCACAGGCTAATGGGGCGACCCACGCCGAGTTTCAGCATTGTAGGATGACCACACCAGTACAGCAACTTGCTAGACATCACCTCGGTGCCATCCGAATCTTGGCATCTCAACGCCTAGTGGTATCTTCCATACAGAAAATATTGTTACGCTGCCTTTGGCCCCATTCGCACATCAGTCCGCAACTTAGACATCACCTCGGTGCCATCCGGATCTTGGCATCTCAGCGCCTTGTGGTGTCAGTCAGAAAATATTGTTGCGCTGCCTTTGGCCCCATTCGCACATCAGTCCGCTACTGACACCATCTCACAGGCCAACAGGGCGCCCCACGCCGACTTTTACCATTGTACGATGGCCACACCAGTGCCACAACTTGCTAGACACCACCTCGGTGCCATCCGGATCTTGGCATCTCAGCGCCTTGTGGTGTCTTCAAATCAGAAAATATTGTTGCGCTGCCTTTGGCCCCATTCGCACATCGGTCCGCTACTGACGCCATCTCACAGGCCAACGGGGCGCCCCACGCCGACTTTCAACATTGTAGGATGGCCACAGAAGTGCGACAACTTACTAGACACCACCTCGGTGCCATCCGGATCTTGGCGCGTTGTGCTGCCTTCGGCCTATTCGCACATCGGTCCGCTACTGACGCAAACTCACAGGCCAACGGGGCGCCCCACGCCGACTTTCAGCATTGTAGGATGGCCACACCAGTGCGGCAACTTGCTACACACCACCTCGCTGCCATCCGGATCTTGGCATCTCAGCGCCTAGTGGTGTCTTCTATTCCGAAAATATTGTTGCGCTGCCTTCGGCCCCATTCACACATCGGTCCGCTACTGACGCCATCTCACAGGCCAACGGGGCGCCCCACGCCGACTTTCAGCATTGTAGGATGGCCACACCAGTGCGGCAACTTACTAGACACCACCTCGGTGCCATCCGGATCTTGGCGCGTTGTGCTGCCTTCGGCCTATTCGCACATCGGTCCGCTACTGACGCAAACTCACAGGCCAACGGGGCGCCCCACGCTGAATTTCAGCATTGTTGGATGGCCACACCAGTGCGGCAACTTACTAGACACCACCTCGGTGCCATCCGGATCTTGGCGCGTTGTGCTGCCTTCCGCCTATTCGCACATCGGTCCGCTACTGACGCAAACTCACAGGCCAACGGGGCGCCCCACGCCGACTTTCAGCATTGTAGGATGGCCACACCAGTGCTGCAACTTGCTGGACACCACCTCGGTGCCATCCGGATCTTGGCGCGTTGTATTGCCTTCGGCCTATTCGCACATCGGTCCGCTACTGACGCCGCCTCACGTGCCAACGTATTTTCTCCGCATTTTATACCCTATGCCGCATAACAGGTCATGTGACTTGTTTATAAAACTTTTCATTGGTTCATTTTACTTTTGGTTTCCTAATGATGGAAGGCTTGATCATATGACCTAAATACAACACTTTTCATTGGATGAAAACTTTTTTTTTTTCCCAAACGATGAAAGCCCCACCTTGTTTCTGGATGTTTCAGACTGAAGCTGGCGTCAGCATGAGAGCACCACCATCTCGTAGCTCCGTCGTGGTCATTCCGCAAGCAATCATGGCAGCCGCTCCCCACCAGAAGCCTGCAGGAGTCGGGGCCCCCAAAACTTTTGATGAATTCTCAAGGCGGAGGGGACGCTTTCGAGAATGGGGTCCAAGACCTAGCAGACAAGCGTCCGATTTCCAAGGTGTCCCAGGGCCATTTCAGTGGACCAGGCCCAAAAAGGAAACAGCCTGCCGCCATTTTGAGAGTCCTGTGACAGCCGCCTATCGCTGCACCGCAAGAGTGGGCGCAACTCAGCTGAATTGCGGCTTTTGACACAGTGGACCAAAAACGGACGGAATGGCAACTGAAACGGTAAAGGGGCGCCCCACTACAACAGATGACACTCCACCTGGAGAGGCCCGTTCACGCCGCCTCCCCCGGGGCGCCCCACGCCGTTATTCGGAGCAGCATTGTAGGATACCAAAACCAGTGCGGCAACTTACTGGACATCACCTTGGTGCCATCGTTCTGCTGCCTTGGAACTATTCGCACAACAGTTTGCTACTGATGACCCACCCCCCGCGACGCCCCACGCCGTTATTTGCTGGGTGGCAACTTACTAGACATCACTTTCGTGTCATCTAGATTTCAGCGCGTTCTGCTGCCTTGGAACTATTCGCACAACAGTTTGCTACTGATGACCCACCCCCCGCGACGCCCCACGCCGGAAATCTGGACGTTGTGCTGCGTTGGGACTATTCGCACAGCCGACCGCTACTTCGTTGTTTTTCCCTAAAAATGTTTATATGTTATTACTATTTTTGTTTTCTTGTATATATTTATAAATTATTAAAGTTTTATAATCTTACTACTTTGTCGGAGTGCTATATATTTTTAATGTGACACATAATTGTAAAAACTTTGATGTACAAAGAGTCATCCCTGGAATCTTCCGCTTCAGGCTCGGTCCCCTCCCCAATCACAATACAGGATGGTTTTCAGATAATAGCAACGCTTCTGCTGTGACGGATCTCATCGAGTGTGGGCCTTGATCTACTATAACTCCTTTGAAGAGGGGTGATTCTTCACAGCTGTGGCCATAAACTACATCTGCAGGGCTAGCTGATACCCTAGGACCAGCCTGGACAATCGGACACAGAGGAAAAGGAGTGTCAGAGGGTGCGGTAGTGAATAGGGCGAAAGGGAGGTGTCGGGCGGGCACAGGGTGTGATTCTCAGGGAAGAGCAGCGCAGATGGGGGGAGGTTTATTACCCATGCATAAGACAGAGAGCGGGGGTGACCACTGCCTGGGGGAGATGCTTGCGAGGGTGGGGAGCCATGCTAAGGATCGACAGCGTGCACAGAGTGGGTCTGGTCAAGGCATCTAAAATGGCTGCCGTGCACGACAAAAGTGTGGCATTTGAAAAAAGACAAGATGGCGCAGACAATGTTTTTCAACACTTCCTGATTTCCTTCGAATCGAACGTTAACAGACGTTGGGGCATATTACCAAAGTTAAGCGATATTTATCCCTAACGATGCTTAGCAACGATTTTTTTACCGTCAGAAATTATCGCAGATAAACCTTGCTATTATCAAGGTTTATCGCAAATACGATAAAAAACGACCGCAATGCATTAATATCGCTGAAAACTCAGCGATATTCATGCATTACCGAGCTAATGCTCTTAGCCATGTTATCCACCTCCCATTGGATAACATGGCTAAGAACTGCTCAGGGCAGGTGCTAGCTTTTGGAGATATTCGCGCTTATCTCGAATATTTCCAAAAGTTGATAATAGGAGATAGCGATGTTAGCGACTGTTTCCAGTCGCTAACATCTTGGCATGCCCACTTTGCATGTCATTAGTGATAAATATCACTCACATGCAAAGTGGGGCCCAAGATGGTCGCTATCTCCTACTAGCCGTCGCTAACTGGTGTTAGCAACAGCTAGGTAATACAGATATAATTTTATCTCCGCGAAGCGGAGCGCTGTTACAGATATATATCTTGTTTTTGAACGTTAATTTCTCAAAATGCACTGAAGCACATATATTGAGACCTAGCAAAGGCACATCGGGCTACCAGTCCCTAATATTTTACCAAGTTTCGTGCAAATCCATTCAGCCGTTCGATTATTATTATTATTTTTTTGTTTGCCCCGCGGGGCCCTTTTAAAACCTCCACATCAAACCTAGGGGGTCAGCGAGGATCTACTATGCCCCCTTATGGTCATTTGCCCCTTCGCTTTGGCCTCCTCTTGTCTCTCGATCCTACCGAGAGACAAGATGGCGGCCGCTACGGACTGTTTGGAATGTTTACAGACACCGGAGAGCCAATCAGCTTCGCTTCGCAAAGCTCCGTAACGCGAAAAGTACGCGAAGCGGTGCGCTGTTACAGATATATATCTTTTTTTGAACGTTAATTTCTCAAAATCCACTGGAGCACATATATTGAGATCTAGCAAAGGCACATCGGGCTACCAGTCCCTACAATTTTGCCAAGTTTCGTGCAAATCCATTCAGCTGTTCGATTATTATTATATATTTTTTTTTTTTGCCCCGCTGGGCCCTTTTAAAACCTCCACATCAAACCTAAACGGTCAGGGAGGATCTACTATGCCCCCTTATGGTCATTTGCCCCTTCGGTTTGGCCTCCGCTTGTCTCTCGATCCTACCGAGAGACAAGATGGCGGCCGCTACGGACTGTTTGGAATGTTTACAGACGCCGGAGAACCAATCAGCTTCGCTTCACAAAGCTCCGTTGCGCGAAAAGTACGCAAACTGGAGCGCTGCCCGGTCCGCTGTTACAGATATATATCTTTTTTTAAACGTTAATTTCTCAAAATCCACTGGAGCACATATATTGAGACCTACAAAAGGCACATCGGGCTACCAGTCTCTACAATTTTGCCAAGTTTCGTGCAAATCCATTCAGCCGTTCGGGCTAAAAGTGAGGCCAACCGCCCTATGGAAAACTCAATGTTAAAAACACGTTTTGGGACCCCCCTTTTTTCTCGACCCCCCTGGACGAACCCCCCCCCCAATTTTCAGGGGCTGCTCAGAAACAAAATGTGCCATTTTCCTGAAACTTTCAGCCAATTCCGTCCACAAACGCCAAAGTTATTAGACATAGTATTTTCAAAAAACCCATAGAGAAAAAATCCTAACTATATATACCTACTGGCGACCGCCAGTAGGTAATATATACGTGTCTGTACACGCGAGCGCACATATATATATATATATATATATATATATATATATATATATATATATATATATATATATATATATATATATTTTCCGTGCATATATTATTTCATATACTTATAAGCTGACTCTGCCTAACTTTCAATGTGCACACACTGTGACTTCATGTCTATGATGTCATTTCCAGACCAAACTGTGTTGTTTACCCACTCTGCTTTGCACCAGTGTGGTTCTACAATCCAGCACATGAAGGCATTAAAACTGACTTCATTTTCTATATTAATAACTCACAGAATGGAGAGAGACCTTCTGGCAAAACCTTCACAAGATTGACTCCACCAACGTCCCTTATGAAACTAAGGTCACTGAATCCCCTAACCAGAATTTCATTGGAGAACTGTCCATAACCATCTACAAAAATGGGAACATCCTACTCCCAGCCTCAGAACAAAACCTCACCCTCTTTGATCACAACTTCGCGATGCTCTACACCACCATGCCGGCAGGCTCCACCAACAGCCGCCCCAGTCCAGGATGTCCAACCCCCCACCTTCACCCAGAGAACTAATCCTTGCACCCTCTCCTCCACTTGAGGATGCTTCCATTCTGAATCGTCCTTCAACTGTCTCCGCCCACTACACCTCTGTTAACAGTTGCCCTAAGGCTACAGTTTTGCATTCAGAATCTCTTGCCTCCTCCCCATGGAACTCCTCCACTGCCCAGCTAGAGCTACCCATCGCTCCGACCACGCATCCTCTCAGTCCGTCAAAGTCAGCAGGTAGTACTCCACCTTAGCATCCACACCAGTCTCCGATGCACACCAACTCATTCCCTTCCACCACAAACACAATTGTATTTTAACTGATACCTATAATAGCACGTGCTAAAAATCTCAGTCATATCATCACTCCTGTATGGACAATAATCATTAATTCCTCCCTATCGAGTAGCTCTATGTCAACACCTCTCAAACTCAGTTAAGTAACCCCTCTCATGAAAAACCAGACACTGGCCAGAGTGACCTTAATAACTACAAACCTATCACTAACCTCCTGTGTGGTTGCATAGCTCAACAACCATATAGAAAAATACAACTAATAAAACACTTTCCGATCTGGGTTCAGGAACGGCTGCTTTACAGAGACTGCAATGCTGAACATTATAGACAACCTACATAGATCTCTTTAAGATGGCCAGGCCTGCCTCCTAGTCCTCTTGGATTAATCAGATGCCTTTGATGCTGCCAACTACAACATCCTCATAAGCACCCTCTACCAGCGCGCAGCCATACATTTAACTGTCCATCAGTGGTTCATGTCTTTTCTAAATTAAAGATTACATTTAATTAAACTAAACAACTCGACCTCAATAAGGGTCACTTCTGTTGCCTGCCCTATTCAACCTCTATATAGAAACTCTTGCAATTATCCTGGAGCAAGATGGAATTGCCTACCAAATCTATGTAGATGACACCCAACTCTACGTGAAAATCTCGTCAGTCAAAGACATCCAGCACTTAAATAGCAAACTCTCCATTGTCCAATCTTGGCTGACCAGCGACCAGCTTAACCCTAACAAAACCGAGATCCTTGCATTCAACACAAAGAAAAATCCTTTCCCATAGATATCTGGCTCGATAACCACACTGCTTTAAAATGTAAAATATCCATCTCAGTTAAATCACTAGGGATTACATTCAACAGTCACCTGAGCATGAAAGAGCATGATAATGCCTCCACTAAAAGTGCCTTCTACATGCTGAAACATCTTTGAAAGTCAAACCCTTCATCCCCATCACAGACCTAAAGACTTTGGTGAAATCCTTAATCATCCCAAACAAGACTATGGCAACACAAGTATGACGGGCACCCTAAAAATATTCTTAGAACCCCTGAAAGCCACACTCCACGCAGCAGCTTGAATGTCCCGGAAGCATACACGCTTTTTTTTTTTAAAAGAGGGGTGGACCGGGCACCCCTTCTTGGGCTTGCTATGCCCCTGGGACCACCACCTTCCTAGGGATTAATTTATTAAAGCATGGGGGCTGCTCAGACCCCCTCAAGCAACAGAGACCACCACCTCCCCGAGGCCATAAAGAATTTGAGTTAGGGGGCAGCGTGGACCCACTTAACTCCGTGGAGCACCACCACCCCGGGGCTAAATACAAAGAAATGGGGGGCCTTGCATACCACCCCCCAAGACGCAGGGACCACTGCCTCCCCAGGAGCATGGACACCCGATACCCTGGGGACCACCATGTCCCTGGGGCTTTCTTTTATTTAAAAAACATAGGTGGGCATGCAAATCCCCCCCGGGCCATCTACTGGTATGCCCTTGGTGGCCCACCCCTGGGACAAAGCTGTTTACTTTTGCTTGGTGGGACCTTTGACAGCTGTTGCCAAGCAAAAGCATTCCGGTTCCAGCTAGCAGAAGTTGCCAAAGTGCTCCACCCGCTGAATGCAAAGGTATCATCTATTTCCCTGCCCGCAGAAAGAGGTAAAATTATTGCATTCCCACAGGAGGTAGGGAGCGGGCTGGGGTCGCAGGGGCCTTAAGTCTCCCCCCACAGGCCTGGGGTAAAGAGTCAGAAAAGGCAAAACAAAGTTCAGAAAAGAGCAAGAAAGATGCACAATAAAGGTGACAAATGAACAGAAAGATGCAGAATAAACAACAGAAATGAGCAGAGTAAAAGTCAGCAACAATCAGAAAAAGGCAAAATTAAGGTTAGAGATGAGTAGAAGGAGGCAAAATAAAGGTGAGAAATAAGCTGAAAGAGGCACAATAAAGGTCGGCAACAAGCAGAAAGCCACAAAATAAGGGAAAGAAATGAGCATAAAGAGGCAAAATAAAGGTTAGAAATGAGCATAAACGCAAAATAAGTAAGAAGGGTGGAGAAAGAAGTAGAGTAATGGACAGAAACGTGCAGAGTAAAAAAAATAAAGGTGGGAAATGAGCAGAAAGAGGCAGATTAAAGGCCAGAAAGCAGAAAAAAGGCAAAACTGAGGGCAGGAGCAAGGAGAGAAGAGATAGAAAATTGAGCAGAAAATAAGAGGAGGAGGCACAAAACCGAAGACAGCAGAGGGTAGTGTACTGCAGGCAAACAGGATAGGAGAACTGTCACAGGCAGAAGGACATCTGTCTGGCATATTTAGATGTAGGCTGGTCACTGGAGGGATTCCCACTGTCCAGACCACAATGTGCCTTTCCGGAGTGGCAACTGTGGCAGGAATCTCTCCTTCTTTGAGGTGGCAGAATCTGAGGAAATGAGGTAACAAAAGTACCTTTTTCCTGCTTCTGTTTCCGTCTTGTACCCCATCATCCAGGTCCCTCCTTGGCTGCACCGCCTCAACCATGATGGCAAACAACTCTGTTGTCGCCGAGGTCTATGGTAAGCTACTTTTACATTGTCCTATGTATTGTGTATTGACGATTGCTGTAGCCTCATGTATGTCTGCATTGCTCTTACATGCAATATTTCCTCACGTGTAATGTAGTTGTGTTCAGTTTCCTACTAATCAAGGTATATTGAACACACCTGTAGAAGCACTTAAAAAATATTTGTTGTTGTGGTGCTTGGAGGAGTTTTGCTAGTGGTGCCTATGAGTGTGCATTCAATATTGTGTGTATGTTGTGTGAGTGGCATGCAATACATGAAACAAAGGGACAGAACACATTGCCTACATATGTATTTCATTGAAACAGGACATGTGTAGTGATGTATAAATACCAGGATACCACCAGCAAACCGGGAACATCTTAATCAGCTTGGTGCAATCCAGCCGGCTTGAGGGTGAGGAGTACTGTTAGCCAGTGGAGAAAAACATCACTGCAACAGTCTTCAGTCTTCACAGTGATTCTTACTCACAACCACAACTTCTAAATATCGTGCAACATCTAAATACAGTGGGCAGACCGTTATCAGCTCAATGGAGTTCTTGGGACCATCGCCATGGTGGGACGTTGGTAGTCCCGCTGACTTCTAAATGAGGCTCTTTATCAAAAAAAGTGTACGTCTGTGGAATGTCTTGGTTTTTCCTTTTTTTTAAATCTGTTCATCATCAGTATCCCCCCTGGGTATGCATGAACTCTTAATCCCATTATTTACACCCTTCCACAATATCACAGAGCTTATTGCAGGCTTGCCAGGTTTGGCCAGGTTCTTGATTGATTAGCTACTCCTTTCCAGGTTTTTTCTTTGCGTTCTGGGACTTGTTGTCTTCTTTATCCTATTATAAAACACTGGACTACAAGAATGCAAAGAAGCAAAAACAGAAAAGGAGCAGCTAGTTACACATGAACCTATGAATTTGGCAGCTATGATGAAGCACTACTCTAGAAATTAACAATGTATATGCCCCATCCAGGCTAAAGGTGTGCCTTTATCTAAGGGGAATCATGGGGTATACTATCACAGCCCTGGCACCAACATACTTACCTTCTTTTGCTGACCTGGAGTGCTGCTGACGGCCGGGCTTGGCTCCGCTGTGTTTCCCTGGCCGGGCTTGGCTCCGCCGATCTCCTGTTCTCCGGTGTGGTGCTTGTGGGCCGGGCTTAGCTCCGCCGGCCCTCTCTGCACTACAATCCCCGGCAGCCCCATCGCGGCAAGGACGCCGCTGACGCGACCTGGAAGCGCCTGAAGGCGCATAAAGGCTCCCTTGGTTCCTCGTCCCGCGGGCATGCCCGGGAGAAGCCCGGGACAAGGGCGGGGCCGTCTGCGGCCGTCAGAGGCCAGAGGAGGCTGGGCTGGGCCACGGACTTTGGCCCCTTTCTCCCGGATTCTACAAAAACTGTGAGATAATATGACACGTATTATATTGTATTGTTCCTTGGTCCTATCAACGATATTGTGCTATATGAACTTCCTGGTTGAGCCTTTATCTTTGAGTCTGTTAGCTGAAGCAGCTTTTAAATGTCGAAAGTGAGATCAGTAAAAACATCGGCAATGAATGAGATCAGGACAATGGATAATTATCTTGTGAAGGTGGTTAGTAAGATTAACAAGGAGAGGTGACTCTCATTAAATAGGGTAAGCCCAATAGCCTCACCTATAAGGTCGAGTGCGCCCTCAGCTCCCACAGATCAGGCGGATAGCTGTATTGAAGACCCTATTGTTACTGATATCAATGATGTATCCATAGCAGTGACACAGGAAGAGCGGGAAGTCATAACCGATTCTATCCTGTGTGTGACCCCGACACCCTCTCCTATGCCTTCACCTTCACCAGCACAATCGCCTGTCCGGAGAGCTCTGCGGGCATGTAGGAAGGCACCTGCCAAGTGGGTGGTGGGACGGAAGTCAAAAAAGATAGGGACTATATCAACTAGATCTGGAAGTGTATCAGAACCCACAAATAATGCTGAGCTGAATAATTTGCCCCCTGCTCATATTGAGCTTTTGGCAAGCATCATTGAGTCAAAATTAGAACTCATGATCAGACCTCTTGTTTTTAAGTTAGACCAGGTTACCCAAGAGGTTTCTAGACTAGGGGGCCTCCTAGAATCACATATAACCCGGTCTAACACACATAAGAGTCCCACTAATAATGCAATAGGGGTTGCGGGTACTGCTGGCATAGGGGGAAATGGGCCAACGGTCACCGCACAAAACCCACCAGCTACTCAACCACAGAAGGCACCACCCATCAACTTACCATCATTGCCAGCTCCAGTAGTTCATCCATCTCCATCAAATACTGGTAGCCAGAATATTACAGCTGGGGGAGACAAGGGTGGGAGAAGTATGCCTAGGAGAAGAAATATAGTTAACCTCCTACCGGAGTGCGTCCCATACACAGTTGTTTTAACAAATGTCCCTGAGGTTGATTCTTGCCTTACTGATTCTAGGTTAGAAACCCATGCTGCTCTAAAAAACAAAACACTAGCATGGTTAAATATTATTTACAACAAGGGGTGGTGATGGACAGAGTCTCTGAATTAAGCAGAGTACTCTCACCCAGTCAAGAGATCAGGGCTAGATCCAACACCGTTTTTTAGCTCATTGCACCATCCCAGTTTCAGAACCTGGCTGTATGCAAATTAGTCTGTCCCTGGCCCAGTGCATCATGGGAACAGGGCAGACCAGACTACAAAAGCCAATTCTTACACTGGGAAGGAAACAAGCTTCCGGGGACCGGTTTCTGCCATTTCAGGCGTCTTCGGCCCGGTTTGCTTGAATCCTGATGGTGCAATGAGCAAGGGACTCACATCTGAGTATACCCTTCCACGCTTAGGGTGGACAAAATTATTTACAACAAGGGGTGGTGATGGACAGAGTCTCTGAATTAAGCAGAGTACTCTCACCCAGTCAAGAGATCAGGGCTAGATCCAACACCGTTTTTTAGCTCATTGCACCATCCCAGTTTCAGAACCTGGCTGTATGCAAATTAGTCTGTCCCTGGCCCAGTGCATCATGGGAACAGGGCAGACCAGACTACAAAAGCCAATTCTTACACTGGGAAGGAAACAAGCTTCCGGGGACCGGTTTCTGCCATTTCAGGCGTCTTCGGCCCGGTTTGCTTGAATCCTGATGGTGCAATGAGCAAGGGACTCACATCTGAGTATACCCTTCCACGCTTAGGGTGGACAAAATTATTTACAACAAGGGGTGGTGATGGACAGAGTCTCTGAATTAAGCAGAGTACTCTCACCCAGTCAAGAGATCAGGGCTAGATCCAACACCGTTTTTTAGCTCATTGCACCATCCCAGTTTCAGAACCTGGCTGTATGCAAATTAGTCTGTCCCTGGCCCAGTGCATCATGGGAACAGGGCAGACCAGACTACAAAAGCCAATTCTTACACTGGGAAGGAAACAAGCTTCCGGGGACCAGTTTCTGCCATTTCAGGCGTCTTCGGCCCGGTTTGCTTGAATCCTGATGGTGCAATGAGCAAGGGACTCACATCTGAGTATACCCTTCCACGCTTAGGGTGGACAAAATTATTTACAACAAGGGGTGGTGATGGACAGAGTCTCTGAATTAAGCAGAGTACTCTCACCCAGTCAAGAGATCAGGGCTAGATCCAACACCGTTTTTTAGCTCATTGCACCATCCCAGTTTCAGAACCTGGCTGTATGCAAATTAGTCTGTCCCTGGCCCAGTGCATCATGGGAACAGGGCAGACCAGACTACAAAAGCCAATTCTTACACTGGGAAGGAAACAAGCTTCCGGGGACCGGTTTCTGCCATTTCAGGCGTCTTCGGCCCGGTTTGCTTGAATCCTGATGGTGCAATGAGCAAGGGACTCACATCTGAGTATACCCTTCCACGCTTAGGGTGGACAAAATTATTTACAACAAGGGGTGGTGATGGACAGAGTCTCTGAATTAAGCAGAGTACTCTCACCCAGTCAAGAGATCAGGGCTAGATCCAACACCGTTTTTTAGCTCATTGCACCATCCCAGTTTCAGAACCTGGCTGTATGCAAATTAGTCTGTCCCTGGCCCAGTGCATCATGGGAACAGGGCAGACCAGACTACAAAAGCCAATTCTTACACTGGGAAGGAAACAAGCTTCCGGGGACCGGTTTCTGCCATTTCAGGCGTCTTCGGCCCGGTTTGCTTGAATCCTGATGGTGCAATGAGCAAGGGACTCACATCTGAGTATACCCTTCCACGCTTAGGGTGGACAAAATTATTTACAACAAGGGGTGGTGATGGACAGAGTCTCTGAATTAAGCAGAGTACTCTCACCCAGTCAAGAGATCAGGGCTAGATCCAACACCGTTTTTTAGCTCATTGCACCATCCCAGTTTCAGAACCTGGCTGTATGCAAATTAGTCTGTCCCTGGCCCAGTGCATCATGGGAACAGGGCAGACCAGACTACAAAAGCCAATTCTTACACTGGGAAGGACACAAGCTTCCGGGGACCGGTTTCTGCCATTTCAGGCGTCTTTGGCCCGGTTTGCTTGAATCCTGATGGTGCAATGAGCAAGGGACTCACATCTGAGTATACCCTTCCACGCTTAGGGTGGACAAAATTATTTACAACAAGGGGTGGTGATGGACAGAGTCTCTGAATTAAGCAGAGTACTCTCACCCAGTCAAGAGATCAGGGCTAGATCCAACACCGTTTTTTAGCTCATTGCACCATCCCAGTTTCAGAACCTGGCTGTATGCAAATTAGTCTGTCCCTGGCCCAGTGCATCATGGGAACAGGGCAGACCAGACTACAAAAGCCAATTCTTACACTGGGAAGGAAACAAGCTTCCGGGGACCGGTTTCTGCCATTTCAGGCGTCTTTGGCCCGGTTTGCTTGAATCCTGATGGTGCAATGAGCAAGGGACTCACATCTGAGTATACCCTTCCACGCTTAGGGTGGACAAAATTATTTACAACAAGGGGTGGTGATGGACAGAGTCTCTGAATTAAGCAGAGTACTCTCACCCAGTCAAGAGATCAGGGCTAGATCCAACACCATTTTTTAGCTCATTGCACCATCCCAGTTTCAGAACCTGGCTGTATGCAAATTAGTCTGTCCCTGGCCCAGTGCATCATGGGAACAGGGCAGACCAGACTACAAAAGCCAATTCTTACACTGGGAAGGAAACAAGCTTCCGGGGACCGGTTTCTGCCATTTCAGGCGTCTTCGGCCCGGTTTTCTTGAATCCTGATGGTGCAATGAGCAAGGGACTCACATCTGAGTATACCCTTCCACGCTTAGGGTGGACAAAATTATTTACAACAAGGGGTGGTGATGGACAGAGTCTCTGAATTAAGCAGAGTACTCTCACCCAGTCAAGAGATCAGGGCTAGATCCAACACCGTTTTTTAGCTCATTGCACATCCCAGTTTCAGAACCTGGCTGTATGCAAATTAGTCTGTCCCTGGCCCAGTGCATCATGGGAACAGGGCAGACCAGACTACAAAAGCCAATTCTTACACTGGGAAGGACACAAGCTTCCGGGGACCGGTTTCTGCCATTTCAGGCGTCTTTGGCCCGGTTTGCTTGAATCCTGATGGTGCAATGAGCAAGGGACTCACATCTGAGTATACCCTTCCACGCTTAGGGTGGACAAAATTATTTACAACAAGGGGTGGTGATGGACAGAGTCTCTGAATTAAGCAGAGTACTCTCACCCAGTCAAGAGATCAGGGCTAGATCCAACACCGTTTTTTAGCTCATTGCACCATCCCAGTTTCAGAACCTGGCTGTATGCAAATTAGTCTGTCCCTGGCCCAGTGCATCATGGGAACAGGGCAGACCAGACTACAAAAGCCAATTCTTACACTGGGAAGGAAACAAGCTTCCGGGGACCGGTTTCTGCCATTTCAGGCGTCTTTGGCCCGGTTTGCTTGAATCCTGATGGTGCAATGAGCAAGGGACTCACATCTGAGTATACCCTTCCACGCTTAGGGTGGACAAAATTATTTACAACAAGGGGTGGTGATGGACAGAGTCTCTGAATTAAGCAGAGTACTCTCACCCAGTCAAGAGATCGGGGCTAGATCCAACACCATTTTTTAGCTCATTGCACCATCCCAGTTTCAGAACCTGGCTGTATGCAAATTAGTCTGTCCCTGGCCCAGTGCATCATGGGAACAGGGCAGACCAGACTACAAAAGCCAATTCTTACACTGGGAAGGAAACAAGCTTCCGGGGACCGGTTTCTGCCATTTCAGGCGTCTTCGGCCCGGTTTTCTTGAATCCTGATGGTGCAATGAGCAAGGGACTCACATCTGAGTATACCCTTCCACGCTTAGGGTGGACAAAATTATTTACAACAAGGGGTGGTGATGGACAGAGTCTCTGAATTAAGCAGAGTACTCTCACCCAGTCAAGAGATCAGGGCTAGATCCAACACCGTTTTTTAGCTCATTGCACATCCCAGTTTCAGAACCTGGCTGTATGCAAATTAGTCTGTCCCTGGCCCAGTGCATCATGGGATCAGGGCAGACCAGACTACAAAAGCCAATTCTTACACTGGGAAGGAAACAAGCTTCCGGGGACCGGTTTCTGCCATTTCAGGCATCTTCGGCCCGGTTTGCTTGAATCCTGATGGTGCAATGAGCAAGGGACTCACATCTGAGTATACCCTTCCACGCTTAGGGTGGACAAAATTATTTACAACAAGGGGTGGTAATGGACAGAGTCTCTGAATTAAGCAGAGTACTCTCACCCAGTCAAGAGATCAGGGCTAGATCCAACACCGTTTTTTAGCTCATTGCACCATCCCAGTTTCAGAACCTGGCTGTATGCAAATTAGTCTGTCCCTGGCCCAGTGCATCATGGGAACAGGGCAGACCAGACTACAAAAGCCAATTCTTACACTGGGAAGGAAACAAGCTTCCGGGGACCGGTTTCTGCCATTTCAGGCGTCTTCGGCCCGGTTTGCTTGAATCCTGATGGTGCAATGAGCAAGGGACTCACATCTGAGTATACCCTTCCACGCTTAGGGTGGACAAAATTATTTACAACAAGGGGTGGTGATGGACAGAGTCTCTGAATTAAGCAGAGTACTCTCACCCAGTCAAGAGATCAGGGCTAGATCCAACACCGTTTTTTAGCTCATTGCACCATCCCAGTTTCAGAACCTGGCTGTATGCAAATTAGTCTGTCCCTGGCCCAGTGCATCATGGGAACAGGGCAGACCAGACTACAAAAGCCAATTCTTACACTGGGAAGGAAACAAGCTTCCGGGGACCGGTTTCTGCCATTTCAGGCGTCTTTGGCCCGGTTTGCTTGAATCCTGATGGTGCAATGAGCAAGGGACTCACATCTGAGTATACCCTTCCACGCTTAGGGTGGACAAAATTATTTACAACAAGGGGTGGTGATGGACAGAGTCTCTGAATTAAGCAGAGTACTCTCACCCAGTCAAGAGATCAGGGCTAGATCCAACACCGTTTTTTAGCTCATTGCACATCCCAGTTTCAGAACCTGGCTGTATGCAAATTAGTCTGTCCCTGGCCCAGTGCATCATGGGAACAGGGCAGACCAGACTACAAAAGCCAATTCTTACACTGGGAAGGACACAAGCTTCCGGGGACCGGTTTCTGCCATTTCAGGCGTCTTTGGCCCGGTTTGCTTGAATCCTGATGGTGCAATGAGCAAGGGACTCACATCTGAGTATACCCTTCCACGCTTAGGGTGGACAAAATTATTTACAACAAGGGGTGGTGATGGACAGAGTCTCTGAATTAAGCAGAGTACTCTCACCCAGTCAAGAGATCAGGGCTAGATCCAACACCGTTTTTTAGCTCATTGCACCATCCCAGTTTCAGAACCTGGCTGTATGCAAATTAGTCTGTCCCTGGCCCAGTGCATCATGGGAACAGGGCAGACCAGACTACAAAAGCCAATTCTTACACTGGGAAGGAAACAAGCTTCCGGGGACCGGTTTCTGCCATTTCAGGCGTCTTTGGCCCGGTTTGCTTGAATCCTGATGGTGCAATGAGCAAGGGACTCACATCTGAGTATACCCTTCCACGCTTAGGGTGGACAAAATTATTTACAACAAGGGGTGGTGATGGACAGAGTCTCTGAATTAAGCAGAGTACTCTCACCCAGTCAAGAGATCGGGGCTAGATCCAACACCATTTTTTAGCTCATTGCACCATCCCAGTTTCAGAACCTGGCTGTATGCAAATTAGTCTGTCCCTGGCCCAGTGCATCATGGGAACAGGGCAGACCAGACTACAAAAGCCAATTCTTACACTGGGAAGGAAACAAGCTTCCGGGGACCGGTTTCTGCCATTTCAGGCGTCTTCGGCCCGGTTTTCTTGAATCCTGATGGTGCAATGAGCAAGGGACTCACATCTGAGTATACCCTTCCACGCTTAGGGTGGACAAAATTATTTACAACAAGGGGTGGTGATGGACAGAGTCTCTGAATTAAGCAGAGTACTCTCACCCAGTCAAGAGATCAGGGCTAGATCCAACACCGTTTTTTAGCTCATTGCACATCCCAGTTTCAGAACCTGGCTGTATGCAAATTAGTCTGTCCCTGGCCCAGTGCATCATGGGATCAGGGCAGACCAGACTACAAAAGCCAATTCTTACACTGGGAAGGAAACAAGCTTCCGGGGACCGGTTTCTGCCATTTCAGGCATCTTCGGCCCGGTTTGCTTGAATCCTGATGGTGCAATGAGCAAGGGACTCACATCTGAGTATACCCTTCCACGCTTAGGGTGGACAAAATTATTTACAACAAGGGGTGGTAATGGACAGAGTCTCTGAATTAAGCAGAGTACTCTCACCCAGTCAAGAGATCAGGGCTAGATCCAACACCGTTTTTTAGCTCATTGCACCATCCCAGTTTCAGAACCTGGCTGTATGCAAATTAGTCTGTCCCTGGCCCAGTGCATCATGGGAACAGGGCAGACCAGACTACAAAAGCCAATTCTTACACTGGGAAGGAAACAAGCTTCCGGGGACCGGTTTCTGCCATTTCAGGCGTCTTCGGCCCGGTTTGCTTGAATCCTGATGGTGCAATGAGCAAGGGACTCACATCTGAGTATACCCTTCCACGCTTAGGGTGGACAAAATTATTTACAACAAGGGGTGGTGATGGACAGAGTCTCTGAATTAAGCAGAGTACTCTCACCCAGTCAAGAGATCAGGGCTAGATCCAACACCGTTTTTTAGCTCATTGCACCATCCCAGTTTCAGAACCTGGCTGTATGCAAATTAGTCTGTCCCTGGCCCAGTGCATCATGGGAACAGGGCAGACCAGACTACAAAAGCCAATTCTTACACTGGGAAGGAAACAAGCTTCCGGGGACCGGTTTCTGCCATTTCAGGCGTCTTCGGCCCGGTTTGCTTGAATCCTGATGGTGCAATGAGCAAGGGACTCACATCTGAGTATACCCTTCCACGCTTAGGGTGGACAAAATTATTTACAACAAGGGGTGGTGATGGACAGAGTCTCTGAATTAAGCAGAGTACTCTCACCCAGTCAAGAGATCAGGGCTAGATCCAACACCGTTTTTTAGCTCATTGCACCATCCCAGTTTCAGAACCTGGCTGTATGCAAATTAGTCTGTCCCTGGCCCAGTGCATCATGGGAACAGGGCAGACCAGACTACAAAAGCCAATTCTTACACTGGGAAGGAAACAAGCTTCCGGGGACCGGTTTCTGCCATTTCAGGCGTCTTTGGCCCGGTTTGCTTGAATCCTGATGGTGCAATGAGCAAGGGACTCACATCTGAGTATACCCTTCCACGCTTCGGGTGGACAAAATTATTTACAACAAGGGGTGGTGATGGACAGAGTCTCTGAATTAAGCAGAGTACTCTCACCCAGTCAAGAGATCAGGGCTAGATCCAACACCGTTTTTTAGCTCATTGCACCATCCCAGTTTCAGAACCTGGCTGTATGCAAATTAGTCTGTCCCTGGCCCAGTGCATCATGGGAACAGGGCAGACCAGACTACAAAAGCCAATTCTTACACTGGGAAGGAAACAAGCTTCCGGGGACCGGTTTCTGCCATTTCAGGCGTCTTCGTCCCGGTTTGCTTGAATCCTGATGGTGCAATGAGCAAGGGACTCACATCTGAGTATACCCTTCCACGCTTAGGGTGGACAAAATTATTTACAACAAGGGGTGGTGATGGACAGAGTCTCTGAATTAAGCAGAGTACTCTCACCCAGTCAAGAGATCAGGGCTAGATCCAACACCGTTTTTTAGCTCATTGCACCATCCCAGTTTCAGAACCTGGCTGTATGCAAATTAGTCTGTCCCTGGCCCAGTGCATCATGGGAACAGGGCAGGGCAGACCAGACTACAAAAGCCAATTCTTACACTGGGAAGGAAACAAGCTTCCGGGGACCGGTTTCTGCCATTTCAGGCGTCTTCGGCCCGGTTTGCTTGAATCCTGATGGTGCAATGAGCAAGGGACTCACATCTGAGTATACCCTTCCACGCTTAGGGTGGACAAAATTATTTACAACAAGGGGTGGTGATGGACAGAGTCTCTGAATTAAGCAGAGTACTCTCACCCAGTCAAGAGATCAGGTCTAGATAAAAAACAGTTTTTTAGCTCATTGCACCATCCCAGTTTCAGAACCTGGCTGTATGCAAATTAGTCTGTCCCTGGCCCAGTGCATCATGGGAACAGGGCAGACCAGACTACAAAAGCCAATTCTTACACTGGGAAGGAAACAAGCTTCCGGGGACCGGTTTCTGCCATTTCAGGCGTCTTCGGCCCGGTTTGCTTGAATCCTGATGGTGCAATGAGCAAGGGACTCACATCTGAGTATACCCTTCCACGCTTAGGGTGGACAAAATTATTTACAACAAGGGGTGGTGATGGACAGAGTCTCTGAATTAAGCAGAGTACTCTCACCCAGTCAAGAGATCAGGGCTAGATCCAACACCGTTTTTTAGCTCATTGCACCATCCCAGTTTCAGAACCTGGCTGTATGCAAATTAGTCTGTCCCTGGCCCAGTGCATCATGGGAACAGGGCAGACCAGACTACAAAAGCCAATTCTTACACTGGGAAGGAAACAAGCTTCCGGGGACCGGTTTCTGCCATTTCAGGCGTCTTCGGCCCGGTTTGCTTGAATCCTGATGGTGCAATGAGCAAGGGACTCACATCTGAGTATACCCTTCCACGCTTAGGGTGGACAAAATTATTTACAACAAGGGGTGGTGATGGACAGAGTCTCTGAATTAAGCAGAGTACTCTCACCCAGTCAAGAGATCAGGGCTAGATCCAACACCGTTTTTTAGCTCATTGCACCATCCCAGTTTCAGAACCTGGCCGTATGCAAATTAGTCTGTCCCTGGCCCAGTGCATCATGGGAACAGGGCAGACCAGACTACAAAAGCCAATTCTTACACTGGGAAGGAAACAAGCTTCCGGGGACCGGTTTCTGCAATTTCAGGCGTCTTCGGCCCGGTTTTGTTGAATCCTGATGGTGCAATGAGCAAGGGACTCACATCTGAGTATACCCTTCCACGCTTAGGGTGGACAAAATTATTTACAACAAGGGGTGGTGATGGACAGAGTCTCTGAATTAAGCAGAGTACTCTCACCCAGTCAAGAGATCAGGGCTAGATCCAACACCGTTTTTTAGCTCATTGCACCATCCCAGTTTCAGAACCTGGCTGTATGCAAATTAGTCTGTCCCTGGCCCAGTGCATCATGGGAACAGGGCAGACCAGACTACAAAAGCCAATTCTTACACTGGGAAGGAAACAAGCTTCCGGGGACCGGTTTCTGCCATTTCAGGCGTCTTCGGCCCGGTTTGCTTGAATCCTGATGGTGCAATGAGCAAGGGACTCACATCTGAGTATACCCTTCCACGCTTAGGGTGGACAAAATTATTTACAACAAGGGGTGGTGATGGACAGAGTCTCTGAATTAAGCAGAGTACTCTCACCCAGTCAAGAGATCAGGGCTAGATCCAACACCGTTTTTTAGCTCATTGCACCATCCCAGTTTCAGAACCTGGCTGTATGCAAATTAGTCTGTCCCTGGCCCAGTGCATCATGGGAACAGGGCAGACCAGACTACAAAAGCCAATTCTTACACTGGGAAGGAAACAAGCTTCCGGGGACCGGTTTCTGCCATTTCAGGCGTCTTCGGCCCGGTTTGCTTGAATCCTGATGGTGCAATGAGCAAGGGACTCACATCTGAGTATACCCTTCCACGCTTAGGGTGGACAAAATTATTTACAACAAGGGGTGGTGATGGACAGAGTCTCTGAATTAAGCAGAGTACTCTCACCCAGTCAAGAGATCAGGGCTAGATCCAAAACCGTTTTTTAGCTCATTGCACCATCCCAGTTTCAGAACCTGGCTGTATGCAAATTAGTCTGTCCCTGGCCCAGTGCATCATGGGAACAGGGCAGACCAGACTACAAAAGCCAATTCTTACACTGGGAAGGAAACAAGCTTCCGGGGACCGGTTTCTGCCATTTCAGGCGTCTTCGGCCCGGTTTGCTTGAATCCTGATGGTGTAATGAGCAAGGGACTCACATCTGAGTATACCCTTCCACGCTTAGGGTGGACAAAATTATTTACAACAAGGGGTGGTGATGGACAGAGTCTCTGAATTAAGCAGAGTACTTTCACCCAGTCAAGAGATCAGGGCTAGATCCAACACCGTTTTTTAGCTCATTGCACCATCCCAGTTTCAGAACCTGGCTGTATGCAAAATAGGAATTGTGGATTTCCTTCTGCTTTTTCAAATGACATAATTTCTACTCGAAGAGTCAGCTGGATTGGTAACACTATAAAGAACACAAGAGGGTATTGCATTATTGTAAATTTTAAACACCCCCAACATGTTGCCACAGTCCTCCTTAGAGCAGCCTCCTTACCCACAGTGGATAATCTTGTTTGTGCTAGGCCTCTTGGGTTTTTCTATAACCATCTTGATAATACCCAACATCCACAACTACATCAGCATAAGCGTCCAGTCAACGGATACAGAAGGGGAGTTGCCTGTTCTGTGCCAAATGTTCATCAACATCAAAACACAGGGGATCCCTACTGTTACCAGCTGTCTAGCACGTATAACCAATTTGATCAAGTCTTACCACTATTTAATCGCTATACCCCTTTATCCTCATTGAAGGAAAATGATTGACTTCCATTCGAACCCAGGATTGTAGCTCAGTCCCCCACACCCACCTTCAAAATTGTAACCTGGAACATTGCTGGTATTAAGGCCAAAGTTGGAAATATTTAGTGGCTTAATACACTAAAAACTTTTGACATTATTGCTTTACAAGAGACATGGGATCAAGCTAACAGCTTTTCTTTGGATGGTTGTAGTCTCTTTTGCATTCCTGCAACTAGTAGTGCTGCAGGAAGAGCCAAGGGCGGCTTATTAACCTTACTTAAACTAGATGTAAAAGGCAAAATAATACAGTGTAACTCAGGTTGTGATAATTGTCTAATTGTTGAACTTTCTACTCAGGATAAGGCCAAGATTCTTTTCATAAACTTTTATAATTCAAACGCTAATGAGTGTACAGGTCATAATCTGGCTGTATTGGACAAATTCTTGTCAGCCTACAGTGTAAATGTAAATACTTTCGAAATAATATTTCTTGGGGACTTTAACATCCAACCCTGCACCCTACCATGTATTAGCCGTGAGGAAGAAGGTCCGCCCCTCTCCTCGTTTATCCATCTGGAACACACTAGACGGGGGGAATATTTAGAAAACTTCCTTGCCAGATGGAACCTATATGAGTCAGGTTGCGGGGATGGTAAAATGAGGTCCCCTACATTCAAGGGTAAAGACGATGGCACTATTATTGACTATATATTTATGTCTTCTTTTATGTTGTGCAAGGTTTTAAACTATAACACAGAGGTTTCGGTTTTTAGTGATCATAATCCTGTTTTAATGGAACTAAAGTACACAGACTTACTTTCATTGAAAACGGTGACTTATAGGGGGGGACTAAATGTGTCCGTCAAAGATCAAGGGCGCAGGCTAAAATGAACAAATATAGTCCCTGAAACATTCTTGCAAGAGGTACTGAATAAGGTTGAGGATGAAGTGGCAATATGCCTAGCTAATCGGATACAAAATAAAGATGTTATTCCTGCTTTTGATAACATTTGCATTGAAATTAATCATAGTCTACAGGCTGGTATAAGTCAGAAGCCGCTTCAAGGCAAAAGGTGGTTCGATAGAAAATATTCCAAAGCACATGGAGACTTACTTAAAGCCCTGAAGGCTACGCCAAAAAATCGTGCTCATATAGCTAGCTTAAGGAGCATATATAAAAAAAACATCCTAGATAGAAAAAAGGAGTTGAAAGACGTAGCTTGGGCTCAACTACTTGACCCAGATATCCTAAAAAATAGTAGTTTATTTTGGAAAATTATAAATCAACCACTATTTTCGGGGGAGGAGAATTCCCCTCTCGAGGCAAACATTACAGACGAGGTTTGGATTCAACATTTTAGTAAAAATGTTTTCAGATACTAGTAATGACCCGCAAATTGAGGCCATCATGTATAACAACGAGGGCACTGCTGTAACCTTTGAGGCTGCAGAAGTGGAAAGGGCAATAGACCTGACCCTGAAAAACAAGGCACCTGGCCCCGATGGGGTCCTGGCCGATGCTTTTAAATGTGCCCCAAAATTTTGGTCACAAATCTTATGTAATGTTTTCAATGCTTTATCCCATGACAATATTCCGGCGTCGTGGAAAAAATCTATTATCATTCCGGTCTATAAAAAGGGTAACAGGCCAGACCCCTCCTGTTATAGACCCATTTCTCTAATCGATTCCTCTGTGAAAATACTGGGACGGATTATTTTATCCAAACTGAATGAATGGGTGAACGAGAAAGGGGTCCTATCAAACGTCCAGTATGGATTTAGATCAAAGAGGAGCACGCTAGACTAAGGCCTCAATTTGCACCTACTAGTGGATAAATATACCAGGGCCAAGGAGGGGTCCATGTACCTGGGGTTCATGGAACTCTCGTCAGCCTTTGACCTTGTTAACCGCACAAAGTTGTGGAAAATCCTACTTGATATGGGTCTGGACAAGTCTTTAGTTAATCTCCTGGCGGATTTACATTCTGGGCTTTTAGCGTCCGTCAGGGCTACCTCGGATGGCCGTTGCACTAGTCATTTTAACTCCGAAAGGGGTGTTAGGCAGGGGTGCATTCTGGCACCCCTCCTATTTACTATTTACATAAATGCCCTGGAACCAGCGTTAAAAGAGGCTTCCCTTGACATCCCGCGTGTAGGAAAACTTGGAATTCCAGTTCTCCTATACGCGGATGATGCCGTCTTGCTTTCGCGGACCGGGGTTGGGTTACAACGCCTCCTGGATGTATTTGAGAATTTTATGGGTTCTCTGGACCTTAAGATAAATGTCAAGAAGTCACAAATCATGATAATGGGTAGGAACACAAAGAATAAGAACCTAAAGACATTTACCTGTGGTAAAGAAGAACTCTGTAGAGTAGCCACTTTCCCATATTTAGGGATCACTTTTGATGAGAGAGGGAACTGGGGACCACAGTTAAAAAACAGAAATATCTCCCTTGCAAGATCATCTTCCGCTCTACAGGGCTTCTCGAAAAAATTGGGAGCAAGGCCAATAGCAACATTAATGAAAATCTATAAAGCAAAATGCCTTGGGGTGGCCACATATGGTAGCTCAATTTGGGGATATTGTTCCCCGGATAGTATACAGACTACTGAGAATACATTTTTAAGAGCTATTCTCTCTGTGCCACAGTGTACCCCATCATATACAATTCACACTGAACTTGGTGTAGGCTTTATTTCAGACATGATAAAAATGGTCCCTCTACTAGCATGGCTGAAGATCTGGTTGAATCAGGAAATTCCCCTTAATCATATTATTTTGAGAGACTGCTTACAGCTAGATAGATCTAACAAAATGTTGTGGCTAGCATACATTAAAGGCAGTTTTGCTAAATTAGGGAGACCAGAGCTTTTTTCATCCCCAGAGTCTATAACAACAAAGGACATTGCTCTGATTAAGGGTACAATGGGAGAAATGCTAAGTATGGAGAGGGAACAAATGGAACTAAAAAAACCTACAGTGAGGGCTAATATCATTAATGAGCACCCAAGAAGGCCCTGAATTGTATTTAACAATTGTGAATCGACCATATCACCGGTTCCTTTTAACTCGATTCTGTCTTAACTTGATTAATCTGAACCTTGGTAATTTTCCTTCTTGGAGTACCCCTGAAAATGCAATGCCGTGTTCTTGTGACAACTTTTCTATCCAGAATACAATGCACTTTTTAATGTTCTGTGGTCACTACTCGGCTATAAGGGTGAAATATCTGATCCCTATACTAAAGGAGGCTGGGTTTATACAAGTAAAGCCAGCACTTTTGTTTCTACAATTACTGCAGACCCCTAGGATTATGTTTCATGTTGCCAGTTTCTTAGTGGGAGCCGCTAGGATTAAGAATATGAAGATGACCAATAACTCCTATAACGTTGTTTTATAATGGATGAATTCAAGTACTATGTTTACATTACGGGATTGTTTGATGATTGAGAATGAAATATGGGAACCAATAATGTCTGTTACTTTGTATTCTTTTTAACTGACCTCTTTTTTAATGTATTTTTAATGTATTTCTAAAGGGTAATATTTTTAAAATAACTTTTGCACATATTTTTTACTGTGTATATCAATTGTGATTTTATCTTGTATAAATTATGTATGTTAGTATATGTAAATTTTTGTACAGTGCTATTGTCTTTTTATGATATTGATTTATCGAAATAAAGTATTTTGACTGACTGACTGACTACCTCTGGCCTACTGTCACATTGTGATGGATCATTGGCTGACACACTGTGAGAAAGCCTGTCAAAAACTTGGATGTGCAATGTTTCAAGAATTCAAAATCAGTCGTAAAAAGTGCTTACATCTTTTTTTGTCATACGTGGCGGAAACTTGAGCACTGTCTCATTGTGAAGACTGAACTAGGAATACCAGAGATTGTTTCTTGCGGTGCACAGGTCAAGGATTTGCACATCCATATTTGCACATCAGGTCGCTTGGATCATCCAGGCAAGCAGTATGAGTCAATAATATGTGGCAGTTGCCTGTTTCATTTTATGTGCGTCGATGTCGGATGTATTTGTGTTGCTTTGCTGTCCAGATGGGCTCGGTGTCGCTTTTACGTCTTGACAATCATGGAACTGGTGGTGGTGACAGGCTTGGTGTGCACTTGTGTTCATATTCATATTCGTGCACTTGTCTTGTTCCTATCCTATTAATGTCATCCTCTTCACCTTGATCTGTTTTGTGTTGTGCACATTTGCTTTTCGTTCATGGCTTTTAACGCAATTGTATTTTCCATCATGTATCTGAGCTTAATGTGTGCTACTGGATTTTTGTGAGAATATGATGTAATGTCGGTAGATAATAGGTTCTTTTGTGCTGTGTGTTGTTTATTTTACTTCGCATGTGTAACTTCCCTACTCAAATTGTTGACACCTCTTTCCTCTTGCAGGTGTTTCTTTGCTCGATGCACATGTATTATTGCACTGGCTATATTACTAATCTAGTTCCCTTTTTGTTTACTTTAGCCTGTAAATATCAACTATTCTTGTACTTGATTAGACCGTAAATTTTTAATTTAAAATACATTTTTATACCTTTCTTGAGTAAAGTGGAAGACTATCCAAAATACTAATTATACATTGGAAACTTGCAGGGCACGTGAGACCGCCATAGTTCGCTTGGCAGAACAAGGTAGGATTTGTTTTGTGCAAATGGCATTGGAAGGGTCTCTCTAAAAAGGGCAGCCGTGTACCTCGACGCTCACCCAAAGAAACAGTATTCTTGAAAGTGGAACCAGTGCTGCTGGCTCTGTGGGCAAGAAAGCACTGCAGCCAACATCTAAATGAAGGTTGGGGTTTGCAAGAAAGCTGCAGCTGTCCATTTGCGGTGGCTATTCTACTACCACCAACACCTCTTACAGAGTCCCTAAATATCCTAAATCTTTAGATGTTATATTACTGAAAATCACCCTACAGTTAAAATTCATTCCAGCAGACTTCACTGTTGATTATAATGTGCCATTGACCTGCAGAGTACCTGCCTAAACAATGCTAAGAAAGCTGCAGATGTATTTCCTTTCTCGAATTCAACCTCCTGCTTCATTTTCTCCTATATTTCAGACCTTATCATTGCATTTCTTTCCTGTCCAGCTACCTTACCAGTGGGTTGATTTTCAAAAAGATCAGGAGCATGCATTCATTATATTTAATTATGAGAGTACTTTATTGTGCTTCGGTTAAAGTGTTAATTTAATGTTGACAATCAAAGCTAAGAGGTTGACTACGGGGCAGTGATTAGAGAATTCCCAGCAGAATATCCGTTTAGCCTGTGTGAAACTCTGGTCACTAATGAGGCCCTCATGCATATGGAAGAGTTTTTTTTACAGTCAAACAAAGGGCAATCAGTGCATTGTTAATTCAATCCCTGCCTTTTATTATTAAAATGCCATGTTAACAATGCACACTACATTACACGTGGATGTGTTCAGGATTTTGAATGCAGAACTCATAATTCATTCCTACATTGAGAACCGTTCTTTTACCCAGGGGACACTGATCAACCTCTGCAATGAGTTGTTTGGGGATGAGGTAAAACACATTCGAATTTGTTGCAACTGCTTAATCAAAAGATGAGACAGAAACAGTATCCCTTTGTTATTGCATGTGCATTGTTGTTGGGCATTATGGCAACTGCTGCTAAGATTTGAGACACAAGAACCGAGGGGCAGATTTACAAGCCCCTTGCTACAAATTTGCGCCACTATTGCGTCACTTTTGTGACACAGTGGCATTGTAAAAAATGCGGCAATTTACAATGTGACGCACCTGCGTCAGGTATAATGTATGCACAGTGGGCATTCCCACGCAGAAAAACCTAGTAAAATTGACGCAGTGAATTCTATCAGAATTCAATGCGCCAATTCTAGGATGCAAATACATCAGAACCTTACGCCTGCCTCATGGCCGGCATTAGGGTGAAGCAGAGCCCTCCCCCTGCATTGCTAGAGTTGCATCACGCTTCCGACACAACTCCAGCAACGCGTCATTTTTGCGGCATCAGATACATCAGTAAAACTGACATATCTGTCATTACTTGCGACATGATGTGTCGTACAATAAATATGATGCATTCATCATGTCGCAAGAAGGGCACAATGAAAAGTGACATATCGCTGTTTTCACGCAGCGATGCGTCACTTTTCATAAATGAGGCCCCACATATTGATGCACTTACTGTTGCTTTTTTAGAAGAAACAAAGTACTGTCTTCTTTTATATTTAACAAAGTATGATCACCCAAAATATTTATTGATGGCAAGTAGATAGAACAAAACCCATATTCAATATCACAATTTCTGTTTTCACATCTTTCCTCTCCTAGTTGCTTACATGCTAGCCTCTCCTTCCTACAGGTACACCAGTTGCCCACTCCTACATCCACTTTTTTTTTTTTTAAAGTAGCAAAGCAGGTGTTCCTTTTTTATTTCTGTGTAGATAGAACAAAACACAATGTGCATCACAGATGATTAACTTAGACCTAAAGAAAAATATGATTTCCTTCTTCAGGACATTAATTAATAAAGGTTATTTGGCAATCAGTTTTGGCTGAGTTTAGATTCGTATTAACCTATGCCACTTGGCAACTTGAGCTTTACCGCCTTGTTAAACAAAGAATTTAGGCTGTACAACCCGGCCATCCAGATAAAGGGTCACAGGTTAAGGGTATTGCCTGTTTGGGCGTTTAGTGCATGTGAAGGGCACTAAACTCTTCTAAGAGACCTAAAGGCAAGCATTCACTCACCACTACAATAATACTTTTGTACTTAATGGCACGGAAATTCATTTTAATAAAAGCTGATTCTTAAGGCATTTGATTTGTTAATCAATTTTTATTAATCCAAAAATAGAAGTTACGGTTATGTGATGGACTTGCGTTGATTTAAGCACAGTAATGGGAACACGTGTTAAAAGCTGCTAAAATTCAAAGCAGTAACAGCAGCATTACACAGTGCTTATATTTAGGGTTTATCAGCTTTATATTATTTGCCCCCTAAGAGAATCAATATCTTGTTTCAAATCTATCAACCTCGCACACCAAGGTAACAGCCCTGTTACCTCCTCCGTTTATCATAAAGGGTAATTGTTGGAACCAAACTTTGTCAGGTCACCTATGGTAGCCTGGCCTAGGGTAAGACACAATCATTAGAGGCACATGTGTAAAGGTTGCAAACCACCCAGCAATAAATTAACGCAATTTCACTCAAAAAGGACGCTACACCAATGTTGGAAAAATACGAGCTTGTTTATAAAAATAGTATTTGCTCTTTTATCTTTTAGAAATCACAGTTTAGTACATTACAGTTTGTCTTGAAAATAATAATAATACTTTTAAAGCTGCTAAATCATATCATCACCCAGCATCAACAGTACATTACATTACATTAGACTCCAAACTTTACTGACTTTGACTTCTCTGAAGTGCTTATACCTTTACCCCCCCTCTGTACCTTTAACCACAAAGAGGGTGCACACCCAGTGAGAAGTGTAGGAAATACACAAGTTCTATGTTTTCACCAGTAACTTCTATGAGGATCTTATAATTTTCCTTAGACCAAAGGTACTCTCAACACCACATTGGCAGTTGCTTTTACTCCCAGGTTCTGATTAAGTGGCTTCTTTTCCCTGGACTGGCAATTGTTTAGGTTTGCGCCATCAAGCTACTCCCCACCTCATGGAACACAGTGGAAGGAAAAACGAACAGTGAGCCGGGGCACTTTTCATATGCACTAGAACTAATTTTCCCCAGAAGGGGAAGACCTTTTCTTGAACCCCACTCCTCTAACTCACAAGGTGATTAATCCCTGGGAGTGCTCAGTTTTCCCCTTCACCCACTCACTCCTTACTGTCTTGCGGGGGCTGTACTGCCCGAGTCTTCAGGTATCTGGGCTGACAGACGGCTCTTTAGAGGTCCCAGCCGGCAGCTGTCGAGTCCGCTACTTCCCGCCCAGCCAGCTGCTCAACTTGGTGCTGGCGCGGGGAGAAGCGGTAATGCCAATTCCCCTCTTCCCAGGGACGATTGAAGTCTTTCCGCCTCCTCAGCCACTCGCTCTCTGGGCTGGCGCAGGCAGGGCGTGCCTCCGCTGACAGGAGCCGCTCTATACCGTGCCCTCGTTTCCGGCCGACTCCTCCTCTCAGAGCCCGTCGGCTCCACCGGTCATGCGCAGGGGTGCAGTGTCTCCTCAGCGGAGATCGCGCTCTACTGACGGCGCCTCCCCTTCCGCTCCTCTCACTCCGGGACCGGGGAAAAACACACAGGGCTGCTCCTGCAATAAGCGACTTCCTCGCTTCACCTCTCCCCTCTCCACGGTAGCGGTGGCCACAGCTCCACTCCTGCACTGCTCACCACGCGCGGGTTCGGGGGTAGACCGGTTCAGCCTCACCTCGCTTCCGCTCCCTCAGCGCTGGCTCCTCTCCACAGCCAGAAATCGGCCACAGCAAGTAAGAGATGACACTCTGTGGGATTTTGTTAATAGGGGGAAGCCACGGCAACCGGAGACATAATTCGATTGACGAGCTGAACAAGGGGGGGGCACCAAGATTAACCCCTCCTCTACTGGACAACTCTCAGCATTAGTCTCTCTAAAGTCCCTCTACTGGGCAGAGGACTGCGCTCCGCAGCGCTGCAGTCTCCTTCTCCTTTTCACACCCCTGTATTTCTAGACTAGGGGTTGGTCAGGCGCCCAGGGTCTCCAGCCATCCAAAGCAGCAGGGTCAGGACAAATAACCCAAGGGAGGAAGGGTGGTGAATCAATAGGTCAACCCTTTGACTATCCTACCCCCACCTTCAGCTACAGCCTGTCCTCCAGATGACTCTCTCTAGTAAGACAAAATGGCTGACCAGCATTCCGCCTTTTATAGGCTGACCCTCAGAGGTCCAGAAGGGACCAGAAGGTTCTGGAATGCCCTACTCTATCCTATGGGACAGATTCTAGGTTTGTCAGTTGGGACAGTTGGTAGCCACCATTTTGTGACTCCAACTATTTTCCTATCAGGAAAGGCCTCTAGGCCTGAGGTAAAAAACGATGAGGGTGTAAGAACACCTATCCCCTTGACCAACACCTTGAAAAAGCTAGTGGACACAAAAATTAATAAAGGCATGAGGGGCAAAAAGGGGACAAAATAAAGAATAAATTGGAGGGACTACGCAAAAAAATCAGACAGGTCTAACACGCGTCCCCCCCAGCTGAAAGTGGGGAGAACTACCCAACCCCTTGGGAGTCCTCATCACTAAGGCGGAAATACCTGGAGAGACCGTCTGCATTGGCGTGGTCAACTCCAGGTCGATGTTCCACCCAGAAGTCCATTCCCTGTAGGGAGATGGACCACCTCAACAGCTTGGGATTCTCCCCCTTCATCTGCATTAGCCAACGAAGGGGTCGGTGGTCAGTCTGAACCAGGAAGTGCGAGCCAAACAGGTATGGCCGCAGCTTCTTCAGAGCCCACACCACCGCAAAAGCTTCCCTCTCAATTGCACTCCACTTCTGTTCCCCGGGAAGCAGTCTCCTGGATAGGAAGACCACAGGCTGATCCAGGCCCTCTTCATTTAGTTGCGATAACACTGCCCCAATGCCATGTTCTGATGCATCTGTCTGGACAATGAACTCCTTGGAGAAGTCTGGAGCCCTCAGGACTGGTGCTGCACACATTGCCTGCTTCAGTTTCTCAAAAGCTTGCTGACAAGCGTTCGTCCAAACTACCCGTCGAGGTTGTTTCTTGGAGGTGAGCTCTGTGAGGGGCGCTACATTAGTGCCATACCCCTTCACAAAGCGACGGTAGTAGCCTGTGAGGCCCAGGAAAGCTCGGACCTCAGTCTGTGTCTTGGGGGGTTCCCAGGCCATGATTGCCTCAATCTTTGCCTGCAGGGGCTGCACAGTCCCCCTACCCACCAAGTGTCCAAGGTACACAACCGATCCCTGCCCAATCTGGCATTTGCTGGCCTTGATTGTCAGTCCAGCTTGTTTCAGGGCCTGGAGAACTGCTTGCAAATGTTGCAAATGGTCCTCCCAACTGCTACTGAAGACAGCAATGTCATCCAGGTAAGCAGCAGAGAAACTCTCCATTCCAGAGAGGACCTGGTTCACCAGCCGCTGAAATGTGGCAGGGGCATTTTTGAGCCCAAAGGGCATTACACAAAATTGGAAGTGTCCCTCAGGCGTGGAGAAGGCTGACCTTTCCTTTGCTCCATCTGTCAAGGAGATCTGCCAGTACCCTGAAGTGAGGTCAAAGGTACTTAGGTATTGGGCAGCTCCTAGCCGGTCGATTAATTCATCCGCCCTAGGGATCGGATGCGCATCAGTCTTTGTAACTGAGTTCAGTCCCCGGTAATCCACACAGAACCTCAGTTCTGGCGTGGTGCCTGGTGGAGCGGCTTTTGGCACTAGCACCACCGGACTGGACCAAGGGCTGTTGGAAGGTTCTATAACTCCCAGCTCTAGCATCTTGGCAACCTCTCCATGGATGCTAGCCTTCACCTTGTCGGACAGCCGGTAGGTCTTTGACTTCACTGGTGGGCTGTCCCCTGTGTCCACATCATGGGTACACAGGTGAGTCCTTCCCGGGACAAGGGAGAACAACGTAGAGTACTGCTCCAGTATCTGGCGGCAGTCCTCCCGCTGCTCAGGAGCTAGAGTGGGAGAGAGAATCACTCCCTCCACTGACCCATCCTTCTCTTGAGACGAGAACAAATCCGGGAGAGGTTCGCTTTCCGCTTCCTCTTCCCCATCAGTCACCATCATCAAAATGACCTCGGGCCTCTCATGGTGGGGTTTGAGTCGGTTGGCATGCAGCACCCGTAGGGGTTGTCGAGGGGTCTTAAGGTCTACCAGGTATGTGGCCTTACCCTTCTTTTCCAACACTTCAAATGGGCCTGTCCAACGATCCTGGAGGGCACTAAGCTCCCCAGGTTCCATCACCCACACTTTCTGGCCAGGCTCCAATTCCACCTGGTGAGCATTGTGGTCATACCACTCTTTCATGACTGCCTGGCTGGCCTCCAAGTTGTCAGAAGCTTGCTTCCACAACTTCGCCATTTGGCTCCTGAAGGCCAGCATGTAGCTCACCACATCCTGGGGGGGTTTCCTAGGAGACTTCTCCCAACCATCCTTCACCAGGCTGAGAGGACCGCGTACAGGGTGCCCATACAGAAGTTCAAAGGGGCTGAAGCCCACTCCCTTCTGTGGCACTTCCCTGTAAGAGAATAGCAAACAGGGTAGGAGGACGTCCCATTTCCTCCGCAGGCTTTCGGGCAGACTTCTGATCATGCCCTTCAAGGTTTTGTTGAACCTCTCAACCAGTCCATTTGACTGGGGGTGATAAGGAGTGGTGAACCGGTAGGTCACTCCACACTCCTTCCACATTGCCCACATAAAAGCTGACATAAAGTTGGTCCCCCTGTCAGACACAACTTCTTTGGGGAAACCCACTCGGGTAAAGATCCCCATTAGGGCTCTAGCCACTACAGGTGCAGTGACTGTCCTCAGAGGAATTGCCTCTGGGTACCGTGTGGCATGATCCACCAGGACCAGGATGAACCTGTGACCAGCTGTTGTTGGTGGATCTAAAGGCCCTACAATGTCGATGCCCACCCTTTCAAAGGGGGTGCTAACGACTGGGAGTGGTTCCAGGGGAGCCTTCAGCTTCACCCCTGTTTTCCCACTGGCCTGGCAGGATACACATGTCCGACAGTAGGTGTTGGACGCCACTTTCATCTGAGGCCAGTAAAAGTGGAGGACAAGCCGAGCAAAGGTCTTGTCCTGACCTAAGTGTCCTGCCAAGGGTATAGCATGAGCCAATTCCAGCAGAAAGGCTCGGTATTGTTGCGGGACTACCAAGGCCCTTGATGAACCAGGTAAGGGTACCTTGGGTTCACTGTAGAGGAGTCCATCCTCCCAGTAAATATGGTAGTGTCCCGTAACATCACCTGCTGCCTGGGCTTCAGCCTGTCGCCTCAGTCCCTCAAGGGTAGGGCACTCCCTCTGCCCCTTACAGAATTCCTCTCTGGTAGGTCCTCCCTCCACATGCCACTCAGCAGGGATGGGTAAATCCTCCAGAGAGTCTACTTCCCCCTCCACGGACTCCTGGTCCACCACTGCCGGTGGCCGATCTGTCACATGGGGGGTGGAAGCCGAAGCAGGCTCTTCCTGTCTTCGGGTCTGTCCCTTTTTGGCAGCGGGTTGGGCCATTGTTCCAGGCTCCAACCCAGGCAAACTCCCTCTCCGGGCAGTCGCAGACCGTGTGCTCACACAGGCCCAGTCAGGTGTACCCAGCATCGCAGAGTGCGTCCGGTATTCCACCTCTCTCCAAGTGTTGTGCTCCATATCATTTCCCAGCAGACAATCAACTGGCACGGCAGGGCTTACGGCAACTCGAAGTGAACCTGCAACCCCTTCCCACTCAAAGGGAACCTCAGCCACTGGATAGTGGCCCATTCTGCCGTCAGCCATCGCGGCGGGGTGGAGTACATTGGGAATCACCTGCTCTGGAGACACCAGTCGACTTCTCACCATAGTCATACTGGCTCCTGTATCTCTCAGAGCCTCCCCTCTCTGGCCATTGATGGTGACCCATTGCCCATACTTAACAGTATTTAGGGGCACCTGGATCTTTGGAACCATCTCCCGTTCTCCCAGGGACACTAAGGTGACACCCGCCCACTCACCCCCCTTATCTAAGGGCAAATCCTCCCTGAGCGCTACACTAGCTACTCCTGGTGGTTTTCCTCCGGTGGGAGGGGGTGGTCTCCTTGGGCATCTGACATCTCCCTTATAATGTCCAACACCACCACACTCAAAACAGTGGAGAACCCTTGGCTGCTGGCTTTGGCCAGGATTAGGGTTTCTGGGTGGGTTTGCCTTAGGGGTGGAACCTGTTCCCTTTCCTTGGAAATTGTTTTGGGGACTGAGGAAAATCGAATTTTGCCCTGTTATGTGTCCCTACGTGTTCCCCATCATATGTTTTATGTGCATGATCGCTATGCATATTTTCCCCTATGACCGAATAAAGACACATTTATAGTTGCGTCCAACGTTAGTATGTCAGTTATCCAGTCCCCCGTGAAAGCAACGTGAATTAGGCTTTTAGGCCTATGTTGCCAACGTCTTTACATTGTGCACGTTAAATCATCGAGATGCACCCGTTTCTAGGCCTCACAGGGCCCGGACACCAGATTCAAGCCTCAAGTCTCCTGAACCACTCCGAGGAGAGATGCAGCCCCGCCCGCATCCCTGACCCTTCACTTACTTCCTGCCAAGCAGCGCGGTGCCCGGCTTGGCCTAACCTACCTGCCTGCCAAGAATATGGTATGCCTACAGTTATCTGTTCAGCTCTCCGGCTTCACATTCCTAGCTAACGAACCGCATAAACATCTTCATCTATAGTCTAGTCTTCCTGTCTCCATGCAAGTGAATTACTGAATTAATACCCACAGAAGATCCATAGCACACGCAATACATGAAGAAATATATGCATGCACTAGCCCTAGTGACAAGTAGCCTTTGCCCTGATGACTTTTAGATTCAAGCAACATGTACTCCAAACACAAGATATCAGATATGCTATAGGTACAGGTCGTTCTGACATCCCAGACTTTAGTCTCCTCTTCTAGTGCTAGAAGTCAGAGCCCCCAGCTCTCCCCAGTTACACGTCATGACTCGTTTGCGCGCACCAGTAGGTTAAAGGTTCCAGCTGCCCATGAAGCCCCCTCCATGTGTCCACCCACTTATGACACTTCTGTGACGTCTACATCACATGCTTCCGTGCACGCCCTGTGCACGCCTTCTTTTCACGCCCATATGTTCTTATCTTTCGTTTGTCACTTGTTACGCCTACTGTATTCAATGCAACTGTACTGTTTTACTATATATATTGTATGCTGTTAATGAAATGTTGAGATCGAGGTCGAGATTTGTCCCTTCCTGAGCCTTAGCAGGTGATGGAACCCGATGTCCATTGGCTCGAGCCACTTAATTAAAGCCCGTATGACTCAGATACCACGGATTCTGCCTCTTATTTATTGAGCTATCATTTTCAGTTAATGCATAGAAAAATAGTACCGGTAATTATTTATTTATTTACCACATAATGGCGCCCGAATAGGGACTTTCCCCTTCCCCACGCGCCGGCGATGTAACGCAGGCCCCCTGACCCTTCTACAGCCGTGACGGACCCCTACTGTGCACGTGCAGATATTTCTGCTTCGAGTCTCCCTCAGGCCCACGGAGGAGACGGAGACTGCGGTCCGGCATCCAGACGAGGCGGTGAGGAAGGCAGATCGTCCCGACCAGAGCCCAGGCCGAGAGAGCAAGGTCCGAGGTATCCGGAGGCCCACCTGTTTCCGAAGCCCGAGGCGCATGCGTAGTGCGTAGCAGTAACCAGACGTCGTAGCAGTCCAGTCCAGTCCGAGGCCTTCAGTTTTGCTTCCCGGTGAGTACCGTTGCTGGGAACGTATCTAGACGGGTTCATTAATTTGTGCCCGGTCCGACGGGTTTGGGTACACAGATCCAGTCCGACGTGTTCACCTAGGTGGATACGGTATGACGTGTCTCTTTATGAGACCGGTATGTTCTGTACTGTTTTAGCAGTGCATCCAGTAATTCTAGTAAGTCTGTTCTCTGGTATAGCTTCTCGAGAAGTTCCAGTATTATGTTTTCGAAGTATTATGTTTTCAATGTACTAGGTAGTATCTGTTCGAACTGTTATCAATGTGTATTGATGTCGTGGTATGAGTGATTTGTTCGCTATTGCATTACTGTGTTCATTGTGTATTGTGTTCAAGTTCAGGTACGTTCAAATATGCCTCTGTTTTCAAAGTTACGTCGGATAGGGACCAGAAAAACATTACTCGAAGAATCAGTTCCTGTCCCTCCTAGGGACAGTCCCGGACATTTCATGTATCATAAACATGGCTTAGATGCCATACTGTATCTAGATTTATGGGTGGATTATACCAAGGATCTCGAAGAGAAATATAGATGGCCTGTTTCAGGAACATGGGATGCCGAGTGCATCATGAGAGTAGAGGAAGCATTATGGAAAAAGAAAGCCAGACAATCCCAGAAAGATGCCATAGAATTGTGGCGTAAAGAATCGCATAAAAGAACAGAAAAAGAATTCAGAAAAGCAGAATTAAGTAGGGAATCCTCAGAAAAAGCCCAAGAAAGGGAACTACTAGAACAAGGTGAACGAGTTAGAGCAGAGCAGTCAGACAGACAAAGAAATTCCCTTATTAAAGGTATGTATCCCCTTCTCGCCGAGGGTTTGCCTAAGGCGACCCCGGAAACACCCCGTAATTTGCCGCCACCATTAGCTCCGACTAAGCTACGTCATAAACAGACTGCAGCTGAGATCTTTCTTTCTTCCTATTTAGACGATACTGTTCCAGAATATGCTAATACGAATTCTACCCCGCCTGTTCAACCTCAGCCCCCTGTTAATAATGTAATTACTGTGCCTCCAGCTGTTGGTCCCGGGAATCCTGTTAATGTGCCAGTACCCCAGGACCAACCCACATTACGTACTCCTACTTTACCAGTTACATTACCAGCAGCTGCACATTCAGTATTAATTGACGATTCTAGTTCAGGAGGAGCAGGGGGAGGTATTCCTATCACCCCGCCTCAAACAAAACGACTGACGCTCAGAGACGCAGCATTACAGCGCACGCCAAAGGTGGCTACGTACGAAGCCCTCAAAAGGTACCTTACTGATTGTAGATATGACCCAGTGCCAGGCGAGGATCACATGATATTATATTCCGTGCGTTTACGGCGAGTTGCAAACTTTTTGATTACCATATCAGATATGAAAGAACATTTAGACAGAATATATCATTTCATCCGAACAGGGGAGAAACCAGAAAGTATTCACGAAGCTATGACACACAGGAAAGTCGAGACTCAAGGCATGATTTTGCAATTTTTAATAAATTGTTTAATAAGAGAACAGGATCATCCTGATAAAAACAAAGACGAGATGAAGGTCCTGACAAGATGGAGTGACAATATAGCAGAAGGAAAACACAGTAAACAAAATTGTATAGAAACCATGTACAGAAAGATTCGTAAAGAAATTCTAGACATACACGAAAGGGAGAAAGCAAGGAGAGTAGCCGAGAATGAGAATAATACTTCAGACGAAGAAGTAGACTCCGAGAATCCAAACAGAATAGCGTACTTAGGTAGGACGAGACCTTTTGATAGACACACACGCCTAGAGTGCAAGAAAAGTTTTCTTCCTCCTGTACCAGAACAGTGTTCTCTTGAACATTTATTCCAAATTACCGATAAAGTTCTGAAACAGAGAATAGGTTACAGTGAGCTTAGTACCATGCATGAACAGGAACTAGCCCGATCAGCAGTTCGATGGACTAGTGATTCTAGCACGTTTCCAGACGAAATAGTGGCCCAAATGTTTCTGAAATTTTCCCCAGGCGAACAGCGACTGGTGGGTATGTACATGATCCAGCATCTCATTACACTGTACGAGGATCAACACTCAGATCCAGGTCCTTTATATAATGTATTGGACGAGTTACTCCTAAACCGATGGAAAGGTCTAGGTACCGATTTGATTAATGTCATTTTAGAACAACGTCACAAATACAGAACGTTCCTAACTCCACATTTTGTTCCTGTTCCACCCCCATTCTACATAGATAGACAGAATCCTTTGCGAGAAGTGCATCCTGTTAAGGGAACGGGGGGTGAGCTCGAACGAGTATTTGTTTACACCCCTATAACGAAAATAGAACTACTAGAAATGAAAAAGTTAGTGCCCTGTCACGATAAAGATCCAGCAGGGTTCCACCGTGAATTAAAAAACATGCTCTGTATGGGAGAATACACGTATCCTGATATCATCAAAATGTTAAAGGTCCTGCTGCCTGCGGGCATATATGAAAAACTCAAAGAGAAAGAATGGGAGGTGGGAGAGAAAAAGATTGAATGGACAGCGTTAGAGAACGAAGATAACACACGAGTTCCAGGTACTGGTCTCGGGGATAAAGTCAAAGAGTTGCCCGAACTGTTAATACAAGTCTTGCCAAGATTACTAGCCACAAAAAAGGAAGACTGGGATGCCATCTCAGCCTGTAAACAGAAACAAGACGAAGACACTAGTGATTTCTATTCTAGATTTGAGAAATGTTTCATTATTAATAGCGGCTTGAAAACAAGTAGTGAGTCGTATCCCCATCTCTTTGTTACCAAACTAGTTGAGAATTCTTTACCACAAGTTAAAAATCGAGTACTGAAAGTCGAGAGTACCTGGCAAGCTAATACCCCGTCTCAAATGCTACAGATGTTGCAGTACCACCAGAACCGAATCAGGGAAGAGCAAGAACACGAAAGGAGACGTATGAAAGACACGAAAATGAAAGTACTAGTTGCACAGTCTGTTCCAGCAAATAGTCAAAAGAGGGGTACGAATCAAACTAGTCATTCTGCAGCTCTCGTTAAAGGGACATGCAATTACTGTAAACAGCCAGGTCATTATATAAACGAATGTGCTGTTCTGAAACACAACATAGCTACTGGTAAGACGAAAGAGAGACCGCGTCCTCCTAGACAGGAATATGTCCCGCAGAATACGCAGCCACCGCAGAACGCACAACAGACAGTTACAGTACCGCAGCCTATAGCTGCCACACAACACGTTACACAACAGATGTACCAGTACGCACAGTCAGATTACCCAGAATATCAGCAGTATTCATGAAACAGCCTAGAGAGGGAGGTTGGCTTGCCTCTCATTGAGGTTCCTGTAGATCAAGAGGGGCCCTATGTACACAGTCAAGTATTAGGGAAAGACAGAAAGTTTCTGATTGATACAGGGGCAAGTAGGACTACCATCAGTCATGACGAGGTTCCAGGGGCTCCACTCTCAGGCTCAAGAAATGTTTCCCTGGGATTTTCAGGAAAGCCTATTGTTAATGAAATATCGAAACCAGTTTCCTTAGAAGTTGGTCCATTGTCCCGAACTACAGACTTATTACTTACGAAATCATGTCCTGAAAACTTACTTGGTATTAAAACATTGAAAGAATTAGGTGCAGTAATCTGTTGTTCTCCGGAAGGAGTGAGATTGTTTTTACGTGATTTTAAAGGACATTATGTGTTAAGAGATTTTCATCCAAGATTATTGAATGTACCACAGCATTTATGGGCGCAAGGTCCAACTGATGTAGGTTGTATGCACATTACACCATATCGTGTCACCCTGAAACAAGGAGTTGTATTACCACGAATCCGACAATACAAGTTACCACCTGAGGCTGTAGCAGCCTTATCGAAAATTATTGACGAGCTCATCGCTCAAGGAGTAGTTGTAGAAACTGACTCCAATGTATGTAATTCTCCTATCATTCCGATTCTAAATCGTACTGACCCAAATGCACCTCCAGTTTATCGATTAGTGATTGACCTTCGAGAACTTAATGAATGTATCATACCCCAGTACCCTGTAGTTCCAGATATCTCTTCCCTATTGACTGCCATTGATTCCGAAGCTATGTTCTTTACTGTTATTGATCTCAAGAACGCTTTCTTTAGTGTCCCCATCCATCCAGACAGCCAGTTCCTTTTCGGATTCTGTTTAAATGGAAGAAGCTATAAATTCACACGTGCACCTCAAGGTTTTACAGAAAGTCCTAGTATTTACAGTCAAGCACTGAAACGACAACTAGACAGCATTCACATGCCAACTGACACTGCCCTGCTCCAGTATGTCGATGATCTATTGATCACAGCCCGTACAGAACGTGACTGCGAACGTGCGTCACTGACAGTCTTGTATTTCCTGGCAGAGATGGGGCACAAGGTGTCCCCTTCGAAACTGCAATTCTGTGTCCAGCAAGTGGTATACCTTGGACACTTGCTGTCCAAGTGGGGTAGACAGTTGACACCTGACCGTATCCAGTTAATAGCACATCTTCCACAGCCCAAGACACAGAAGGAGGTACGAGCTTTTATCGGCCTCACTTCTTACTGCAGACAATGGATCCCTCAGTACGCATATCTAGCCAAGCCACTGATACAGTTAACAACACAGGAGGCAGCGACATCGACTGTCCTCCCTTGGACCCAGGAACATACACTTGTTTTCAATGAGTTAAAGAAAGATTTATGTAATGCACCTGTGTTAGCGACACCAAACTATAGTAAACCTTTTACACTTTTTGTTACTGAACGTGATGGTACAGCATTATCTGTTCTCACACAAGATCAAGCAGGACAACACAAGCCTTGTGCTTATATTTCTAGCACATTAGATCCAGTAGCCCAGGCTTTGCCTGCGTGCCTCAAGTCAGTTGCAGCCACAGCTCTAGCTATCAGACAAAGTGATTCCATAGTGTTAGGACACTCCCTGACAGTACAAGTTCCACACTCAGTGGAAGTTCTTTTAAACCGAACACAGACTCAGCACTTGACAATTGCACGATTAACAGGATATGAACTGACACTGTTCCAGCCACACATAGAAATCAGACGCTGCAACATATTAAATCCTGCTACACTGTTACCCTCGATAACCTCAAACCCTGCAACACATGATTGTGTGGAAGTCATTAACACCATGACGAAGCCAAGACAAGACTTGACGGACATTGCATTACCTGATCCAGACCTGACACTTTATGTGGATGGTTCATGTATGAGAACAAGTACTGGAGAGTTAGTCGCCGCATATGCAGTGACTACTGACACTGGAGTCATAGAAACACATCGTATTGACACCCTGTCTGCTCAAGCAGCAGAGCTCATCGCTCTGACCCAAGCTTGTATACGAGCCAAGAACCTAAAAGTAAACATATATACAGATTCACGTTATGCATTCGGAGTCGTTCACGACTTTAGAGTCCTTTGGCAAGAAAGAGGTTTCATGACCTCTCATGGAGCCAAGATTCAGCATGGCCCCCTCATTCAAGCTCTTTTAGAAGCAATACATTTACCGACAGCTATTGCCATTATGAAGTGCAAAGCACATACGAAAGCCACTGACACCATTTCCCAGGGTAACGACCTGGCAGATCGAACAGCCAAGCTTACAGCTCAGACTCCAGACATTCCAGTTAACATGACAAAGACAGACGTTCCAGTCCAGACGACTTGTATGACAGTTAAGGACCCTACACAAGACGTACTAGACATACAGACACATGCTATGCCAGACGAAATCAAGAAATGGTCTGAACAAGGAGGGGTCCAGACAGATCAGGGATGGTTGACGAAGGGAAAAGCCACATGGTTTCTCCCCGACTCTATGGTTCAAGTCATTATTAACACAGCACATAGTCCAGCACATTTAGGAGAAAAAGCCATGTTAGACAGCATCCAGAACCTCTGGTTTAACAAGCATTTACGAGCAGCAGCGAAGCAGAAAGTGCGTACCTGCATGATCTGTTGTCAGTTCAATCCAGGTAAAGGTGTCCCCGTGGAACAAGGTGGATTCCATCCTCCTGACCACCCTTTTGAAGTCCTCCAGATGGATTATATCCAGATGGACCGATGTCGAGGCTTCAAGTATGTCCTCGTAGTTGTATGCGCCTTGTCCAGATGGACAGAAGCATATCCAGTCCCAGATTACACTGCCGCGACCACTGCCAGGCAGTTGGTACGTGAGTTCTTCCCACGCGATGGTTTGCCCAGGGTCGTGTATTCAGATAACGGACAGCCATTCTCGTCCGAACTCATGAAACAGGTATCACTTCTGTTAGGGTACCAGTGGAAATTCCATTGCGTACGACATCCCGAGGCAGCTGGCCTCGTCGAGAGACATAATCAAACTCTGAAAATACGAATAGCGGAGGTCTGTGCCGAAAAAGGTGTAGATTGGATGGTAGCCCTGCCGGTTGCCCTCTTCTATATGAGAATGGTCGCTCACTCCCGATCGGGTTTGTCACCTTACGAAGTAGTGTTTGGTCGTCCCCCAAACCTGTGGGGTACACCTATGCCTCGTAAAATCACCGATGTTGACAGTAATATGCTGACAGATTACCTAGCTTCCTTGATGTCTGCACTACTCTCTTGTCGTTCACAGGTCGCGGCTGCCTTTCCAGACAACACCCAGGTGAAACCGCACGAGGTCGTTCCAGGTGACCTTGTTCTGATTCGCAACTTCGATCGTTCAAGCCCTCTGGAGCCCCGCTGGAAGGAGCCGAAACTTGTTTTGATGACCACAAGGACCGCCGTAAAGCTAGAAGGACTGGCTGGCTCCACTCCAGTCACATCAAGCGTTTCCATGGACTCCGTCCAAAGACTTTTTTCAAGGACTGCCCCGATACTGACTCTAAACTTCCCCTGTTAGAGAAAACTCCGCAGCAGGAGTATAAACTTAAATTGAGGTCTAGTAAGTCAGACAGCGTTTAATTGTTTAAGTCCCTCTCGGGTGAAGCGGTTAGACAGGTTCCTGACATGTATAAGATAGACCCACATAGTGAGAGAGATAGACGAAACTCCAAGAAAATGAGATACTGTAAAAGTCTGCGAAGCAGATGTGTCGTTACATTATTGTTTATGTTATTTCTGAGTCTTACGATCACATGTATAAGTTATATGCTACATGTATTTTTTCCTCCTCTTGGTTCGCATGTACACCTTTCCTCTAATGATACTGTAGAGCATACATTTAGTGAACTACCACCTCACGAGTTATCCTACCGACTTGCAATGCGCAACAATACTTTTATTCGTATGTTACACTATTCGCACCAGACCAGCAATGCCACTAATTGTTGGGTGTGTGGTCGACTCCCCCCTTACCAGACACCGAAGGGAGTTCTGCCACTCTTTCCCTATCCGTTTTCACACAATGGTTCGTGTGGAGCATGGTTCACATTAACGTCATCCTTAGACGATAAGTCCCTTCTGAATACAGTCATGAATGAATCCTGTTTCCCAGACAAGGCAGGTCTTTCCCATAGGACAGGGTTAGATCTAGAAAATGAAGTATATGATCTAGGTAACTTTTCCTCCAACCTCATGGTTTTGAATGTTCAGTCCGAGACCACTCCAGAATTGCCTTCTATAACAGTCCTACCAGTGAAAGGCGAATTATGTGTCAGAAAGAATGGTTCAGTACATCTAGGACACAGTGATTGTACTACTATGGTCGAGTATAGTGACAGTGGGAAATCTACTTTCAAAGCCTCACGTCATTCTTATTTTATATGTGGTCAGACCGCATATGTACGTCTGCCCCTAGATTGGGACGGAACATGTTACATTGCCTTCCTACTGCCACCAGTTTTCCTAGCCCCATCCGATTATCACAGAAATACACATCTAGTACACGTCAGACATAGAAGGGAGATTGAGTCCCCAATTGTCGATCAGACTGAAACTGCATTAGAACAGTATACAGATTTCAATAAAGGTTTCTTCTTCTTCATAGGTCCTGTCCAGAATAGTAAATTAATACGCAGGTTAACCAGAACCCTTGAAGCAGTAGTGAATGAGACTACTTCCGCCCTAGGTAACTTAACAGAAGAGCAGTCTGCTATGAGATTTGTTGTTCTTCAGAACCGCCTTGTTCTTGACGTCATACTGGCCGATAGGGGCGGAGCTTGTAGAGTCATCGGATCTAGTTGTTGCGTTTTCATTCCTAATAACGCACCGTCTGTGTATTCAGCAATAACTAGACTTCATAAAATGGCCCATCAGCTACACCAGAATCCAGGCACCTGGACATGGTCCGGTTGGCTCTGGAGTATAATATCTGCCTGGGGATGGAAAGTACTGTCATTCCTAGGAGTAGTAGTAATGATCATATTCAGTTGTTGTCTCTGTTTACAATGTGGCCCGGCGATTTGCGGCTTGTGCGCTACATCTTGTATTCCACGTCCACGATCCCATTCCCAAAAGATAAAAGACGAGCAAATGATGCTGTATGAACAGATAGATGGTATTATGAATATTGATGTTTCCTGAAGGGAACGTAGGGAACAAGGACGGAATGAGGAAAATCGAATTTTGCCCTGTTATGTGTCCCTACGTGTTCCCCATCATATATTATATGTGCATGATCGCTATGCATATTTTCCCCTATGACCGAATAAAGACGCATTTATAGTTGCGTCCAACGTTAGTATGTCAGTTATCCAGTGCCCCGTGAAAGCAACGTGAATTAGGCTTTTAGGCCTATGTTGCCAACGTCTTTACATTGTGCACGTTAAATCATCGAGATGCACCTGTTTCTAGGCCTCACAGGGCCCGGACACCAGATTCAAGCCTCAAGTCTCCTGAACCACTCCGAGGAGAGATGCAGCCCCGCCCGCATCCCTGACCCTTCACTTACTTCCTGCCAAGCAGCGCGGTGCCCGGCTTGGCCTAACCTACCTGCCTGCCAAGAATATGTTATGCCTACAGTTATCTGTTCAGCTCTCCGGCTTCACATTCCTAGCTAACGAACCGCATAAACATCTTCATCTATAGTCTAGTCTTCCTGTCTCCATGCAAGTGAATTACTGAATTAATACCCACAGAAGATCCATAGCACACGCAATACATGAAGAAATATATGCATGCACTAGCCCTAGTGACAAGTAGCCTTTGCCCTGATGACTTTTAGATTCAAGCAACATGTACTCCAAACACAAGATATCAGATATGCTATAGGTACAGGTCGTTCTGACATCCCAGACTTTAGTCTCCTCTTCTAGTGCTAGAAGTCAGAGCCCCCAGCTCTCCCCAGTTACACGTCATGACTCGTTTGCGCGCACCAGTAGGTTAAAGGTTCCAGCTGCCCATGAAGCCCCCTCCATGTGTCCACCCACTTATGACACTTCTGTGACGTCTACATCACATGCTTCCGTGCACGCCCTGTGCACGCCTTCTTTTCACGCCCATATGTTCTTATCTTTCGTTTGTCACTTGTTACGCCTACTGTATTCAATGCAACTGTACTGTTTTACTATATATATTGTATGCTGTTAATGAAATGTTGAGATCGAGGTCGAGATTTGTCCCTTCCTGAGCCTTAGCAGGTGATGGAACACGATGTCCAGTGGCTCGAGCCACTTAATTAAAGCCCGTATGACTCAGATACCACGGATTCTGCCTCTTATTTATTGAGCTATCATTTTCAGTTAATGCATAGAAAAATAGTACCGGTAATTATTTATTTATTTACCACAGGACCTTTAGAGAACTCCCTCTTTTTGTCTCCCCCCTCCTTCTTCTGGGGGACGCCCTGTCCGGCCTTTTGAGAATCCCCTCCAGTCCTCTTTGAGGACACCCGGGTACTTGCCCAGATGTCCGCCTCCTCTGCAAGCTTCCGGGGATTGGTCAGCTTGCTATCCACCAGGTGTTGGCGCAGCTCGGGAAAACATTTCTCGAGGAGGTGCTCTTTCAAAAATAGATCATACAGCCCCTCATAATCCTTCACCTCACTGCCCTTGACCCAGCCCTCTAACGCCTTTCTTGCGTAATCAAGGAAGTCCACCCAGTTCTGGGTGCTCAACTTGTGGCTCCCCCTGAACTTCTGACGGTACCTTTCTGGGGTAAGCCCAAACTTCCTTACCAATGCTAGCTTCATGGTGGGGTAGTTGGTTTGCTCCTCTGGTTCCAGGGCCAGCAAGGTGTCCCGACCAGCGGGAGGCATGTACCTATACAAACCACCCCCCCAGTGCTTCTCCTGCACCCCATGGGCTCTTAAGGAGACCTCATAGGCAGCCAACCACTTGGCTATGTCATCTCCCTGACTAAAGCTGGCAATGAGATCTTTTGGTAAATAGGGTCTGGACTCCCTGGCTGGTTCTTTGGATTCGCTGCCACCATTTATTACAGGAGAGGGCCCCCGTTGCAGAGCCTGGAGTTCCAACTCTTTCAACCTGAACTCATGAACCACCCTCTTTTCTTCCTTCTCCTGCTCCAGCTTAGCCAAATCCCATTTTAATTTCCTCTTTTCCCTCCTGTCAGCGAGCTCTGCTTCGGTTAAGCCTCCCCCGGAGACACTACTGCTTTTCCTGGAGTAGGACACTGGTCCTGGGAGTAGGTTTTCCCCCTCTAAGTGGAATAATCCTTCTATCTCCACAACCGTGTCCCGGTCTGTCCCTTCATCCTCCTCCTTTCCTTCTTTGTGTGCCTCCACCCAAGCCCTTAGACTGGTCTGGAGTTCCCCCTTCCTGGCACCATGCTTAAAAAATACCCCCATTTTCTGGTAGAAATCTTTCAGCTGAGCCACAGAATAGGTGTCTAGGTTTTCTAGTGCAAACTCCATTTTACAATAGGCAATACCAAGTTATACACACCAGGAAATTTGAGTTGCAAGGGCAACCTGAAGCTACCTCCACCCCACCACCAGGAACAAATTTTGAAAAACAAAAGGACAAATTAGGAGGGCCGCTAGGAGAGAACTCCTGGTGTAGGCTAGTGAATTACGTTCAATTACTACTGAGTAGCTGCAACCACAGTCAGGATCCCACCGCTAGACACCAACTTGTTGGAACCAAACTTTGTCAGGTCACCTAGGGTAGCCTGGCCTAGGGTAAGACACAATCATTAGAGGCACATGTGTAAAGGTTGCAAACCACCCAGCAATAAATTAACGCAATTTCACTCAAAAAGGACGCTACACCAATGTTGGAAAAATACGAGCTTGTTTATAAAAATAGTATTTGCTCTTTTATCTTTTAAAAATCACAGTTTAGTACATTACAGTTTGTCTTGAAAATAATAATAATACTTTTAAAGCTGCTAAATCATATCATCACCCAGCATCAACAGTACATTACATTACATTAGACTCCAAACTTTACTGACTTTGACTTCTCTGAAGTGCTTATACCTTTACCCCCCCCCTCTGTACCTTTAACCACAAAGAGGGTGCACACCCAGTGAGAAGTGTAGGAAATACACAAGTTCTATGTTTCCACCAGTAACTTCTATGAGGATCTTATAATTTTCCTTAGACCAAAGGTACTCTCAACACCACATTGGCAGTTGCTTTTACTCCCAGGTTCTGATTAAGTGGCTTCTTTTCCCTGGACTGGCAATTGTTTAGGTTTGCGCCATCAAGCTACTCCACACCTCATGGAACACAGTGGAAGGAAAAACAAACAGTGAGCCGGGGCACTTTTCATATGCACTAGAACTAATTTTCCCCAGAAGGGGAAGACCTTTTCTTGAACCCCACTCCTCTAACTCACAAGGTGATTAATCCCTGTGAGTGCTCAGTTTTCCCCTTCACCCACTCACTCCTTACTGTCTTGTGGGGGCTGTACTGCCCGAGTCTTCAGGTATCTGGGCTGACAGACGGCTCTTTAGAGGTCCCAGCTGGCAGCTGTCTAGTCCGCTACTTCCCGCCCAGCCAGCTGCTCAACTCGGTGCTGGCGCGGGGAGAAGCGGTAATGTCAATTCCCCTCTTCCCAGGGATGATTGAAGTCTTTCCGCCTCCTCAGCCCCTCGCTCTCTGGGCTGGCGCAGGCAGGGCGCGCCTCCGCTGACAGGAGCTGCTCTATACCGTGCCCTCGTTTCCGGCCGACTCCTCCTCTCAGAGCCCGTCGGCTCCACCGGTCATGCGCAGGGGTGCAGTGTCTCCTCAGCGGAGATCGCGCTCTACTGACGGCGCCTCCCCTTCCGCTCCTCTCACTCCGGGACCGGGGAAAAACACACAGGGCTGCTCCTGCAATAAGCGACTTCCTCGCTTCACCTCTCCCCTCTCCACGGTACCGGTGGCCACAGCTCCGCTCCTGCGCTGCTCACCGCGCGCGGGTTCGGGGGTAGACCGGTTCAGCCTCACCTCGCTTCCGCTCCCTCAGCGCTGGCTCCTCTCCACAGCCAGAAATCGGCCACAGCAAGTAAGAGATGACACTCTGTGGGATTTTTTTACTAGGGGGAAGCCACGGCAACCGGAGACATAATTCGATTGACGAGCTGAACAAGGGGGGGGGCACCAAGATTAACCCCTCCTCTACTGGACAACTCTCAGCATTAGTCTCTCTAAAGTCCCTCTACTGGGCAGAGGACTGCGCTCCGCAGCGCTGCAGTCTCCTTCTCCTTTTCACACCCCTGTATTTCTAGACTAGGGGTTGGTCAGGCGCCCAGGGTCTCCAGCCATCCAAAGCAGCAGGGTCAGGACAAATAACCCAAGGGAGGAAGGGTGGTGAATCAATAGGTCAACCCTTTGACTATCCTACCCCCACCTTCAGCTACAGCCTGTCCTCCAGATGACTCTCTCTAGTAAGACAAAATGGCTGACCAGCATTCCGCCTTTTATAGGCTGACCCTCAGAGGTCCAGAAGGGACCAGAAGGTTCTGGAATGCCCTACTCTATCCTATGGGACAGATTCTAGGTTTGTCAGTTGGGACAGTTGGTAGCCACCATTTTGTGACTCCAACTATTTTCCTATCAGGAAAGGCCTCTAGGCCTGAGGTAAAAAACTATGAGGGTGAAAGAACACCTATCCCCTTGACCAACACCTTGAAAAAGCTAGTGGACACAAAAATTAATAAAGGCATGAGGGGCAAAAAGGGGACAAAATAAATAATAAATTGGAGGGACTACGCAAAAAAATCAGACAGGTCTAACAGTAATGATAAGATTACTTCGTTAAAGCTAATTTTATAGTTAAAGATCATTGTGTTCTCAAGTCTAATACCACTGATAGAGATCGATGCTCAAGGATATGAGTTCTAACAGCATTTATTGCTGTTGTGTTTATCTTCAAAATCATGCACTGGCACCGGTATTACTATGCACACTGTGTGAATGTTATTATGATTTGAATAAGGGAACCTTTAGTTAGAATGGGGCTAGGGGCAGTTACAGCTAGATTTCCAATGTTAGAAGGCTTCCCTGCAGCTATTAGTTAAAACAAGAAGTTAACTTACCTTGTTGTTTCTGCAGCAATTACATAAAAAAACTGCAGCAGGGATGGCATACGAGTCAACGCTTGCAGAGCACAATGGGCCTCATTTATGAGGCTGTGTGTCACTTTTACGCCGCCGGTGCATCACTTTTTGTGACACACCAGTGGCGTAAAAAATGCGCCTTGTTGCACCATATTTAGAAAGTAACGCATCCAGGCAGATGCGTCACTTTGTAAACCCCTGCGCCACATTATACCTGCGCCAAGTATAATGTATGCAAGGGGGGGGGCGTTTTGACGCAAGAAAGGGTCATGGAAGTGACGCAGTGAAATCTATAAGATTTCACTGCGCCACTTCTAGGACACAAATGCGTCATTTTCTTACGCCTGCCTCACAGCAGGCGTAAGACTGACGCAGGCCCTTTCACATGGGGCTTGCTGCTGGGTGTACGGTGCATACCCCCATGATCGCAGGGGTACGGTGCGTACCCCTGCGATCATGGGGGGGTACGCACCGTACAGTGTGTATGTGGATGTGCGATTTTCCATACAAATCGCCCTTACCTGACGTGGACCGTATGAATCGCGTCCTGATACCCCGGTCCGGATCGTACTCGTCGAGTCGTACGGTGTGTGTACGAGTCGTATGGAGACGGCTCTGGATGCGATTCGTACGGACGAGAATTTTACCGGATCGGAATTGACCCCATAGTGTGGTTTTTTTTTTCAAAATAGCTTTATTCGATTTCGATTAAAAGAAAATCACAAAAGCACAAGTAAAAGTACATTAAAAACTCAAGTTACATAACCATTAAAAAACGGGATCATTAGAAACCTAGGATGCAGAAAAGCAGTATGTTAAAATACAATTTTCGAGTAGAATTAGTTCATTATTTGATGTCCTAATGTTCAATATATAAAAAGAAAACTGGGCGGAAGCACAAGCAACTAAAACCATTTAAAAACATCTAAACACTAAAGTCACAGGCAAAGTGGTTATAAATAATTACACTATATTAAATCAATTCATTGATATTCTATTTCTAATAGTGTTTTTTAAAAACATATACATCAAATGCATGGTCATTTCATCTTCTAGCATTTGCAATCTTAGGAGAGCCGGTCTGCACTGATTCAATCCCCATTTTCTGAGAAGGAGTATTAGATATTTTTCCTAGGGAGGGTGTAAAATTTACAGAAAAAAGTCAAATGTTACATGGATTGTTCAGAAATGGCATCAAGTTTGTCGTCCATAAATTAACCTCTGGGAAGGTAAGCAATCTAAAGAAACTTCCCCCCCCTGAAGCGTGTTAAGAACAAAGTGCATAACTACTTAACATTAGAACAAGATATTGTTGCAGGCCCTGTCCTTGCAGAATCATTTGATTCTGCAATACTGAGAATTTTTTTCCCTCCTGCTGCCAACGTTTATTTTCTAAGAAATGAAGGCAGGATTCTTTCAATTGTTTCTTCGTTATAGTTGCTAAGCTAGTCGGGCAATCAAAAAATTCAGGGTGGCCAATGTCTGTTAAAAAATCCCTTAAATATTTCCGACACGTTATTTCAAGTGCCCCCTGTGATTTTAAGCAGTCCTGGATTATATTCCTATTTAATCCAGTCTCCTCCGACACCCATACCTTGCTCCACAACAGAATCGGGCTAACCTTGATAAGGTCAGAAATGTAAACTACGCCCAGTTCTTTATGGCACACGCATGTAGATGTAGATCTAGGAACTGCCAGGAGGTACCTAAGGAATGCGTTCTCGCATAGCTGGATATCGTGACTGTCAGCAACCCCCCAGATTCCGGCACCATATATAGCTGTGGACACACATTTTGATTTGTATACGTCCAGTAGAACCTGCACGGGTCGACCCCCCAGCCTTTTAGCAAAGTTTCTTACTGCTCCAATCGCGCGAGAGAACGCTAACTTACGTGACTGAACTGCGGAGCACCATGTACCATTTTTGTTGAAAACCATTCCCAAGTAAGAAAAAGTGTTCGTTGTCTCTATTTTTGTATTTGATAGAAACATTTTACTTTGGGATTTTTTCTTGGTCGTGCAACACATACTTAAGGTTTTACTGGTATTAATGTTTAAACCTCTAGCAGTCATATCATTTTTGAAAGTCGTAAGTGTTCTCTGCAGGCCCACCTGCGTCCTAGACATAATCACCGCATCATCTGTGTATAATAGGATGGGTGCTGGGTGTTCCCCAATTTGAGGATGGTCCTGTCTGTCTGCGATAAGGTGTGATGCCACGCTATCAATATATAAGTTAAATAAAAATGGCGCAAGGATGCATCCCTGCCGTACTCCTTTGTTAATGGGGAATTTGGTGGTGCATTCACCATTTTTTCCATATTGTACCTTTGCACCAGCCCCTCGATATAGTTCTTTTATAAAAATTTACCAGGGTTATATCTAAACCAAGTTCCAATAAAGTGGCCCATAGAATTTTATGGTCCAGACAGTCGAACGCCGAGCTTAAATCAACGAATGTCAAGTAGACGTTATCCCTTTTTGTCCTCACATATTTGCCTATAAGCATTGCTAAATTCAGCCCTTGTTTGACCGTACCCAGTCCTTTTTTAAAACCATATTGAAATTTTGAAAGTATGCCTGCATCTTCTGCCCATATGTGTAATCTATTTCAAATAATCTTACCCGCCACCTTCATCAGGGAGTCCAACAATGAGATCGGTCTATAGCAATTTGGATCATCTCGCTCTCCTTTCTTAAATATTGGAACCACGATGGCCTCTTGCCATGTCGTGGGGAACCCAGTTTCATTGCAGGTATTCAGAATATTTGTCAAGGGGGCACCCATATCTTAACATCATGTTTATATATGTCTACTGGAACCCCATCCGGCCCAGCCGCTTTTCCAGCAGCACTCTCTGCTATTGCAAGTTCTACTTCAGAGAGTGAAAAGGCAATCGCTATTGGAAATAATCCATGAGCACTGTTCCCTATCACCCCCGGGGTTTCATAGTTTGGACTCGCTAAATATGCATTTTCTTTGTACAATTCTTTAAAATAGTTTACCCACGTTCCCTCGTCTATGGCCACTTCAATGCTGTCCTTTTTTTTATCTATAGAAAATGGGACATTAACTGCTTTCCAAAATCCTGAACTGTCTTTTAACTGGCATGCTTGGTGTAAGGCCTCCCAGGCCTCCTTATTTAATTCCTTCTTGCGTTTTTTTATCGCTCTATAATACGTAGATCTGGCCTCTTTTATATCCTGAATATTTTTGGGTTTACACTTAAGTATTCTCTTTAGGTGCGAGTGAGTTTTACTACACTCCACATTAAACCAGCCATGTTCCTTCAATATTTTATTTTTCTTCCTCCTTGTAAGGGCATTACGAATTTCCTCAGTGATACTTAAAAATGGCATGGATACTGCCGCGGTATCAACATTCTCTGTGAGACATATGTTAAATTCGTTGTACTTAGACTTTAATAAGGTTTCAAGAAAGGTTGCTGGCTCAAGTTTATTCCATTTAATGGAGTAACCATTTTTCCTAGCCAAACTTATTCTGTAGCTATGTAGGTTATCAATTAAGTCCGAGTTCATCACTCTACCTCCTGCGGCGATAAATGAGAAGCTAATGGGAAAGTGGTCGCTCATTGGCAGATCGCTTGTGGTAAAATTCAGAATATGACAAGAATGACTATTGGAAGTTAGAACAAAGTCTATCACGGAATTACAACCTCTCCCGTTAAAAGTAGGTGCAAATGGAATTTGTGGAGTACAGAGTTCATTTGCAAAGCCCAAGTCCAAGTGGCATAATGCATTGTTAAAATGATTCCCAGGAAATGGGTGTAAGGATCACCCCTTAAATCAACCAGACCACAAGCACCGGTGTTACCGTTAGGACACAGAAGAAAATTAAAATCACCCATCCATAGTACACATCTGGCCGCAAGCCCATTATTATTCAAGTTTGTCATGCTTTGCAGGATTTCCTCGAGGACTTTACCCAGCTCTGCCTTTATTATAAAAATTAATCACACTAATGGGATAATTTGTACCCACTTTCAATTCCAGATTCTGATAAAAGTCAGAGGCATCTCTAAATTAATCTTCCGTAACTTTTAGAGTGTTAGAGACGTAAATAAAGAGGCCCCCTTTGTTTCTGCCCCTTACTGACAAGACGGCAGGTATATGGAAAGTGCGGAAGCCATTTATGTGAATACCCTCTCGTTCCCAACATTCCTGAAGACAAATAATGTCAAACAATTCTATAAAAGGTAGAAAGCCGGGGTCGTCGCACTTATTAGATAGTCCTGCGACATTCCACGATAAGAAGGCAAAGCTTCTCCCTTATTTGTGGTTCTATTTGTAGCAGTATCAGTGTTACCTACTGCTTCAGGATGGCTACGAGTGAGGGGCTCGCGACACACACTGTTGAATTGATTACCCACCAGATTTTTTTCCACGTCATCATCTCTTTGTGGTACTAGCAAATTACAAGGAGTAATTATGTTAGCCCTAGCACAACTAACATTATTCTCTAGGTTCATGGCTCCTACCAAAATATTTACATTTTGGTCCCTCCTAGGCACTATGGTGGGTCTATCGACCACTTGCTGTCCCGCTATTAGTTTTCTCCCTTCTATATCAGATAGCGACGGTTTCACAAATATGGTGATACGTCAATCAACCATTTCAAGGGCGCTAAATCTGTTACTGGTTGGAACGCCATAATCCAGGCCACGCCCCTCATAACCAAACTCTCTCCCTATCCCACGTGGCTGGACATTCTCTGCCCAGAAATTCCTGTGTTGACCGGAATTAATCTTGGGCAATACCGGTGAGTAAAAGTACGTCAGTCTTAAAAGATGTATATTAGTGTCAGAAGAGACAGGCCAAACAGCACATATATTGCGTACCGTTCGTTTGTCTTGAAAATGTACAATCACACAGTCTCCCTTGATATTCTTTCCTACTTTACCAATCCATTTGACTCTTCGTACAAACAATATTTTACTTTGGATATAGGGTGGTAATGGTCTATGGGCATTGAGCCAATGCGTGATTTTATTTTTTAGTTCCGTGAATGATTCATGGCTATCCTTGCCCAGCTCTGGTACTCCTGTCAGTATTACTACGTAGGGAACGGATTCTGGTGGTAAGTCAATAATTGGGAGGAATGGAACCTTGCCCCCCGTATGATTGCCTTCAATAGCGCTATTTGCTTCATTTGGACCTCCATTCCCTACAAATTTTTGAACGTCATTCCCCTTGGTTAAATTGTTTTCACCCGAAGAGCTTTTAGTTTTATCCTCTGACGGTGCCCTGTCACTACATGTGAGTGTACTTCGTGCATTACCTGGCTCAGAAAGGGGTGCAGCATTCCGATTCTCAGCACCACAAGTTACTTCTTGCTCAGAATCGTTGTTAGTTCTGCAGCACCAAGAAACCCGACAGTCTACTCCTGCCTGAATAAAGCCCTCAATGCCAGTCGCTGCCTTAACAAGTGTGCCAGAATTTGCTATTACTATTTTCTACAATTTCTCAAGTTAACATTTATAGATTTTGTTCTCTCTAGGAGAGGTAACATCAAGGATTTCACAAATTTTTCTATTTGTCCCAACAGCCCCTCATCAAAACATTTCTCAGCACATTGCTTGGGTGACAGATTTATATGGGGAGTATTGGTTAATGGAATAGATAGATGTTCAATGGGAGGAGGAGTTGGATGTGTTATAGTATTTTTCGAATTTTAGAAACTTTTGCTAATCTACCTTTTTGAAGCCACCTACTCTTTTCCTCTTCCCTGGTAAGGATTTCTCCTTAGTATCTTTATTGACAGGAGGTTCAGGAATAAGGTCTATGCTAGGAGAATTCGGTGAAGGTGGTGTTTCTAAATCTATCCTCGTGGTTCCACTAATAGATGAGCTGATGTTAATAGAGTCAATAGAAGAACGTACCACACACCCATTTGATTCTAACCTTTGTGAACCAGTCCCCAAGCTAAACTCTATATTGTCTTCATCTAACCACAATTTTGCAGGACTAACCGCTGACCCTATTGCTCCCAATGATGAGCGTTTACCTGAAAGGAGGTCTAGGGAGAGTTGTTTTCTGTTAACGCAATCTCTTTTCCTAGTACTACTGTGGCCCTCGTGATGAACTGATCGAGTGTACCGGTAACTAACCCCCCAGCGGTCGACAGCGTAACCTTTCTCCCTTTTTCCGAGCGGAGCGCCATTTGTGTAAATGTGGTGAAATCGCTAATTAATGCAAAGGTGATGTGTACAGAGTATCTACAAAAAGAAGTGAATAAACTCAATGCAATATCACAGAATACAATAATAATAATTTGACCTTGGGATTACAAAAGTTAGATAAGTGGCCCAGCCCGGCCTCGATCGTCCCCGGACGGCCTCAGACGGCCCGCCCTTTGCCCAGGCTTAGCCCGGCTAGTCCTGCGCACGTCCCGCGACGCAGAGGAAGCAGCGATGTTTTTGGTGCCTCTGGGCACGGAAGTGGACGTGGGTGGGCGTGGAAGAGTCTCCAAGGATTCTGGGGGTTATAGTCCCCTCGCTCGGCGACCGCTTGGAGGAACTGTAGGTGGCAGCAGGGGGGGGAAGAGCAACCAGGGACACGACGCGCTCACAGCACGAGAACAAGCAGCTGGAAAAAGGTTTTAGTTTGCAAACAGGGCTCCAGCGTAGGTAAGCGGCTCTCTGGCAATGTCTCCCGCTCCACCTAGGAGGCAGCGATGTTTTTAGCGCCTCCGGGCGCAGAAGTGGTCGTGGGTGGGCGTGGAAGAGTCTCCAAGGATTCTGGGGGTTGTAGTCCCCCCGCTCGGCGGCCGCTTGGTGGAACTGTAGGCGGCAGCGGGGGGGAACAGCAACCAGGGACACGACGCGCTCACAGCGCGAGAACAAGCAGCTGGAAAAGGGCTTTAGTTTGCAGACAGGGCTCCAGCGTGGGTAGGCGGCTCTCTGGCAATGTCTCCCGCTCCACCTAGGAAGCAGCAATGTTTTAGCGCCTCTGGGCGCGGAAGTGGGCGTGGGTAGGCGTGGAAGAGTCTCCAAGGATTCTGGGGGTTGTAGTCCCCCCGTTCGGCGGCCGCTTGGTGGAACTGTAGGCGGCAACCAGGGACACAACGTGCTCACAGCGCGAGAACAAGCAGCTGGAAAAGGGCTTTAGTTTGCAGACAGGGCTCCAGCGTGTGTTAGATTGGGGTGTAACTTGAAGGACTAATTTCTCAAGTATATTGACACCATTAAAGAGGAAAAATCATTGCAGTTCAGCTGGCTCTGATGTATTTCAACATTCGTTAAAGGATATGGAAAATATATTATTCTACTTTTGTGTGTATTGTGATCGACAGACACAGGTTTTTCAGGAGAAATCAGAACAAATTGGAGCCAGTGAAAGACTACGTCTCAGCCCTGAAAAGGCTTTCTCTTACATGTTGGTTTGAGGCTTAATATGATGAGCTCATTAATGATTAAATCATCATGTATGTCAATAGCATATTCAAGAGAGGTTGTGGATATATGGGGGCAGATTTACAAGCTACTTGCACAACTTTTGCGTCACTTTTCCCATGTTAAAAGTGATGTAAAAGTGGCGCAAGGGGCTTGTAAATCCACCCCATGGTGAGGCATCTTTAGCCCAGTTTTTTGCAGGTGTTGAGAAAGCTTACATTTAAAATACGTATGCAAAGCGGCTGGGGCAACCTCAAAGGAAGAGTCTAAGGATGTGGTTTGCAAAGTTAAACAGAAAGACAAAAGAGACATACCCAAAATACAAAATGATACCAAGAAGAACACAAGTAAAAATAATGAGAGACGATGCTATAAATGTGAGAGTAAAGACCACTTAGTGTACAGCAAAAAATGTCCTGTGAAAGACCAAAAATGTAAAGAGTCTGAAATCAAAGGGAATTTTTCAAAAGTGTATTTAAAGGGTAAAGCAGGTAAAACTGTAGCTAGAGTGCAGGAGGAGTCAGACTCAGATTCTGGCTTGGAAGGGTCTGAATCAGAGGCAAACCAAAGAGACAATGAAGGTGTATTAGGTATCAAAGAACATATTTATTGTAGTGATGTCAGTCTCCTTTGTAAATATTCAAGGTCAGAACAAATGTGTGACATTAGGATTGGTGGGGTGAAAATTTATATTGTGGCAGATTCCCTACAAGATTGTTGTGGACAAGTGGGTGTGGAAGGAAAAATGTTCAGAAATTTCAGAGAACTCCCTATCTGCACCTGCTGTTACTCCTGAGAGTTTTACAGGTGATTCCATGCTGATGGTTGGGTTTAGGAAGTTGTCATTTGAGTGTAAAGGGAGAAAAGCAATGTGCAAAATGTATGTGGTAGAAGAGGGGTCTTCAGTTCTTGGTAAGGTTGACCATAGGGCTATAAACATCATGTTGGACCCAAACAGTGAGGAACAGGTATTAGTAGTCAGGGGTGATGAGCAATGTGGGTTAGCTTACACGGAGAAGTACCCAGATATGTTTCGGGAAATATTGGCACACTCAAAAGGTTTTCACACACAATTGTGCTCAAGAAGAATGGCATCCCTACGGTACTAAAGGTCAGAGAGATTCCATGGATTCTGAGGAAAGATGTGAACAACAAGCTTGAGAAGCTGCTCCTTGAAGCGGCCATTGAACATGTGGATGCCTCATAGTGGATCGCCCCATTGGCAGTGGCAAGGTGCGATAATCGGAAGACCTGCTTGTTTGTGGATTTCAGGTACCTCGGCATTAACATTGTGATTGAGTGATTCCTGTTACCTAAAATTAACAAGCTTTTGACTGTGTCTAAGTGCATGTGATGGTTCTCTGCAATAGAGTTTTCCTCCGCTTACCACCAGGTAGAGCTTTATGAGGAATGTAAACCACTACCTCATTTATGACCTCCCCCCCAAGTATGCTATAAATTTGCATGTATGACATCTGACCTTGTTTCAGCGGCTGCAGTTTTCCAAAAACAAAAGCACAAATGGTTAAACAAAAAAAAAGTGGGGTCTGTTTTCTTCCAGGATGACATTTTGGTCTTTGGGGAAAACAGGGATCACGCTGTGGGAGATAATGGAAATTCTTCATGAGAATGGGCTTATGGCTGAGCGTGTTAAATTTAAGTTTACAGTGAACGCATTAGACTACCTAGGACATTAGCGAAGTCTGTGAAGAACTTTTCGGAGAGACCTATCATTTATGCCAGCTTTTAAAAAACAAAGTCAAGTTTGCCTGGTAAGCTGCTTTATAGTATGATTTTCAAAATATCGAATACAGCATTTGTATAACAGGGTTTTGATCCAAAGTTGTATTGCATCTTGCAAGCAATAAGGGTATAGGTGCTGTACCATCTCAGAAGGATCCCAGAGGGAGAGAAGAAATGGTGGGGTTTGCATCAAGGTCCTTGTCGCCAGCAGAAGAGCGGTATTCGGTCATAGAGAAGGAAATGCTGGCCATTATTGGGAGTCTGGAGCATTCCAGAAATTTTGTGTGGGTAAGAAGTGGAGGTGAGATGTGTTCATAAACCTTTACTTAAGGTGTTGTCCACTGAAAAGTTTATTTAATGCCACACCTAAAACTGGAGAATGTTGGTACACCTGCTAGATTATAGATACACTTTGAGGTACTTCTCAGGTATTTAGAACAAAGTGGTCAACTAGCTTAGTAGAATGCACCTACCATGATAATACATGGTCATCAATGACAAAGATGAAGTGTGAGTAGCTTGGATGAGTGATGAAAGGATGGTTGCTATTTCAGAAGATGAATGGCTCAAGGCAAGGGAGTAGGATGTCATCTTGGTGAAGGTGAAGGAATTTATATCAGAGTCCTGGCCACAGACAAATTGGTTGAATATTTGTTGTAGGAATTTTTGGGAGGTTTGCAGTGAGCTCACTGTGATGCATGAGAATGTCATAAAAGGGGTGAAGGTTGCTCTCCCTAAGGAGTTGATGGAGTCCATGATAACATTGTGCCATGATGGGCATTTGGGTATCGTACAAAGTAAGAGGAAGATTAAAGAAAGTTATTGGTGGCCTGGCATTGATGCTGTAATAGAAAGGATTGTCAGGGATTGTGAGTTATGCATGGATACGGATAAGTCACAAGTGCTGTTAAAACTTCAATTGCTCCCTGTAGTTTGTCTTGAAATGGCTTGGGTGATGTTGGGGATGTTGCCTATTGAGGCCAAAAATTGAGAATCCTAGTGTGACTTAGTAGTCATTGATTATTTATCTAAGTGGCCTGAAGTGGCATTTGTGAACTGTACTTCTGCAGAGTCTGTTAAGTTTCTTGATAACATCTTTCAGAGGGAAGGGCTACCGAAGAAATTAATTACAGACAATGCAGTTCAGTTAAGGAATTAGATGATGGAAGGGGTCATGTGTCTCAATGGAACTGAACACAATTTCCCCTTGGTTTATTAATCCAGTGGCAATGGTGAAGTTGAGAGGTTTAATCAAGTGATAAAAGGAACCCTGCAGATGGCTAAATTCAAAAAGGTAAAATGTATAGCTTGCTTTAAAAGAACAGTTTGGATGTATCGCACCTCATCTTATGCTACTGGGTATAGCCTTTTCACTATTTTGAAATGGAGGGGGCCTTTTATGAAGAACAACCAAAGATGGATGGCTCAATCTAGGTTACAACAGTGGTCTCCTGAGATTGTGAGAGAAAATATTGTGAAGGAACAGAGTAGATAAAGGGATGATGCTGGTAGGAAGAGAGGCAATAAGGAAGTGGCGAAGAAGGGAGATGTGGTACATGTTAAGTTGGCATGGAGACTGAAGAAGGGTGAGAGTAAGTATTCTGACCCATTAACTACTGTAGAATTGTACAGGAATTCTGCAGGGCTTGGTAATGGATGTGTGTGGAACTCAGGCAGAATTGTGAGGTATAAAGGAGGTAGGAAGGATGGATGAGTAGGAAGTAAAGAAGCATGCGATAATAGCTGGTTGGATGAATATAAGGGGCTGAGTTAATGAGAAGGAAGTGTGAGTGAAGAGAGGTCTATTGGAGTAAGTGAGGAAGTAGTGCCTCTGGATTGGGGTTGAGGAAGGGCAATCTATTATTAGATCCAAGAGGGAAGCTAAACGTCCAGCATACTTGAAGGATTATGTTGTATAATAAAGATTGTGTATCACTAGTTTTTTCTCCCATAATGTATTTTGTTGTGTTTAAATTATAGCTTTGTATTAAATGTTCCATTGTGTATACAGGAGAAGATGTGTTGTGTTTATCTTAAAAACCACATGATGGCACTGGTTTTACTATTCAGAGTGTGCGGTTGCTGTTATGGTTAGAATAAGGAAACATTAGTTAGAATGGAAGTTGGGTCAGTTACAGTAGGACTTCCAATGTGAGAAGATGTGTTGGCCTTTCCTCCTGCGTTTACTTAAATAAAGACGCTGATTTACTTTATTGCCTCTTTGGTGATTGCTTCTTTAAAGCTAATTTTTATGGTTCAAAATCATTGTTCTCAGTTTTAATACCACTGCTAGAAATCAATGTTCAAAGATATGAGTTCTAAGTATTGATTGCTTCCTTCATTTACACCTGTCTTACTAATTCCATAATTTCTATTGCTCTCATTTCTGAAAGGAACTTGTGCCAACATCTCATATCAATTTGACTTGTTTGAAAGACACCTCTACTTGATATTGTATGATACTGTCAAAATCTATTTCAGCTCTTTCCCCTTTACTACCGACATCCTGCTCTAGCATTGTGTTGTTACCTGCCCTTTGTTTCTCCATGGTCTTGGTTCTATCTATAGCCACCCACCGACAACTGATCTCTACTTTAAATTGTTTCTTCAATGTTTTCTATGTACTTGCATCCTATATTGGTGCTTAGTGTTAAGACCACACCAGTCTATTATTTCATGATTTTTTTTACTTAGCCTACTCTTAGCTTTGTACTGCATGAATCTTCATTTGTTTACTGACTGCTTCATGCACACATGCTCACCTTCTACCATCCTACACAACTCCATCCCCACAAAATGTATTTGATTCAACACATCCCCTTTATCATATTTTACACTCAACCCCTCTTTCTTTATTCTTGCCCTTCTACTACGTCTGTCACAAACAATACCCTCACCCATTACTCATAATCTCAGCTTTCATTTCCCTGCTTTTCTACCTTTCACTTTGTATACTTCTCCTGATCAATGACTGCCATTTATCTACTCCAGCCTATAATCATCACTGCCATAGTCTTCCACCTCTGAATGACCATAATCACACTCATTTCAGCCACCTATCAGTAACAGTGCTCTAAAAACACTACAATCTTACTTTCCAGTTCCCCCACTTGCACAGTCAAATATCCCTTGGCCCTCCTGTACCCTTCAAATCATCACCTCCTGACTACCTTTCTACTTTTCCTACCATTACCTACTACATTGTTCACACTCACACTGTCATTTCTCAATAATGTGCATCCATATCAACAGATCCAGATCTGTATCTAATAATGACTAATACATGCATAACTCCTCTTTTTTTTTGCTCATCCTCTAAGACGTCAACCAAATGTGAAGATGCCTCAAATGATGAACCAAATCTCAATATCTCGTAATACAAGACCCACTTTGAAGTGTGTGAGTTTACATGCAGTATAATCCCTACTGACAAGCTACTATACACTCAACAACTAAGGTAGAAAACTCAGAGCAGAGTTCCAATGCCCTGGTTGACCACTGACTGAAGAAACTACTGAACATCGAGGCCCTGATTAAAAGTGAATCAGTAATTTTGTATTTGTGCTACAACAGCAGTTACCACATATATTTCAGCAAATTAGTGCTGTCCCAACATTTTCTTCAGGTAAATTTTAGTGAGTCAAACCTGACAATATTTACTGGTGGAGAAGGCATGATAAATACCAGAATCATGCATGTTAAGTGCAGTAGCACCAAACTTTGTATGTTATGTCAAGTTTTTATGAGAATGGCCCATTCATAGTTTTGCTCATAAAAACTAGAAATTGGGTCTTTAGTTCACAGAGGTTTTCACCCTGTCTAAATAGGGCCAACAATCTTAGTCAGAGTAATTGCTAAAAACAACCTTAACTAACCTGTGCTCACCCTATGGCAGATTAGAACAGAGCAGGCAGGCTTAACTCAAGAAGCGATGTGTAAAGTATTTGTCCAACACTGAAAATCTGGTAACACAGGGAAAACACCGCAAAGAGTCTCCACACCAGTTTAGAAAAATAGGGAATATATATATATATATATATATATATATATATATATATATATATATATATATATATATATATATATATATATATATATATATATATATATATATACTAGCAGCCCGCCCCAGCATTGTCTGGGGCAGAAAGGGGCTGGGGGCAGTACACCCGCTCCCGCCCGACCCCCTCCCGCACCGACTCCCTCCCGCCCCGACTCACTCGCGCCCCCCTCCCGCCCCGACTCACTCCCGCCCCCCTCCCGCCCCGACTCACTCGCGCCCCCCTCCCGCCCCGACTCACTCGCGCTCTGACATTTTCATTTACTGCTGCTTCCTTCTTGCCTCCCCCTGCATCACAAAGTCTCACTTTCCCTTTCCTTACCTGTGCCGCCGCTCCTCACTGCACAGCCGCTCGTCACTGCACCGCCCTCCTCCTTCGTCGTCATCACGCACGTCGCGTCGCGGCCAGCGCTAGGTCCCGGCCGGCGCTACTTTCAGGGGACTACTTTGTTTACCAACTTTTTTTTTTTATTTACTTTTTTTTAAAATTTATATAGCCTATGTCCATCTACACACCCTGACATTTTCATAGATGTATCGGGTGTGTAGATTGGCGCTGTGGATCCCGAGTTTACCTGGCCAAAAGGTGCAAGTTCTCTCTTTATAATAGTAGTATAGATGAGTAAACAAGGCCAAAACGACAAAAATCCAATCAGTAGAATTTAAGATTTGAATTTCTAAAGATTGAATACGAAAACAGTGCCTAGAAGTCAATAGTGCTAAAAGGTTACTTGAGGTCGCGCTAGACATGGGTAAATCCAAAATTCAGGCCAACTGCGATGGAGAGCAGGCTAGCTACAGAACCCATGCAGGGCCCACTGAGAATATACCTTTGTATAGAGCAAGTGGCGATGTTGAAGACTCGATGTGTTAATTTCGATTCGCATTGTAGGTTGATAAGTCAGAGCTGAGCCTCGCAAGCTGGGTTCAATGATCAGCACTGCATCAAAGTGGAGCCTCGCAGTGACGTCTTTAGATTAGCATTGTGTCGTTGTCGAACCTTGCAATAATGACCGGTGCCATTGGGCATTGCATTGGTTCCAATCAATGCAAAGGGATCACTGTACCGATGTTTACAAAAAACAGCTGCATAACCCGCTTATGAGGCCCAGGTCTGGAGTGGGCACCTCCAGACCTGGGCAGGACTCTCAGATGGCAGAGTACAGCAGCACTAACAGAAAACCATAAAAGATACAAAGTAAAAATAGTCCAACATACCAATAAAAACACATCTTAAAGAACAGTTTAGAGGGTATCAATCTCAATTGAATCTTTAGACATTTGAAGGACTCATTAGGGTTTGCATTTATAATCAAATGATAAAAATACCAGCCAATCAATGGGTCTAATCCCGTACAATTAAAAAAGCTAAGCTTGTTAATCAAAACATTGAAACGTAAAAAATGTGGAGCTTCATTCATGGATTTTACTCGACAAATAAAGTGCAAGTGCTTTACTAGTACATAAAGGTGCTTGGGACAGTACATAGTTGAAGAGTAAAGTGCAAATACTATAGAAGTGCATATAGGTACTTGACAAAGCACATTGCTTATCCAAAGAAGCTACATATAAGTATGAGGTACTTTCTATTTAAGGCGGGCGGATATAAAGTGCTAATGCATGAAAGTGCATGTGTAGTTAAAAATAAGTCACAATAAAAAAAATAATATAGGTCTTTTAAAATGTCATGTCTAGTTTTTCCCTTAATAAATTGACAGCAAACAGGTATCTGCTAGCATTAAAAACTATTTTCTGTGAGGTGTCGGTTTTTAGTATTCTAGTCGCATCAGTGTAAGACCTGATTCCAAAATTACAACAAAATCGGTATAATACATTTTTGCCTTGGTGTGGCAGATGCTGGGCAAAAAAATAATTTGTGATAATCATTTTCTTGTGTGTTGTGTTGACATAAACAGAAGTGATCACCATTATTGTCACCATTTTACCGTATAAGATTTGACTTGCAGAATTTCATAGCGGAACTTCATATACAGTGATTTAGCCAACTGAGGTTGGATTTCATCCAGATATTGCTCAGAAGACGGAAGATTTTGTGAGAAGGAACTGTCTGGTCAATGTGCCATTATTAGAATTATAGGAGATACTATTTTGCATGTTGCCCGAAAATTTTGTTTTCAGTATTTGTTTAGAGGGCGGTGTCAGTAGTGCAGGTGTTTCCCAGTAATAGTTCATCCCAAGTTTATGGAACCTTGTTTTTACGTGCTTGATCCTCTGGTGGCTAAAACAGTGGTCATATCTTAGTATCTCTCCTAGCCCCTCTTTGTAACTTGCAAGTTCTGCAGTAGTCCACAATCGCACCCAAAACAACAGTGGTCTTAGTATAGCCTGGTGGCCAATGCGTTATATGTTCAAATCCTTAACAATGGGGGTAACTGGTGTACCGACAGGAAGACGTAACAGCATCCTAAAGAACTTTTTGTCTTCCACAGCAAAGGTATTTCTGCAGATGGCGCCCCAAAGTTCCGCTCCATAGAGGGTTGCTGAATGTGCCCTGTATTTGACCACATCTAATGCAGGTGAAATTGCATTGGTTATACTTTTCTGGTGCTTTTTTAAAATGGGCACTGAATTGTGGACCAAAATAGTCTTGCTTTTTTGCAGATGAGGGTGCCATGTCAATTTTGTGTCAAGTGTAATACCTAGATAGCTGTAGTTCGATACATATTCTAGCTTCTGCTTTTGAACAAAATGTTCTTCTTAAATGATTTATGCGGTTTGACTACCATGTATTTTGTTTTACTGGAGTTTATTTCAAGGCCTTTCATATCACAATATTCACTAAATGAGCTTAAAGGATTTCTGAGTCCCTTTGGCGTTTGAGATATTAGAATAGTTTTGTGCGCAAATAAAATGGCTGGTACTGGCAACCTTCCTAGCTTTGGTGACATAGGATTATGTACTAAAAGAGTCTATTAAAATTACTGATGAGTGTTCACAAACATCAATTGTAATAAAACATTTCCAAAAACATGCCCCACCCTTTGCGAGGTGGAAATAAGAACTCACCATACCAAAGGACTTTCTGTTAGTACAAATCTATATTCTTTAATTCTGATCTGAATCCTCCCCGCACTACAATCATGCTATATTCTGTATAGGGTAAGAGGGAGGAATGTAAACATCAAAACAAGTAAGTATGGAAAATTTTAGCAATACCTCTTTTTCCCCTTCCTTGTTCTTCTAATTGCATGTGAAGAATACTAAAGGTGTAATTCCTATCCAATTGGATTGAGAACCATGAATCAAATATTAATCTGATTCATGAAATACAGTACTTATTTATTAAATTCTGTTTAATATTTCATAGCTGACCGCACACTTACACCAAACATTTCTTCATGTTCATCCACATTTCCAGTTGTATAGCACTTAATAAAAGTATATATACTTGACAATGCCACTGCCCTACAAATCTTCTGTAAGGAAACAGTTTAACACACCCCAAAAAGACACCATACTTATGGTTAAACATCCCGCAACACCTAATGGCCACTCAACTCCTTGAATCTAGTATGCCTGCTCTATCAATATTTTAAGCATTGAGTAAGAGGCCCAGAACTCACATGAAAGTGTCTGTTTTCAAATGAATGCTTCTCTAACCATGTAAATTGGGACTGTTCTCCTTACATCCATCATATAAAGTTCTACCTCCTCCTGAGAAGCAGAGGATGTAAAAAAACAGATAGAATAACTTATTGATCAAGATGAAACCCTGATGGGATCCTCTGCACAACTCCCCTCCTAGCTAACAGCCCTTTTAAAAACAACCCCTCACTGCCCTGAGCCCTAAAAGCACACCCCTGTGTGACACCCCAGCTCCACGCCCTTCTAAAAACTACCCCTCCCCTGCGGAACCCTGTGCAGCCCCAACTCCCAGCCCATTTTAAAAATACCCACCCCCAGCCCAATGCCCTAAATCAGTAACCCCCCACCCCAGGCCCATTCCCCGTACTTCTCCATGATGACCAGTAGCTGAGGCATGGCACATATCATAAAAAAGAAGTAGAAGGGTCTCTCAGTTTCCTCTAACAACACCGATAGCCTTCACCACCTTTATCACACATATGCTCTTACCACCAATACCACACATATACCCTTACCACATATAACTTTAAAGCATGATTTATTATAAACACATCCATGGCAATGGCATATGCATGGTAACGGTGCATGCATTTTAATGCATGTGTGTTAAAGCCTATGCATGGTAACAGTCATATTGTAATGACTGTTTCCCATATGTACTATCTGCCTTCAAAATTAACTGAACATTCTCTCTCAGACTTTTTAGGTCTGAAGATTGTATTTTTCATTCAAGGAATTGTTGGGTGAAATACAAACATCTGGTTTATGGACTAAGCAAGGGGTTTATAAAGTGCATATTATCAGCAGCGTCATGTCATTGAACCAAAGTGATTGCACAGTTGCCCTGGATACATTATTAAGGCTTGAATAAATATGACTGTAGAAGTTTTTTAAACTGAAAAAGGACAGATTCAGATGAAAGTTTCAGAGCTAAGGAATTACAGGCCCTGGTTGCAACCACCAAGAAGGCAGTATCCCCAAACGTATCTGTTCGGAATCTAGACACAGTTAGTAAGAGTTGGTGTGAGGAGCAGCGTAAGAGGTTTAGCCTTACAAGGAACAATTTTCAGCGAAATGTCCGGAAGTCTTTAATAAACTGGTGTGTGTCTATGACAATAGCTTTGAACATGCCACACTCTCTGATGGGTAACCAATGTAATGGACACAACACAGGAGAAATATGTGAAAACTTCAGAAGGTATGGAATAAGGAAAAATATTGCACTTTGCACCATTTGTAGCTTGTGCAGAAGTATTTCTCAAGGAGTCAGGTATATAGAGTTCCCATAATCAAATTTCAGTTGTGTAAGAGGATGTTTAACAAGAACATGAAACATGTTGTCAATAAAAGAGTAGTTGTGTTGAAATCTTGACTTGCCAAAAGCAGGTCAGAGAAACACTGGTTGACTGTGTTTTTGACTGTATTTTTGGAGAGAGTTATTTTATATAGATACTTAAATTACAGAGTGAGATGCTGGAGATGGTAAACAGATTATTTCAAGGGTTCTGCTGCAACATTTTAATTTGTCAGCCCAAGTCAGGAGGAATTGCACAAAGGATGAATTTTATTTTAGTCAACTGGCCATCCACCAAAAGTGAAGGCGAGGGTGCAGTCCAAATAGGTGGTTTTATTAGCCTGACTAAAATCATCTGCATGTTGTCTGAATACATGTAGAAATGGGCGTCCAACTAGTCAGTTGTGGGAAACTGCCGTTACCGCATAGTACCATTACCACGCATCCTTAACACTAAGTATGGGCCAAAAATACATTCCGCTCGCGAAATTTGTGGATTTCCGGCAATTTCGCAATCCGCGAATCTCGCGACATTGCCGCAAAATTCGCAAATTCGCTCGCGGGCGTTTTTTTTCTTTTTTTTTTTTATGGCCAGCTAACTCAAGGGACCAAAGTTACAGGCACACACGGTCACTGGAGGCAAATCTTCTGGCCCTATATATTTGCCCAATGAGGTAGCACTTACTGATTAGCCAGTAGAAAGTACTCCAGTTGAGTAGAGGTATTGCACAAAACGGTGGCATCTTCGTGGATAACTATGCAGGGCAAGATTCATTCTGGCACGAGGCTCCTGTCACAAAAATTAAACCTCAACAGGAAGCACTTACAGATATAGCAGGTTCCCGAGTTGAAGATCAAATTCAGTAACGTTTTAATCAGCCCAAAACATTAGTGAGCACGGTCGAGGCTGGGAAAGTGTGCTTTAACCCCATATCTGCCGTCAAAAATAAGCTGTAATACTCGAGGGAGGTCTTTGAATCCATGAGTTTCTCGAGCGCAATCCCTGTGGGATGTATGACGTTACAACGCATACTTTTACCATGCATACCTTTACAACGCGGTTTTTACATCGCATACCATTACAACGCATAGCGCTTTTGGGTGTTGGATAGTGAATAGTTTAATTTACTATTCCAACTCCAGTCCTCGTGGACACTAGGGAAGGTTATTGGATAGTAAAGTAAACTATTCCCTATCCTAGAGCGCCCCCCAGAGCAATGCGTTGTAATAGTTTGCGTTGTAAAAGTTGCGTTGTAATGGTAGGTCGTTGTAAAAATTTCGTTGTAAAGGTTGTATACCATCCCCATGTAGTTCCTGTGACCAAGAGGCTGCTTTCTCCTCACCTGCTGCCCTGCTCGCTCTCTGACCCTTTATACACAAGAGGCATGTTGACACGCATAGAAGCCCCGCCCATTAGGCCCCGCACCACACACTAGCGATATCAAACGTCTTCCCGCCTTTCCCAACTATGATGGACAGCTCACTCAAGGGACCTCGGCGCCGTTTGGCGCGGTGGCTAAGTTACAGGCACACATGGTCAGTGGAGACAAATCATCTGGCCCTTTACGCAGCTGCAGTGTAGGAAAAGCACTCTACATTTACCCAACAAGGTAGCACTTACTGGATTAGCCAGTAGAAAGTACTCCAGTGCAAATCGCCAAACAATCCGCAGGTTTACGGGAAAATCCGCTAATTCAATGATTTTTTTGCGATTTCGCGCACCGGAGATCCGCAAAATTCGCACATACTTACTTAACACCGCATAAGTCCTTAGAGTGCATGTCATTACCACTTACTATTTTACCACATTACCACGCATGCCTTTAAAATGAAAATGTAAGCAGTTTGTAGTTGAGTATAACGCACACACACACATATATATCTTTTTTCATTAAAAAAACAAAGGTTATAGGGACATTATTGTTAGAAAATAGAATTTTAAAAACATTAGAAATTCACTATTCCAAAGTCTACAAGGACGTAATAGTTAGGTGTACATTTTACATGCACAGAACCATAGAAATTAAGCAGTTATAGTCAAAGTTATCTAAAGTAACTATAGCTCACTCCCCTGCCATGCACTGTTTCCTCATCAATAATTTCACTGCAAATGGTGCAATGATAATATGAATGATGTCATGGAAGATGCTATGAATTATGTAATTAGTAGTGCATAGTGAGTCCCTTGGGAAGACCTATTGTCTCCTCAAGTAAAAGCCTGCTGGAGAGTACATCAAGGTACATTTATGTTTTGCTACATCCTTTTGTTGAAACATTACCATTGTATATAAAAGACACTAGAGATTTCCAACGACTCATTAATGACATTACATGGGAGGATAGTTTCTTGCTCATGGGCTTAGAAGTTAATAGTCTCTACACATGCATAGACATGAACTCGGGTCAAGGCTAGCGGAGACTTTTTAAGAGCACGCTTCCTATCATATGCATAGACATATGATGTGGGTATGCCTATGTCAAGAAATCTATTAATCTAGTTTGTGGAAGAAGAAATATAGCTCAAAGAAATATCAAATTACTGAATTACCCACATTAGAAAAGGATTCCGCCATCATCTACAATAGCACTAAGGTAGTGTTTGCAGACCTTTCACACTCTTCCTGGAATTGGCTCTTTGGTTGAAGGTGAGTGGCCTAGTCTTTTGAGCACGTGCAGATGTCATTGACTGCAACACGCATGCTTGAGAGAAGAGATGTAAAATGTAACTGTAATTTGAGAGAGGGTGGTAGTGTCTCTCCACGCTTTCACTAAAGGAGAATTTCACTCATAAAAAGAAAAAAAACTTTTAATTTTTGGCTTGTGTGCAGTGCACGCCTACTCCAATAAATTACTAATTACTAACAATCTGGTTTACCAAAAAGTTGTTAATTGAGCCCAAAATATGACAAACCTGTTTCTTCAATACAGATTTTTAAATAGACAACTTTTTTTTAGAGCAGTACACTACTCTTCATACGAGTTGTTTTTTAAAGAAAGTTGGAGGTAGTGTCCTGATTTCTGCCCAAGCTCAGAATGGCAAGTTCCACTACTCTCCTGAAGACTGGACCCATTTTCTGCACATGTTCATAACCAAGTGAGCTACCCTGAGTTTTGGATAAGACAATGTTCTTCCTATTTCATTCGACAATATGAGGCAATACCTGTAACAATACAAGTCAAGGAACAACAAGGTGCTTAAGGAATATGAAGGGAGAAACAAAGTAAGATGGTGCAAATAGTTTAACATATATATATATATATATATATATATATATATATATATATATATATATATATATATATATATATATATATATATATATATATATATATATATATATATATATATATATATATATATATATATATATATATATATATATATATATATATATATATATATATATACACACATACCTAAGTAGTCCTTCTATCAACCCCATACTGAAGGTAATAAAAGCTACCCTTCTTCCTGCCTTAAGTTACGGTCACCAGCCCTTTCCTGGTGCATGCTCAGCCAGTCTCGACCATGCCCAGGTCACCATTTATAAAAATATCTTTTGTCTCCCGAATTACATTCACAGGACAAGACTTTGACTGGAGCTGGGCCTTCAAAGACAATCGATCTCCTGTGAGGCTGACACCCTGAAGTTCTATATAAGGGCACTAAAAGCCGCAGATAATACGCTTAAAGCCCGGTTAAAAGAAACTCTTGCCAGCCCTGGGAATCCATGGAACCGTCAAATTATAAAAGCATAAGAACGCTGCATATTGGCAAAATATCATGAACTGCAGACTCTATTTCATACACACTCTGGAAAGGGTTTATCAACATGCAGGTTAGACAAATCTACCATATGGACACTTAGGTCTTAAAAACATAAACTATCCTGCTCCCCTTAAATGATTCATACCTCCCTGGTGTACCACAAGTTTACCTTCTTGACAGCCTGAATGCAGTGGCCAGCAAAAATACAATGTTTATGCGTGTTCTAGGTCTGCGCTCCACTGACTTCAACCGATGTGGTCCAACTAGTAAGGAGGGGGCTTGTACACTCTGTAATTACAGGTCTGAATCAAGGCTGCATCTTCTGTGCTGTTGTCCCACCCTTGACACTCCTAGAAGATTTCTCCTAAAACCATTATATCTAAGAAGTGGCATCAGCACATGTTGGAAGGCATCCGCTCTCTGTTTTACTTCCTCAGATATTCAAACGCTTGCAAGGTCCGGAAAATATGTGAGACTCTTGGACAACTTGCTCTCTCCCTCTTCTGCCTCTTCCCAACCGGTCCCACCTTTCCAAAAACTCATCACAGACTATTTTTGCACTTTGACCTAGTGTCTCTGCACCAAATCATTTTATCCTTGACTTTGAAACCTGTAATGTGATCACAACAGTAATCACAAGATTGCCTTGTTAGAAATATGTGTATGAATTTGATGGTTTTCTTCGCTTTGCTTTTTAATGTGGTAAAAATGCTGCAGTTTTAATTAACTGTGCTAATTTAATAAAACTAAACTAGACTATAAAAACTAAAACTAAACTAAACTATATATATATATATATATATATATATGTTTATATATATATATATATATATATATATATATATATATATATATATATATATATATATATATATATATATATATATATATATATATATATACATATATATATATATATATATATATATGTGTGTATATATATGTACTCAAAGGAGAACAAAATGGTGTATAAAAGATTCTCCCTACTATTGAATGTTCACAATTGAGGAACTCTTTTCAAGTCTCTGCAAAGTCTGAAAAAATTAAATGAAGTATAAGATTGAGCTCTCTTCTGAGTCATCAATTTCTTCTTTCAAAGAAAAGACAATGAGGGGGATATTATCAAGGGATTTATCTCCGCTTTTTTGGCCTTCACTTTAAAAGCCAAGAAAGCGGAGATAAAATTATCTCCCATTCAGCAACAGGGTGCTAACACGCAAATTTGCATGTTAGCACCCTTTTTCTCTACGCTTCCCCTTGCATCTCTAATGAGATGCAAAGGGGGCGTTCCAAAGAAAAATATTAGGAGAAATGTTGTTAAGCGATTTCTCCTATTATCAAGGATTTCGCTAACCCTGTTAGTGATAAAAAAAGCAGCGCTAACCGCGGTTAGCACTGCTTTTTTTACACCTGGTATTTTCCTGACTTAGCCATGATATCCTATGGAAGGTGGATATCATGGCTAAGTTTGTGAGCCCCTATCATCAAGCTAACGCCAAACTTCGAGAGATTATCGTTGGTTTTCCAGCGATAATCTCTCATTTGGCAGTTAGCGCGAGGATTTTTATCACTTCTGAGATAAACCTTGCTAATAGCAAGTTATCTCTGCGATAATTTCCGGCGATGCTTAGCGTTAAAAAATTTGTTGCTAAGCATCATTAGCGATAAATATCGCTAATCGTTGGTAATATGCCCCTGAGTTCCTTACTTCCAAGTAAAGACACTACTTATAAGAGAGAGGTGTTAACCTTATGAATTCCGGGTAAATCGCTGTTAGTAATGTTTTGAAAGGAACATGTACATAGTTATTGTTAGCAAATGAATCGAATGTGTTCCATGAAAATATATCTCTGAAATATAGGTACATCATAGTATTGACTCAGATGTTGAAGAACAATCACAGTTGGACAGAAATGAATTGAGAAAAGTGATTTCCTACAAGGCAGTCTCTCTTATCTCTCCACTTCTCCCTCCCCCCACTGTTGTCATATGCTAAAAAGTCTTAAAGTTGTTGCATGGGCACTGCTGGAGGGGCATTTGGCTTTGCTTCAGCTCCTGTGGAAGTCTTGTGCTGACATCTTCTGAAAGCCTATCAAATAACTTTTTCACTTTTGAAAAATAGAGCTACTGACAGCCCTGGGGAATGATGATGGGCACTTGTTTTGCCCCCAGCTACGCAGGCTTATACTTTGGCGTGTTGGTTTCTGGAATGAGAACGAGGAATTGTGCCAGGAATTAGAAAAAATCCTTAATGATAACACTTTCAATTTAAAATTCACCAGCCTTTGTGGCTACTATCATGATTGAATTATTTGTCTTACAGCTCAAGGTACATGAAAAAAAAACCTGAGACTAGTCTATTCAGAAAGAAGACAGCAGGAAACTGCCTGCTGCATGCCATCAGCAGGCACCCTAGCAATCTGATACACAATATTCAGTTTGATGAGCTACTTAGAGCCAAAAGGAAATGCAGTTTCGAAATGGCCTTCCAAAAAGAATTGGTTATCATGACCAGTAGATTCCTGGACAGAGGGTATTGCAGGACTTTTATAGACAAGGCCTGTGACAGGGTAGGCCAGATTAGAAGAGAATACTTACTCAAACTTAGAAACAAAGGTGGACAAGATCTACAAATATTTAGGTGTGTTACTTCTTATCATGACGGAGCACGGGAGGTCAAGCAGATTCTCGCTAAATTTTGGCATGTGCTCCAGACTGATGATTTTGTAGCACATCACATTGAGGATCAGCCTAAATTCACTTTAAGGAGAAGCACTTCCCTGCAGGATTCATTAAAAAGTCTTGTGAGGTCACCTAAACCAAAATGAGCATTCAGGGCTTTTTTTACCTGTGGCAACTGCAAATCTGTAGACACAATGAGAACAAAAAGCAGATCCTGTTCCCATCGGTCCACCAACCTTCTAAGATACAGAAACACCTGACTTGTAACTGAGACTATGGCATTTATACTTTGTGCTGCCGGTGTAATAAATTTTAAATTAGCAGCACAATACTTAAAGCTCAGAAAAAAGTACTGTAACACATGCGGACATTTGTGAATAAAAATTAGCAGTATCCTTTCGCCTGACATTTCAAATCACACAATGACAAAAATGTAAACCTCTTGGGATTCAGTGTATTAGACAGAATACCAGTTATGGAAAGAGGAGGCAAAAGAATTCTAGAACTCAGACGATTGGATTCCAAACTCATAATTAGCTATGGCACCTTACATCCAGTTGGTCTCAACCTTGATGGGGACTTATCAATACCGTAGGTTGACCCATTCATTGGATACCATGTAGGCTTGTGGGACTTGGAGGCAGCTTCCCATATGTACCGTGCCCTGTTCATGCCCTAGAGAGTTGTATACATATTTAAGTTGCCCCTTTGTAGATATCTGCCTATACATTCTGTTTTCTGTCTTTAAATCACTGACCAATGATACGTTTTGTCACCTTGTTTTTTAATGGTTTAAATGGTGTCTTCTTTTGCACATTTTAGGTATTCACTTGGTGTGGTTGAACCTAGGTTTGGAATGCAAAAGCTGTTGATATGTCTTATGGACTCTGGAGGTGTTAAAGTTCCAACACAGTAAGCATAAGAACTAATTTATCCTTTTCAACTTACTCATTGAACTGAGGGTTATTGATTTATGTATTAATTCATTTCTTTATTTTATGATTTACCCACAGGGGCTTGATTCTGTTGCCTGCTCTTTTCTGCAGAGTATACGGGGCTGTCCCCTGTCACTCCTACCATAGGTCACATTCCTCCTGCAGGATGGAGGATATGACTTGATCCGGTGGCTCTGTTGTTCTGTTATAGGCATATATTATGTTTGAAACATGAAATGTTGTCATAAACGAGTGAGCACATTTAAGTTTCCCCTAGTATGGTATTGTATACTCTCTCAATTTCTCTTTTGTGTATGAACATCAATATAAATTAGGTGTCTCTGTTTCTTAAAAGACAGATCCAATGTGTACTACGATGAGCCACCGACAAGGAGCAACAGGCATCTATTTTCATTCAGGCGGGGTTAATCCTCGAGACTGCATACTTTCCCATGTGTGAGTGAGGGGAGGAACTGAGGGCCCCATTATGATCCGCCACCGTAACGGAAAATGGGACTGACGGCCAGAGGTGTGGTGGTCCTGCTGGGCCAATTAGGACGCATCCTGTATCTTTTATATTGCGGCAGATGGTGCTGTAAGCAGCACCCACCGCAATGTAAAAGTTGCATGTGGTGCTTTGACATCCACAATGCGACAGGCACTTCCTTGAGTGGATCAATGTCTGTGACCCCAATCTAAAATTCACCAATACCGTCAGCAAGAGTACCATGACCTTCCTGGATTTGGACATCACCCATCAAAACGGGAGTCTAGTGACGAAAACACATTTTAAGCCAACTGCGAGAAATTTGCTACTTCACTATACTAGCTTCCACCCTCGCCCCGTAAGGGAGAACCTCCTTTACGGACAATACTTAAGGCTACACAGAAATTGCAGCAATTTACAAGACTACAGGAATCAAGCAAAATTACTAAGAAAGCAGAAAAAAGAGCACGTAATCAAAATCGTGATGGCATTTTGGAGCCAAAAACACCTGGAGACAACACAGTCCCACTAACTTGTGTAACAACGTACATCCCTGTTTCAAACCAAATATCCAAAATAGTCCAAAAGCACTGGTCAATACTCAATTCGGGAACCCTTAAGTGGGGAAAACCTTTATTCTCTTACCGCAGAGGCAGGAGTTTGAAAGACACATTGGTTCACACGAGACCTCCACAACCCCAAAACGAAGAAAACACAATAACCAGCACTTGGGGTCTGCCTAAGATAACGAGACACAATCAATGCGGAGATTGCAGCGTCTGTCATTTGACGATAACTCCTAAAATGCTGAACCTGGAAGCTGGAAAGGTCTGGGATATACGCAAATACACTAATTGTAACTCCCAGTATGTCGGCTATCTAATAACATGCCCTTGCAGCCTTAGATATGTGGGCATGACGAGTCGCAAAGTCAAGACCAGAATTGTCGAACACAGAAGTAACATCCGCTGCAAGCGCAATATTTCACGTATGAAAAACCGCTGTCTGGAAAAGAACCACACTCATATATGCAGTGGGTGGTCATTGAGCAATTACACCGTAACACCAGCAACATCCAACAGGCACTGTTGGATAAAGAACAGAGAAGGATATATCGTCTGTCCACACATACCGAAGAAAATGAATGTGGATGAAAAGTGCACTCGAATAATACTACTACTTAAATTAACTCGATATGTGTGCAATGTTGGAATGATGCCTGCTAAGCATTGAACAATATAATAATGAAAGTGGCCTAGCACCAACTGGCTGATAGGACTCCAACATGCAACAACAGAACAAAAGATTTTCTCATCTTTAGTAATTTAATAATTCTTAGTTCAGGTGATTCAACAGAATCATCATATTCATACATGGATAATTCAAGAAATCTAAAAAAACAAGGAGGTCTCCTTATAAATCCAATCAGGGACAAGGAGAGGTACGTAGAAATGAGAGAAAGGTCCCTATCTGGCCACGAATTGGAAAAAGTGTGCAAAATAGGAACTCACAAACCCAATGAAAGCATAACCACGTGTTCAACAAATCACAATAATTAGAAAAATAAGATCAAAACAATTAAAATGATGTATAGAAATTTGTACAATTTATTCAATACAATAATACATTCCTAAAAAAATATACAGTGCCATTTTAAAACAATGATAAAAATTTGTCAGTACACATAAAGAACAATTTAAAATTCCACACAGTTGTGTGGAATTTTAATTTGTTCTTTATGTGTACGTTCTGGGTACTATCTCAACCGCGTTGTGACTAACCTCGTGAAAATAGCGGCCACCTTGCGAAAAAACTACAAATAGTCCTAGGTTTTCAATAATATCGAATCCTGAAAAAAATACCCCACGTCAAGTTCACGTTCATGTGCAAACTTTTGAAAAAAACGCGTTCGAACCTCTTGGTTTGCTCACCTTACAGTAAGGTGAACACAACCTTAATGGTATCAAATATTCTTATGGGGAATCGGTCTTGGAATCGTAAACATTTCAGAGAAGCACCTGGAATGATGTTAAAAAATGCGGGTCAGTGACATTACTCAGACCATGAGGTCAAGGCTTTTAAAATAACACTTTGACCAGTGGCTCACCTAAAAAGTGTATCAAGGAGCAGATCGAGAATGCACAAGCAGGACTAGCAGCTCACTTAGCTGTAAAATAATGAATACGACTGTTCAGAATCGCGTTTAGAAACAGTCACCGTTCTAAACATGGGAAAGCTCTCTATTCTGCTCACCTCATAAACTCCATGCACAACGGCGCGTTGTTTCCCAATATTCAAGTGTCGCTGACTATCTATTATTGCTGTTTAAACAATCCCGCGAAGCGGCGAGACGTGATGACGTCGAACGTGGTGAACATGAACAAGAGACTCTCTTATATAGTGAATTCACACGCTAAGCGGCGATCCGTAGCGACTTACGTCATAAGAATCAACACAAATAAAGAACTCGCATCGAACGCAATAAACATGAACAAGAGACTCTCTTATATAGTGAACTCACCCGCTGAATGGCGATACATTGCAACTATATGTAAAATGTAAAAAGTAAATGTGTATCGGCCCTAACGTAGTTATGCAATCACCATAAAAAGAAGACAAATCACCCACTGTCTTCTACACCTCTGAATCTCCAATCATAACGATTTTCATAAACCAAAAGAAATCGGTACATCGGTTCGAGTGTATATATATCTGTATTGTAACCATCATCAGTTGTGGTGATTTGAGAACAACATCAAACAATATTAAAACAACATTATATGTGACAATTAATTGAAATATTGACATAATCAGTGAGTATGCAAACATTATTGTCGTTTTAACAGTACATTCTATTATTGACTCGTGCCTATGTGTGTGCCTATTCTAAAAATTGGTGTGGCGTATAACAGACCCTATTGTGAGTTTGTGGCTTGCTGTGTAAGATTTATTATAAAAACAGGACATTTCCAGTTTATCATTGAGCCCGTAGGGTATCATGGTCTGCAATTTCTTGATCCAAAAGACTTCCCTCTGGAGGAGGGTTTGGGGATTATTGGCTCCTGGCAATCGTGGTACCAATTCAAAGATTTGAAATTTAATTTGGGAGATTGAATGGCGTGCCTCTGCCCAATGAACCGCTAGACTTGAGGTAGTGCTCTTGTTGCGAATTCGACTTTTATGTTCGGATAACCTGATCTTTAACTTTCTCTCAGTCTTTCCAACATATAGCAGCCCGCACGGGCATTTGATCATGTAGATAACGTGCTCTGAGTTGCAGATAGTGCTATGCCTTAATTTGATGCTAGCTCCTGTTCTGGGGTGCAGCAGGACATTCCCAGGAATCACATTATTACAATTTTTACAGTTCCAACATTTCATGGTACCACTTGGTGTTTCTGCGGACATTCTATTCGTCAATCTTGTGTTTGTAGTTAATAAGTCTTTCAAATTTTGAGCCCGAGTGAAAGCAAAGAGAGGTTTTTCTTGAAACAATGGTCCAAAGTCAGCTTCAGATTCTAGGATCTCCCACCTTTTAGAAATGATTTGTTTGATATCTCTTGATGAGGTTGAATATTTTGAGTCGAAAACCAGTCGTTTCACCAGCAGTTGGTCTCTAGTTGTTTGTCGAACTTTCTCAAGATGCATATCCAAGAGTTGCTCCGGATAGCCTCTATTGACGTAATTGTATTTTTGTTGTTCAAATGTTTCTTCACATATGCAATCATCCGACGAGATACGTCTCGTCCTCAAGAACTGGGAGACTGGTACATTTTTTATCAAAGAAGGTGGATGACAACTTTGAAACAGAAGAGCGTTGTTTTTATCAGTTGGTTTTTTAAACACTTTTGTCACAAGTTTTTTAGATTCCAGTTTGATCCAAACATCTAGAAATGATAATGCTTCCTTACTGATGGAATGTGTGAACTGGATACGGGGATCCACTAGATTCAGAATTTGAATGTTTGCCAGTAACTCAGCCTCTGATTTTTTCCAGATCAGGAAGATGTCATCAATATATCTCCGGAAAAAAACTAGCCCTTCTTTCCATGTGATATCAGACAGTATGAAATCTTGTTCGAATTTTGCAATGAATGTATTGGCATAAACAGGCGCTCCAGGAAAACCCATAGAGGCTCCATTTAATTGTGTATAAAACTTACCATTCCATGTAAAATAACTGTTTTGAAGACAAAACTCCAACAGTTGTATGATAAAACATTGGGGTGCTCGAGCATTCTCATCTTGCAACAAGGCCCATTCTACTGCTTCCAGCCCATTCGCATGTGAGATTGATGTGTATAGTGCAACAACGTCGATTGTACACAAAATCCAGTCCTCTGTAGATTCAATCTCAATACTCATTAGGCTCCTTAGAAAGTCAGTCGTATCTTCAATGTATGTACTCCACTGCTTTACAAATGGTTGTAAATAGCTGTCAATGAAACGTCCAGGGTTTTCAAACAGAGATTCGCAGCCTGACACGATCGGTCTGAAGGGAGGATCCTCCAGATTGTTGTGTACTTTTGGCAAAAAATAGATTTTTGGTCTCCTGGGGTAAGGTTGCCATAGGAATGTTTTGTGTTAGCATCAATCCAGTTAAAATGTTCAGCTTGATCAAGAGTTTGGCTCAACATGTTTGAGATTTCACCAGTTGGATCTTTGTCAAGTATACCATAAACCGTTGAATCTGGTACGTGTTCTGTTCCTTTTCGTTGATAGAATTCCGTGTCCATCATCACAAGCCCACCTCCTTTGTCTGCCTTTTGGAATGTAATTGCCAGATTACTAGCGAAAGATTTTAGCGAACTGTATTCCGTTCGACTTAAATTCCTAGCTTTCCTTTTGTAAATGATTTTGCTAACGTCAGCTTTTACTAAAGTTTCACAAGTATAGAGAGTTTTATGTGATACTGGTGCTAAAAATTTACTCTTGGTTTTGAACTTCGGGGTAGTTTCTTCCATCGCTTCAGTAGGGCAAATGAATGTGAAAAAATTCCGTAGGCGTAAGGTTCTCATAAACTTAAAGAATGCCACTTCCGTCTCTAATTCAGTAGTATGATATGTGCTCACAAAAGAAGTTTCTTTGTTTAGAACGTTCGCCTCAAATTTAGAAAGTTTGATCTTGGATATGTTCATTATGAGACTTTCCCTTGACTTCTGAGACCTTTTTTGCTCTTTTCCTTTTCCTCTTCTTGTTTTTTGTCTGGAGGTTTGGTAGTTGTCGGATCTGGTGGTCGCCCTGATTCTCCCACCTACTCTAAAAAAGACACTTGTGATCCAGAGGCAGTTGCTGTCATTTCTTGTCCGGTATTTTTATTAGATATTGACTTATGAGCGGAAGGTCTAGAGGTATCAGTGTCTCGGTCTGAGACTATACTTTCTTCAGATGATGCTTGTGGATTTCCTTTGGTGAATCGACGTTGGGCACAAACCTCAGCCCATGTGTAAGCTTCGTTCAGCTTATAATCTGTGGTGTCTCTTTTAAATTTTCTCAACTTTGTCTCTTGAAGTTCTTTGCCATATTTGGCCAGACGTTGATGGAGATCTTCTAAGAATTTTCCCCAAGGTTCGTCATCCATACGTTTCGATAAATCATTTTTTAAATTGAAAATTTCTTCTTCCAAGTCATGTATTGTTTTAGATAATTCTTCAACTAATAGGAGGATCAAATCCAGGGAACATTTATTAAGAATACAGTACCATTTTCCCATGAATTGTTAGTTACTGTTCAGTCTAAATTACATTGGTCGAATGGCAAGACGCAAACCACATGGGATCCGTTTCACTCTATGGTATTGTATAAGTGTTGAGGCGTGCAACCGCTGGTTTAGTTCTCTCCGGGTGAGGTATTCTAGTTGACGGAGCTGTTGGGTTATTGTTCCACTTTGTGCATCGAATGATTTTGTCTTCTTTATTAAACTATAAATTTCATTTGCCTCATCTGATGTGTATGCTTTAGTTGATGTGCGGTTTTCAGTGATATTTGCAATCGATTCAAAAGACATTTTAACTGTGGTGCTACTTTTTGTAGCAGCAGTAACATATGAAAATGAATGTGGATGAAAAGTGCACTCGAACAATACTACTACTTAAATTCACTCGATATGTGTGCAATGTTGGAATGATGCCTGCTAAGCATTGAACAATATAATAATGAAAGTGGCCTAGCACCAACTGGCTGCTAGGACTCCAACATGCAACAACAGAACAAAAAATGTTCTCATCTTTAGTAATTTAATAATTCTTAGTCCAGGTGTATCAACAGAATCATCATATTCATACATGGATAATTCAAGATATCAACATAGATTCAAAAACAAAATGGGTACATAAATGAATCAAAACATTTCGATTTGATGTGAACCCAATGCATTTCGGGACTTAGAGTCCCTTCATCAGGGGTATTCTGTGAAAAAAAGAAGAAAAGGAAGCATATTCAAACGATGCACATTTCAGCTTATATACATGATTTCAAAACAAAATACATACAATTCTCGGTATTTCAGTTATTGAACATGATAGAAATAGGTCGCTGAATTCCTAAAACACTTTAATGATGGCAAACCAAATCTCAAGAATATTAACATCTATCCTCACCTTCACACAACATGTAAAATGTACTATAAGACAACTTGAAATCATAGTAACACGTGAACACATGCTCGCATTCACTTCAATGAATATTTAAAGTGAGTGTATGTTCTGGGTACTATCGCAACCGCGTTGTGACTAACCTCGTGAAAAGAGCGGCCACCTTGCGGAAAAACTGCAAATAGTCCTAGGTTTTCAATAATACCACTCGTCAAGTTGGAAAGGTCTGGGATATACGCAAACACACTAATTGTAACTCCCAGTATGTCGTCTATCTAATAACCTGCCCTTGCAGCCTTAGATATGTGGGCATGACGAGTCGCAAAGTCAAGACCAGAATTGTCGAACACAGAAGTAACATCCACTGCAAGCGCAACATTTCACGTATGACAAACCACTATCTGGAAAAAAACGACACTCCTAACGATATGCAGTGGGTGGTCATTGAACAATTACACCGTAACACCAGCAACATCCACAGGCACTGTTGGATAAAGAACAGAGATGGATATATCGTCTGTCCACACATACCCAAGGGCTCAACGATAATATCCCCTGGAATTCCTTGAACCAAAGATAAATCAAGTCGCACAATGAATTAAGTCCTAAACCCCATAACTAGCATAGACATCAAACTTTTTGTCCTGTAATGTTTTTCGCAATTTTATAGTGTCACTCTAACAACTAGACATAATTTCTGACCTAGTATTCCACATTTTGTAGTATCAGTAGCTACACGGATATCAATATCTGTCATAAAACATTCCTGCCCTCTTAATCAACTCCAGGTTTCCAAAAGGACCACCTTTATTCACTTAAAACTCTCATATCAAGCCAATTCGAATCAGCAGAATTTATTTATCATGTATGGTTCTGCGCTTGCCCCGGTATGACTATGTGGGTTATGACCATGATCAGCGTTCTAAACCACTGGGGCTTAGTCCGCGTCACATGCCACCTCGGGCTATGACGAATTCCAACAGGGACGCAGCATCTGCACTCACGAATCCCACGTAGTATCTCATATCGCTTAGTCAGCGGTCTAGTGCACAGACGTGCGGGCCTCGTCACACGCCCTCCGCGTGATGACGTATTACCAAACACGGAAGCGGCAACAGCTTTTCACTTCCCACATAAAGAACCCTCCCGGGTGCCAGCACTTGCCAGCCGTTGCCCCGGGGATCCCGTACTAGGTCATGTGGCAAACACCTTTGTAAATTCAAGTAAGATCTTTCGTGAGTACTGGGGTCTTTTACCGCTGTGCTCACACCACCGGCTAAACTTCATAATCAATTCTTTTTTCACCTTAAAACAAATGCCGTTTTTAATCTTCTCTCGTTTCTGGGACTACCCGTTCCTTTTTAGATTGTGAATTGACAAAGGTAACAAAATGAATCTCCGCTTTTTTCCCCGACCCCGGGACAAGATTAGAAAACCTAACACTGGACGAATGTGAATACAGGTGTTAATTTAGTTCTGTGGTGCATGCCTTGTGATAATAGACGTAGCGTTATGCACGCGTAGTTAACTTCTCGGTTTATCTAACCTCATACAATCCGTATATATTTCCAGTACTGTATTGAAGCACTGACTGAGTTGTCATTACGAGTATGTAAAGGCGCACATTGTTTTCCACGCTAATCAGGATACATCAAGACACAAGCACAAATCTTAGTTTATATGAAGTTTTGCATGCTTATGTTGTTTGTCCTTGTGCATGGTATGATTTGTCTCAGTAGACAAGACATGGTAGTCTGACAATTTGACAAGTACTTAGCACCAGGTAGAGGTGTAGAGGTAGAGAGGTAGAGGTAGAGAGGTAGAGACTAGTAGAGAGAGAAGTAGAGAGAGGTAGAGAGGTAGAGAGAAGGGAGTGAGTAATAGAGTGGAGAGTGAGTAGTAGAGAGTAGTAGAGAGCAGTAGAGAGAGTAGCAGAGAGTGAGTAGTAGAGAGTAGTAGAGTGAATACTAGAGAAAGTAGTATAGAGAGTAGTAGAGAGTGAGTAGTAGAGAGTGAGTAGTAGAGAGTACTAGAGAGTAAGTAGTAGAGTGAGTAGTAGAGAGCAGGAGAAAGTGAGTAGTAGAGAGTAGTAAAGAGTGAGTAGTAGAGAGTGAGTAGCAGAGAGAGAGAATAGTAGAGAGTAGTAGAGAGTGAGTAGTAGAGTGAGTAGTAGAGAGTAGTAGAGAGAGTAGTAGAGAGTGAGTAGTAGAGAGTAGTAGAGAGTGAGAAGTAGAGAGTGAGTAGTAGAGAGTAGTAGATAGTGAGTAGTAAAGAGTGAGTAGTAGAGAGAGAGTAGTATAGAGTGAGTAGTAGAGAGTAGAGAGTAGTAGAGAGTGAGTAGTAGAGAGTAGTAGATATTGAGTAGTAGGGAGTGAGTAGTAGAGAGAGAGTAGTAGAGAGTAGTAGAGTAGTGGAGAATGAGTAGTAGAGAGTGAGTATTAGAGAGTAGTGGAGTAGTAGAGAGTAAGTAGAAGAGAGAAGTGGAGAATATTCCAAAGTTTGGCACAGCACCACTTGCACAATAAGTCCAATCAAATCATATCACTTAGAGTCCTTATTGAAGCGCTGAATCTTGGTGTATATTCAAATGCTTTTATTTTCCTTAAGTTTATGTACCACAGCCAGCTGACGCGTTTCATTCTCTACAACAGAACTTCTTCAGGGCGTTCTTATTTCCTTCAAGTTATGTCGGTATCCTGTTGTCATATAACTAGATATTTCTTCCAAATGTTAGACGAGACGTAAGTACATTCTTATTCAAAGTGACTAGGTATCAATTTTACCCATCCTCAAAGTCAGTCTTTCAAAAATTCCAAAGTATAGGACATGATAATCCAAATCCAAATGTTTCTCAAGAAAAGTCCTTTTCAATCGTTCGGAATTTCGGCGTTTGGGCAGATATGACCCAGGGACCCCCAGTAAGCAAGGAGAATTAGTCCCCCCTCTGCAAATAAGCCAGTGGCCTGCGTTCCAGAGAGGTGTAAAAAGAGGCATAGCCTCATTACACCTCTGTGCAATGCAGCCCCCTGGCGCATACTGGAGGTTCCAGGTGGGCTAGTTGGCCCCCAGGGACCCCCAGTATGCAAGGGGAATTAGTTCCCCCTCTTCAAACATGCACGGGGGCTGCATTGCAGAGAGGTGTAAAAAAGGGTGTGGCCTCATTACACCTCTCTGCAATGCAGCACCCTGGCGCATACTGGAGGCTCCTGGTGGGCTAGTTGGCCCCCAGGGACCCCCAGTATGCAAGGGGAATTAGTTCCCCATCTGCAAACATGCCAGAGGGCTGCGTTGCAGAGAGGTGTAACAAGGGGCATAGCCTCATTACACCTCTGCAATGCAGCCCCCTGGTGCATACTGGAGGTTCAAGGTGGGCTAGTTGGCCCCCAGGGGCCCCCAGTATGCAAGGGGAATTAGTTACCCCTCTTCAAACATGCACGGGGGCTGCGTTGCAGAGAGGTGTAAAAAGGGGCATGGCTTCATTACACCTCTCTGCAATGCAGTCCCCTGGCGCATACTGGAGATTCCTGGTGGGCTTTCAGGTCTTATATAGTTAGGAACTAGCATTAAAAAAAACTTTGAAATTCACTGAAAAAAACATAGGTTTCAGGCCTTATCTAGTTAGGAATTAGCATTTAAAAAACCTTGCAAATTCACTGAAAAAACCATAGGTTTCAGGCCTTATATAGTTAGGAATTAGCATTTAAAAAACCTTTGAAATTCACTGAAAAAAACATAGGTTTCAGGCCTTATATAGTTAGGAATTAGCATTTAAAAAACCTTTAAAATTCACTCAAACAACTATAGGTTTTAGGGGTGTTATAGTTAGCTGGACATTTCACTCATACAAAACCATTGAAATTGCTCCTATATAGTTAGTTGTACTAACTATATTTCGCGCACCCGCAATCCACTGCTGATGATGTCACATATTACATCATTCATGACATGGTCAGTGACATCACTGATGACATCTCAAATGACATCATTAGCATGGGTTAGTGATGAGCTGAATCTCCAAATCATCTGTGTAAGCACCGTACGTGCCTTGGACTGGGCTTGTTCTTCACAATGTTTATAATGCACCGGCACATCGTAGGTTTTCATTTATTTAATCTCTGTAAATAGCACTCCTGTAGTGCAAAATATACCGGGGAGCTTTAAACTGAACCAACAACCATAAGTAACATACAATTCAATATGCAAATAACCATGGAGGTCAAGTACAGAATGGACTAGAAGCGAGCAAATATCTAATACAGCAGCACAGGGGGAGGAGGGCCAATGCTCTATATGCTGCGCCCCCTCAGCCCTTCCCAACCACCACGTATCTTTTGAAATTGGAACCATCACTAGGGCCTTTTCTAAAGAGCATTATGTAAATTGAAGCAATACACGTATTAGTAGATGAAGAAAGTAACACCATGAGCCCTAAGCCTAAGTACAGAAAGCCCGCTACGGGCTTATTTACAAACCACTTTTTACCCATAAACACAGTGATGCACCAGGCTTGTAAATAAGCCCCATATGGTCAGCATGGAGAATCCTAGAGGGAGGTGTTAGAGGTCAATGAAGTGTCCATCAGGAAAGATACAGCCCATGCTAATCAAATCAAGAAACTGAAACTGCTGGACCACCTTCACTTCCGGATTGAATAATGAGTGAAGGGGTCGCCTCTTGTAAACCTAGGCAGCCAGGTCCTTGTAGTTCAACACACAATAAGGGATTTCAGCATCCCAATATTATTTCAACTGAAAATTGAAGGAAAATAAGGAGATTGGGGAATATCCATTACAGGACGACTCTCCATCACTGTGAACATAAACCCGTTGTTTTTTCTCAGTACTTAATTAGGACAAACAATTGTCATGGCAGGACACAGGGGAAATATAAATAGCTTGTTTGCACATACTCATCAAATTAGTGCTGCAGTGATTGACACCTAAGTATTTACTGGAAATCTAGTCACATTCTAAAACAAATAAACAAAAAAGGAATGCTGCTTCTTGAAATGTAAATTTACAATACTGTGTGTTGGAGAAGCTACAGAGCAAATGGACTTAACCTTCAATTCAATATGTAAAATGCATTGAGACGATCCATTCTACATATCATCCACGCCACACAAGAGTGGTGTAAATATTTATTGATCACAAACAGCAGACCTTTCAAGAAGTTCTTCTTTAAGAAGAGAATGAAGGCCAATTTTTACTGATGAGACCTAGTAGCCAAAAGGGAAGTAGAGGATTGAAAACCTGCGCCTCCCTTTACCACAGGATGCTGAGAGCTGATTTGGTTTAATTTTGTGATCATCATTGTCATATGCTACAGAGACTTCAAGAAAGGCAAAAACTCAGGTGTGGTTATGTTCAAGTGCAGTAAAGAGTAATGCCAATCTGTTTGTCAGAGTAGCTTCATTTGCTTGTCACTGTGAGACCAACACCTGGATGTTATTGTATAGAATAAGTGAAACAAGAAAAATCCCATGGGGTAATTTTCTATACAAATATTGGGTACCATACACCAGTTTACCACCTATTCCACTGCACTCTTACCGCTTTCTCTCATTACACACCTACAGATTGTGTCATATATAACAGGAGAACTACTACGAACAGTGAAAATTGCACAGAATTTTATTGGTTACATATACATAAAATTCAAGAAAATAAAAAAGACCTAACAATCAGCTAGATATCTCAAAGTTTAAAAAAGTACAATTCAAAACAACTAAATTCCACATGATTAAAAAAACACATACTAGAGAGTGAAGAACGCCAGACAGATAAATTCAGTCTTGACAAGCTACACATCCATTACTACAGGGTATCACTCGCATTGAAAGATACAGGTCACACTTCTCGTTTCTCAAACAATGCTGGGTAAATGGATTGTGTATTGATTTGGTGTCGACGCGTTTCGATGGTTCAATAAATGATTCCATCTTTTTCAAGACCAGTTAATAGCTCTCTGTGCTTGTTATATAATTTTCAAGCATTCACCTTTGATGAGATGATAGACTGCCTAATCTTCATTTGACTCGTCTAACCCTTATGGGTGTAGACAGTGTGCCACACGTAAAGGATATCTCACTGAAGAATAGCTCATGATTATGTTCAATTTTTTTACTTTGGCACTCTATAGGAAGTTCCCGATAATGGTATTATCGTGAAATTCACCCCTTAGTCCGGAAGGATAATGTTGTCTTATTCGTCTTACTTCTTGGGTTTTGCTTATTTTCAATATTCCTTTTTACAATTAGGACCCGTAATCCGTCAAAGCGGTCTGGTGGGGAGCAACGTACGTCCGCTGCAGTCTTTGGCGCCAAAGCAACACGCAAGAAGTGAGATGAATAAGACTACAACATTCTCTCCAGTGTCTTGAGAATAGGGCGCTGGCCCTATCGTCATGGGAACTAGACATATTAAATTTTTAATTTTTTACATGAAAATAGTGCCAAGAATCACAAAGCACCACCTCCTGATATCTGGGGAGTGGGTTCGGTACACAGACAAGGTCATTTCCACTGATAAGTTACTTTCTCAAGTCCAGCACAAAGAGTTCTGTTCACTTTGGAGGAGGCAGTAGAGAGGAGGAGGCATCCAGTGAGTAGAGAAGGTCCAGAGTTGCGAATGCTCAATGCTGTAGGGCAAAGCCTCAGCCATTACTGGAGCTTTGCATTGTATGACCGTTGTGAACAAATGCTGATGGCGCTAAAGGTAGAGCTCGCTCTGCTTGTTGTTATGACTATAGCTGTTGTCACAAAGAGCTTGTCCCACTACAGCTTTGTTTTGGCGGTCATCACGGGGGGGGGGGCTATTCTTGGTGCAAAGAAGTCACTTTGAAGTCACAGAGAGCCCAAAGCTTAGGATTTTCACCTTTTCTTGAGGAGTTCACACTGATGCCAGCTCTGGGTCCAGGACCTGGGAGCAGCTCTTGGGGTTCAGGACTCACTCCAGGCAGAGGCCAGCAGCGGGGCTCAGGCAGGCTCAGGCAATTCAAGTTGGTGCTGGGCAGCCGGGCAGGTTCAAGAGGTCCTCTGCAATCTTTTCTGTGTTCCTGTAGCTCACACAGGAGGTCAGACAACTGACCCCTGGAGTCAGACTGGATAGGGGATAAATGCAAGCATGTCCAGTCTCCCTTCTTTCGACAGCAAGGCAAAGCTCACCTTCTGGCAGCAGGACGGTCCTTTTTCTGAATCTTCCACAGATCCAGAAGAGTTCTGATGAGAGCCTATGAAAGATTTTTTCAAACCTTGCATCAGACCTACATTCTGCGATCATACTCTCTCAAGCAGTCCACAGCGCAAAGTTTTGGACATAAATCAAAACGTGGGTAAAAGATTGAATCAGACATAGTCTTTGTTCTTCTATAAATCTCAAATTTGATTCCGAACATGTTATAAGATCTATTCGTAATCTCCAGGGCTTTGACATCAGAGACCCTTCTGCATTAGATTAGGCATAGTAGAGTAGCCAGCTTAATGGAAAGGTTTTTTCTATTGAGGAGAGTGTTAACCGGCCAGTTATTGAACAGATCAAGGATTAGTTTGATATCCTAAAGACTTTCATAGTTAGGTTTAGGAGGTCTTCTTATCCGAATGCTTTTCATCCCACTACAAACAATGACATTTTTACCTACTGTTTTACCACTGACAAGGCCATGACCAGCAGAAAAAGCCAATTTATAGCAATTAATAGTTCTGTAGCTGAGGCATTTATCAAATTGTTCAACAAGGAAGTTAACTATGTCAACTATAGGTGCTTCCAAGGAATCCAGGTTACTTTCCAGGCACCAACGTATCCAGATTCTCCATATGTTGTTATAGCTGTAGTGAGTGCCTGGGGCCCAAGACTCTCTGAGGAGAATTGCAGCCATCGCCGAAAATCTTGAGATTTCATTGGATCTCCTGACACTCTCCAGGTAAGAATGGTTAAACTCCCGTTCTGCATTAGGGGCTGAACTCCTCCATCTACGTCTGCAAGAAGATTCTCTAGGGTAGGAATTAAGAAGGCCGGGTGTAAGCTAGTTCTAGAGTCGTGGGAACCATGCTTCGGATGGCCAAAAGGGAGTTATTAGTAAAAAGAAGCACTGATCCTGTCTCACTATCTGCAGAACTCTCTGAATCAGCAAAGGGACGGACTGCATACACCTTTTCTCCAGTCCAAGATTGTAGTAAGGCATTGACTGCTAGAGCACCTGGGTCGGGCATCCAGCTGAAGTTGTTCTCCAGTTGAAAGGTTAGTCTGCTCGCACATAAGTCTATCTCTAGAGGTCCCCAGATCTTGTTTAGGGTACTCAACACAGAAACATTCCGTTTCCAATCGCTATGATCTAACAGGAATCTTGAGTTCCAGTCTGCAGAGATGTTCGATTTCCCCAGAAGGTATTCCGCTTTGGGAGTGATCTTGTGTTCCTGACAGAACATCCAAAGTTTCTTTTCTAAATTTGAGAGGTCCGCAGATTTGGTGCCTCCCAGATGATTTATATAGGCTACCACAGACATTATGTCCATCTTTAGACTGATTGACCTCCCTTGGAGAGATTGTTTGAAGGTCATGAGGGCGTAAAGCCCAGCTGTCAGTTCTAAATAATTTATGTGGTGAGATGATTCCTCTTGTGACCAGATACCACCAATGTTCTGATTGAGAAGATAAACTCCCCAGCCATGAAGGCTCACATCTGATTCTAAAACAAACTCTGGTTTTGAACAAAAGATAGCTTTTTTGTTCCATGCGTCTAGGTTCTCGAGCCACCAGACTAGTTCCGATTTGACTTCTTGATCCAGACAGATCCGATCTTCGTACCAGAGGCCAGATCTTAGGGCTCTCGCCTTTTCCCTTTGGAGGGCCCGATTGTTGAGGGGACCGGGAAGATGGCTTGAATAGAGGAGGAGAAGTCTGACTAGCTCTCTCAGAGATACGTCTTGCTGTTTCAGGACGTGTCTTATTTCCTTCCTGATTTTGGTAATCTTTTTGGTAGGTAGTAAAAGGAGACTTTTCAATGTGTCTACTGTGAAACCTAGGAATTTCAGAGATCTGGAAGGGGTCAGAATTGATTTTTCTTTGTTTATGATGAATCCTAAACTTTCTAGGAGATTCAACACAGTCTTCAGGTCTTTGGCTAGTTGTGAAGGATCTTGAGACATTATAAGAATGTAGTCTAAGTAAACGATTAATCAAATGCCCCTATTCTTAGAGATGAGGCAATATCTCTCATGACCTTGGTGAAGCACCGAGAGGCAGAGTAGAGTGCGAAGGGGAGAGCCTGAAATTGGTAAAGGTGATTTTTCCAGACAAATTGTAGAAAGGGTTGGTGGGATTCGGCCATAGGAATGGTGAAGTAAGCATCCTTTAGGTCCAGTTTGACTAGCCAGTCTCCCTCTAGAAGTAAATCCCTCAAGAGATGGATGCCCTCAATCTTGATGTGTCTATAAACCAAATATTTGTTTAGTTCTCTTAAGTTTATGACAGGTCTCCAACCTTTGTCTTTCTTTTTTACAATAAAAAGTGTGCTTATAAATCTTAAAGTTTCTAATGGGACCTCTATTGAGGCTCCTTTCGGAAGTATAGAGTTCTCCTCCTTTATTATTTTTTTTTGCTCTGGAGAGAGACGCATGTCTCTCAGAAAAGAAGTTTGTAAAGGTATGTGAGTAAAATGTATCATAAACCCGTTGACAGTGTTTAAAAACCAAGGATCTTGAGTGATCAATCCTCAATTGTGAAGGAAGTATTTGAGTCTGCCACCTACTTTTGGGGGGAAAGAAGGAGAAGGGAGAGTGGAGAGAGTACTCACTTGCAGGGTTATGATGTGTTGGCCTCTAATTCTCTGGGGGTAGAATTGAGGCACGCTGTACTGCTGATACCCTTTTCCGAAACCACAGGATCTTCGAAACGGTCTTTGTTTGAAAAAGCGGCCGGAAGAAAGGCTCAGTCTTCTGGTCATCCCAAAAAGGTTAGGATTGAAAAAATTGTGCATATTTTGCGGTGCCTTGTCCAGGGCGGTGAAAGTGGAGACGTATTTCCCTAAGGATTTATTGAGGTCTTTTCTAAAGAGTAAACCTTTTGGGTTTTGTGAGGGTTCTTTATCCACTATGTCAGTTAGTTTTGGATTTATTTTAGTCAAAAGGACTCTTCGTCTTTCTGCATTAATGCTAGCATTGGCATTACCCAGTAGAATTAATGTTCTCTGGCTCCAACCCCTGAGGAGATTGGTGTTGAGAAGGGTACCAATAATGTGGCTTTCTTCTGCAGAATCTAGGATTCTGGCTTATGGTCCAGTACGTCGAGAAGACGGTCTTGGCACCCCTTCAGGGATTTTTCCTTCCCTTTTTCTTGGATCACGTCCAAGTTTGAATAGGAATGTAATGAGTTCAGGGTCCAAATTGGGGGTATAACAGCTTTTATCCTCAATAGAAGGTCTAGAGCATTCAGCTCTGAGGATGTTATGAGTGTCCCTTTCTAAGAGGTTTCTTATCTATTTTTTAATAAATTTTGCAATGTGATCCTGAGGGAACCACTCAGATCTTCTTGGGTGTTTCGGATTTAATAGGGAAAATATTTCTTCCCCTAAGGGGTCAAGGATAATGTCCTTTGAGAATGATGGATCAAGGACATACTCATCAGGTGTGTCTGAGGATTCTATATCATTAGATTTATCATCTCCCATATTGTAAAGAGCATTATGATATTTTGTGTCGCTAGGGACACCCCAATGTTTCTTGCCTCTAAGGACACCCAGATAAGTTGTGCCGCTAGGGACACCTTGGGAGTTCAATCTACTAGGACCTCCATTAGAAGTTGAGGTGCTAAGACCTCCCTGAATTGATGAGGTGCTTGGACATCCTATATTGCTCTTATCAATGTTTTTACTTTTCGTATGTCTTTTACCCTTTAATTCAGTGATCTTGTCAGAGTAGGGGTTTGGAATATCTGAGATTTCTTCCTCATCAGGGAGTGACCTTTCAGAGGACATGATCTGACTTAAGGTCTCAAAAATGCAGGACCTCAATTCCTTATGAAGGTTTTTTTCCAGGGCTTCATTGTCTATGTTAGGAGTAGGGGCAGAAGCCTCATTTGAGTCAGAGTCAGACATCGTATATAGGAAAGTTTAACTTGGAAAAAGTAGTAAAGCCCTTTAATGACAGATAATTAGAGAGGATTTCCCTTAAAAATGGTGACAAGGTTTATAGATGACGAAATGTCAAGAGAATAATTCCTCTCTTATTATAATTCATTTTGTCATAGAATGTTGAAAAGGCCAGTTAAATGAGGATTTCCTGCTAAAACACCCTTTTTTATGAATAGGGTTGTAAAACAATAACTACTTGCGGTCATACGAAGAGCAGCAGCTGATTGAGTTAGCGCCGAATAACTGACACTCTTGTGATCAGGTGCTGTTGCTAAGATGAAATCCGAAATAATAAAAGGTAGCGATCAGAGCCGCGTTGGAGTGCGCGGCATTCATCAGTGGAAAGAGGTGAAAAATGAAAACATTAGGTAAGCTCATTATGGCATAAGAAAGTAGAACAAGATTGAAATTGAAGAATAATCGTTTACAAAAGAAACAAAATATTAAGGTTCGAATAAACATCTAAATTTTTTTTAATATATTCAAACATTAGAAATAGTACATTAGCTAGAAGAAAATGCAGGTTAATCTGGTCAGTCACGCAAGGATGGGACTAGGGCAGATCTCCGTAAATTAGAGATCGGTATAGAGGCATTAGGAAGAGGGGGTGGGGTTAAGCCACACACAAAGTAACTTCAAAATAGAGATAAAAAATTAATAATGGTAATGAAGGAAAATGAACTTATCTGCTTGGAGCCGCATTTAAATAGGCCGATTCTTGATGGCTCATGCCTTTCATGTGTTGCTATTTTTCTATTCTGGAACCTTTTAATATTGTGATTTAAGCAGCTGCTTGGACTGCATTAAAGGAATAATGCATAATTTTGCCTCTGTTCTTGTAATGAAATCAGTCTCGACCCTGTTCCAGTGGGAAAGTCTGAAAATGCCAGAAAAGGTCCTCCCTAAACAAGAGTACAAGCAACCCAGGACTGGTTTTGCCATAATTATTGCTCATCGGCCAGGTATAGCTTGGTTCCAGTCACACAGTGTGTGCAGGACTCACATCTGGGAATACCCTTCCCACTTAAGGCGAAACACTATATACTAAAAAGAGATGAAGGAATGATTGAATTAATCTCAGCCACTGGGAATTGCTTGGGCCTTATTGCAGTCCACCAATATTTTGCAGGGTCAATACTAAATTGTATATGGCTGGATCCAAACTGAGGTGGCTTGGTGTGCAAAGTAACAAGGTATTGAGGTATTGTATAGTACCATGCATGAACCTGAGCATTTTGAAAGCATAGACTAAACATGAGTGTGCAAATGTCATCTATTTTTTTGGGCCAGCGATGGACGGGGAAACCAAAAGCAACCCTCGCACAAATGCACAAATCATCCTTGCTCTCTTTCTCTCACTGTACAATCTCGTTCTCTTCATGCATTCTTGCTGTATGTCTCCTCCCTCTCAGCTCATTTTCTCTCTACATTTCCTCTCCCTCCCACACTTTCTGGAAGCCTTCACTGTCTGCCGCAATTAAGATGGGGATAGTGACAAGAGGCATCGGGTGCGGCCATGGGTTTTCCAAATTGTTCTGAAAGGGCACTGCCCACCAGGGAAATGGCTAGTGGAATAATAGACCTGTCCTACCCTGCTTTTGGCTTATTCTTTTCTGTTTTACCTTGATCTTATTGTACTGCTCTTTTTTTGAGGGTAGAAGATTTTATATCTTAGTGCAAACCATAGAACATGTATAGTGACTTTCTTATTGTTTTATCCTGAAAACAGAAGGGGGGATTTAAAAGAGATCCATTTAAATTGACCTACGACTGTGAATGCTGTCAGGTATTACTTTCAGCCAGGTAGTTCTTTGAATGGGAAGGGACAGTGAAGGCCACAAAACAACACAAAACCAGGACTCTTGTGAGTGCCCAAAGGCATAAAATAACTTTCAAGTGAGTTCTTTCAGATTGTAAAGCAAGGAATATGGGGCACATAGTGGTAAGGGCTGTTAAGGGGTCTGTACACTGGCCAACTTTCAATTTCGGAAACAAATCAATATAATTGCATTGGAATTTTGGGAGTTCCATTGACAAAAATTATGTGGGTCTGGTCTTATAGTAGCATTCAGTTTAAAAATTGCAATGATTATCTTTTTTTTCTCCCTTCCTAATTTATAACATTCTACCCTAGTGGGTGGAATGTTCTAATAGCCTTGTTTCCCTTCTGGCTCTGGTTGTATCAGTTGTTAAAAGCCCTCTCCCTCGTTATAAGCCCTCACCTGTGGCTCAAGGCAATATCTGGGGTTCACAACCTTTAAAAATGTATACAGCCCTCTGCAGTGGACTATAAGCCTATAATAGATGTAAACCATGCCTTGCAGGAGCTACATTAAAAGGGGTTTATTACAAAGCAAATACATTTCTTAATTGCAATGGCATAATAAGGGGACCATAGGTTTCAATTCAAAAAAGAATAATAGGCCCATATTCCTCAGTTTGGTACTAAAAACTGATTTAACTGGGGTTCAGTGACCCCTCAGACCCATGGGCCCGATGCCACTGCATTTGCTTCACTATTGATAGCAACACTCCAGTTTACTCCTACAACCCCAATAGTGATATTTTCTTCATTTTCCGAAGCCCCAGTGAGTTTTAAAAATAACAGATTTTCTGATCCTGCAACAGGATATGTCCTCATACACATATGATGCCGTAGCACACGATATCAAAGGTCATGAGCTACTTAATGTCACATGACGTAAAATAGCTGACACAGTATTAGGATTAGGAACAAGTGATTGACCACTTCACATGATTACACAAAACACTATGGGCCCGATGTAGGTAAATCTGATTTACCGACTCTAGAATATCGAATTTTACCGATTCGGTATTCTAGATTCGGTAAATCAGATGTAGGTAAAAATTTGGTAATTTTTACCGAATCTGTGTGATTCGGTAATTACTGAATCGGTATTTACCGATTCGTTAATTTCCATTGATTCCTATGGGCCTCTTGAAAGGGCGACAGGGTGTCACTTTGACACCCTGTTGCACCCCTGATTCTGGCTTGTGTGCCATGTGGCACACATACATGCCCTAAGGGCATGTGACACACATACATGCCCTTAGGGCATGTATGTGTGCCACATGGCACAGGTGTACTTGCACAGATGTGCATGTACACAGGAATTCGTTATTTACTATGACATAGTATGTCATAGTAAATAACGAATTCTTAAGGGCCAGTGCCACCTACATATACATTTACCGATTCGGTAAATCTACCGAATCGGTATTTTACAGAATCGGTAAATTTCCCGAATCGGTAAATTTACCGATTCTGTAAAATATATGCCCCCTACATCTCAATCACCAAATACCGGTCGGTAACGGCCGAAATCGGCCGTTACCGACCGGTATTTGGTGACCTACATCTGACCCTAAGGGTCTTATTACGAGTACAGCGGTCCTATGACCCCTGTACACAAGGGGGCGGTCCAACCACCGTCACCAATGCAGGTCAACCAACAGTATTACAAGTGTGGTGGTCTGACCGCCACAGGACTTTCCTGTCCACCGAGATCCAGGATTCTGCAAAGGTGGTGCCATGGTGAGGGCCACGAATATGCCTGCTGTGCCGCTGCGGCACCGCCGAGCATATTCCAAGCTGGTTTTCCACCGCCCATTTCTTGGCTGTGAGCCCCCCATGAAAAGGGTGGCAGAGATGTAACTATAGGGTCCTAACAAGGCCCCCGCCATTTCTGGGCCATGCGGGGGGGGCACATATTGTTCCCCTCTGGAATTGCATCCTGTTCCTACACGGTGTGGCATGCACATCAATGTGCATGTCACACCGTGTGGGAACACGTTGCAGGCCCTGTCACAGTGGCAGTCTGCTGTTAAGGCTCTCCTATAAGCCTAACACCGACACCACCATGAGACCGCCACAGCGTAGCTAGCACAACCTAGACTAAACACGTAATTCGGCAAGCAGGCACGCCGCTGGAGATCACATTTGCAAACTCATCTGGATGACAAACTTAGCATTAATGTCTGATGACTATTTTGGCTTCTCTTGCATCCATATGATACCAGTGTTAATGTGCTCATACTTGTTAACAAAAGACTTTCATGTACGAAGATTTGGAAGAATATTGGGGTGTATGCATAATCCATCCATGATGTATGCGCCACTTAATGTTTCACCATTTTAACATTTGCTCACAAATTATTCGAAGTAATTTGGGAGTTAGCTTTCTTGGAATATTTTGGCAGCAGCTATTTATCGAATAGTTGCTGGAAACAAGTAGAATATGCACATGGGCAGAAAGAGAAGTTTTAAATTCCATATTGTCACTTTTCTTCTACACAGACTTTTATTTTGCTTAAGTCAGTTCCATAGACTGCAACATGCTGTTGTCACAGTTAAGGAGGCTTTTACCTTGGTAGTCTTTGTAATTTTAAGTTAATAGTCCATTTGCTGCACTTACTGTTCCGTATTTGCTATGGGAGCGCTAGAAATGCCATGCCTCCATGCTGCTATGATACAAGATGTGCACACGCAATGCATTTCGATGCCAGAGCATAAGCCATTAGTCCTCCTTAATGCTTTGCCTCGCGCAGCGGAAATTTAACAACTTTGGCCAACAAGAAAGTTTGCGAATCTATCAGACCTTGACTAGATTAAATCAGCTCTCTCCTGAACTCTGGCCAAGTTTCATGTTTTTGTCTTTACATAACATAATGATTGTGTAATGGTTATATGGAACAGGAAAGGTACATGTTATTGGAGAATTACATTGAACACTGAAACTTATATTGGAAATTCTCTGTGGGCAATTCAGGACAATGCGATCACTTGGCACTGGTCCCAGTACCATACACGATGGTTGGAAGAAGTCAGAAACAAGGTATCACAAATGTTTGTGTCATGTTCTATTGGTAACACCCCATGACAAATCACAAGCCAAGCACACGAGCCAAACAAACTGTTTTTGATAGCTTTAATACCTTACAGTAAGCCTGAAAAGGTCCTCCCACTGCAGCGAGAAAATCTCACAATAATTGCTGAGAGGAGACAAAGGTTTTTGAAATAACACTGAGCATCATCACATCACCACTTGCCTTCAACATGTGACTGGAATTTATCAGAACGCATATACATACTTTATTTGGCAACTCCCAGCATCGCTGCTGCACCAGATTTTGAAAAGAGCTGCAAATATCAGACTGTTCCTTCTTTGTCGCATTTTTAATGGCAACCCGATTGGTGTTTTAACTTAAATCCAATTACATCTGAGCTGGCCAATGCGAAAATTCAGATAAGTCATGAAGTGTAAATACTAAGATATCTGAATTTCAGAAATACATTTATGAAAATTGAAGCTAACAAGAGAAATGAGACGTGAATTGCAACAAATAGTATTCCAATCCAGGATCTTTTCACTCTGCCATTTTCATTCTTAAGCTCTAGGTAACCTTCTCACTTAGGTTATATTGCAGGCACCACATGGTGACGTCCTTTTTTCTACCTATATGACACGTGGAGAACTCAAGAAGACCCGTGCAATGCACCGAAGATGGCGGTCCGTAAATATATCCCATGCTGACAAAGATGTCCAAGATGTGATGACAGAATGAGGTGGCAGTGGCACGTATAAGCATGGAAGAATATGTGGCATCATTTTGATGTGTCTGTTTGCTTGGTAGCCCTGCAGAATCCCCTGGCTTAAACAGTGGCAAGTGGTGACCACCAAACCTTGGTCATGGGATGCACTACCGTGCATGAAGCAGGATTTATTAGGAACCCAAATATATCCATGAGTGTGAGGGTCCAAGTACAACTTAGAAAATGCCAATTATTCACTTATCTGCTTTGCACACAGACCCTCAACTCAAGATTAATAACAGAAACTTTAATATTGCTACCGGAAATACTTAAACTGGGCTTGTAATGGGACAACAGGTAATATAGGTCCTGGGTTTGATCATTTTCTCTTTTGCAAATTAAGGGGCATTTGTGCAAGCCCCTATCACCATCACAATGTCACTTTTTCCGACGTTGTAGTGGTGATAAGGGCTTAGCCTTTATTTACAAGGTAGCGTTAATGCTGCATTGTGAATAAGGCCCCCTTTCACGCTATGGTTAGTATGAAATGGGTGGGCAGTGGGTGTTGCAGTGGGTGTTCAACCGCAACACCCATTGATTTTGACACTGCCCCCTATGTACAAGGGCAGCGTACATAGGAGGAGGCGCCAAAATTAAGCCCAGGGAACACCTGGTCTTCACTTGGCGAAACGAGGAGAAATTAATTTTTTCTCCTCGTTTTAGCTTTTTCCATGTGTGCTGCATTGTGCAGCACACATGGAAAAAGTAAAATGCCATGGATTGTTTATGTCCAGGAAGGTCCGCCTTCCTGGACATAAACAATCTGTAAAAAAATTAAATTTTATGACTTTCATCTGTGCTTCATGAAGCAGCATACATAAAAGGGACAAAACTGCATTTTAGAATAGTTTATGTGTAGGAAAGACACTTTCCTACGCGTAAACAATCCTCCCCTGCACGCAGACACCCCTGCACTATGGTGCAAGGGTGCATGCGTTGGTGCTACACTGCTCATTGTAGTGCCAGCACAGGGGGAAATGCAAGGATGCACCATATCCTTGTAAATATGGTGCAGCCTTGCGTTTCAGAAGTGGCGAAGAGAAGCGTTAAGCCACGTCGGCTAACGCCTCACTCCGACACTTCTTTGTACATATCCCCCTAAGATCGGTCCAAAGAAAGATTTGAAAATGCCCCATTTGCTCTTACCTTAAGTTGAACCCTACAGAACTGCTTGCAATCCTTATAACTCAAACACTGTTATTTAACTTTAATGGTAAAGAAAGTTCCAGAGTGATACCAGTGATCATGAATATCAATGTTTATAATTTGCTTAACTTTTACCTCAGGCAAAAATCTAATTTAACCTACAGCACGTATACACAAAATACCATACCACAAAAGGATTTAATTTTACCTCTTTGCTTTACTTCCACATCAGAAACAGAAATAAACCATGACTCAAAAGAGCCATTTTGCTTGTCAGTGGGTCCCCTTTTAAGATCTCAGAGAAACAGCAGTGGGCTGCCAGAGCATGTCACTTGAAGTGACGCAACGCGAAAACAGTCGAAAGAGAGAAGTGTGAAGAGTAAATTACTCTTTGCATGTTGTTTTCTTTGAATAGTAAATCACTCTAATAACATTTTCCACGCAGCCACAGCAGGATTGTAAGTATGTCGACTAAATGTGCTGCAGCCTGATTTCTCCGGAAAACAATGAAACAGCTGTAGAGGTTGTAGCGTCTACCCCTGCTTGACTTTGCCTTGTGAGATATAGTTCACACTTTTTTTTGCTAACTTTCGAACTTTAATTTTGTTTTTATATTTTTACATCTTGCTTCATTCATGGTGATGCCATCAATCTCTGTCTCTCTCTCCCTCTGTCTCTCTGCTTAGTATTTCTAATTGTATGTGGATACATCATTACTTAATGCATGGCTTCATTGTCAATCGTTAATGATACGTTTTGCAGTTTCTGATATTAAACTGATCTATTCTCAGAACTGTTTCTGTTAGGTACCAGATCTCATCATAATTTTTGATGAGAATGTGCCTTCTTATTTCATTATAGATTTATTTAGCTTTACAAAGCCTTAAATTGCTGTGGTTCCAGGTTCTTATTTCACTATTCAAACTCACTCTTAAACCATCAATAACTACTGCACCTTCTATGAACTTAACAACAGTGTAAAAGATTGAACGCATTAAATGTAGAAGAAAGATGCTGAATGGCAAACTGCTGCTAATGGGTTCGAGAGGATTGAGTAGTGGCATAACGCAAAATAATGACCCCCTGCTGAATGTGAATAGGGGCCCTTGAATCTCCCTTATCTCACAGATATTCATTAGCTGTGGGATGAATGCCCCCCTTCAGCTTTACAGGGCCACTGAAGGCTTGGGTCCCCATGCACTGCAGGGGCTGCACTGCCTGCCTTATACCCCGTACACCAGGATTCTTTTTTTAATCACTCAGTTTTTGGAACTTTAATGTGGGCAGGGCCGGACTGGGAACAGAAACCGGCCCTGGCAAACTGCTCAGCTGACCCCCCCTGGGGTGAGGGGGAGTGCAGCAAAGCGGTTTGCGAGTGCCGATTTCGGTCGATTTTGTTACACGGGGCCGATATTTGCAGACCCCCGGTAACAAAAATGGCCCCCAAGGCCCAAAACCAGCCCCACCCTAGTGGCCTACCGGGGAAACGCCCGGTGCTCTCTATGGCCAGTCCGGCCATGAATGTGGGTGAGTCTCATCCTGAGTCTCACAAACAGCAAATTTATTGCAATTTCACTGAGCGTGTTTACTGCCAGTGTTTGCCTTTTCATATAAGGCTGATGCGGAACAGCTAAGGTAAAGGGCACTGGGCGTATTGCATGTGAATTTGTGTGCATATGCAAATTCACACATGTGCAGGCAGTGAGTAGTAGACTACTATTGTGCGCAGCCTGCACACAGGTAACATGCCTGTAGCGTTTTTAACTGCAAATACGACTGATCAAAATGCCACTTTTGATAGGCCTAAGCCTTCCATTTCAACATTAATCAGTGACCCCTAAGTAGACATTATTGCCCACAAATGCAGATACATGACTTTTAAAAGTAAAAGATGTAGAAATTAATGTTGAAAATGTCCTTAGAGTGAAATATTCCCAAAAGCTATTTTTACTGTTGCAAGGCTGGCTGCTGCCAAACGGAAATATTAGAAAACATTGTTGCATGTATTAAAGGCTAACTTCGGACTGGCAGCAGCTAGATTAGTAATCCCATTTTAATAGTAAATTAAAAATTCCAACTCTATGGTTCAGTTGGATTTTGCTACCACCATTGATACTATTTTGGAAATTACACTTTTAGAAATGTGTCTTTCCCCTGCCTATACCAAAAGCCCTTTCTGCTAGTGTTTACAGTCCCATAACTGCTGTAGTTAGAAATGTATTGCTCCCAGACAGTGGACAAAGGGCCCTGGGAGTAGAGTGGGAGCCTTCCTCCTTAACAGGATGTCCTGGGGCCTGTGCCCAATAAGTTGATTAACTGTGAAGAGTCCTCTCTTTCACAAGCAATAGTAGTTAACACCTGGGCCAGACACAGGGATCATGTGAAACCAGCTCCCCTTGCAGGCCTATTGGAAATACTCTTGGTGGCTACAACTCACCATCAGGTGCAAAACAAGTCAAAGATTGAGGAAATCAGCCCAATGGAGTCCAGGTTATACACCCTTCAAGATTGGACATTTAAACATGGCTACCCTTAAAACGGAGAGCATGGTGCTCACCATCTACTCGCTAATTTATCCCCCGAGGACCAGTGTCCGGCGGTCTAAGCAGACTTAATTATATGCTTTTGCTCAGAGAGGAGGAATATGTGGGGACCCTTCCCAGACTCATTCTTGGCCCGGGGAACGCATCCGCCATGTCTGGGGCATTCTGTATTGTCAAGCGGATAAGATGCTGCCTCCTGGGAAAACAGCTTTTACTACGAAATGTGTACATTGTACAGCGTTTACCACACGTCTTTTACAACGAAACAACTGTTGATGCACAAGTCTAACCATCACAAGAATTTACTACGCAATTGATCAGCAAGCAGCAGAGTTGCACCTTATTCTTTTAAATAGACAAACATAAATTACTAATGATAAGTATCTCTCAAAGCAGAGTACAGGGGGCTAAGGGGCATTGGGTGTTTTCCAACTATGTAGAATTGGGTTTAGGGGCAGTGATAAGGTTCCTAAGTATTTGTTGAAAACTAATATAGACTCTCCCTTGTGTCCTTCTCAGTTATCAAAATCTGCTTGGAGGTTGTGTTTGTTAAACATGTGTGAAATATAAAGTTTAATATCATTTTTTCACTTCTATTTACAGCGTTTTCATACATGTGTGATTTAAACAAGATTATAAGTACAAATTTCAAATAAAACTAAATAAAAAAGATGAAATGGTATTTGTGGTGAATATCTGTGTGCTAGTTGTTAGCCTAGTAGCTTACTTTTTAATGGTATTAAATTTAAATGAACAGTAAAGCTATGCATGGAAATTTTTGTGTAGTAAAAACATGCATGCTAAACAACGCGTTGTAGTGTCTTACAACGTTACCTCCCGGTCCTTGTGCTGGTGACTGTGGGACCAGAGAGGGTCGACATCCAAGGAAGACTGCCAAGGAAGACTGCCCACGAGGATGCAGGCAGAGAAAGAAGCATGCCAGCAGGTCACAGTGTTGGGGAGCCCATACGGGTATGCTCGCTGCACTGCTCTAACGGTAATGAAAGACACAGGTGCCCTCCCTATTTAAACACATGTGGTACAAGGCTGCCAAAACAAAAGGAAAATCTTCCAAAGTACAGGAGGATATCCTGCTGCTAACATATTCACTGCTCCGACTGGAGAGAGACTTAAACACATTTTTTATTTTGTTATGAATACAAATGCTTTTTAATTGTACCTGGTTACTACCTGTTTTGAGTTGGTGATAAATTTCCTCATGGAAAACAAGCTTTCTGCAACTACTTGCAATATGTGAATGCTTGGAATATTTTAAATTGTGGTTTTCTAATATGAAATCACAAAACGTAACTCGCTATTTGGAGTTGCAAAAATAAAACATCGCAAAATAGTGAAACAAATGTCTTTAGTAAACTTTTGCATTAATAAATGGACCAATTTAGTAAATCATATCATTTGTGACAGCAATAAATGCTTTGTACATCTGGCCTTTCATGAAAGCGCCCACTTGATGTGAGTGGTGTCATTAGGGTTGGTGTCACCCGGTGCGGGTAACTAATGGTGTCACCCCCTCATGACTTACCGCGTGGACCTCCTCCGCTCCGAGTCTGTGTGGATTTTATCTTTGCAAGGTAAATCTACATATAGTTTTAGGTAAACAAACTATTTCTCTGTCACATACTCGATACTATAGTACTATAGTGACCTACAATGAACATGAAAGCAGTATAAAGTCTCACCACCTCTCAAGTTCAGCGATGTGTCATGTGGTCATCAAACGCCTCCGTTGATTTTTTAAACATTTTTTCTTGAACACGTTTTCAATAATATAACATGTTGCAGCTGACTGGCTCCCACTCCTCACTGGCTGCACATGGTGAAATAATACTTAACAAATTCGTGTTTAGGAGGAACAAAGAAATACTTTGTAGCCCCAGCTGCAAGTTTAGTCTGGAAAGTGAACCTGTGTGTGTATTAAAAACCCCACCTCCCAACCCCAAACATTTGTTTGCCATCTTCGGACTTTACTTCGTAGCGTTCCTGAGCGTGGGGACAAGGAAAAGAGACACGCGGGTATCTGAATGTGGAACTGCCTCTCCTTCCTATGCACTTTCCTAGAGTTTGTGGGTCTTAGTCTTTAAGTGAAGCATCATTCTACGATGCATCTGACTATAGCATCAAAGGAGTGCCTTCAGCGTCTGTCTCGTGGAATCCTCGATTTCGCAGAATAATTGACATTGGTTCACGCTGAAGCCACGTGGTCCAGATAGGGTCGCACGTGATTCTTCTGGGGTAAGAGGCAATATTAACATTCTGCTTATCCCTAACTGACAGACCTCCACTGTGAGAGAATATGATGAAGTAATTTACCATGTCTGCAGATAAAGGAGGTGTCGTTTGTGGAAAAGATAATGGTTGGTCATGTTCATGTATCTTAGAACAAAAGTGTACATGAACTGCACATATTACATTTATAGTAAAAATTCCCGGCTTCCATAATAACAACGCCACTGTAGTATGTGGGGTCTCCGTCCCCCTGTAAGACCTCACTCTTCAAATACGGTCTATTTACCCGGATGCCAACAGTCTGGGCAGTCCCACCTCTGGCACACCTCTCAGTTGTGATCCCGGACACATGCATTAACTCATGGCCTCCCTCTGCAGCTGGGTAGCCCTAACGGCGCAGATGTGTTTGCTGCATTCAGTTACAAGTGTCGCCAATTAGAAGAGGTATAATACTGCAATGTATGGTAGACACTCAAGCACAAGAACAAACGTTATTTAGGCAAGTGCAAATATCAAAAAGCAAACAAAATGCCATTACCGCAGTCCCCAGGCCTATCGTGACTACCAAGGAAGGAAGAAAGCTTAAGCCTGGTGCACTAGACCCGCCCGAAGAGGGCCGTGTTTTCGTTTGTGCTACTACTGAATCTGATTTATTTGTGTGCCACTGCACTGCCACATTTTTAACTTAGTTCATGATTCATATTAATTTATAAATATAAATGATACTATTTCTCTCTCACCGACGACTGCCTCCGAGTCCGGACCCAGCAAGAAGAAGTCAGTGAGTCCCAAATTTAAAGGGGACACCAGGACGGCGCTCCGTTCGCGATATCAAAGAACAGAAGATGGTGGTGTGATGTCGTTGGTAATATTTAATTCTTTATTCTAGTGTAGCACGACGACGCATGCACTCCCCTGCCATCGGTCCTGTCTCTGCCCTGATGGGCGCGTGACCGCCGTGACGCGTCAGAGGCTGAGCAGGAGCGCACAGCGCGCGGGGGCTGTCCCAGGTCCGTCATTGGTAGTGCTAAAGATTGATGGCCCTGGGACCCACAAACTGCTGCTAGGTACGCCACGCATCCGCATCGCACCAGTGGTGACTGTGGTACTGAAAATTCTGGACTCGTGTAATAAACTTAGTCGTAGCATGACGATTTTTATGTCAAAAGACCGAGAATGGCTAGTACACTATGTACAAGCATTTTCGTCATATTCCAGTAACGATTTCACCTCGAAATCGTCATTTTCGTCCTGAACCCTTGGCTTTCATTTTGTGCACAGCAGCCATTTTGAGAGTTGAGAGTTTTGAGAGTTGCCCCAGGCCGAACCTGTTTGGTCAGTTCCTCTCCCAGTGGCCGAGCGAGATAGCATCAAGGCACAACATGCCATAAACATTTTCATCGCACACACACCCTGTCTTATCTTACTTACACCTGTCTCTGCTCCCTTCTTTATGGCCTGTTTACGATGGGGATGTGCCAGGTTTTTATTATGGGTTTCTGCAGCTTGTGTAAGAAGGAATGTTGGGTTTTTGCATGTTTGCAAAAGCTAGAACTGCCCCTTTCACTTTTTTGTACTGAGTCATGTAACGCTAAAAACATATAAAAGGCCTCTGTCCTCTTTGTTCCTCAGACTACCTCATCCACTTGCTACGGCTTCTGGGTGACGTGGCCTCACTATGTTAAGTTTAATAAAGATGTCTTTTCATATTTTCAGAGACTGTGCCAAGTTCTTGTTATATTAGTGAGTATTCCCTGAGAGCGAAAATTACCAAGTTCTTCAGTTGGCGCCCAACGTGGGGCATCATCAGAGAAGTGACTTTCTGTGGGAGTGATCGTGCCAGGAGACTGAAATAAACTGAGGAGGACAGAACAGGATTCTACTAAGAAGGTACTCTGTGCACGGGGATTCTGGAGATTCTTTGATTCTGCAGCGCAGTATATTTCTGACCTTCCTGATTTTTGATCCTCCACATGATGTCACTCCTGACTGATAACCTTTTTGCGTGAGTATTCTTAAAAAGACCATTAGGTCATGTAGAACTTGACAGTTAGAATCTGGATAACATTTGATTAGTAAAAGTAAGAGTTAAGTATAAGTGGGTCGCTCCCAGTCCTTTGTTCTTTGATTTTTGGATTTTGATTGGTTCTTAGTTTGATTTTCCTTAGTTTTATTTGAAGATTGCAATTTTCGAAAACTGAGGGTCTTGTATATTTACGAGTGTATCGATAGAGATAGCCCCTTGAAGTTTGAAGCTAGATTAGTGAGCTATAAGATGCCTGATCTGAGCAAATTTGGAGCTTTGTGTTGGCCAACTTTGTATATGTTTGGATTAGCCGGCTTCCCCTAAAGGGGATATCTAAATAGGTTTAGATTTAAATACATATTTCTTCCTTGGTGAATTTGTATCCCCAGGGAATTAAAATATGACATAATACAAAACAAGGATTCTTTGTTCTGTACGATTTTTGGTGTTCTGCCAGCCAAAGCTAGTGAATTAAGTGTATTGTGGCTTCGTGCACATACAGCAGTCTGTTGGGCTATGTTTTTTGCAGTCTTTTGGAACCCTATTGCGACTTGCTTCTTGTAAATATGACTTAGCTAGTATTTACAAATGGCTTTGTTTTCGTCCAAAGTGTCGATTTGTGGGTTCAATGTGTGTTTCAATGTCTATGTGCTTTTTCTCATTAGTGTAACTTCAGTAATAGCTTACAGCGCTGTATTGTGTGTCCTGAGTGTTTGAATACTTTCTCTTTATGTCTGCAATGAGCTCTCAATGTGTGTTTGTGGGTTTCTTGACGTTTTCAGTCTGTTAAGTAAAATGTCAGATTAATTAATATTAAGTAGAAATTAAATAACACTCCGGCAATTTTCTATGTCACATGCTAAAAATCGCTATGTGTTGCTATTTAATTTACAGACTAAGCAAAAACGCATATGTGCAAACTGTTAAATGCTTAAAATAGATAAGTTAAAATTCACATTCACTAGGAATATGAAGGCCTCAAAAATAATTGTGTCTTTTGTAGCAAAACGAATTTGTAGTTTTTTTACTTACATGCATTGTGTACATGTAAAAGGCAAATACTTTTTAAAAAAGTGAATTTTTTCTTGCTAGATTTAAATGCATCTTTTTGCACGCGCATTTTTAAAAAAGCTTGAAATGTCTGTTTTCAGTAAAACTGAAAGCGTGCTCAGGTTTCAGCACTCTTTCATGTTTCAGCCTTTCTGCCTTAAGGCAGCAGATGTTTTTCGAAGGCCATAAATAGCATTGGAATGTTTATTTAGCCCAGGACTTAGCTGTTAGTTAATCACAGTTGGCCTTTTTCATTTCAGAATAGTGTTTTAGAGGGTTACAAAAATAAGGTTCATCACTTTGTATCACTGGAAGACATTCCAAATGCGGTTTTCCTCTCTTAAAGCATTCTTTTCAAAGTATATTTTTGGTTCTGTTGAAAATACTGATTGCCCTTCAAAAATGGCGCGAAAAATGTCATGTTTTAAGTTAGGCTTTTTGTGCGTAGGCGCATAAATGACTGCATCTAAAAATGATAGGCAAGGGATGCAGCTTACCTTTATATGTGGAGTTATCATAAAAACAGATAATTGGTTTCATTGAACGAAAAATTATTAATTATGGAAAAATTATTTGAAAAAAAAAATAAGTGCTTTTTAAAATCGTTTTTTGATATTTATAAAGCTTAATACTCATACTATGACATCCCAGTATTAAAATTTGATTTAAGTTATGTGTTACGGTGTAATTAGGTAATTTGCATGTTGGTTTTCACTTGGCACAGGCGTAAAAGAACTCATTTTTTCCAAGGATTTACATGAGATATGACTATTGTCAAATATCTGTAACGTGTAAAGAACATCCTGAGGATGATTAATATGTAAAACAATTATAGGATATTTATTTTTAAGTGCCCCAAAGATAAAAGTCGAAATTGAGTTAAATGGGTTTTTAACACAGATTCTTGTCATTTACCATAGTGAAAGTGTCTCTGGCTTCAGTAAATGCATACATTTGGGTATAATACAAACTTGCGGGTTGTTATTGAGGTTGTTTTTCATAGCTCGGTGAGCCAATGTGCCCGGTGCAGAACTTTGTGTTTAATATCAGGATTGAAGGTTCTAACTTTAGCGGTATCAAGCATTTGTTCTAAAAACTGGTATGTGTGAACCCTTCACAATAAATGTAGTAGGCCTTCTGTCTCTGTCATGTTGTCACTGTGACCTTTTAAATTCGAGCCTTGTCTCTGTGAAATGCAGAATAACATTGCTAAACAGGCCTCTGAAAGGTGGAATTTCTGGTTTAAAGTTAAAGACTTAATTCCAAAGGGAAATATAAAAAAGGTTTCTTGAAAGGTTTCTTTAAAAGTCCCAACATCATGACATTTGTATTTCTGCTCTAAAAAAAAAATAAAAATGTCTGCTAGTACAGAAAACGAAGTGTTGCATTACGTCTTAGACAAAAAAAAATAAGATGCAGCCTTTTACAAAAATTTTGAAGCCTACATGAATAGGTAAGAAGGATTTGCCAATTAAGAAGTTTTTTTTATCATGTAGATTGTGGCACAAGGCTAATTTTAGGTGTCAGGGAAAGGATTTTACCTCTAAAAGTTAAAAAGGCTTCATGTTGCAAGGTGACTGACAAGATGGTAACAGTTAAGTAATGGAAATTTATTTTTGTGTTTGTTAATGTGTATCATGTTTTGTCTTCTGCTTAAAAGTTACAATTGATGTCTGTTTATTATCTGTATTATCTGTACATATTGTATATGTCTCTCTTTTGTGTGCTGTGTATTTTTTTTCCTTTTCTTTTCTGCTCACAGATCATTCATGGATTGCTCTGGGGGCTTTAAGGCCTAACAAGACACGTGAGTTTGGTTGGTTGAAATGAGATGGTTTTCTTTTTTGCGCAACTCCTTGGAAAAGAAATGTCCATGCGTCTTTCATGTTTGTGTATTTTGTTCTATCATGAATTGTTCTTGCTGGTTCTGTGTGTCCGAAAGTTGTATTTGACAGCAGATACCCACTATTGGTGATCTACTGTCAAAAAGGAGGGTATCCTTACACGGTATTATGCGTCACTGCTCATTTATATATGCTATCGTTTTACAGCGAGTACATCTGATGGCTTGACGTCCGTTTTGTGCATTTTTGCATGTTTTATGTTTTATGTTGCTGCTTAAGAAATTATTACAAATTCACCCGTGTTATTGTGAGGGGACATGTATGACGATACGTGTCGCTTTGCTGATACTAAAATTTACAGATATGATTTTTTTTCATATTGTGAACCAGACAGACAACACTTCACCAGTGTATGTCAAATTTGGCTATAAGTATTGAAGAAAAATAAACAGCAAATTGTGTCATCTGCAGTCACGATACTGCCCTTCCCTGTAAGGGACAGGCAGCCCTAAAAATGTATATCCTGATTGGACGTAAAGATAAATTATAGATTTGTGACTCTTGTACATGGTGATTAAGCATGGGCGGATCTAGCGGATCTCGCGTACGCGAAATTGCGGATTTACGGATTCGCAATCCGCGAAGATACGCGAACTCTAGCGGATTTGCGGATTTTCCCGTTTTTTGTGTTCGCGCGCGTTCGCGCCGATTTTGGGACAAGTTCGCAATTGCGAACTTACTTTTCGGCTCGCAACGGCCGCGACTATGTTGTTTCTACGTCTGGTTTATCATCACAGGTTCACAGCACCCTCTGTTTCACCACTGCCACCCTCTGGGACACCCATGCCACCCTCTGGTACATCCTCACTGCCACCCATTAGGTTTATTTATCACTGTAGATTATGGTGGTTGAAAAAAGCAAGCACACCTGCCCTTCTTCAACTGCCATCAATTAATTTGTGGGTCATTAATGTGTCAGTAATTTTGAAACTTCCAGTCTGGCTGGCACCTGCTTCCTTCCTTATCTGTAATTTGCTTTTTGTTGCAGTGAAATTTTTTTTCACAGGACCTTTATGGTCTACTTGTAGCTATTCTATGAGCCTGCTGTTTGGGTCATAGCAGGGTCATAGAATAGTTGCAAACTCTGGAGGGGCCCCTCAGGAAGCACTACCTTGAATGTTACTAATGTTAAGTTTGAACTTTTGCACCTGCTCATTGCTTTCAGTTTAGCTAAAATCGTTTTTTCTGCAATTTCGCGCGTTTTTTGGGGCTCGAATCCGTGCGAGATCGATTTCGGAAGCCGCGAATACGTGTGAATACAAAATTGTTTTTTGTGCGACGTGTATGTTCGCGTGATCTTGCACGTGTTCGCGAGGCGCTTCTAGCTATACGTTTGCCAAGTTACCCTATCGGTCGTACACGGGCGCGGCCATCTTGTTTGCGTGACGTAATTCCGTTTCCGGCCGCTATGTGTAATCTCGCAAAGTGTGCTGCTCGCTAGTACAATTTCGCGCGTGCTCGCAAGGAAAATCTCGCGCGAACTTACCCACGCGGTCGTGAACGGGCGCGGCCATCTTGTTTCTCATTCATTGCTATGGTTCTGGGCATGCTTTCTCTATCCTCTCTCAATCTCTGCCATCCTTTGCTTGTTTGAAGTTTATTTGATCTAATTTTACTTATTATCTATCCCTCTATTTTTCTAGCTCTATATTTTTGTGTTTTCTGCTGCTTTTAGTTACTTTTAAACTACTTTTTTAAACTCTTTTCTTTTCTTCTTCACTATTCTATTTCTTGTTTATCATTTAACTGTATTTCTGCCCAGACCATGGTAAAGGGAGCCGGGAAGCACCCTGAGAAGGGGAAGGGTCCCGCACCCCGTGCCCGGCTCCCGTGCGGGCGTTTGAGGGGGGAGCAAGTGGTCCCGCGGGAGATCTTCAGCGCGGAGGAAGTGGCGGCACTGATCTTCCACGTCCAGCGCCGCCTCCCCAAGACGATCCTGGGAGGCGGCAAGATCGCGACTGGCTATGGCATCCGGGAGCGCCGCAAGCGGTGGGAGAAGGTGTGCCGGGCCATGTATAAGATCTCTGGGGTCCGGCGCACATATAACCAGGCCACCCACCCCTGGACCGATGTCATGGACCGGGAGCGGGACTTGCTGGACGCGCTCGGCGTAGAGGTCCCCGGGCTTGGTGAGTAGTAGTAGCTATTCATTTACTACTCTGTTTTATCCGGCTCTGTTATTTGCAAATCTTTGTTCTTTACCAAGAGCAATAATGCTGCCGATTACATTGAGGTAAATTATATTTCAAAATCTTCTATGCATTTCAGGTGCGCTGCTCTCCTTCTCAGTAGCCTTGCTTGCTACTATGCTTCTTTGTTTTGTATGTTGTGTTCAGAAGCATTTCATTGGCCTGAGAAATTATGTATGAGTGTAGTGTAAAGATAAGAACTGCGTAATGCTAGACAGTAAGGGTCATATTTTCAATTACCGGCGCATCCCTGCAAAGTAGCAGGGATGCGGCAGTAATTGTGTGCCATGCCACCACCACCCATTGGCCCAAAACGTCACAGAAGCCTTACGCATCTGTGCCGTAAAGGCAGCGCATTGCTGGAGTTGCGTGCCAACGATGGCGCAGCTCCAGCAATGCTCTGGGGTACCCTATCTCCCCAATGCTGCATCAAGCCGTACGTCGGCTTCAAGCGCGCAGGGTTTGAGTCATGCATCATTGTCCTAAAAGTGACTGATTGACATCTTGTAGATTTCCCTCAGCCACTTTTAGGATTCGTTCCTGCGCAGGTACGCCCTCCCTTGCGCCGGAGCGCCCCCTGATGGCGCAGGGCTTTACAACGTGATGCATCGCCCATATGCCCATATGTGTTTTTTTTTAATATATACGCCGCACCAACACCATGGCGAGTCTTTTGTTCTGCCGCTGCGTCACAAAAGGCACGCAACAATGGAGGAAAATGAGCCGCAAGGGACTTCTAAATCAGCCCCAACAGACTGAAGTCCAGTCCTTCCTTTAGACACATGGCTATAAGAAGAAATAGTGGCGGTAGTGGGTGGATTGATAGTTTGAGTATTCACTGATCTGCAAGCAGGATGGACTTTGTCTGTCACTTCGCGTGCTGCGGACTGCTGCCTGCAGTGCCAGGCCTAGGCAAACCTCTTTAGTAGTCTGTTTATTGAGTTACATAGGAACTTTCTGAGTCAACGTTCCGCAAATCAGGCAATACGAATAACGTTGTATACCACATGAGATAGATCCCGTGGAATAGTTGTCTATCTATTTGCTATTTCTCCAAAATATTTTGTTATTGTTCTTTTGAAATGTTTGATTTGGTTGAAAAATCTCATCCATGTTTTCTGGTTTTTCTTTCTTTCATGTTGTACATCAGCTCCCCCCAAGGGCAAGAGGACACAGGAGGAGGGTGCTGAGGATGCAGGCCAGGATCGGGCAGGCGAGGGCTCCTTTGCTGGCCCCAGTAAGTTTACATTTTAATAAACAGTACCTATTTTTTCCTAGCGTTCCTCATTCGATTTTTTCTAAATCGTCTTTGATCTTCTTGTAGACTGGATATAAATTCTTATCCTGCCTCGAATATGACTCCCTGTGGTATTACTAGACTATTCTTATTAGTCTGTCTGTGTAGCTAACTAAGATTGGACATTTGGCAATTCCATTGGACTCCCATTCTATTCAGCAATAGCTCTATGCACTGTCTCCTTACTGACTAGATAGTGTGGCAGAGTCATTCAGCTCCCGAAGTCACCGATTATTGATCCCAATGATCTCTAGATTATCGTACGCAGGACAAGAGAGTACGGAGTCACAGCACAGTCAAAAAGTGTCAGAGGCACTCATGCTTGCAAAAATTCCAAAACCTTTAGCTCATCCACTCTAGTCTGGAGGAACAAAAACCACAGAGTCTATTTAAGTTTAAAAGCTTTATTAAAAGTAAACACATTTATTAAAATCTACTTTGTCATAAAACTATTTAACTGAAAACGGAAAAGTGGTTAGTGCTGACGATTAATTGGACACATTTCTTGTGGTCGAGCCGAGCTCTCACCTGGTTTGAACTTGATCCTGGTCGTGTTCTTAGGAGTCAAGCTTCTGTATGTTAGGAGAAAAAGTGGTGCGTGTTAAAAATCAAAAGCAAGCATTCATCAGTTGTGCATAAAAGTGCAGCAAGACAACAGCCTTCCCTGGAAAATGGGACATTTTTACTATGGAGTAGACAGTCACAAATTATTACATTGTATTCAGTTTTTTTAACATTTCTCCTAGACCAAATATTATATAGTAGTGAGTGGTGTATTCTAACATTCTTAAATGTACTTTGTAGGTGTAACATCTGGTGACGGGGCCAGCGCGGAGGTGGCTGTGTTGGGCGAGGACTCGGAGGACTCTGGGGAGGAGGCGGTGCAAGAGCCGGCGGACGGTCCTGTGGGGGTTCAAACGGTGGTGGCGGAAACAGGTAAGCTATATATTCCTTACTTATTGAGATTGAAGACTGCATAGTGTGCTTTCTGCACGGGTGTATTACAATTACAAATCAACCAGGTAGTAGCCTCCTCGAAATGTACTTCGACTTAGCTGTGAAGTTTTTGGTGAGAAGAATCCCAATAAGTTCTTAGACGAACGTGATGGATGGGATGAACGAAAAGCGAAAGAAGGGTGTAAGTAAGTGGGACCCGAACTTGTATGATGGCTGGCAAAGAAGAACGATATGTGTTTGCTGGGCCCCCGAGGTGGCTGGGAAGGAAAGAATATGGTATGGTGCATGGCTGGGTCAATGATGAAGCAAGGATGGGTGGAAGGAAAGCAGCCTGGGTGGGTGAAACAGAAACTGTATGTGTGTGTATACTTTGACTGAATGGATGCCTGGAGCATGGTATTCTCTGACTCTTAGATAGCACATGTGTATCTAGAGAGAGTAGATGGTCGCCAGATGAAGTAAGTGTTACCTTGAAGAGCATGTACCACCGCACCCGCACGTCCGTTCCAGTGCAGGGAAGGCAAGGAAAAGACATTGTAAATGTGTCCAATACTACCATGAATAGTAGCAGTACTTTGTATTGCGTCTGCAATCACAGCATATATCTGGTTATTACGGTGGACACTCCGTACCTCTCTTAATAACTTTAGTTTACTTGTAGTACGTCATTCATGTGTGGGTGCGTGTATCACTGTTCACTCAATATTAAGCAAAGCACCTAAAGTCATCCCATATGTCATCAAATACGTCCCATGTGAAGTGATAGATAATCAAATTAGTTAGCTTCTTCATTTTCCTTTTCTAGTACTCATTTGCACTGTAGGCTGAAAGGTAAATTAATTAAGCAGTAGCCCTTGTAACAGAGTATTCTCAGTGCCACCCGTAATAGAAAAGTAATAGCTTCACCACCTGCATGTACTGGACCGGTACAGTAACGCAAGTCTGTCTCACTCATCATGGTGTGCAACTTTTTTTCTCGGGTGCAAGTTCACTGTGCTGTCCATGTCATTCTGCCGGCTTGCATAAGATAACGTACCAATTTCCCTAAACAAGAGAGAAGAAGAAGAATAAGACTGGTGTACTGTCATAGTCGACTATAATGGAAGTCCATAGTGGTCGTAGAATTTGTTCATTAAACTACCACTAATGTTAGAGCAAGGATGCAGAAGTGGGAGGTTACATAGATACTGTCCTCAATAGTTATGTACTGTGCTTTCAATTTGCTACTTGTACTGTGACCCAACTTTCGGCTCAATCACTTTGTGTTATTAATGCTAAGGAGCATTGGTTACAGACTATGTCTTTCTTTCTTCATATAGTTGCTCCTTCCAAATCAACAACACGGAGGGAGCAGGCTAGACTGGCCCGGCAACGAAGGCTGGAGGCCACTGTCGCCGAATATCGGCGGCTGGTGGCCCTGGAGGAGGAGGAGGACACGCAGTCGAGCGGGGCAACAACAACATCCTCGACTGTGACCACTGCATCCTCCTCCGTGACTAAGCCAGCGGGACCGAGCCGGGCTAACAAAGACAACCGCCACCGCCAAGCAACAGAAATACCAGCTGCCCCCCACAGGAGCTGCAAGGAACGCCAACGCCGCCTACGAGTCCGAATGTCCAACCTGGAGCAGGAGGTCCTGAAGTATAAGAACTTGGTTAAGGGCCTCCGCTCCGAGCTTGCCACCCTCCGCAAGGAGTATGATGCCCATGCCGCAAAATGCACCAGCACCCTCCAGTAGTGGAGTGTCCCTTGCCCTTTTTTTATAGACTTTTGGGGGGTGGGATTTGGGAGTTGGGATCGTTTTGGGACGTTTCAAAGACAATCGTTGGGGTTAGGGTGGGTGAGGGAGATTATTTTGTTAGGGCTACATAAATATATTTTTAAACTTTATCTGACCATACCTGTTTTTTACTGCTTTTCAGTCTGGTGGGTGGGGGGCGGGGGTGTAACAGTAACTTTGTTTTCCTGAACAGTCGTAGGACTTTAGTAGTACAACCGTCAATCTCTTGTCTACTCCGAAATAATACTCCATTATACTACCTCCCACCAAACGCTTATCTTACCTGTAATTTGTGTTAGAAATTAGGGCTAGGCCCAGGGCTGGCTCCACGTGAAATGGGGATTAACGTTGTCAATCCTGGGCGGGTGACATTTCCTCATTGCGGTGGTACTAGTGGTGTGACACAGTGGCAGTTGCATGCCTATGGAAAAAAAGAAAACGAAACCTGGTTTGTCCTTACTGTAGCATTACAACGGTTACGGTACGATCGAGAATATAGCAGGTGACAGTACACTAGAACAGTGCCATAATGTAGCCTAACAAATGGTAAAGTATTTGCTTGCAAGTATAACTAGTACTTGCGTTGAATTTATTTGACATTGGCTACTACTACTAGAAGATATAGTACTGAAGCTGAGTAAGTCTAGAAGATATCCTCGTATTCCTTCACCAGCCTGTTGCTATGACCTTATCCTCCCCAGCAAGTGTGTGGAATTATTGATGTCATTTTAGTCAGACATCAAGCAAAACAACACAGCCCGGGGGAAGAGGGTTAGGGTTTGGAAAATGGATGGGAATGGGGGTTTCTTTTTGGGTAGGTTTTGTTGAGAGAAGAAAAAAGCAGAGCATGGACAAACAATAATTGAAGATAAAGACAATCTTTGGTTACAAACTAAAGCTAAGCACATGCAGTCACACTCATAGAATAATACAATGGATACTGTATCTGTATTGCGTATGTTTTTGGTGTTGTCCTTGAATTTGGTAAGTAAGTTGCATGCAGCAAACAATTCCTCCTATTGGCGGCACTCCTCCATTCCAGCTGACGCTTCGTCCATCAATGTTGGTGACCACTGACAGAAGACACCCTGTCCACTGCCTGCCTGGCGGATGTTGACTGAAACCCGGCCTGTAATTATTGAACGGAAAACAGGAAGTGCTATTACAATACCACTGATAAATAAATAAAAGGTATGTACGCTGTGTGGTTCAAAATGTGACACTTTGATTTCCCTAATAGACAGTACAATATTTTTGAAATTGCGTGCTCTGTCGGACTCACCTTTTTAACCCCTTCAGTGCTAATGACAAGGGTAACTCGTCATGGAGTTTCCATTGATTTCAATGGAAAGTCAATGGACCTACTCGCACACCCCTTAGCATCCAAGTGGTTAAAGATAAATAAGTATGGCCAAAATATTATAGCGGATCTTTCCCCTCAATTAAGGTGTACTATAAACTGTGTTTTAGAACAAAATTTGACCTTCCCAGCAATGCTCCCACCAAGACCCTTACTAAAGCCAGTCGCAAAAATGTAGAAGAACCCCAATCAGATCTCCAAAAACGATGCCTAGCAGAAAAATGGTTACAAAACGTACTTTGAAAGTAACAGTAGGCCCAAATACAGACCGTGGATTGTATTCCAACCACTTGCAAGCAAGCAAAAGTATCCATAGCCAGCATCGCTCCAACAGTGCTCTACAACACCAGAACTGCGTTGCAATAGAACCCCCCGAAACACATGCAATCGTGCTGGTAGGGCTAACCCTAACGAACCCTAACTTACAAAAAGTGCCAAAACTGGTGTTTCCTTCAGGATTTTGTCCAAAACACTTCTATCCGGTATTGGACCTTCCCAGGAATGCCCCAGGCAAGACCCGCCAACCCACCCGGAAAAAACCACCCGACAACACCCCCAAACAGCGAAAAAGCTAAATCTCATACTTACAATATCTCTCGGCCTTCGGTCCAAACGCGGCGCTGTGCAGCTAGGTCATCATTCATCATCATCAATCATCATAACTCCTGTTTTCCACCACGGATTTCCTGAAAAGCAAATGCAATCAAGATTAGATTGTCGCAGCAGTGCTTCGACAGAGACCCCGGCCGCAACCCACCCACGAACAGCAGGAAGCCCCCCAAAACGCTACATTGAGCAAGATGACAGAAGAAATAGCAAAAAAAAGGCTGTTCCTTCAGGATTTTGTCCAAAACACTTCTATCCGGTATTAGACCTTCCCAGGAATGCCCCAGGCAAGACCCGCCAACCCACCCGGAAAAAACCACCCGACAACACCCCCAAACAGCGAAAAAGCTAAATCTCATACTTACAATATCTCTCGGCCTTCGGTCCAAACGCGGCGCTGTGCAGCTAGGTCATCATCATCATCAATCATCATAACTCCTGTTTTCCACCACGGATTTCCTGAAAAGCAAATGCAATCAAGATTAGACTGTCGCAACAGTGCTCCCAGACACCAAAAATTACCCACAAACACCCGGAACCCCGCCAAAGAGCACCTCAAAGGCAAGCAAGTCAGCAAAAACGGCAAGAAATTTCCACCTCATATTTGGTCCAAAACACTTTTGTCCATTATTAGAGCTTCACAGCAATGGGCCCAAATCCGTCAACTCACCCGCAAAGAAGTACAACACCCCCACAAGTGCTGAGTCTTTCTTCATTGGGCGTAATCCAGCACTCTGCTTTGAGGGAAATCGCAGTCTGGAGGAGGAGGATAGAGGAGCATGTTCTTCAGAACTTGTGAACCTGAGGAATGTAGACTGCGGCACCTTCAAATCAATAAGCAAAAAAGTGAAGACAGTTCTGATGATGGTCTTGTTTTTGGGATTAGGTGATTAAAGTTTGAATTAAATTAACTGTGCAAAACAAAGAAAGAGAGACACAAAGCACACAGGAATAAAAGTGAATAAGGACGAAAAAGAAAGTTCTTGATTGATTGTCTCATTTTCAGGGCTCGGTGTCAGGGAATAAGAACAAGATTTCGTCATCATACTCTGCGAATTCAGGCTGGATGAGGTCAGTGCCACCGAACAGAGAACAAATCCCCTCATCTACGTTGCCGTCCTCCTCGTCTTCATGCGGCGTGCTTTCTCGTACTTTGTAATCTGGTGGTATGAGGTGCTGATTCATCTTGATCATTGTCAGCCGCTCCACATTTTTGGGCGAGAGGCGGCTCCGTTTGGGAGTTACAATGCCACCAGCAGCACTGAAAACACGTTCAGAAGACACACTTGCGAGTGGGCAAGACAAATAGTTTATAGCCAGGTTGAAGAGCTGTGGCCACAATTGTTTTTTGCCATGCCAATACTGCAATGGCTCATCATTAAGAAAGACCTCTGTTGAGTCATTCAGATAGTCCTGCACCATCGACTCAAGGTCATCAACGGTTCCTCCACTTTGCTTACTTTTTGCTGTGGCTGTGACATTTTTTCGAGAACCATACCCAAGCAAACTTAGCCAATCCTCTACAACAGCCACCTTTTTTGTTGTGTGTGGTGCAGATGATCCAGTTGCCGGTGTCTTTAACGGCTGAGAGGTCACTTGTGCCCCAGCCACAGGTGCAGAAGTGGATTCTTGTGACTGGGGATGGCCTGCTGATGCTGATGCTGATGTACTGGCTTCTCCTTCAATAACCTGCCGTTCTTTTTCAAACCTCTTGGCTGACCAGGCTAACCAATGTTTGTACTTTTGAACATCTGCATCAGCAAAAGGAAAGAATGCTTCGCCTGCCAGTGCCTTTTTGTAGCGTGGATCCAGAATAGTAGCACAAATGTAATGCTGATCTGACTTGATCTTTTGAAGACGTTCATCACCACGTAGGCGGTCTAATAATTTCTCAGACAAAATAAAATGGTCTTTTTTTTGTACATCTTTTTCAAACTCAGAAGACACCGCCATCAGTTGGTGCTCCAGCATGCACAACAATGGGATAGCTTTTCCCAAATTACAGTCCTCCTGGCTGACTGCACGCGTGAAGAACTCAAAAGGACGAAGCATGTCTGTCAGGCTTTTAACTATGTCCCATTGCGCCGCACTCATCCGCAGGTCCTCCTTCTGAGATGTACCCTCTGTGAAGAAATAGTGATCGAGTACCGTATACTGCTCATACAGACGCTCAAGCATGTAGAAGGTTGAGTTCCAACGTGTTGCCACCTCCTGGATGAGTGCTTTCACTGGCATTCCACGTTGAAATAGCAGTCTCCGCAGATGCTTCCGGGCCTTAAAAGAATGGCTGAAATGGTTGCACATTTTGCGGCAGGTGGCCATTACCTCGAACGCTGGACTCTGTTTATCAATCAAGAATTTTTGAACTACCAGGTTGATACAGTGCGCCAAACACGGCACTCTAACATGGTCACCCTTCAACATGGCCTTAACTACATTGGCGCCATTATCCGTGGAAACATAACCAATCTTGCGTTTTAGGGGGGATAGCATTTTCAAGACCTTTTTGTTAAACTCTTCCAAAAGGTTTTCTGCTGTGTGACTTTTCTCCAAGCCAAACATGGCTAGTGTTGCATGTTTCCGAGCAGCTTTGAAAACTTTGTCCGGGTCAACACCTGCGTTTAGCTTTGCTTTAACACCTGAAAAAGAGACCCAGTGTGCAGTGATGCACATGTAATCAGCGCCTGCGCCACTGGTCCACATGTCTGTTGTCAGATGTATTGTGTGAACAGCACTCTTCTGCAAAGCTGCCCCAATCGCCTCCAGCACATCTTCATGTAGTGCTGGAACCGCAACTCTGGCAAAATAGAAACGGCTCGGAACCTTCCATTTAGGGCAGAGCGTTGCCACTAATTCAAGAAAACCTACCGCTTCTACAAAAGAAAAAGGTAGAAGGTCCACAGCTAGCATTTTAGCCAGCTTAGTGTTATACAGACGCGTCAGTGGGTGGTTGCGTTCATATGGCACGTCTGAAGTAAGCATTGTTCTAATGTTGCCCTGGACCAAGCATTTACGGGCTGATAATGACTTCGTTGACCCAATTTTGCTCGCTGGTGAACTTTTGTCCGTTGGTGTCTCACTCGCTCCAACACTCTTAGTGTGCCTCACATTGGGTGTGCTGCTGACAGGGGTACTGGGTGTAAGGGAAGTGTTTGACACGTCTTCTTCCTGCTCGTCATCATCAGATGAAACATCAACGTTTCCTTGAATTTGGCCTTTCTTGATCGCATCTAGGTGCGCAAACCATTTGACAGTGTGCTGTCTCCTAAGATGACCTCTCTGGCCTCCGGTACCATAGTTGGTACCTGGCTTACCACGACTAACTGCTTGCTTACAAATGGTACAAATGGCAAACTTTGGATTTTTTGGACAAACAGTAAAGAAGTCCCAAACTGGGGACTTGAAGTGTCTGTGGGACATGGAGGAGGCGGCGATACTGGTGGTGGTGGGCATGAAGCTAATGCCAGATGAAGTGGAGGATCTGGATTGCCCAACTTTTGTACGTTTTGCACTTTCACCGCCACTAATTAAGGTCGAGGTTGACGGAGGTCTCTTCTTGCCAGAAAGAAATATGGAAGCGGGACGAGTTGGTGTACTACTTAACTCCAATGATTGTGGTGTTTCCACTGCCTCCTCATCGACAACATCATCATCATCATCACGCTCAGCAGCTCTTCGGGCTAGGGTCAAAATGTCTGTTTGCTGCATGCCCGCTGGGGCTGCAGTGACCTTTATGATGACTGGGTCGTCGTTGGCAGAGTCTTCATCAGCAGCAGTATCCGCCACTTCTTGTTGAGACTCATCACACTCCATAACTCTGAGACTTTGGACGAGCTTCCTTTTATGCTTAACTACCTTTGTCGGATCATGGTGTGCCTCACTCTCAGACGGCTGTGGTGCTGGTTCCCAAGTTTGATCCGTATCATCAGAAGGAGGTGTGCTTGAAGAAGATGTAGACACCACCCTTGATCTCTTCCTTGCTAGGGGTGTGGAAGACAATGAAGGATCATCAGGAGGAGTGGCTTCCTCAAATGATACCTCGCCTTGATTGTCGATTTCCTGATGTGCCCCTACTTCGGGAGGAACAACTATTGTGGGCACTTGTGACCCTCCATGCACCTCTGCTTGCGCATCTCCTTGCGCTGCCTCTCCTTCCACATGTACTTGGGCTTGTACTTGCACATGTGATTGTTGTTGCGGCTGTGGTTGTTCAACACTCGTCAGATGAGCTACAACAACCTGTGTTGATTGAGGGACATTGCTGCTGCTTTCTTGCGATGAGCCAACATCACTGGTCGATGGTGATTGAAGAACTATACTGGCTGCCTCTGCAGCACTCAAGGGCTTGGACTTAAGTTGGCGTGGTGGTGGTGGTGGCACTGAGCCCAATGGAGCGGGGGTGCTGCTGCCAGCTTGGTCCCCAGCAGATCCCGCTGCTGCTGCTGCAGGCATACTTTTTTTTTTACTCCCAAAAAAAGGGGCGGGCAGCACACCAGTGTCCTTGGTAACTTGCTTCTTCTGCTCCTTACTGGCACCTTTCTTGCTAGAGGAGCTACGGGTTACTTTTTTTGGGGCCATCTTCTTCAGAGCAGGTCAGCACGGCAGCAGTTGCACGAGTTGCAGAGGGTTCTGTGTCCAGACGTGACGTCGCGTGACGTTATGCTGCACACACACACCGCTGCAGGACTTCTTCCTGGCACTGGTGGTTCTCTTGAGTCTTTTTGTGCACCTAAAAGCAATGGAAGACAGAGGAACATCAGTTCAGTTATACACCCCAAAAAATCGACAAAGCACAGAAAAATGAGCACAATCCCATGCCATCCATGATGTTTACATTGAAGACACCCCACAGAAAGACTAGGGAGTGGGACATGCAAGTATGCAACACTGAGTCACTACCCCTGGGCATAATGGATGAAAAGTAGGCAAAATAAGTGCAGGCCTCAGACACTGCCTCTCCTCAAAATGGCCCCTTACACCCCAAGCACATGTTGCCTGTACCAGCCAGCACTCAAGATGGCCACCACCACCACCCACATGGCCAGTCCACATCAACAGTACACCCCCAAAAAACAGAAAAACAGCCAGAAATCACCACAATCCAATGCCATCCATGATGTTTACATTAAAGAGAGTGAGACCACACCACAGGCACACTCAGTCCATGCACCACCACCCCTGGGCAAAAGGCCACACCAGCAGCCCCCCAAAAACGACAAAAAACAATAAAATAAGCACAATCCCAGCCCATCCATGGCCTCAATATGTTTAAATTCAAGAAGACACCCCACAGAAAGACTAGGCCCATGCAACACTCACCACCCCTGGGCAAAGGGCCCCACCAGCAGGCCCAAAAAAACGACAAAAAACAATAAAATCAGCACAATCCCAGCCCATCCATGGCCTCAATGGTGTTTAAATTCAAGAAGACACCCCTCAGAAACACTAGGCCCATGCAACACTCACTACCCCTGGGCATAATGGATGAAAAGTAGGCAAAATAAGTGCAGGCCTCAGACACTGCCTCTCCTCAAAATGGCCCCTTACACCCCAAGCACATGTTGCCTGTACCAGCCAGCACTCAAGATGGCCACCACCACCACCCACATGGCCAGTCCACATCAACAGTACACCCCCAAAAAACAGAAAAACAGCCAGAAATCACCACAATCCAATGCCATCCATGATGTTTACATTAAAGAGAGTGAGACCACACCACAGGCACACTCAGTCCATGCACCACCACCCCTGGGCAAAAGGCCACACCAGCAGCCCCCCAAAAACGACAAAAAACAATAAAATCAGCACAATCCCAGGCCATCCATGGCCTCAATGGTGTTTAAATTCAAGAAGACACCCCTCAGAAACACTAGGCCCATGCAACACTCACTACCCCTGGGCATAATGGATGAAAAGTAGGCAAAATAAGTGCAGGCCTCAGACACTGCCTCTCCTCAAAATGGCCCCTTACACCCCAAGCACATGTTGCCTGTACCAGCCAGCACTCAAGATGGCCACCACCACCACCCACATGGCCAGTCCACATCAACAGTACACCCCCAAAAAACAGAAAAACAGCCAGAAATCACCACAATCCAATGCCATCCATGATGTTTACATTAAAGAGAGTGAGACCACACCACAGGCACACTCAGTCCATGCACCACCACCCCTGGGCAAAAGGCCACACCAGCAGCCCCCCAAAAACGACAAAAAACAATAAAATCAACACAATCCCAGCCCATCCATGGCCTCAATGGTGTTTAAATTCAAGAAGACACCCCTCAGAAACACTAGGCCCATGCAACACTCACTACCCCTGGGCATAATGGATGAAAAGTAGGCAAAATAAGTGCAGGCCTCAGACACTGCCTCTCCTCAAAATGGCCCCTTAAACCCCAAGCACATGTTGCCTGTACCAGCCAGCACTCAAGATGGCCACCACCACCACCCACATGGCCAGTCCACATCAACAGTACACCCCCAAAAAACAGAAAAACAGCCAGAAATCACCACAATCCAATGCCATCCATGATGTTTACATTAAAGAGAGTGAGACCACACCACAGGCACACTCAGTCCATGCACCACCACCCCTGGGCAAAAGGCCACACCAGCAGCCCCCCAAAAACGACAAAAAACAATAAAATCAGCACAATCCCAGCCCATCCATGGCCTCAATGGTGTTTAAATTCAAGAAGACACCCCTCAGAAACACTAGGCCCATGCAACACTCACTACCCCTGGGCATAATGGATGAAAAGTAGGCAAAATAAGTGCAGGCCTCAGACACTGCCTCTCCTCAAAATGGCCCCTTACACCCCAAGCACATGTTGCCTGTACCAGCCAGCACTCAAGATGGCCACCACCACCACCCACATGGCCAGTCCACATCAACAGTACACCCCCAAAAAACAGAAAAACAGCCAGAAATCACCACAATCCAATGCCATCCATGATGTTTACATTAAAGAGAGTGAGACCACACCACAGGCACACTCAGTCCATGCACCACCACCCCTGGGCAAAAGGCCACACCAGCACCCCCCCAAAAACGACAAAAAACAATAAAATAAGCACAATCCCAGCCCATCCATGGCCTCAATTATGTTTAAATTCAAGAAGACACCCCACAGAAAGACTAGGCCCATGCAACACTCACCACCCCTGGGCAAAGGGCCACACCAGCAGGCCCAAAAAAAGGACAAAAATCAGCACAATCCCAGCCCATCCATGGCCTCAATGGTGTTTAAATTCAACAAAACAGTTGTATCATGCACCCCTAACCAACCCTGGTCCTACTGGATACTGTGGCTACCCACAATATAATTTATTTAATGTTCTGAAAAAGTTCCAAAATTTTACTTGCAGCAACTGTAATGCCCCAGACAAACTTACTTGTGAAAGTTGATTTCTAATCCAAAAGTGATCCAAAGACAGTCAAAAAGGCCTCAAATCCAAATATCCAGCAGCACCCACAAAAAGTAATCCTTCCAGCTCCAGATCCAAATGAAAGTGACCAGGAGATGGACAAAGCACTGGGAGGAGCCTGCTGGACAGGAACAGGAAGTTGGAGACTGTGGGGCACTTCCTTCCTCCCCCCCCCCCAAAATGGACTCCTTGCAAAAAAAAAGGCCATGCAAATGTCAACCTGAGGAGTGATTCTGATAAAAATCATAATTTTCTGAAGGTTTATCCTGTTTGCTGGTGATTTTCTTGTGCGAAATTGCAAAATCTCTATTTCGCAAGTGCGAGATTGTTCCTTTCCGCCGCAACTACGTGTTCGCAATTGCGAACTCTCGCGAGGTGTGCTGTGCAAGGTGGCAAGCCGCGAGTACGTATTCGCGGGCGCCAAACTCCCGCGGGAACACGCAGCAAGATCTAAAATGGCGCGTCACTCACAAAGAAAAACAACTCGGCAAACGCTAAATGACGGAAAGTGAACGCCGTGCACCACGCCGTGCGCCGCAACCAAGCAAAAAATCCGCCGCGAGCGGATTCACGGATTTTCGACAAATTCGCGAGCGTTCGCGGATTGCGAATTTGCCGAAAATCCGAAAAATCCGCGAGCGGAGCGGATTTTACGCCCATGCTTAATGGTGATCTAATTTCTATATTACATTAGTCAGTTTGATTCTGCTTCCTAAGAAGTATATGGCTTTGTACCATAAAAGAAACCAGGTTTCATTTTTTTTCCCTGAAGAAGGAACTGGAACGCACATCAGGCCTAGTATTGGGGATTTTAGCTGTGTCCTATTCTCTTTTCCGTATTCCTTTCACCAGTATTATTATTAGTGTAATGTTCAGGTTCACACTTTCAGATTGCAGTAATGTACCATGAACCCCCATTTTTCTGCTGCTTTAATTTTAATGAACCAGATGTATTTTAAATAATGGAAATACCAGGACTCTCTAGTTCTTGTCTTTTGTTTCCACATCTTGATCATTAGCTTTTGCATTGCATAGTCCCACCTGATGGACAATTATTACGATAACATGTATGTGATCCCGCTTTTGAGATGTTCTAGATGAGGAATTTAGGAACATCTATGTGTATCATTGAGATAAAATGTGTTTGCCCCATTAGACATGCCACTATGTGTGAGGACATCCATTCAGATAGAATTCCCATGTCGCTATGATGATGAAAGATATGCTCTCACACGGAAACCCAATTGAAGAGCCTAGAGGCACGTTTTGCCTATTGCCTTTGTTTTTGTATTTGCCTTTGAGAATGACAGTGTATTTCAACACAGAATAGTCCCATGGCGTGTGGCCACTCCTTTGAAGATTGCAGGCCACCTGTTTGCAGTCCCCTTGTTGTACAGTGAACTGTTTAAAGCATTGCACTTGCTTCATCAGAAGGCGTTCAACATCAGAAAAGAAAAAGGAGCTGGTTTTGCCACAGTCCCTTGAAATTTCAGTGCAAAAAAAACGCGCCTGTTATGTGCTGGTTAACCTCTGACAGTGTGCAGTCCCTTGAGCCCCTTGGCCTGAGTTTTGGCCACGCACCCCTTTTTCCCTTGCTTCAACGGAAGTGCAGTGCACCGGAGGATCCAAGAGTGGCAAAAGGCACTCCATTCTGGTGCCCATGAAAGAGCAGCCTGAACGTCCTCTGACACTGAATGATGAGTGTTGGAGTCTGAGAATGGTCCCGGGTCTGCACGAGATGATCTGTGCCCATATCTGAAGTGTCTGCCGCAGAGGAGAGATACGGTGCACTGCCTTGAGACATTGAGACTTTTTGAATGAGCTATGAGTGTTTGTCAGGAGGGCACTCCAACAGATACTGAGCATCAGAGCATGGGAGGCCTGAATCCAAAGGCCCATGCAACAGCGAGAGCAGACTTGATTGGACAGCCTGCCAGAGAGGCTTTTTGGAACAGACTCTGGGCATAGTTGGTTTCACAAGAGGTTTCCGTGTGATTGTATAGACTAAGTGTTAGGAGAATGATTTTATTATTCAACTGGCATTATTTTTAAGTAGTATTCTGTTTAGTAAAAGCAGAATAAAGTCCATTTCCTGTGGAAGAGTATCCCCTTTTCACCTCAGAGCATTAATGAGGGTCACCACTGTTTCACTTGAACATATAATAAATTACAGAAAATGCATAGGAAAACCTACAATTTTACTAGATAATTTTCGGATCTACCTTTTGCTTAGGGTTGTGAAAAATTATGATTTCATTTGTAATAGCGGTCACTACTTTGTCTATGTGTTCTTAATGACGTGTTTTCTAGTGTTTCTAAACATGGCATTGTCTTTTATGGGTGGGATTGTTTTTGCTGCCCAATTCACATCTGTCCCACCTCCTAACCTATGTCTCTTCCTACTTCTACTTCTTTGCATTCTTTCCAGGTTTTACCTGAACATGGACTAGTTAGGAGGTCAGAGTTTACTGATAATTCCTTTTGTACAGTTTCTGCATTTACATTTACATTTCACTACCAGTTAGTAGTGAACATCACTAATTGTTGGGTGTGTGGTCTTATACCACATACTACAGATAGAGGCATTCCTATTTGGTCCTGCCATATATGGCCTTTGTGCTACTGCGTGTGTAAGGAGACCTGTCCTGAGAGAGTTGCTAAGTAATAGGATTATGCTTCAGCAACATCTTGATTATTTGATAAATATAGACCTGGACACAGACTAGCGTGAGTATAGGTTATTGCCTATGTAAGGGCAAAAGGAGCGTCTGTGGTACTGAAAATTCTGGACTCGTGTAATAAACTTAGTCGTAGCATGACGATTTTTATGTCAAAAGACCGAGAATGGCTAGTACACTATGTACAAGCTTTTTCGTCATATTCCAGTAACGATTTCACCTCGAAATCGTCATTTTCGTCCTGAACCCTTGGCTTTCATTTTGTGCACAGCAGCCATTTTGAGAGTTGCCCTCACATAGGCATATAATACAGCTAAATTAAATGCCAAAGGACACGTACACCTTAATTGACTTCTCTCTGACCTGGGCAAGCTGAGACCATTGCCCCAGGCCGAACCTGTTTGGTCAGTTCCTCTCCCAGTGGCCGAGCGAGATAGCATCAAGGCACAACATGCCATAAACCTTTTCATCGCACACACACCCTGTCTTATCTTACTTACACCTGTCTCTGCTCCCTTCTTTATGGCCTGTTTACGATGGGGATGTGCCAGGTTTTTATTATGGGTTTCTGCAGCTTATGTAAGAAGGAATGTTGGGTTTTTGCATGTTTGCAAAAGCTAGAACTGCCCCTTTCTCTTTTTTGTACTGAGTCATGTAACGCTAAAAACATATAAAAGGCCTCTGTCCTCTTTGTTCCTCAGACTACCTCATCCACATGCTACGTCTTCTGGGTGACGTGGCCTCACTATGTTAAGTTTAATAAAGATGTCTTTTCATATTTTCAGAGTCTGTGCCAAGTTCTTGTTATATTAGTAAGTATTCCCTGAGAGCGAAAATTACCAAGTTCTTCATGACCAGCATCATCACATGCATCTGGTGCGTGCGTTCGTGCGTGGTGACTTTCTCTGACTGCAGTAGTAGCAGTATTTACATTTTTTGTATTGTAAGCAGGTGTGGGTGGGCAACTGCGCCACACAGCGCACCGTGGTGGCGTGCGCTTGCACTAAAGCAGCACTAGTCTAGTAGCCAGTAACTAACTAGATTGGTGTCACCACGGTTGGGGTGACACCCGGTGCGGTCCGCACCCCCGCACCCCCCTAGCGACGCCACTGATATCACATATTTATACCTGCACATTATGCCCTTCAAACACGCTGCAAGATGTGGGCTGACAGAATAAATGAATTAATGAAAAGGAATTTATAGAACGCACAGCTACTCCGAAGAGTGTCCCGACTCAAAGCCATGGGTAGAGACAATTAGCATTAAAAAATGAGCCAGTGTTCAGATTCAACTAGTCAAAGGTCAAGGGGAAGTTATTTCCCGACCAAGGGTCCCAGATAAGATTAGGGGGTCGATTCCGATCCGGTAAAAACTCTCCGAATTGCCGTTCGGAGCGTTTTTCCCGTACAAATCGTACCCTGCAACGTTCCCTGTACGTACGACGAAGTACGATCCGTACCGGGAGCTGGACTCCGTACGAATCTACAGGGACCGTACGAATGAAATCCCTGTACGAATCTCCCTCGGAACCCGCTGTACGCGACATCTGTACAGTTCCCGGCTGCTTTCTCCAAACCAGCAAGTACGATTTGTGTTGGGTACGCACCGTACGACCCTTTTCCTACGGGAGCTGAAAACAGCCGTAAAAGCAGAGTTCGCCCCAAAACAGGTACAGAACAGCCCCTCCCGGGTAGAGTGCATACCCCCAATGATCGCAAGGGTACGCCCCATACCCCAGCGATCACTAGGTGTACGCACCGTACCCAGCGATCTTGGGGTGTACGCACTGTATCCCATGTATGCTGGGTGTACGGTGCGTACCCCATGTCCGCTTGGTGTACGGTGCATACCCCCCATGATCGCAGGGGTACGGGGTATGTGAATGTGCACTTTTCCGTACGAATCGCCCTTACCTGACGTGGACCGTACGAATCGCGTCCTGATACCCCGGTCCGGATCGTACTCGGCGAGTCGTACGGTGTGTGTACGAATCGTATGGAAACGGCTTCGGATGCGAATCGTACGGACGGGAATTTTAACGGATTGGAATCGACCCCTAGGTGTGTCATCCTGCTCTGGAGAGCCAAATCCTGGATACTGTATCCAGTGCCCTCTTGGAAGAACCCAGCTTCCCGTTAGGGAGATAAGCATGTCTGCTTTATGTAAGGTAACTGGGTCCAGTAAGATGCAAAGCTCTATACGTGAGTACCAGAGTTTTAAAGAAAATTATTTTCCGTAATTGCAGCCAGTGTAGGGAGTGCAAGTGAGAAGAAATCTGGGCTATAGTGGAAGCCTGAGAAGCAGTTGAGTAGCTGCACTTTGCCCCACCTGTAACTTATTGACCAAGTACTGGGGAGGCCAAGATATAATACATTTGCATAGTCCAGTCTAGATGTAATAAGAACTTAAATGGCTGGTTTCCAGACTCGAAGGAAAAGAAAGTGAAAAAACATTTTTACTGTTTGAAGCATGCCAAAATAAGTCCCAATCACTGAGTTAAATTTGTGATGGAAGTGGAGCCCGTGGTCGAGCTTAACCCCTAGGTTCTTAATCACTTGTGATTGTGGGCCTAGAGTAGGGGCTCCATATGACCAAAGGGTCAGCTAGTCCATCGATGAGTTGTTGGCCAAAGCAGAGGAACTTGGTTTTATCTGCATTGAACTTCAATTAGTTGAAACACATCCAGTGCAAGATAGCAGCAAGTCAAGGTTGTATTGAATCTGAGGTAATATTTTCCCCTTTTTTAAAGGAGATGAAAAGCTGTGTGTCATCAGCCTGGGAAATTATTTTGGACCCAAAGGATTCCACCAGGTAAGCCAGCGTAGTAAGAAGGACATTGAATAGCATGGAGCTCAGGGCTGAGCCTTGAGCAACTCCAACAACTAGCTCTTTGGTGCCAGAAGAGAAGGGGGGATCCATACCTCTGATCCTCTGTTCTCTAAAAAAGTCTTCAACCATTCCAGTGCAGTAACATAAATACCAATAGTCTGAAGGTGGGAGAAGAGCCAAGGGTGGGCTACAGTATCAAGGGCTGCTGATGGATCTAATAATATGAGCGCAGTCTTACCCCCTGCATCCAAAGTATTTCCAAAAAGTTCCGTAATTTCAAGCAAGGCAGTTTCACTGCCAAAGTTGGGCCTGAAGCCTGATTGATTGGGTTTGAGGAGGTTGTTTTGTTATGTGATTTAGTACATATACTATAGACATGCACATGCATAGGTGTATGCATTGCCTAGTTTGAGTAAAGAATGTTGATACCCCTATGGTTATGATACACTTCCCAAGCTGAACAGCCAAGTGTAATAGCTGCACGGTTTTAACTGCTGTGAACATGATAACTAATATTTCGAACTGAAAAAGAGAAACATTAACATAAGAATGTATGAGAATAAGCAATTCAAGAATAAAAATCCATAAATAGATAGAGTTCAGTGTGATATGTTTTTAATTGTGACTTCTTCTGGTAAAAATTGGTAGCATAGAGGAGAAAATATGCCCTAGTTATCGTGTAATTTTCATAGTCATATGTATATTTATACCTATTACAATTAATAAATGTTTTTATATGTGCGAAATCAAACAGGTGCATGGAAATCATCAGTTTTTGGGTTCACACGAAATAAGCATTCTGCAAGAGGATATAATCATCCTGGGGTCCATGCTCAATATGTATCTTTTAATTATGTCGTTTTTAGAGGTTATTTATGTTTCAAACTTCCTTCTCTTGAATTTTTCATTTTTTTCCATCAAAATTTTTGCAAGTTTGTCTGATGTGTACTTATTTTTCAAATTTATGTGAACTATCAGTGTAATTTTCTGTTTTCAAAACAGGTACCATTTAGAAAACATAGACTGAAAAAGACTTAGGGGCCCATTAGGATGTTGGGCGGATTGCTTCCGCCAGGCTGGCGGTAGCCACCGCCGGCCTGGCGGAGGCAATCCGCCCGACATCCACACTAGTTTCCCCCCCGCCATATTAGTATCGCCTTGCGGCTGGGGCGGAAAATGTTAAATATGGTGGCGGTGTCTCATAGACACTGCCAGCCATATCACAATGGGCTTTCAGACATGCCTTTCCGTTGCGGCAATGCCGCCACGGAAAGGCATGCGGTCTTCACTCTGGAAGGGGTGGGGGCTGCACACGGGGGGGCTGCATCCCCGCTAGGATGATGGGCGGACAAAGTCCGCCCGTCATCCTTATGGACCCCATTAAATATATTCTGCCATGATTTTAGCCACATGCAAAATTGTAAGTTCCTAACCATACTATATAGAACTTGCTTCCAAACATGTTTGACCTGCAGATGAAACAGCTGGTTTACTCAGTCCCGTAGAAGGAGCGATGTGAAATTAGATGGATATAAATCTCAAAATTGGTCAGAAACTCTGTAGGGATTAATTTATGTGTGATCAATAATTTGGCAGGCTTTATTTTTGAGTCTATGAGTTTCCAGTTTATGCTTTTGCAGTCTATATTTACATGGATCTCCTATATGTGGGCAATTACTTTGGTGATCGTGCTTCTGGTTTGCAAGACCACTTTAGCACGGGGTTCCGCTTGTCTCTTATGCATCACCTTGAACCCTGAATACAGAAAATGATCCTCAATATAAATAGTTGTTAATTATTATTACTTTAGTTCAGTCAACAAAGAGAGTTAAGCTGAGTTAGAGGGTCGTATTTTCAAATCTTTTAGTTATAAATTCTTTTGTTGAAGTACAATTCTCCACATTTGATCATTAAAGGGTAACACAATAATTTATTACATTTTTGGTATAAAGCGAGTTAAATCAATACATTTAAATTTAGCATCAATACAATAAATTTAACAAGTGCGTTCCATAAGGAAACTTCACTATCCTAACCTTAGTCAAGATAAATTTGAGAAGGATTTAAAAGGTGTTAATTCAGATAACTATGAATAGTTCTGATGAGGGAATCAAGCATAAGCATAAAGCTTTGGCAGAGTAAAATGGAAAGTATTCTCAGCTCTAATAACAGCAGATAAAATAAAATAAAGAAAAGCTTTTCATAAAAAATATCAAAGAAAACTCAGTACAGAGACTCCTCTCTGAGAGTCTGGGAAAAGACACCAGAATGTGATGCTGCTCTCAAAAGAATGAGAGGAAAGCTCAATCAACCTGTTCTCTGCAGGGAAATGATGGAAAATCTGAAACTAGACTAGGAATGGGCACTAATATAATCACATTGTTTTCTATGATGAAACATTAATAGTCTTTCTTCTTCATGTTGACCAATAAAATGTTAGCATGCTTCAGGGTACAGGTCTACTCCCCATCTTCTAAGCAGAGTACAATTGTCATTTAACTATATGTGTCCTTCAATGTTGCAGCACATTCTTTCTTGTTTTCAAAAAACATCTTCCCCTGAATCATCCTCCTTGTCAACTACATCTTTTGCGGTGAAAACCTCACTATCAGTCGTCCAATACAATAAATATCTGTTCATTAACTAATAAACAGTAGCTTTCAAAATAACTACTTCTGCAGAAAGGTGAAGAAAAACAACTTGCATTACCATCGGTTTAAGTGAAAAAAGCATTTCTTATATTAATGGGCCTTCTTGTTAAATTATGCCATCTTCAATATTTGCCAGTTTATGAATCCATGCTATACTTCTATTTTATGATCCTATAAGTTTTAATGGTGTATTTTTGGGAATTTTGCATGAGAGACATATTCAGAAAGTCCCTAAATTAGGTTGTTGTAATTTACATGTTGCCAAGCCTAACTATAGACTACCACTCTTTGTTTATTTAGCATTGAACACGTGACCAGGTTGATTCATGGGTGTGGGTCCTTTCTAGACTTCTATAATATAGCGTGATTTTTTATGTAAGTCCTTAATACGCAGGTGCTGTCTTGTTTTTAAGATCCATGTTTCCCCAGGATTCTGACTACTCTTTTTTTCTCTTCCAGGTATTGATTTTGAAGCACCCTGGGATGCCCTCTCCTCAGATCCTTGGGAAAACAAATGATATGTATCAGTGAGGAGGTAGAAGAAAATAACATTAAAAAAAACTCACATGCAATCTTTCACTTTGCCTCTTGATTGTTCACTTTTCTATTCTTTTTTGAGTTTTACTTTTATGTTTCTACTTTCTTCTTTCTGTCCTGTACATTTTGTTAGTTGTTTTACTCCCTTTCTCTATATTGCTGTGGGTTCCCATACTAATTTTGTAAATATTACTTTATTGGTAGTTACGTTTTCAAACAGTTCAGACATAAACCTTTGCATTGAAGGGGTTCCAGTATGATTGTTGATCAATGTAGTCATTATACATTCCTTCAATATGCATGCATTTGCATCGTCGCAGTAACATTAGCAAACATAAATGATGTAACAGTTTAAATTGTGCAGATACAAATGTGTTACTACCTGAAACAACTATATGCGACGGGAGGGGGAAAGAAAAAAAACCCTAGGGAACCTCTTCCGTTGTTCACAGTCACTATATACAGGGGGAATCTGGTGAGAGGAGAGAGAAGGTGGGACGGTCCGGTCGTGGAGCCCTGAACCAAATCATCTTTGTAGATACACTCAGGGAGGAGTGCTAACAGAATTGGGGCCGCATGTATTTTGCACTCGTAAACAGGACAATTTGCAGAATCATCCCGTTTGAGAATGCAAAAAAAAAGCTTTTTCAATGTACTGACCTCTTTTTTACAATTCGGTAACCCTTTTACCGAATCGCAAAATGGGTGTGTGATTCAGTATTTGAAAGTGCGGTGTGTTCAAGGCGTCCCTTCCAAATAGCAAATCACAGCAGTATGTATGAATGTTTTGTGACCAAATACTGGTTGCAAAACATTTTCAATTTAACATCAGATTCAGTCTGATAGTAACCCATTCTCAAATGGGAAGGGGTCCCAGTTGTGAAAAAGGTGGTAAAATGTCCAGACCATGTGGATAAAGTTGGCTGAAGTGTCACAACAGCAGGGGGAGTCGGGAAGCTCAGGGTACATACGTGCCAGTGACTTGGGAATGAGGTAAGTGTGGTGAAGATAGTTAAACTGTGTATACTTGAGTCAGGCATTCATGGAACAAACTTCAGGACCCAAAGACATTGTTCCCATTCCCTGTCTGTGAGTGTTGTGGTCAGTGCCTCATCATAGTATGCGCTGATAGGATTGAGAGGCATCCCCCTGTCCGATCGTAAGGAGCAATACATTTGTTTGATAGCATGGCGGGCACCCCCAGGTGTTTGTACCAACTGGAAGAACTTTGACACTTCCAGTTCATCCTTTGTTCTATGTCAGACCGTGTGTTAAAGCCTCTTGAGCGAGGCATAAAGGAGGAAGGAACCCATCAGAATACCATTATCTTCCCCTAAGCTCTCAAACGTGCAGAGGATTTTGTCATTAAATATATCACCCCATGTCGTGAGGCTGGATTCTGCCAATGGGCCATTTTCTGAAGAATGCTTCCTTTGGTCTGGGGACAACTCCCTCTGAGCCCAGCAGCCATTCCAGCACCATAGGTGGATGCATCCTTTCAAACCATCGGCCTAGTTCTGATATGATTTGTCTAGCTAACCAATGGGCAGGCTATTGCAACTGTGTGGCTGTGTAATAATATTAATACTTTGGGGTATCCATGCCTCCCTCCACTAGTAGAGCACACACCTTTTGGAATGCCACACACCTCCTGCCATTGGCCCAGATTAATGCAATTAAGAGTGTTTGTAATTCCTTAAATATCTTCTGGGGTAGTATAACAGGGAGAGCAGAGAAGAAACGCAATAACCTGGGGAGAAGAAGCATCTTAGGGATGGCTATGCACCCCATGCAGGAAATTTGGTCCAAAATGGATGGGATGATCTCGAACTATTGAGGGTTCTGTCAAGGTTGCAATCCACCACATCCCTGTTTGAGTAGCAGATTTGGATCCCCAAATAATTAATTGTATCGCCAGCCCAAGGGAGCAACTCATTTAGGAGGCCCCATTGCTGAGCAAGGGAAAGAAATGTCATTGGGAACATTTGGGATTCATCCCAGTTTACCTTTAGTCCAGAGGCAGCCATGAACTGCTGCAGTAGCTCCATAAGACATGAGAGTATTGTGCTATTCTTGCAAAGATATTCTAGGGCATGATCGCCATACGTAGATATTATATGTCAATGATTGTCTATGCAAACACCCCATCTCGTGGCTGGTATCCGGAGAGGAGAAGCAAGCAGCTCTCTTGCTAACGCAAAAATTATTGTGGCTAGGGGCAACCCTGGGAAGGTGTCATGTTCAATACTGAAGGAGTAAGAGAAGGTGGTGCCAGTTTTCACATGGGATGGGGTGAGTTATACAATAAAGAAATCCACTTGAGGAATTTGGGCCTACCCCAAACCTACCATCGACCTCCATCAGGTAATCTCATCCAGGGGGTAAAATGCCTTTTCAATGCCAAGTGATGTTACCCAAGGATGGATGCCCGACCTATGAGTTCAGTCCATCAACATGAAAAGATGACGTAAGTTCAGGAATGTGTTCCTGCTGGGTATATACCCCCATTATGGTCAGGGTGTACCACATTTGCACTTTGAGGATCAACTGGTTGGCCTGCTCCTTGCCAAGAATATTATAGTCAGAATTTAGCAATGAAAGTGAATGGTATGACCCTAGGAGCAGAGATTCTCTGTCAGGCTTGGGCAGTACAGCCAACACTGCCTTCCGGACCCTGAGAAGACATGGGGCGAGTTGTGATTGGAACGTGGAATAAAACTTCAACAGCAAACCGTCAATACCTTGAGTCCTAACACTAACCAATTGCTTAATTGTGCCAGCGAATTCAGCTTCCAAAAGGGGAGCACCCGAGTCTGTCTGTTGGGGCACCTGTATGCTTGGAAGAGGTATGTCCTCCAGGAAGGACATAATCATTGCCGGGTCTAACACCTATGGGGTCCTATATAGGGTAGCATAGTATGTGTAGAAAGTGCTTTGCCTACCATCCTGAGAGTTAAGAATAAAATCCATTTCATTTCTAACAGCAGTAATTGTGCCCCTGGGTGAATCCGAGCAGAGGAGCCACACAAAAAGCCTTTATGCCCACTGCATGGTTACTTAGCAAGTACTCCGTGTAGTCTAGTGTACTGAGCTTTTCTAGTCTGGATCTATGCATGAGTCTGGATTAAGCCAGCAGGGTGGTAAACATCTGGTCTGTAGACGATAACTGTTTGTATAGCCACATATCCATTTATAGAGTGTGGATATCTCTGTAGAGTGTCACCATGGCCCCGTACACTGCCTTGATTGTATGACCATGAAGAACAGTCTTAAATGAGTCCCATTCAATATCAGTACTATAGGTAAACATTTGCTGTCCTGTAAATACGATGTATTATTATATCTGAGGTTGAAGTGAAACACAGTATCTAGTAGCACATCCAAGGGACGGTGTCAGGTGGATATACGTGGTCGACTTCTACACCATCTCATTTGGAGTTGCAGGGAGCAGTGAACTGAAAGGGTGTGTCTGAGGTATTCAGCACTAGCTACCTTCAATAGCACATCAGTGCTACTGAAAAAGAGATTGATCCTGGAATGCAGATCATAAAGACATGAGAAGAAAGGAATACTTCCTGTTCATGTTATTCAGGCTATGCCAGTCATCAAGCACCTGAGTGTTGGTTGGCCATTGCAAGAGGGAGACTGATTGTATCCCATGTAGCGGTGGAAGAAAGCAATCATAGTCCAAATTCAGGATACAATTTAAGTCTTCACACCAGTAGCTGGGTGCTAGTGCATCATGTAATAACGTCAGAGTTAGGAGTGTAGGAAAGATGACTGGTTAGTGTTGTGTGCAGAAAGAGAAATGAGGGACAGTAGGAGACCATCCAACAGACCTCCCAATACCACGTATATCTCTTCTGTGTCAATTTTGGTATATAATACCTTGAGAGGTACCACTGGAGCCTCCCATATAAGGGCTCCCATGGCATTTCTGGATTATGTGATTCCCACAAGTGTGTCCCTCCAAAACATGTGCACAGCCACTATGTCTCCTCGAGGTGCACTATTTGGATTTTACATTTGCGTAGTTATTGGTAAACATAGTACCGTTTAGTATAGCCAGCTAACTCACATACATTCCAGGTAATGAGCAGGAGTTGTGTCCCAGTCAGTGCAATATTGGTATCCATTGTATCATATATGAAACGCCTACACCAGTCACAGTACCACAATGCGGTTACCCGTCCCTCCACCTCAACCCCCAAACCCTAACACATGTCACACATGCTACAATAATAAAACCAAAAACTATACAAGAAACATAGATTGTAAATGAGAGACACACCACACCCGTTCCCAGGTCAGCACACACATGATCAGTCATTGGCACTATAATGTGAAAATGAAAAAGACATTTAACAATCTACATCTGTATTACTATACAAATATGGGGTAATTACTACACGATTTCAGCAATAAACTGAAGCAGGTGTGCCAGCAACCCTCAGTCATCTCGCCATTACTGCATCCACTGACCTCATCTACAGCCACACATAAAGACACTCATTTCTGATATGGAACCAGCTCCTAATCTTCAATCCATACCAGCTCTTCAGCTGACTGAGGTGTAAGGACTGGGCCACCACCCAGTAGTGTGTCAACCAGTGAGTCAATCACATCCGGGGACCCACTGACTAGGCTCTCACTTTCCTATCCCAGGGGAGTAGAGGTCACTAAATGCTGTCTCATATAAGCCACCACCTGAGCTCTTTCTTTAGCAGCTTGTTCTGTAGAAGAGCCAATGAATTTGCACCTGTTGCATGGTTTGCGATGTCCTTGCACTTTCCCTTCAAGGTGTCCCTGCACTGGGGGCCATCGGGAAGATTAAGCGAGCTATTGCCCAGAGTCACAAGGTTCTGGGCTAACCTGCTCCCGGCCATCGAAGCGTGAGCCCCTGTGTTCCGGAGTCAGACTCCCTGGCCGCTGCACCACACCTATTCCCAGAATTCTCAACTTTCCTGGATGTAGCATAGTAAGATGTATAAAGTTAAGACATTATAATACCAAGTTTTGCAAATTAATAGGCAATTTTGTTTTAAACATGGCAATATGTATTAATAAATGTTGATCTATAATGATTACAAATGATATGATGATAACGATTTTCTTCTGTTTTTTAACCAGTTTTCTAACTCAATTATAAAAAAAGGATTATTCGTCCATGCTCCCAACTCACTCACTAATCTATTGCTAAGCCACCAATAAAACTAGCATTGGCAAATACGTCTTCATTTGCCAATATTTTGCGGTGACCGGTGTTCTCTTTACCAATGCCTGAGTTTTCAAAATGCATCACCCATGGCAAAGTCAATAACAGGGACTGGACATCTTAACATTATACAAACGTAGTTGTCTATACTTTCTAGAGAAAATCTCATTGTATGAGACAATTTGGGGATGTAACTTAGCCATTTTGAGAACATAGGAGATAATGGTCTTACACTTTTAGGATGGTTGCCATGTTCTGTGATGCAACATGATAACATTGTTATGACTATCTTGTAATTGCTTTATTACGAGTTTGTAAGTCCGACCGCTATAGGACTACATCCGCCCCAGCCAGAAGCCCATGGCGCTGGCAGTCCAAAGACCGCCGTGTTACAAGTCGGTCATGGGTCTGGAGGTGTGGAGGCAGGAATCCTTCAGTGGTGGTGAGTACTATTGCCAAATATATTGATGCCTGTGTGTGCATTTCAACTGCATATGTGTCATCAGGAACACATGTGCATGATGTATGTGGCACACTACTATATAAGAGTAACATTCGTCAAAAAACACAAAAATCAACGTTAGCAACACATTGGACAGAAGCGGGCCACAACATCTCACAGTTAAGATTCACCATTCTTGAAGTAATTAAACCACAACCAGACAGTGACACACATAAACAGAGACTAAGAGCTGAATATTTTTGGATCTGCAAAATGGACAGTCTACAGCCACAAGGTTTAAATGACAGAATTGAACTATCATGTTTTCTATAACTATATTTAAGAAAGTTTGCTTTGGGTTTCCTGTGTTCAACTGTGGCCTCCACAACCCATTCCAAGATGGCCGACCTAAAAACAATTTCATAACATTTACATGTGACCAGAAGTATTGTTTATTTATTTTTTCCATTTGATTGGTCCTTATTGACATTGAATATTGAATCAATTAATTTCATAAGCTGCAACAGCCAGTTGATTTATGCCTACTCGAAAACATTTTTTTACATTTTTTCATTATCTAATTAGGCGGAAATCACACCGTAAGTCAAGTTTTACCGATAATTTTCCATTCATTTTAACATATTTTGAGTAAAGAGCACCGCGATCACATGATCGCAACTCAAGCCAATCAGAGCGCGTATTTAAGTTTCAGGGCTCGAGGGACAGGTAGTCGATTTCCCATTGGCCAAGGAACAGGATATGCTGAAAGATCACATTTGCGTAAGTAGAATATCCCCGCTGTAATCAGATAGTTAATGTTTAGAAACCCAGCGCGTTGTCTCTGTACTTCAGAAATATGTCAGCATATTTTGTTTTAAACCATTAAATTTAGACTCGAGTTCAGGCATTTACAAACGAAAAAGTGGTTGATATTGGATAGAAATGTGTCACCGTAACAGTTTCAACCGAATGTCACAACCGAACCGCTTTCATTTGAGTTGTCCCTTATAACTTTGTTCAAACTATGAGTTCAATTGGTCATGTGTAATTTATGGTTTTAAGATAGAGTTTTCAGTTGATCACGAATGTATGAGATGATGTCTACCGATATATTTGTAGTGTACCACCAGCAGAAAATGATTGAGCATGTTGAGCATTCAAAATGTTATGTATCGTGTGTCAGACTATTAGACCGGACGGCTCACAATATTTTCCTTCTTTGTTTCAATATAGACCCATGAGGAAGGGTCCCATATGACCCGAAATGCATTGGGAAGATATAAATTGTGATTTTTGATGATGTGAAAATCACTAACAGAAAGTTTTGAAGAAAAAAACAACAGAAACAATCAATAAATAAACAATATGGTTTGAAACTATTTTGAATCTGGAGAAATTTTTCAAACAAGAATATAAAGGAGTAAGACCTTCCCGGTCTGTGTATTATAGTGCACACCACCTCTGAAAGCGGCAGCACCGCTTTCCTCTAATTAAAGTATTCAGAATAGTGTGTTTAGACAACACACTAGGTGGGATGAGCACACAACAAAGTATAGATAAAATACCCAAGTAAATACTAAGAAAAAAGAGTGCCGGATGGATCATTTGTAAGTTTAACACTACTATATACCCATATGTGGTCAGTCCTGGCAATCGGTATATAGTATGAAAATAACTCACTTTTAGATCACGTCACACAGGGTCGTAATCCTGCTGTGAAGGGGGGACCTGGAGAAAGGGATACACATTGGAATCTCCCTGGGAGAAGACCAAAGGGGTGAATACACACCCCAAATTCTTTGTCACCACCACCTTGAAGCAGCAGCTGCTCAGACCACTGAGGTCCGCTCGTGGAACTGGCAACGCGTAATACGCATGGCAGTGCATCTCCTCTGTATTCCGACTGCCTTTCCCTGATTATGTATCCGGTGGTCTGCTGGCATTCCTGGCTGTTCAGCGGCGGTCTTGGCAAAGCCAATCTGCCAAACTCGTAATGCTGCAGTCGTACAACAGAGCTCACTGCACTCAGACTACCACCACTGATATGGTGGTCCATGGGGCCACCAATCTCCTTATAAGGCCCTTTGTATATGAAAAGGAATACAGGGTGAAGGAGGTTTTGGTTTCTGGACACCATCCAGGGTTTCACCAAGCCAGCCATACAGCCCCTGGAACACCACAGAGAAGTGTTGAGAGAAAAGGTAGGAGGAGAGAGTCAGGTGGAGGAATGGAAAGCGTGGGAAATAGTGTGAAGGCACTCATAAGCAGAGGAAAGGGCAGAACACACACTCTCATGGAGTGGTGAAAAGGGTGAACATGTAAAAATCAGAAAATGGTTCTCTGAGATCAGCAGTAGAAGTTTACTCTTTATTCAAGCAAGTGTAAACAGGCTGTGCTTATGGGGGAGACAAACACAAACATAGAAAAGGAATCTAAATGATAAGGAGAAGGGAACTGAAATAGACAAAAAAACATCCAATAATGAACAAGAGGCTGATCTAAAAGCCCATTCTATTTTGTATTGTATACAATGTTGTCTGCAACAGATAGCCGAAGCTGTCTGCAGTAATACTTTTTAAACCATGGGCAATGTGGGTAATTGCCCAGGGAACCTACCTTCCAACCGGTGCCCTGGGAATGTGATATTTCTCTCTATTTAGTTTCTGTTTATGCTATTTCTCTATCTAAACCTCTCTACTTCTCTAGCTACCTCTACCTCTGACCCTCTTCCCTGTATCATCTTAAGGATAATTTGGGTGCCACGCATGACATATTTCAACTGTTACTGTTTGACCTTGTTAAAATTTAACATAGAATTTAGAATTATTTGGCATTCTATGTTGCTAAATTATCAGAAAATCTGCAATAACATTCCAATTTTTACTTAAAAGAAGAGGGCCCTAAAACATGTCTTGCTCCCGCGACCCCGAAATTCTTGAGATGTCAAAGGTAGTAATACCAGAAAAACGTGGCTTACTCTTGCCAGCTCACAGAATAGAATGCAATGTTGTAATAAGGAGTCGTGTGGCATCTTTTAAGAAACATATTTGCAAATGTTATATTTGACTATTAAAGTTGTGTGCTATAAAATGAGAGGATTTCAAGTATTGTCCCTCCATTCGTCGTATAATTCACAAATGTACTACTGCCTTTTTACCACAAAATACCCACATTAATTTCAGCTTTTTTGGAACGAACAAGAAAGAAAGATACCAAGAAGTCAGAGCCTCTCCCTCTTTGTGTCTGAAAAGGGACAGTGCGAATTTGCAAGCACCGGCAATCTCACTTTCATTTCATCTGGTTTGCAGGCAGTTCTATCCTTTATAAAGTAGCATTCCGTGAAAATAAGAAGTGTTTGCACACAGTAGCCATAGGAAGACATTTCTCAATGTTTCCTGATTTGTAGAAAATAAAAAGTATCCGCTAATTAAGTCTCAAAGAACAGTGATGCCGTGCTGTGTTTCACCAGATATAAATTTCACAAAACTATGGCAGGTAGATAGATGCCTAAGGGACAGTTTGCTGCTCAACCAGTAATTGGCGGCTAGAGTGTAGCCTTTATAAATGAATCATGTGTTATTAATGGCATGTTACTAATACCAAGTGACTTTTCTGCTCAACAGGATGCTCAATTTGATTTCCTAAGTTTCCCAGGATCTCGGTGTGAGTTTAAGCTGGGTTGTCACCCATGCCTCCTGTAAACAGCCATGAACGTATGAAGTGGCAGCAGGCCAGTGAAGCAGATGGACAAGGGGCTGTTTTAATTATGGTAGAATAGAATGTGCAGGAGTACAAAGGGATACATTTCAAATGTCCGTCCTAGGTAGTGTATGTGCTTTCCAGGAACAGCTTGTATGCACTGGTATGCACTTCAGCATACAGGATGAATTATACAATGGAATCCCTCTGCTTGAAAATCAGCTTTGTGCGTTTGGAACAATCAAGAGGTTTGACTTGCTGTCGTTCACGTCTGGAGTAACGAGACTTTGCAATATGCTTCTTTATAGCACAGAGTCTACACGTAGAAGTTGGGTTTTTTTTCCAGGAGAAGTGAATTGGAAAAATTTGGGCCTAGATTTCGCTTTCAAGTAATTTGCAAATTTATTTTATTTCTGCCCAAATCAAATCGCAATGAGCAAATGAAAAGACAATTTAAAAGAAAACAATACAACACAATAAGATTCACAAATTGAAAAGGTAGTTGTTTAAAAAAAGAATCACATATCGAGAAAAGCACTGGCAAATCCGTGCAATGGTCACTTTAAAAATATATGTATTTATATTCTAAGCATATGCCACAAAAAAGATGAGACCGCCTCTATGTGCTTGCAATAAAAATGTTACATTTGAAAAAACATTCACCCATGTGGAAGCAGTTCTACTAGTGATGTTTTAAAAGCCTTTCTGTTGTGCCATGGATTTTGCCACTATATTTTATGAAAGCGACAAAAAGAAATTGTCACCCAACCAACTGCTCATTCTATGCGTCTATAATGTCACAATGTCACGTAAATCTTCAATAAAAGTAGCCTAAAAATCCGACATAAAATAAATCACCATCTAATTTGTTACCTGGTGTGAAACCAAAATAAATAAGTTTACTGAAGCCAATATATATATAATTACAATTTGAAAAGCACTGGTTGCAAAAACGTTGTCACTGAAGTAAAAGGAACAATTTTAAGTGGATATAAAATGTGTTCCAGCTTTGTGCAGCCAACCAAAGTGAAGGAGACAAATGGCTAAAGTCGACTGACCCATTGCTCCATGCGGTATACTGTGGTGGGAGGAAGCAACATTTAAATAATAGTTCAACAGGCCAATGCTTTAAGTTTACTGACCAAAACTCATTCTATGTATGTATATTAAATATGTTTTACTTTAAAGAAAAATAGTTTGGCAAGACAAGGCCCGACCTAAAAAGAGATGGATGTACTTTTAAATGTTTCACCTTTGGAAAAAATATAATTCACTCCAACAAAGAGTTGCCCTACCAAATAAAGCTATTTTCTTTTTGAAACTGTAGTCTAGCAAATACACTCCCTGGATATAAAGCACAGGATAGTTCTAAAGATGAAAAAGTCAGGTGTGCCATACCATAATGGCTTGCTTTCGTGTACAGCGCTCTGATAACCTGATGGGTCATGGTCGCGATATATAAAACCTTTCAAATAAATAAATGAAATAAATATTCACATGGGATCACAGATGAACTTTTCTTAGGTTCGATTGGGGCTTCTTGTTTACATTATCCGATACCAAAATCTAATAGATCAATGCCTTCACCTTCATTCAAGTCAAGTCAAAATCCTTTATTCGACTGTCAGAAAAACAGTCATAAAAGCACAAAAATACATTATTATACAATTCATGCAAAAGTTTTTTTTTTTAAAAACACACAATATTTTATAAGTTGGTAGTTCACGAAAGAGTTAGAAATGCGGTAATTTAAAAATACAGTAGACAAAAATAAAAATAAAAATAAAGATGAAAATGCCTGTTTAAGACATGATTTCATGTTTAGTGCAAGTCATCTAGGGATCATCCTTCCATGCTTAATCTGAACTTCCGGGCTGTTTTTAAAAACTCACAGATAAAAAAGGTACTGTCATCAGGCAGCATCTGAAGATATAAAAGGGCAGGCTTAATCTGTACAAAATTCAGCTTTTTAAGCAAGGGTTTTAAAAACATCTGTCTTGGACTTGAATAATAAGGGCATAGAAATAAAAAGTGAGCCAGGTCTTGCGGAGACATGTTGTCGCAGCCGCAAGCTGGCAACACTTGACCTCTATGTGCTCCACTCGGCACAGCTAAAATCAAGTGGTAGAGACCAAATCGGAATCTGCTCAACAGAAAACGATCGTATCTGGAAATGTTCCATGATAAGTATGGTTCACAGAACACACATGACTTTGTTAGGGTATGATTCCTGACACTGGACTTCTTCATCTCAGTGTCTTCCCTGGTAAGTTGTCGCTTTAACATGAAAGTGTTTTTTACAAAATCAACATCATTCTTTGTAGCATGCTGTGGTGTTGAATATAAGTCCAATCTACCCAGGTCTTTGCAACAGTTTCTAATATAGTTCATCCAGGGTATTTTAAGATGTCCTTCCCAGGTGAGGGCTTCAGCAAGGATGCTATGTGTCAAGGGTATAAGTGCATTGCGCCAACAATTTAGCCAACAGAGTAGAGGGTTTGCAGCAATTCTGTCTCCTAGGTACGGAATGCCCAGTTCCTCATGTACAGAGAAATTTGCGGTGCTTTTGGGTAAGCTCAGAATCTGTTTTAAAAAGTTATTTTCTAGTGTTACCAGAGCTTCTACAGATGCGAAACCCCACAGCTCACTCCCGTAACATGCCACCGCTACGCTTTTTGCCTGATATAATTTCATTATAGCGGACACTGGGGTGTTACCTAATTTGCGTGCAAAGTCCAATATCCCGAAGTTGGTTCTTAATAAATCGCCTTTCTTTTTATTTATAGCAGGACCCCAAGAAAGTTTGTGATCAAATAATACTCCTAGATATGAAAATGTTTTTGTTAACGGTATACTTTCTCCGTTGACTGAAAAGGGATATCGTTTTTTGGGGGTTTTTCCAACTGTCATAATAAAAGATTTGGTGTTATTAATATTCAGCCCGCGTGAGGTCATGAATTGGAAGAAAGAACTCAACAACTTTTGAAGTCCTAATGCGGTTCTGGATATCAAAACGGCGTCGTCCGCATATAGTAGGACAGGCACCCCTGTTTTCCCAATACGAGGGTAATCTGTGTCAGTTTTTACCAAATATTCCTCAAGTCCATTGATGTACAAATTAAAAAGAAAAGGTGCTAAAATACAGCCCTGTCTGACGCCCCGGTTAATATTAAACTCTCTCGTGACTTTCAGGTCTTTTGTGTACCGTACATTGGCACGTGTGTCATTATGTAAGTCGGCCAGGAAATTAATTAGATTATTTTCCACACCCATGTTTTGCAGGATTTCCCATAGTTTACTCCTCTCGACGCAGTCGAAGGCCGAGGAAAGGTCCATAAAGGCCATATACAATGTTCCTTCTCTGGCTTGGGTGTATTTTCCACTTATTAGGTATAGATTCAGACATTGTGTAGTTGTTGCATGTCCTGGTCTGAATCCATACTGCGCTGGGGTCATTATATTATTTTGTTTGGCCCAAGCATTCAGTCGATTTAAAAGAACCCCTCCCACTACCTTCGCAACTGAGTTTATCAGGGAAATTGGTCTATAGCAGACGGCTTTTGTTCTGTCGCCCTTTTTGTAAACCGGGACGATAGTGGATGCTCCCCAAGATTTAGGGGCTCCCACTTCAACCCCGGCGTTAATGACAGACGTAAGAATTGGGGCCCATAGGGCGATGTTGGATTTAAATAGGTCCGGTGAAGACCGTCAGGGCCCGGTGCTTTATTGCTAGAGAGACCAAGAATCCCTAGTTCAATTTCTTTAATAGAGAAATGTAGAAGACTGCTTTCGGTGAGATGAGGTAATTTTTTGGGCTGTGGAGCTTCACTCTTAAAGATAGATCCGAAATGGGTGATCCAGTCATTCTCTGATATGACTGTGCCGAGACTCTCAGCGGTCGGGTCATCAAAAAGAGGTTTATTAATTATTTTCCAGAACTTTGAGCTATTGCCCAAAATAGAGGGGTCGAGTAAAGATTCCCATATTTTGATTTTTATAGATTTTTTGCATGAGGCAATTGCATTTTTGTAGTCTGCTCGGAGGGCCTTTACCAGTGCTAGGTCTCTTGGTTTACTTTTGAGAGCAGCCTTTAATTTGCGATTGGCAGAAGAACAGGCATGATCAAACCATCGTGGGTGGTGAGCAGTTGATCCCTTGGCAGTTACAGTCAGAAATTTTTCTATCCTTCTGGACACCACTGCAAAAGCAGATAGAACGCATTCGGGTGAAGCCGAGTCTGTGGCACAGAGCTTGAGTTCAGGTTCACAGTCTTTGATGACTATCTCATACAGCTTGTCACTATTTACCAGGTTCCACTTCAAGCGACGGTTGTTATTTACTGGCTTAAGTATCCCTGGATCCTTGATATTATTTTGGAGTATTGAAGAGTCGCATTGTAGCTCAAGATGTAAGGGGTTATGATCACTATAAGTGCTCATAAGAATATCAAACTTAAGAACCTGTTGGGCCACACTTGCAGAAAGAAGGATATGGTCTATGATGGACCCTGACTCAGATCCTTTATAGGAGGGATTTTCATAGATGAAGGAGTCCTCTTTCAGAGATAGTGCCAAGGTCATATTCGTGGAATCCATTAAGGTGTTCAATTTTGATCCACGATGGCAGTGTGTAAAATGGAGACCTGTTTTAAGATCGCAGCCCAACAAACCCAAAGTTGTCAGGAGAGGATTACCACAAATGTGCGTGTTGAAGTCGCCGAGGAGTATTTTGTCCTGTGATAAATTAGTCCAATTTTCGGTTAGACAATTTGCAAGGTTATCGATATTACAATCACTTGGGTTTGCAACAGAGTTATAAAAATTAATCAGCGTTATGACTTTTTTCCCCCTTTTGAGTGTAACGATCTGGATACTCCTGCTATCCAACTGCACATGATTAATCAGCATTTTAAGGGACAAACTGATAAATATTGCCAGGCCCCCCTTAGCCCTACCGCTAGGTGAAGGGGATGCGTGGACAAAGAAACTTTGAAATCCCTCAATGAAAGTGTTGCCATTTATCAACCAGGTTTCTTGAAAGCATAAGATAGTGTACTTCCTGACAAAGGCCACCCATGATGGATCATCGATTTTAGAGGCCAGTCCAGCAATATTCCAAGACAAAATTTTGATGGGGTTTGAAATAGTCTGCTCTGGTTTGAATTCAGAATTTATATTTGAGACGGGGTGCGGTTCTGGGGTGGTCCCTATCATATACTTAGGCCTTGGATTCTCAGGTAATGAGTAAGATTGTGAAGCTATGGACTTAGATGGACTACCTACTTCGGTCACTGTCAGAGCATGAGCTTGGTGTGCTCGGGGGCTGACTGTGTAGCTCGATGTCGTTGTGGGGGTGGAAGTTACTAAGCAGGCTAAATGGGAGATGGCTGTTTTCACTGCGATAATATTATTTTCTGAGGGATTCCTAGCTTTAACAGAAGGGGTTTCAGAAAAAGAATCAGATGACAGTCAGTCAACCTCGTCCAAATGGTCGTAGTTGTAAAGAGTGTCATATCTATTGGCAGTAGGGAACCCGTATTCCTCAAATTGAACAGTAGCAGGGTTATATGCACGGTAAAAGCCGTGCCTTTGCCGTACAGCTGTTTCAATTGGTTGCTGGTTATATACTTTGATTCCCCATGGGTGAGTGTATGGATGGAGATCTAAACCCATTAGGCTATCAAGTTTGGATAGGACAGGGGCCGGCCAGGGTTGGAGATTAGGCTGTGTCTTATGCCGTCCTACTTGAGTGTAATTATATTTGGTTTTGTTCCTACCTAAATCTGAACGGGCTGGATAGAAATAGCTCAGTCCCATAGTCCTAATAAGGCTACTTGTCCCCGGGCTCCTCCAATCTGCGATAAATTTTGCCGGTCCTAGATGTTTAAAGGTGACCACGATGCAGTCGCCATCTGTGGATTTGAAGCGAGTGCCCACCCACTCTACCCTTTTAACTTGGTGTATAGTACCTATTATATTTTGGGGGAGGGGCCTATGTATTGAAAGCCATTGCATGACTTTATTCCTCAATTCCTCCCGCGTTTCCTCCCTGTTATCATCGACTTTGGGCACCCCAATCATGACTATCGTGTAGGGGTTAGCCTGTGGAGGAAGGTTAATATGTGATAGTGGACTTGTAGGAGTAGGTTTGGTAGGATGAGCTCCTATTTCTTGAGTATTAATTTTAGGAGACGCCGTGCAATTCTTGTTCTTCGGTGCACCTATGTTTGTGTTAGGTGAATGACCTTCTGTAGCCCACTCACTGGCCTCGTCATCCTCATCTATTTGAGTATTTGGTTTATTGGTTGTAGGAGTCGTTATATTCACAGTGAGTTTGGGGACTGTTTGAAACTTTGTTGTTTGGACTGTTGCGGGTAGGCCCTTTAGATGTGATTTATTTTGTTTTTCTATGTTCTTTACTGAGTTGCCAGTTTGTTTGGAATTTTTTACATTAAGTGTAGTTGATGAAGGAACAAAAAGAGAGGGCGTGTTAGTTGAGTTGAGCGATCTAAGAATACTGGAAGATATATCATTTTGGGTCCTCTCAAATTTACTCAAAGCCTTTTCTAGGATATCTATTTGATGACTGATAGGTTGAAGAAGGGTTTTAATTAGAGTTTCAATCTCTCTCATAAAGGGGAAACTCAAGGTACTCTTCTTGTCAATATGTCCTGTTTCCTCATTAACTACAGGATTTCCCAAATTGGACTTAGCTTTTCCATCTGAGTCGTATAGATCTGGGGAGGTTGGAGGGGTTCCCCCGCGTTTTGGTCCAGTGGGTTCCACTATGCCTTTCTTCTGCCACATGTCTTTAAGTGATCGTTTAGGTTTACCAGAGGGTAGGTGGGTTTTCCTCGTAGGAAGTTTGATTCTAGGCTTTTTCCGTTTAATCTTTGGCGATTTATGTAATGTTGGTGGTTGTGATTCTGTTAAGACAATGACCGGTAGGGCATTTTCCTCGATCCCAGCTTCCGATAACAAGGAAATATCCGTTGTCTGCTGGTCATTTCTTACGCTGTTAGATATGACCATAACACTGTTATCCTGATTGTTAACTAATGACTCCGAGGGAAAAGAGTTAGAGGGTTTTTCTTTAATGTGTGATCCAGGTAACTCCGAAAAAGATTGTGTGAGTAAAGACTCCTGGGATGAGATAGTGTCATCCATATTTTGATCATCATAGGTAGTATGAGAGGACAGGTCAGGGAAGCATAGGTTAGGTGTCAAGGAGAGTCTCCTCTCAGTGTTCTGAATAGCATCCGCCACAACATTGATGGTTTTTTGAAGCATTTTATCTATGGCGGTTATAGTGGGCAATGGTGTACTCACTGTTTTTAGTCTGCTGGTAGATCTTGTCGCCATCGGTGTTTTAGTTGTTTTGGACATCGTTGAACAGTGGTTTCAACCCCTTTGCTTTTCAAAGATACTGGCTTGGCAATGAACTTAGGGGGGTGGCCCGCCCCGTCTCCTTCAGTCCCCTGAGGGCCACAGAGGGCCCGCCCTTTGCCCGGGCTTAGCCCGGCGCTCCCGCGCGCTCCCGCGACGCGGGTGGGACTCGTGGATTTTATGCGCCTTCAGCGCGCTCTCGGGTCCCGCCTCCTGTTGACAGGGCACAGGGCTGCTGGGAAGGGTAGTTCGCTCACCCTCTCGGTCCGGTGACAGACCGGCGCGGTACACCCGCAGGGGCTCCGCCTCCAGCGGCGACACTGCAGCACTCTCACGGTCTTTAACGGTCAGGAAAAACAATCTTTGGCTACTGGTAAGTCCCCCGCTCTGCCGGTGGGACTCGTGGATTTTATGCGCCTTCAGCGCGCTCTCGGGTCCCGCCTCCTGTTGACAGGGCACAGGGCTGCTGGGAAGGGTAGTTCGCTCACCCTCTCGGTCTGGTGACAGACCGGCGCGGTACACCCGCAGGGGCTCCGCCTCCAGCGGCGACACTGCAGCACTCTCACGGTCTTTAACGGTCAGGAAAAACAATCTTTGGCTACTGGTAAGTTCACCTTCATTCACGTCTGTCATTGACTCACAAAATTATCCTTAATGACTGTAAATGGCTTCCTTTTTTCAGCTTTCTTGAATACGAGTGCAGAAAAATTCCCTTTAAAGAGAACAATGCATAGTTTGCCTTCTTAGTTTGTTACCATCCACATGCTTGCACATTTGTGGACATTCACAATCTGAAATCCAACACATTTTCACCCTGGAAATCTATCGAATTTCACTTAACTACATGCTTGAATAACTCCTTTGTAGGATATGAATGAGCAGATCATCCAAGCTTTAGTGTTGGCGAAGAGCGAGGTCTTTGTCCACTTATGCAATGCTTTTTTTTTTTAAGTTTAAAAAGCTTTATGGAAAGAAGTACATATGCATCAGTAAACCAGTAATACAGAAAATCAATATATAACAAGTAATATAACAAGAGAAGAACAGGAATACAAAAAATAGAAGAGAAAGCTATTTAAATATTTTGGGAAGGATGATAAGGGGGGAGGGAAGAGAGAAAAAAGGGCGAAATGCAGACTAATGAGCATAGAACATAAGGCAAATGGTCACTTTAAAAATATATGTATTTATATTCTAAGCATATGCCACAAAAAAGATGAGACCGCCTCTATGTGCTTGCAATAAAAATGTTACATTTGAAAAAACATTCACCCATGTGGAAGCAGTTCTACTAGTGATGTTTTAAAAGCCTTTCTGTTGTGCCATGGATTTTGCCACTATATTTTATGAAAGCGACAAAAAGAAATTGTCACCCAACCAACTGCTCATTCTATGCGTCTATAATGTCACAATGTCACGTAAATCTTCAATAAAAGTAGCCTAAAAATCCGACATAAAATAAATCACCATCTAATTTGTTACCTGGTGTGAAACCAAAATAAATAAGTTTACTGAAGCCAATATATATATAATTACAATTTGAAAAGCACTGGTTGCAAAAACTTTGTCACTGAAGTAAAAGGAACAATTTTAAGTGGATATAAAATGTGTTCCAGCTTTGTGCAGCCAACCAAAGTGAAGGAGACAAATGGCTAAAGTCGACTGACCCATTGCTCCATGCGGTATACTGTGGTGGGAGGAAGCAACATTTAAATAATAGTTCAACAGGCCAATGCTTTAAGTTTACTGACCAAAACTCATTCTATGTATGTATATTAAATATGTTTTACTTTAAAGAAAAATAGTTTGGCAAGACAAGGCCCGACCTAAAAAGAGATGGATGTACTTTTAAATGTTTCACCTTTGGAAAAAATATAATTCACTCCAACAAAGAGTTGCCCTACCAAATAAAGCTATTTTCTTTTTGAAACTGTAGTCTAGCAAATACACTCCCTGGATATAAAGCACAGGATAGTTCTAAAGATGAAAAAGTCAGGTGTGCCATACCATAATGGCTTGCTTTCGTGTACAGCGCTCTGATAACCTGATGGGTCATGGTCGCGATATATAAAACCTTTCAAATAAATAAATGAAATAAATATTCACATGGGATCACAGATGAACTTTTCTTAGGTTCGATTGGGGCTTCTTGTTTACATTATCCGATACCAAAATCTAATAGATCAATGCCTTCACCTTCATTCACGTCTGTCATTGACTCACAAAATTATCCTTAATGACTGTAAATGGCTTCCTTTTTTCAGCTTTCTTGAATACGAGTGCAGAAAAATTCCCTTTAAAGAGAACAATGCATAGTTTGCCTTCTTAGTTTGTTACCATCCACATGCTTGCACATTTGTGGACATTCACAATCTGAAATCCAACACATTTTCACCCTGGAAATCTATCGAATTTCACTTAACTACATGCTTGAATAACTCCTTTGTAGGATATGAATGAGCAGATCATCCAAGCTTTAGTGTTGGCGAAGAGCGAGGTCTTTGTCCACTTATGCAATGCTTTTTTTTTTTAAGTTTAAAAAGCTTTATTGAAAGAAGTACATATGCATCAGTAAACCAGTAATACAGAAAATCAATATATAACAAGTAATATAACAAGAGAAGAACAGGAATACAAAAAATAGAAGAGAAAGCTATTTAAATATTTTGGGAAGGATGATAAGGGGGGAGGGAAGAGAGAAAAAAGGGGGAAATGCAGACTAATGAGCATAGAACATAAGGCAAATAGTAAATGTAACATCAAGTAATGAAAGAGGCATTCTCAAACAACGTAATATAACTAGTAAAAAACAGTAAATTATAGAGATCAAAAGAAGAGAGGATATATTCAAGGAGGATTAAAATTTGCAACATTAGATCGGGAATTGAATGTTGACGCCAAACTATCTAAATAAACAGTCAAAAGTAACCAGAAAAAATCCCTATTTAATTTGGGTGTGCAAGAAGAGGCAAAAGCTATGTCAAGACTGTGAAAGTGGCATATGGTGTTCCACCAATGGTGGGTAGAAAGATCTTTGAGTGATTCCCAGTGAAGTGTAATATGTTGGAAAGCTAGAGCAATCATAAGATCAAAAAGACCTTTAGTGTGAGAGGAAAGATTTAAAGATTCAGACATGCTCCCAGCAAAAAGAAGAGGGATAGAATAAGGAATAGAAATATCAAATATAAGAGAAATATAGGAGCTAACTTTTTCCCAGAAGGTGGAAACTGGAGGACAAAGAAAAAGAAGGTGTTTGAGGTCAGCGTCAGAGGAGCCACAAGACCAGCAATTCGTGTTACTGGATAGAGAAAAATTAGTAAAAGAGAGAGGGGTAAGATATAGTCTATGATACAGAAAAAACAGAGATTGAGTGAGAGAACCAGAGCGCACATATGTTTATAGAGCGAGACCAAAGTTGGTCCCAAACAGAAATAGTACATTCACATCCCAGATCGGATTCCCATAAGAGTTCCAATTTGGTCTTAGCACGTTCCAGATTAGGAGTCGAAAAATATTTATAGATAAGAGAAGCCTTGGGAGCAAAAGAAGAATATGTAGAAGAGAAGATGGAGGAACAGGGGGAGAGAGAGATGGAAGAGAGTAAAAAGTGTCTAGGATTATCGACATTAAAAGAGAAAATTTCGGGAAAAAGGAGCGAGGACATTGAAATGGAGATTGAAATTGGGGAAAGGAAGAGGGAGACGTAGCATCAAATATATGCTTAACCAAATGTATCCCTTTCCGATGCCATGTCATCCAAAAAATAGACCTATTATTTGCAGTGTTAAGAGAATTAAACCAAATAGATGATTCTAAAAATGTAACACCTCCATTAGATTTTGCTTTACGTAGTGCGGATAAGGATATCCTAGCTCTTTTCCCCCTCCAAAGGAATTTGGATAAACAGGAATCAAACTTTTTAAAGTAGCAAATAGGAATATGAACAGGAAGCATAGAAAGAGCATAAATTAAAAGAGGGGTAATTATCATCTTAATTGAATCCAGACGGCCCCACCAAGAAAGAAAAAGTGAGAGAGAGTGAGAGAATCATAGACATATTTAATTTTACAGTAGAAGCAATGGAATTAGAAAACCACAAACCCAAATATTTGATTTTAGATCCACTCCAAGCAAAACCGGTAGAAGAGAACGAATGTGGAAAGTAAGTGTTAGTAAGAGGTTGTGTTTCCGTTTTATCCGAGTTAATTTTATATCCAGATACAAGGGAAAAAGAAGTGATTTCATGTAGTAGTGGGGAATAGAGGTATCCGGGTCAGAAATAAAAAGCAAAATATCGTCTGCATAAGCGGAAAGTTTTAATTGATGATCACCGTACGAAAAACCAGAGATAGAGGTATTTTTACGAATGGAAGAGAGGAAGGGTTCAAGAGCAAGAACAAAAAGTAAAGGGGAAAGAGGACAAAATTGGCGAACCCCACGTCGGAGAGGAAAATAAGGAGAGGTATAACCATCAATGAGCACTGATGCCCTAGGGCCTGAGTATAATAAGGAGATAAGTGAGTTTATTTTAGGACCAAAGCCATGCCATTTGAGAGCCGCAACTAAAAAAGACCAATCTACTGTATCAAACGCCTTTTCAGCATCGATAGAAATAGCCGCTAGAGAAGTGGAAAGGGAGGGAACTCGGTTTAGAACATTAAGAAAGAGACGAGAGTTATCCGAAGTCAGTCTGCCCTTAACAAAACCACATTGCTTTTTACCAACCAAGTGTGGCATAAGAGGGTCTAAACGTAGTGCAAGAGTTTGGGCGAAAAGTTTAGAGTCTCCATTAATCAAAGCGATCAGACGATAATTCTTACAGTACATGTAATCTTGTCCTTCCTTGGGGATAAGGCAAATTATAGCTTCCTGAAAGGTGCCCTCTGTTTTTTCAGAAAGATAAAAGGAATAGAAAAGATTTAAAAGCTTAGGGAGTAATAGTGAGGAGAAATGCAAATAAAACTCAACAGAGAAACCATCAGGTCCAGGAGTCTTCCCCTACTTTAAAAGTTTTTGAGCAGAAGATAATTCGGATAAAGAAAGTCTGGCTCAATATCTGAGAAGTTAAGATGAGAAGTAGATGGTGTCGGTATATTATCTAAATAAGATTGAACAAGGGAATTAGATGGAGGAGACTCCGGGGTATAAAGATCCATAAAAAAGGACTTGAATGTGTCAAGGACATCTTGATCCTTGTGCAATAAGAAGCCATCTGGAGAGTAAATAGATTCAATCAGATTCCGCTCCTTCCTCACTTTTAAGTAATTCGCCAAAAGTTTCCCAACTTTATTTCTGCTTCCATAATAACGAGCGCTACTACGTAAGAGTATTGAAGAAGCATTGTCAGAAGAAGTTTTGGTAAATGCTAATTTAGCACGTATCAAGGCTGGAAGCATAGAGTCCTTTGATGACGTATAAAACTCATGCTCTAGACATTAAATATGAGCCAGAGTAGCTTTATGTTGCTGGATAATGCGTTTTTTCTTTTTCAAGACATAATCTATAATAAAACCTCTTGCAGTGGCCTTATAGGAGTCCCAAAGAATATAGGGAGAAGAAGATGTAAAGGAGGAAGAAAAAGTATGATCAAGAAGAAGAGAATTATTAAAACGCCAACGGGAGGACCTGGGTTGTGGTGGAAGCAAGTCAAGGTCAGTTATAAGTGGAGCATGATCAGAAATAACAATAGGTTCCAGAGAGGAGGAAAGGAGATTTTGAGACAGGGATTGAGAAAGAAAAATATAGTCTAAACGAGAGAGAGAATTATGGGGAGGAGAAAAGAACGAAAAGTCTAGAGAATCAGGGTGAGAGAGTCTCCAGGAATCTACAAGATGAGTTTGGGATATGGTGTCAAGAAACTGTTTATGTGTCTTGTGAGGGGTAAAACGAACTTGGGATTGGCGATCAACAAAGGGGTCAACAATTTGATTGCAATCACCTCTTAGAAGAAAATAATCATCTTTGAATTGAATACATTTCTGCGTAATTAAGGGCCAGAAAGAAGGGTCAGGATGTGTAGGTCCATATACATTAAAAACTGTTAAGGAAATATTATTTATTAACAACAGTCAATAACCAACGCCCTTCAGAATCAGTCTCTTGTGAAACAACCTTACATTTTAACTTTTTATGTATCAAAATCACAACACCATTTTTTTTATTCAAAGAAGGGGAGCATAGAACTGAGCCCACCCAATTACGTTTTATCTTTAATGCCTCATACTCTGGAAGATGGGTCTCCTGTAAAAGGACCAAATCAGGATTATAAGAGGCAAGGTGAGACTATATTCTTTGCCTTTTGATGGGTTAATAAAACCTTTTAGGTTCCACGAAATAACGCTAAATTTAAAGCATCAAGAAAACATTATAAAACATACGTGTGAGATGGAAACATGAATAGATAAGAATAGGTAGAACACAGAACCAGAAAGTGCCAATAGAAAGCCAAAAAGTAGCAAAAGCATAAGGAAGGCAAGGAAAATAGGAGAGAGACAGGGGAAAAGGAGGAAGGGAAAGAGAATAGAAAGAAAAGAAAAAAAGAAGACATTACATGTCAAACGACGACTGCAATACATACCTTAAGGAACAAAAGAGAATGGGAGGCGGCAAGGGACAATAAGACTGCACACCCACCAGAGGATGACACTACACGTCAGGACGTCCAAAAGAGGGCGAGAAGAATAAGCGGAAACACGAAATGCGAATGGAGGATAGGGGAACATCAAACCTGTAAGATAAAGAGAGAAACATATCAGAGATAAGAACGAAAAGAGTATCAACGCACCTGTAAAGAAGATAATGGATTAAACAAACATAAAGACATAACAAAACAATTATAGAAAAGTTCACAAAGAGAGAAGGCAAACATGAACTAAATAAACCAAGAAAATAATGCAATCAAAATACATTATCAAAGTCAAGAACCAGACGAAGAGGAGGATGTCTCCATTGATGTTGTAGAATGAGACTGAATAAATTGTCGAAGTTCAGCAGGATCTTCAAAAGTAGAAGTCTTGTTGAGAAAAGTGACTTTAAAAGTACATGGGTGAAATAGACCATATCTCGCACCTAAGAATCGAAGAGAGGGACTAAGATCCAAAAATTAAATACGACGTTTAGCGGTCTGTGTAGAGACATCTTGGGAGATAAAGACTTTGGTACCAAACCAGGAAAGGTTCTTTTATATTTTAGCTCCATTGAGAACCAATAAAAGGTCAGTGAATTGCAAAAATAGAATAATCACTCCACGAGGTTTAGCAGGTGCCAGAGAGGAGGAAAGTCGGGGGCCAAGTCTATGAGCACGCTGAATGTTCAATTTGGTGGTGGTAGGTATGTCCAAAAACTGAGGCAAAAAAGACGTAAAGTATGTGACAGGGCCTTCCCCCTCAAGGCCCTCAGGAAGACCATACATACGAAGATTGTTACGACGATTTCTGTTTTCCAAGTCTTCAGAGGCTCTTTTCAGCTTGGAAACCTCTAATTCCATGGAGGAGACCTTAGAAGTTAAAGCTTGAACATCATCCATTTGACGCTCCAACGTCGTAATGCGAGAGTCCATAGAAGACCAGTGCTGACGAGTGTTAGTTTCCTCAATGAATGGGCGATGGATGCGTAACTCATCCCAGACCATCTCCAAAGACACTGGAGAAGCAGACTTAGGAGGAGAAGGTGGGTCTTGTTTGAGCCTTTTGCCACTGGTGGAATAACGTGATCCCTTAGACGACATGTTGGAGGGAATGTCTGAAGATTCAAGTGAGACACAAGCCAAAGACTGCTGCGATAAGCAAGAAAATTAATTAAAAGTAGATACTCCCGATGTAGGAATGGTAGGCGCACTCTTTACCCCTTTATGCTGGTGCAAAAGACGTCTGCCCCTACCCATGAAGTAATAAGATAGATGTCTGAACGATGGACGCATCACACATGAAATGGTGAAGTAGCGAGGAAGAGTCAAGCCACATAAACAAGGCGTTTGTCAAGGAAATTCAACATTCCAGAGAAAAAGGCATCCAAAATTGTGCTGAGACATTCAACAGCGCAGTAAGTAGCGCAACACTGGAGAGTCATGAGGAGAAAGGTAGCAGAAAAATTACAAAATGGCGGCCGCCAAAACCGTAGCACAAAAATCACCACAAAATGAGCATCATTGAAAAACAAAATTAGTACTTCTCTGAGTGCATAGTAAATGTAAAAGTAGAGATAAATGGTGAAATGGAGCCAGGAAAATCATTTGAAAAATAAGTACTGAGAAGCACCCAAAAGTAAGTAGAAGCTGTGGTGACAACATAACACGGCAAAAGAACTCACAAAATGTCGGCCGCTAATAGGTATCAGAAGTCATCTGCACATATCTCCGGGACCATGAAGACATAATGGGCGCAAAATATGACACTTCAAAGCAGAAGTGTTCCGACGCCCGAATCTGTCATCTGCAGGATGCAGGAAGCATCGGAGCCGCTTGGAAGCCGGTCGGAAGTCCCGCGACGCACAGAGCCTCAGCGCCGGGTGGCCATCTTGGATTGCGGTGCACACGCTCCCTCCTTATGCAATGCTTTTGACATCACTGATCACCATCTTCTCCTAAAAAGGCTTAAAACATTGCATATCAAAGGAAAAACACTTGCCTGACTCAAATCCTTTTTGCGGGACAGCTACAAATAAATTTAAGTGGCACGTTTTAAGTTTAATGATACTCCCCTTTAACTGATCGTTCCTTAGGGATCTCTCCTCCCCCGCTGCTATGTAATCTATATGTTCAACCACTTGCCTTACAATTCAAAGCCAAACCTCACTTCATATGTGGACAAAACACATATATTCATCAACCTGCACAGCTATCCCGTGAGCCAAACAACAATTGTGCAGGCTATATTTACCACTATTGCTTCCTGGATGGGCCACAACTTTCTCAAATTCAACCCATCCAAGACTGAGATTCTTCCAATCCTTAACATAAATCTTCAGGAAGCCTCTCTTTGGTCGACAACTCTAGGCGAGTGCCCCATTGAGGCATCTGCAGGTAGCAACTTGGGGATCGTCATTGACTTCAAACTAAAGGAAACCTGGAGAAGCAAATTAATAATGTCACCAAATCCTGTTCATTCATTCCTGCACAATGTGGTGCTTAATGCCCTTTCTTAATTTTCCATTATGATTGGCTAAAAGTTTTGTCCAAGCACACCTGGACTATGTAACTCTGTATATTCAGGCCTTCCTCTGAATTTTTCTGAACAGGTTACACAAAATCCAAGACTCCACTGTTAGAGCCATACTCAACTGAAAAAAATCGGATTCAGTCTCACGCTTCTTACAACTACTACAATGGCTTCCTCTGAGGAAACACATTCTCTTTAAATTATTCTGCTTGTTGTTTACGTTTTTTTCATGACATTGCTCCCAAATTCCGGTCCGGTAAATTTAAGAACACTATTGGAATTTGGAATTTAAAACATTTGTAGAGCGCAGCGTTCACCATGCGGTTTCTTGGCGCTATAGTGGTAGGTCCAGCAACTCCAGAAATCTCCACTTCCTTCATAAAAAAACATATTTCGGATTCCCAGCATTAAGTACCAGCAATGGGATGGTAAGGTTGTCGTGCTGCAAGGAGGTAATCTATGGAACCAAATTTCTCTGAAAGTTAGTCCCTTTTAAAAATGGGGGTGTCTAATTGGCAATGGTTTGCACCATTGTCTAAGGGGTATATACTTCTAAAATAACCCCTGCTCACCCCCTTGGTACCTTGGCACAAACAGACAGGCTTAACTCAGAGGCAGAGTGTAAAGCTTTTGTGCAGACATACAGTAATACAGTAAAAAACTCTACAAGTGGACACGACACCAATTTAGAAAAAAAAGTAATCTTTATCTAAACCAAACAAGATCAAAACTACAAACATCCACAATACATATATCAAAATATGACTTTCAAAAGGTAGAAAGAGCTCTGTTCAAAGCAAATTGCAGATGCAACACGTTCAACACAAATTACCTTGGATGCGTCAAAATCAAAAGCAAGAACAGATTCAGGTAAGGTGATAGGTCAATTTCTTATGCGCTGGAACGTAATGCATTGGGTCCTTACTCCAGGGGAGGTGATGCGTCGGTTCCTTACTGCCACGCAGGGGAGGTAAAGCATTGGTTCCATACTGAAGGGGAGGTGATGCGTCGGTTTCTTACTGTGCAGGGAGGTGATGCGTTGGATTTTTACTGCGGCCCCGGTGGCCTTGTAGACTTGGCGCCCCAGTGCGATGCGTGAGGATCGGGGATGCTTCTGTTCTCGATGCGGCAGCGGTGCTTTCATTGGTTTTTTCAGCCGCAATCCAACAATGTGTTGGTTCTTGCAGCAGCACAGCAGTGCATACATTGGAACTGATGCAGTGATCTCCGCCATAGATCGGTGCACTCTATGCGGCGTTCAGCGATTTCTTGAGGCCTGCTTCTCCTCTTTGCGTTACTTTTTCCAACTCGCAATAGCAGGAACAACCTGCAGAGCTGCAGACACTTCTTGGCAGGTCAGAACTCTCAGCAAGAAAGTTCAGGTGATTGCAGGTCAAGTCTTTGTATAACTGAGACTTCAAAAACAGGAGGCAAGTTCTACTTCAAGCCCTTGGAGATCTTCCTCAAGCAGGGGACACAGCACACAGCAAAGTCCTTGTCCTTTCCTTGGCAGAAACAGCCACTGCAGGCCAACCCCAGACAGCGCACAGCAAAGGGGCATTACATCTCCTCTGTTTCGCTAGCTCTTCTCCTTGGCAAAGGTTCCTTTTGAATTCAAGGAATGATCTAAAGTTCAGGGATCTGGGCCCAACTTTTTGTAGCACAAATGTCTTTGTTCACTGGTGGCAGAGAAGTTCTTTGCCCAGCCAAAATTAGTTTTGGCCTCTCTGGTGCAGCTTCCTGGCAGGAGGTGGAGATAGCATTGTCAAAGGCAATTCAGGTGTGAAAGAAATACCCCCCTACTCTGAATGCAGCCCAGGTCTATTCAGCCCTGATTCACAATGGAAAGGCAGGACACACCTCACTCCCACAAGTGGCTGTCTGAACAGAATGCACAACTTCAGCCCCTGTCACCCCAAAATCGGACAGTCAATACACAAACCAGCAGAGGCACACAGAACGGCTAAGCAAGAAAATGCCCACTTTCTAAAAGTGTCATTTTCAAACACAGAATATATAAATCATCTTCACTAAAAGATGCATCTTTATATGCTGGGTTCAGGCATACTAAACTTTATCTTCCTACCTTGTCCTATTGGAAAGCTATATTAATAAGATGCTATAAATGAACTTCCATTCTATCCTATTGGACAGGTAGCCTTTCAATAGTGGAAAACAAAATCATCAGTATATCACTATCAGGACCTGCCACACACATCAGGACATGTCCTACCTTTCACAAACACTGCACCCTGCCCTCAGCAGTACCTTGCACTTACCTTAGGGGTGAATCACATGTAGGAAAAGGTAAGATGAGGGACTGGCAAGGGACTGGCAAGTGGGTGCACTTGCCAAGTCGACATGCAGTACTAGACTACACATAGACACTGCAGTGGCAGGTCTGAGTTACATTTACAGGCTGCTCATGTGGGTGGCACAATCTAGGCTTTAGGCCCACTACCAGCATTTGATTTACAGGCCCTAGGCACACACAGTGCACGGTACTAGGGACTTACCAATAAATCAAATATGCTAATCATGGAATCACCAATCCATAAACACAATTTACAGGGAGAGCATATGCACTTTAGCACTGATCGGCAGTGGTAAAGTGCCCAGAGTGATAGAAACCAATGAAAAAGGGTCAAAATAGGAGGCCAAACAGAAAAAGGTCTGGGGATAGACCCGCTGAAAAAGCCAGATCTAACAGTCCCAGACAACAATGTTCAACTACAGGAAATAATAAAACCATTGTTCTTTACACAAAAAAGTCCATCTATACAAACTGGAACAGGCAGAACTAAGTTATAATGGGCCAGATGCATCAAGCTAAAAACCGGTCGCAAAGGGGAAGATTCTCAGAATCTGCCCCTTTGCGACCGGTATTTTTGCATTTGGGATGCATCATCCCAAATGCAAAAATCGCTATTAGAGAATTCGCTAAATTGCGATTGTTTGCATTTAAGGAATCTCAAATTGAGATTCCTTAAATGCAATGCATGAAAGTTTCAAAAATAGCGAATTCGCTAATAGGGCACGCAAATTACCACGAAGTACAACTTCGTAGTAATTTGCAAAACCTTTGAAAAATGCACTTTTTTGCATATTTTAAAGTTTCATGTTGCGCCCACGCATGCCCTAAGGGCATGTGTGGACGCAACATATGTGCACAGATCAAAATCAGGGGTGTAACAGGGTGTCCTTTGGACACCCCTGCACCCTTGAACTCGCAATCTCAATTTGCGAATCGCTAATTGCGATTCGCAAATTGAGATTGTCTTCCCATTCATTCCTATGGGCCTCTGGGCCCATAGGAATGAATGGGGAGGTATTTATTAATTGCGACTCGCAATTTGCGAGTCGCAATTAAGCAATTCTAAGGAATCGCTATTTATGTAGTGATTGCTTGATGCATTCCATTTTGCTATTCCTCATTAGCGATTCCTTATTTTTCGCTAATAAGGAATCGCAAAATGGATGCTTGATGCATCTGGCCCCAAAGGCCAAGAGACTCCTTTTGGAGTGATAGCTGCGCCATAGAAACTACCTTATATAATTAAGTAAATGTATTTTACAAGTCATCATTTTGTTTTGGGTGATGAAATTGAGTAGTACAAGAAGAATAGCTTTGCCTTTACCTTGGATTTTAATGTGTAGTTTAGGCAGACCAGCCAACAGCCATTGTGTTTGGTAGCTTGATATATGGGGAAATGACTCTTCTTTTTAGTTTCAGGAGCATACACACTAATGCAAATATGCTGTACCTGCACCTTCCCCCTTTTTCCAGTGTTGCAGGTCTCAACGGATGGCCCATAGATTAAAAAGTGAAAGTGGGTGGTACTTATAGAGCATCTATGCAAAAGGATTCACGAATATTAGGTCCTCTTTCTGAAACCATACACCCTAGTTTTGAAGAAATGACCATGTGAACATGCACTCTTTTATACACACGGTTCGTGTTCGCGAGCTCCTCTTTCTTTCAAATCCATATGAGAGTAAGCCTCACAGATTCAGAAAGACAAAGGGTCTTTTGTAAATAAATGTATGCAATGTATGTGAGATAGTGTGTTTACTTGTCGACTTTCCTTGTCTGGGTTTTGGAGAGAAGCTCTGGCAAAATCAAAATTATTGTGTTTGTAAACACTTGTTTTGATTTTCTAGTTGAATCAATGTCTTTGTAATTGATCATAAAAGAAAGAAGAATTTGCATAATGAGCATGATTGATATACCTATTTTTTTATAAACCACTTGACATAAAAATAGCATTCTTTCCTATCAAACAACACCAACACAAAACCTTGAAACCTATGACACATTTCATAGTCTAAATTTTCCAATAATTGTCCATGATAAAAATATTGCTCTTTATTTCTGAAGAAAGAGAAACTTTTTTTTTTTTTTTTTTTAATTCTGTGTTTTATATAGCGTGAACATGACCCAATTAGGGTATCAGAGCGCTTCACATTTCCATAGCCTAGATATTTCGATAGTAGGTTTGACACAAACCTCTAAGCAACAGTAACTAGTGTAAATACTCAGTTTGGGAGATTAAGATGTTTGTGCTTATTACAAAATACATACATGTCCTAATGATTACAATAGATCTGTCTGTGTTAACAATGTCGGTGAACTAGAAAGTATCATAACAGTGTCTGTTCTTTCGCTATTTATGGGATGAATTTGCTCAAAAGAAAAGTATTAGCTTCTTTTTTGAAGAATGACATGGACCAGATCTTTCTGATGCTCGGGGAGAGTGAGTTCCAGATTCTTGGTGCAAAGCCAGAGAATGCTCTCTCATAAGTTCTCTTCTTACGGAGGAGGGCGGGTTTCATTAAAAGGTCTCCATTACTCCATGAGAATCTGCTGCCTCCTGATAATGTGATTTTCTGAGCCAGGTAAAGAGGCGTTTTGTAGTGTATCGCTTTGTGTGTGATACATGCCATCTTTAGTTGGATTCTTGCTTCGTAATGTAGAAAATAATTGGGGGGCACTACCAACCAGAATATAAGATCCTTAAGTATTTGCCCGGCGGTGTCGCCTCTTGAACCCACAAAGAAGTTAAATTATTGAAGAGGCAGGCGCTGGAGACTGGAAGGCAGGAAACAAGGATTTTATTCTCTCCGGAGGAGAACACAACGAAACGGACAGAAGGTATCGTTCTGAGGTGCTCTAACTGCATCCCTGAGGCCTGGCCTCTTATACACAAGTTTATCTTTTTATTGCATGTAACACATTCTCGTCGATACTTTGATGTACGGAAAGACATCCTCCGAATCCCCCCCTTCCCAGCCCGTTCCCACGCAAGATTACAGTGGAAGTCCCCGCCCCGTTCACAACAGGTGATGATCATCGCGCAGCTGGATATTCCGCCGATCCACGGAGTGTGTGGGTTTCGATCGGATCTCGTGGGATGGGGGGGGGCTTTGATCATCTCGGGGGTCCTTTGAGGAGGGAAGCTTTCTATTGTACGGGGAGGGGCAAGGGATTGGTATCGGCAGAGCTGGGTGTCGGCCTGGGAACGGGGAAGACAAACGGGCACACGGGGAAAAGGGGGTTTGCATCAAAGGGCCGGAGATCATGAGAGGGAAGCAGGGAGGTGTCGCGCTGGGAACAGGATGAGGGCCTGGGGCAGAGCAGCGCCGAAGAGGGGTTTATGACTCAAGGCAGGTGCAAGCAGGGGGTTGCCAGCGAAGCCAGGAGGGAGAGAGAGGCGCGCTGGCTCTCGGCGAGAGCAGGGAAGCCATGGTGCCCAAAATGGCGGCTGTTTTACGCGCACAAAAGGTTTAAGGAGAGCAAGAGGGCGCCGATAATGTTGACGGTTTCAGCCTACTTTCAACAGTCCTCCCTTTTCAACATATCTAGCCAACTTGCTTACTCAATGTCAATTTTCATCAAATTCCTAACTTCGGTATCATACAATGCTCTCATATGTTCGCTTCCAATGTCCACAGTTTTGGGAAAAATACAACTCGCACATAAAGAACACATAGGTGGCAAACATTGAATTCCTAAGCATAGGCCACATATTACAACTACGGGAATCAGGATAATGGTGAGCAGTCTCCAGCCCCAGCTTTTGACGGTGTCCCAGAACCAATCACCAAGCGACCATTCTTCTTGCTCTTGGTGAACTTCCGAAGAGAGTCTGTGAAGATGTTCGATGGCTTTGTACACTGAGGGTGAGTTGTCCGGTATGTATGTACAACAGCTGGACCCAATAATGCGGCATGCTCCTCCACGGTCCGCCAGAACCACATCTAGAACGAGGCGGTTCTGCAGAGCCACCAAACGGACCGCTTGGAGCTCGGCAGTGTTGTTGGCAAAGATGCCCGCTGTGATGTTCATGGTTGTCTCGACTGCCTGGGTCAAATGTCGGATGGCACGGCTGTTTGCCATCGGGCCCCAGAGGGGGACGAGTCCTTTCATAGCATCGAGGAACTGCGCCCCTGTTGAGTCGGCTTGTTCAATGTCTTTGGCTCGTTTTTGCCGGTGGTGATTCGCTGGGGCTACATAAGTCGGAGGAAGGACGAAGGAGATGTAGCAAGTGCCCCCCCCAGCCTTTGGGGAGCCAGGTGTAGGCCTTCGTGCCGCAGATGAAATACATGTTTGGGGATGACACAAAGGAAGGTGGATCCGTGGAGTCTAAAGTTCTGGTAAAGCGGCAAGCGCTGCGACCCACCAGCTGTGTCCCAAGTCCTTCTACACACATGTGGCCTGTGACGTTGATGACCGTCAGGGCCACAGTCAGAGTGGCAGCCGTTCGTTTCCGCAGATAGGAGAAGGTGGGTCTGGTTGGATTGTTGAACACCTGCATTTCGATTCGTTCTTTAGCCGGAATGTCCATTTGGTTCGAGTCGCTGGGGGTCAGCGGGCAGAAGTGTGTCTTTGTCTTGTTTCGCCCGGCCCCGTGAGAAGAATGTGCTGCAGTTCTGCTGGAGGTGGCATTGCCCGTATAGCTTTCTTGCAGGAGGATCAGCCAAGCAAGGCAGGAGCCGTGGACAGAGAAGGGTGAAGGGATGAATGGTATTGAATGTCCAGTGGCATGGGGTAGCAACCCACAGATCCAGCAGTTGGTGGTATTGGTGGCAAGATTGTGCTGGTGAAGTAGCTGCACGAAAGAGTTGTTCCAAAACTCCTTTCGCCTCTCTCTTAGTTGAGGAGAGAGCGAAATTAGATAATGTTCCTTCATGGTGGTAGGCTGAGCAGTGGTTAGGAATGTTTCGTGAGCAGGTGCGTGTTCTTCCATAATCCAGAGCGTAGTCATGAGGAGAAAACAGAGGAGGATTACGATGAAGAGTGCAATTGTCTTTGAGCTATGGAGTCTGTCTATTCTCGGATTTCTGTAGTGGGTATTTCCTGCTGTCTCCGTCGGCTTCTTATTTGGCGCTTCCATCATCTTCTTATCTGGCGCTTCCATCATCTTCGTCTTCAAGGTGCTCGGTAGTGGGCAGGACCACAGACTTAGTTTTAGCTTCTCTCCAGGTAACCCTTGGTAGTTTGGGTCACCGTTCTGAGATCCTTTAACCTAGTCCGTGGCCTACTTAGCCGAAGCTCCCTCCTTTCGACGCAGGAAATACCCTTCTCGAGACGGCACAGTGGGGTCAGGATGTTTTGAAAGTTCAAGTGTCTCAGTATCAGGGTAGCAGTTCAACGATGGTCGGTCCTGGTTCAGGAGCTCTTCTTGGGTGTTGACGGTGTCTGTCGTGGCCAGGGTTGGAGAGACCTTTTTGCAGTGGTGAGCGTGCAGCCAGTGTTTCTTCCCCTCCACTCGAAGTGCGGTCCGAGTGGTGATCAGCACTTGCCAGGGGCCCGTCCACCGGGGTTCCAAACTCTTTGATCGCTGAAAATTTCGGATCAGCACGAAGTCCCCCGGCTGGATGGCGTGACCCGGACCCCTGGAAGCATCGGGGATGGCCTGCTGCACCTGCTGATGAAGGACAGACAAAGTTTCAGTCAATTTGTACAGATAATCAGACATTAGGACATCCGGAACGTCATGAATGGAAGTTGGTTTCGGGGCTGACCAGACGCTCATGGGTCGACCGAAAACAACTTCATAAGGGGTTAAGTGATGTCGGGTGGGGGTAGAGCGCATCGATAGCAATGCCAATGGGAGGGCGTCTGGCCATTTCAGGCCCGTCGTAGCCACTATTTTGGCCAGTTTAAGCTTTAGTGTGGCATTGTGTCGTTCGACAAGCCCAGCAGATTGAGGGTGGAAGACTGCGTGGAATTTCTGTTTGATACCCAGCCCATTTAAGATGAGCTGGATAACTTGGGCTACAAAGTGGGGGCCATTATCACTCCATAAAACACGACAGAGGCCATAACGGGGGAAAAACTCCTTTAACAGAACCTTTGCAGTGGCCATAGCGGTGTTGTCACGGGTTGGATATGCTTCCACCCACTTGCTAAATGCGCACACCACGACGAGTACATATTTCAGGCCTTGGCATCTGTCTAGCTGGATGTAGTCCATCTGCAGGACTTCAAATGGGTGGTTTGGGACCCCAAATCCCCCCCGGGGTACTACAGTTCCTTTCCCGGGGTTGTGTTGCAGGCATATTAAGCATTGTTGGACCAGGCGTTTGGCGGAATCTGGGATCTTGTCATTGTGCCAAACCCTGGAGACAAGTTCGATCATGGGGGCTGATCCTATGTGGGCAGGGGAGTGTGCCATGGTTAATATGGGAATCAAGTACGAATCAGGTAGCAACCATCTGTTCGTGTCTTTTGTCCGCCAGCAGCCTTCATCGTCTTTCAATCCCACCCGTGTCCATTCAGTCAATTCGTGTTGTGTGCTAGTCGTTTGTATGTCTCTAATTGTGTCCTTGGCGTCAGTCCAGTTTTCTGCTTGTGACCTGGTCACGTACATATGTGTTGTCGTTCTATTTTCAGCTGTCGTTCGGGCGGTGATGTCGGCTAGTGCATTTCCCTGTCCAATAATGTCTGTTACTTTCTTGTGTGCCTGGCATTTGATAACGGCAAGTTTGTTGGGGAGGAGGACAGCTTCGATTAAGGCGGAGACTAAATCCCCGTGCAAAATGGGTGTGCCGTGTGAGGTCAAGTATCCTCTCTCCCTCCAGAGGAGCCCAAAATGGTGAACCACCCCGAAGGCATACTGGCTGTCAGTGTAAATGTTCGCAGTGGTTCCTGTTGCCAGGATGCAGGCTCGCGTCAAAGCAATCAGTTCCGCTGCCTGGGCAGATCGCTGGGTGATGCGGGCTGTTTCTACTACAGTTCGAGCCGTGGTGACTGCATAGGCAGCGGAAGTGGTACCATCGGAGAGTTTGATGCAAGAACCGTCCACCCACAACTCCCCGTCGGGGTCAGGGAAAGCTGTGTCTCTGAGATCGACCCTACTCCTGGTCTGTTCGTCCGTAAGAGTCACGCAGTCATGTACGGGGTGCACATTGGGGTCGTTCTCTGGCAAGGGTAACAGAGTTGCTGGGTTCAGTGTGGTGCATCTTTTCAGGGTGATATGGGGGGCAAGCAAGGTCAGTTCGTATCCAGTCAGTCGTGCACTCGTCAGATGTTGTGTCTTGGTTTGGTTCAGAAGGGTGTCGACTGCATGGGGTACCAGTACCGTGAGGGAATTCGAGAGTACAATCCCCTCACTCTGTCGGATAGAGACTGCAGCAGCAGCTACAGCTCGAAGGCAGGCAGGCAAGGCTCTGGCGACAGGGTCAAGAGTGGCAGAGAAGTAAGCGCACGGTCGTTGCTTAGGGCCGATGGCTTGGGTCAGGACAGATAAAGCGCACCCCTCCCTTTCGTGAGTGTAAAGGGAGAAGGGCTTTCTGTAATCAGGGGTACCCAGGACAGGGGCTGAGCAAAGGGCATCTCGCAGTTCTGTGAAGGAAGTTTGACACTCAGGAGTCCAAGGGAGTGGGAAAGGGACGTCTTTGTTTAGCAGAGAAAGCAGTGGTTTTACAACGAGGCTGAAGTTTGGTAACCATTGTCGGCAGAAGGAGGTGAGGCCTAATAGGGAGCGAATCTGCTTCTGGGTTTTAGGGACAGGGGTATCTAGAATGGTTTGGATTCGATCAGGGGTGAGTTTTCTTCCATCTTTGGACAAAAGGTGGCCTAGGTAAGTGACCTGGGGTAGGCAGAATTGCAACTTCTTCTTGGAGACCTTGTGGCCATTTTCCGCAAGGAAGTGCAAGAGTTGAATGGTGGCGGTAACCGCTAGAGGGGTGGTGTCGGCTGCCAAAAGGATGTCATCGACATATTGTACCAACACCACCCCGTCGGGTAACTGGACTTGGTCTAGTTGTCTTTTGAGGGCCTGGCTGTAGATGCTAGGGCTTTCCGTGTAGCCTTGAGGCGCTCGGCAAAACCTATATGAGCGGGTTTTTAGGGTAAAGCCGAAGAGATATCGGCTGTCTGGGTGGATGGGGATGGAGAAGAATGCGTTCTTGAGGTCGATGACGGAAAAGGTGGTGGCAGTGGATGGAATCAAGGTCAGGATGGTGGTGATGTCTGAGACCACAGGGTACTGGGGTACCACCACTTTGTTGATCTCTCGGAGGTCGATGATGAAACGGTATGCTTTCTCATCTCCCTCTCCCTGCTTCTTGATAATGGGCAAGATAGGGCTGTTGCAAACGTTGCTAACCACTTCCTCTACCACTCCTGCGTCTATCAGTGACTGGATAATCATTACCAATGCCTTCTCGCCCTCTGGCGATATCCGATATTGTGGGAGTTTTGGGAGTGTTGCGTCTGGTCGGACAGTAATGTGCACTGGGTCAATTAACATACGCCCTACGTCCGAATCCGCTTTGGCCCACAGATACGGAGGTAGAGTGTCAAGCAGGGACGCGTCAACGTCGGTGATGGAAAACATGTGTCGGGGGGAACAATGTCTAAGCAGAACGGGGTTGTCGTAAAGAAACACTCGAACTCCATCTTGAGAACACCTAATCGTCGCTCGGAAGTGTTTCAGTAAGTCAAGTCCCATAATGGCGTCAGGGCTATTGGAGGAAAGCAAGAACGTGGTGTCGGTGGTGTTGTTTTCTACGTCAAAGAGAATCGGGGCAGACAAAGGGTTGGTGGAGGGCGTTCCATCGAAACCTGTCGATGTTATGAGTGAGCCAGACAAGGGTGCCCTTGGAATCAGTCGTTTAGATAACGCACTACGTGTTGCGCCAGTGTCTACCAGAAATGGAGACTTGGTACCCAGGACCTTAGCAGTGACGTAAGGGCCCTGCTGGTCAACATAGAGCTCGACTGGATCCCTCCCTCGCCCTTGGCTGTCCTATGCGAAGGTGTGAGCGTCGTCATAGTCAGATTGTTGATATTGGTTCTGTCGGGGTCGATCGAACGTATTTGGTCTGCTTGATCTGTCATTAGTCGCGTCATTTGGGGGCCCTCGTTGTTGTCCCTTAGGTCTCGGTCCGTTTGCTACATCCCTGGGGTCTTTGTTTCTGATCATTTCCAGGAGAACTGGGCACTGGGATTTCCAATGGCCAGTCCCTTTGCAGAAAGCGCACTGGTCTTCTCTAAGGTCTGTGCGTCCACTGTAGGAAGTCAGAGTGCGGTCCTGGGGGAATGTAGTCTTAGGGACGTTTGTCTGGTAGTTTCCCCGGTATTGGTCTCGTCCTATAGTCACCCCCTGCAGTTTGGCAATCATCACCCTCTCTTTTAAGTCCTTCTTCTTTTTCTCTGTCGCCCTATCGTTTTCATTTTTCTGATGCTCATAATATTGGGCCATTTGGAGAATCGCTGTAGGTTTGGAGGCTGCCCAACTACTCTCGCTGGCCTGTAGTTTCTGGGAGATTTCCGATGATAGGCCCTTAACATAATTCTGGACAAACAGATGGTGTCCGGTTGCAGTGGTCATGTCCTGGCCGCTGTAATCGGAGAACACCGTTTCAAACCGGGAGAAGTATTCCGATACATCCTCCTGGGGTTTTTGGCGACAGGCTGTTACTATCGACCAGTCCACTTTCTTTTCTGGGATTAGGGTTTTTAATTTCTCTACGATTTTATCTGGGAGGTCTAGAATGGATTTCAACGGCTTTTGTCCTGGTCCCCGTTGTTTGTCCAGGTCATCGAGTTGTGACCAGGTATGTCCAAACAGCTCAAGGTGGTCGACTTTCCGGATTTGCTTCCACACATCAGCTGGTAGACATAACCCGAAGAACAAGTCGATGTCAGCCAGGGTCATGATCGTTGAACCCAGGGCTGTACCCAATTCAGTATAGAAGGCAGTGGGGTTTTTACGTAGGTCGGGTAGAGATTTCCGGAATGTCAGTATCTCTTGCCGGTCCCACGGCTGGTAGACCCAGTTGTACACTACCCTTCCCTTCGCATCTTGGTTGTTTGCATCATCGTGAGTCCCTGTACCCCTAGGAGGAACCCAGTAAGGGGCAGCCTCACGTATTGGCATCATGGTGTTAGATTGCGCGGTTGGTGGTTCGGTCACTACAGAGGCTGCGGATTTTGCTCCCGGCTTTCGTTCAGTGAGGTGGCGGAAAACCTCAAGCGTACGCGTAAGGAGGTCCGACACATCACACTCGCCCTCATCCCCGATATCGACCTTCCGGTACAGAGTCCTTAGGCTCTCGGGACCTTTGTCTCGATATCGGTCCTCGTATGCATTCAAGACATGATAACACAGTCGTACGGTAAAATGTCGTCTGTGACTCCCTGTATACGAGCTGAACATATCTGTGATGTACTCTTCATCATCCTTCCTTTCTACCAGTGTCCTTGCTATTTTGTCGATCCCCGCTCGCTCATCTTTGTCTAGTCTGTTTGTTCTTGCAGGGCCAGCCCCTCGAGTCTCATGGTCGTCTATCGTTGTTGTGGATGTGGGTTTTAATACAAGGGGTTCGGCTGGCACAGAGGCCATTGGGGCCGACGCTGTGGCGGTACCTTCGTTTGTACCTGGGGGTGGCGCGTGCTGCGCCACGGGTTGAGAAGGGGCATATGGAGGGGGCATGTAGATGATAGGAGGACCTAACAGCAGGTCCTCATTGGCTTGTCGTTTCGAGGGTAAATCAGGGTAGAGCATGGAGGGGGTTCTAACCGGACACTGGCTTGGCGTTTCCATTTCTAGCTTCTGTTTAGCTTTCTCTCTTTCCTTTATCTCTTTTTCTAGTTTCTGAGCAGCTAGGTGGGCTGCTTTTCGCAGCTCTTTTTCCAACCTACTCTCAGTTTTCTTTTTACGTTGTTCAGTTTCTTTTCGCCACATGCCAAAGCTGTCAAGCATAGTAGGTGTTGTTTTGTTTTTACCCAGGGCAGTTTCTAGCGTTTTTATTTTATCATCATCGAAGGATCCTATCAGGGGCCATTGACTTTCTTGACCCTTTTTTGTATATTTATGCCATAGTTTACTATAGGCTATAGCGGTCAATCCATGCTTCATGAACATGTCCTTATTAGGGGTGCCTTCCAGTGGGGCTGGATGGTCCATCTCTAATAAGCGGTCCGGGCTAAACAGGCTACTAATCAGTGGGGAGAAGACAGACATGACGGCTCGTAACGAGGGACTAAAAAGTCAGCACTGCCTATCTTATCACTAGGTGCAAAGACTGGACAGAATATTTCTATTCTACGTTGTTTGCAGGCAGTGAATACCTCATGGATCAAAATAACAAAAGACCAATAAATAACAATGGGGAGAATGAGTAGGTCCGCAAAGATCTGCGTTACCTACCCTTTTCACTATCTGCAAAAAGGGTGGTCTCTTCCCTGTTTGCAGACAGGGAATCTCCAGGAAACAATAGTTTGCGAACAACAGTTCAGTTTCAAGTGATTATTGAGTGGGGGAGAAAAAAATAAGCACGGCTGCTGCCCTACCTATCCTCCACTGCTTGCAAAGAGAGAGCCCGTTGTTTCTCCGTTTGCAGACAGTGAATCTCCAAATAAATAAAAAGAGCAATACTAGTATTTTTAAACAAACAAGCAATCAAGCAAATATTTCGAGACTTGTCGTGGTTACACGACCTTACCCGGACCGCATGGACAGTTTCCTGTCTTCCGAATCCAGCGCCCGATCGTCCTCTCTTCTTCGTTATCCTCGCGGCACTCCTGATGGTTCCCAGTCAGGACCGTAGATCACTCGAGAGAGGTCTGTTCGGAATCAGTGAAGTTCGGATGATCGGCTGTCAGACGAGGGTCTATCGGACAGACGCGTTCCCGATCGTTGCAGTCGTTCACTTTGTCGTCAGGACCTCTCCGACTGGATCCATGGGTCGCTGATGGGCCCCACGCTTGGGACGCCAATTGTAGAAAATAATTGGGGGGCACTACCAACCAGAATATAAGATCCTTAAGTATTTGCCCGGCGGTGTCGCCTCTTGAACCCACAAAGAAGTTAAATTATTGAAGAGGCAGGCGCTGGAGACTGGAAGGCAGGAAACAAGGATTTTATTCTCTCCGGAGGAGAACACAACGAAACGGACAGAAGGTATCGTTCTGAGGTGCTCTAACTGCATCCCTGAGGCCTGGCCTCTTATACACAAGTTTATCTTTTTATTGCATGTAACACATTCTCGTCGATACTTTGATGTACGGAAAGACATCCTCCGAATCCCCCCCTTCCCAGCCCGTTCCCACGCAAGATTACAGTGGAAGTCCCCGCCCCGTTCACAACAGGTGATGATCATCGCGCAGCTGGATATTCCGCCGATCCACGGAGTGTGTGGGTTTCGATCGGATCTCGTGGGATGGGGGGGGGGCTTTGATCATCTCGGGGGTCCTTTGAGGAGGGAAGCTTTCTATTGTACGGGGAGGGGCAAGGGATTGGTATCGGCAGAGCTGGGTGTCGGCCTGGGAACGGGGAAGACAAACGGGCACACGGGGAAAAGGGGGTTTGCATCAAAGGGCCGGAGATCATGAGAGGGAAGCAGGGAGGTGTCGCGCTGGGAACAGGATGAGGGCCTGGGGCAGAGCAGCGCCGAAGAGGGGTTTATGACTCAAGGCAGGTGCAAGCAGGGGGTTGCCAGCGAAGCCAGGAGGGAGAGAGAGGCGCGCTGGCTCTCGGCGAGAGCAGGGAAGCCATGGTGCCCAAAATGGCGGCTGTTTTACGCGCACAAAAGGTTTAAGGAGAGCAAGAGGGCGCCGATAATGTTGACGGTTTCAGCCTACTTTCAACAGTAAGGTAACCAGTTAAGTGCCATCAGGTGTGGGGTGATGTGGTCAAACTTTCTGTAGCCTTGTGGCCGCATTGAGACAGGCTTTTAGCGGAGCTGTTGAAACCCTGTGTAGTCCTGATAACGTTGTGCGTTCATACTCAATCCTCGAGATGACCAAAGCCTGGAATGCCGTTTTGAGGTCTGAGGTAGATATGAATGGTTTCAGTTTTCTAAGATACCTCAGATGGAAGCAGGCAGTTTTATTCATCGTGCAAATGTGGGATTGCATGTTCAGGTTCTTATCTAGCATGATTCCAGGGGACTTGGTTGAGTCCACTAGCTTTGAGGTACAGTTTAGGGCAGTGATCAACTTGGTCCATTCCATTATCCTCGCTGAGCATTTCTGGGGTGAAATCAGAAGGAATTCTGTTTTATGCAGCTTAAGCTTGAGATGATAATTAGTTAGCCAATGACTTGTCCTCTTCAATGCCAGGTTCATAATGTTGCTCGCTTCCAATGATGTAATCTTGATATATAGCTGTGTGTCATCTGCGTACATATGAAAAGACATGTTTGCCTGCTGTAAAATTTCTGTTAGTGGTTTTACATAAAGATTTAATAGGGGTTCTCAGTAGGTTTTTTTAAGATTAGAATGACTGGCCCCATTTTTAGGCAGTCTGGTAAGGAGCCTTGCGATAGCGAAGCATGGATAATCTTGGTCCATGAGGGGAGGAGCAAATGGCTGATCGTAGACCAGCATTTTGGTGGAAGTGGATCATTTAAATGGTTGGTTTTATGGTCAAAATGGTTTTTGGAATATCTTTGTGATCATAATACTTGAATTCTGACCAAAGAGCATTATTTTGGGGCATTGCCTGAACTGGTTGAGGCTGACACTAAGCTGGAGTGCTCTTTTGAATTGAGGGCGTTTCCTTGGAATTCTTGAGCTCGATCTCCAGGGAGTTGGCTTTGGTTGTGAAGAAGGAAGAGAATCCTTCACAGCTGATTTCCGTTTTTTTTGTTTTAGAGATGATTTGGCGGTTTTGTTAAATTGATCTTTTAATAGTTCGAAGAGTTTCCACCATCTGTTTTTTGCATTATCCAGTTCTCTTCTGAAAAATTATTTTTTTTGATTTTGGAATACTTTTATTGCAGGCATTTCTGGCCTGTCTTGGTAGATTTAGGTGGGGGGAGGATGGATGTTGTCTGCATTTCCATTCTGTTAGTCTGAGATTCCATCTTTCTTTGTTGAGGGATCATTTACTCCAAGGGTTATTGTCTTTGACCGGCATTCTTTTGAGTTTTAAAGGGGCTTAGTCATCAATGTTTTTCGTCATCGTAGTGTTGTAGTGTTCCGTGAGTTCACAGATGTCTGCCATGTTGTTGGGAGTTTGCAGTTCTTTCTCACATCGTTCTTCAAGATTCTCCATATTGAGATCTTTGGTGTCACTGACCCATTGTCTGGGTTTGATTGGTTCTAACGATGATTTCCTTTTTAAGTACAGTACTTAGAAGGTAATAATGTGATGGTCTGATGAGTCGCAATGGATTTTCGCAATTGTATCAACTGCTTTTTCTTTGGAGATGTTCCAATCTAGTGTAGAGCCTTTTGTGTGGATAGGTAGAGTGAATTCTTGAACCGAGGTTTGATCTTCAAGGAAGACTGTGAGCAAATTGACCCCTCTATCATTGTGGTTTTCCCAGTGAAAATTGAAGTCCCCTAAGAAAATATCTTTGGAGTGAGGAGCAGAGTTTGCTGTGATGATTTCTATCAGCTTGTCTATGAATATGGTGTTTTTGCCTGGGGGACGTTAAAATGCGTGAAGTTTGCAAATTTGGTTATCTGTGGATCTTAAGGATAGCCAGAGGTATTCACATGATTCAAGGGGGTCAGAGTGTACTTTTGTGATAGTGATGTCTGATCTTTGTATACAGGTGATGCCTCCCCCATTTTGTTTATCCTGTTAAGTCTCACAATGTTATAGTTTGGTGGCACCAATATATCAAGGCAAGGGGATGATGATTCCGAGAGCCATGACTCTGTTAGGATAGTTATGTTAATTTCCTGGGTTAAGATGAGGTTGGCTATGTCTGTGGCATGTTTCTTTGCTGAGCGGGAGTTCAGTAGTAGGCATGAGATAGGTTTTAGTGGGATGTCCTTTTTTTAAGTCTTGCTTTCTGGGAATTAAAGTCACTTTTTTCAGGTTATTGAGGTATGGTTTTCTGTGGTTCACCTGTGAAGTTCAACTTGCGCTGATTGGGACTGATTGAATTTTTTCATTATCTACCTTATGGGGAAGATTGGGTGATGATTCATAGGAAAGCAATAGGATTTGTAACTCAATATCTGTAAGGTATTAAGTTGAGTGCAAGGTTGGTATAGTGTGTTTTTCAAGGACATTGGTGTAGTATTACTATTTGGTTTGCTGTGTGGTGCATATATTGATTTCTGAAAAGGGTCTATTTCTTACAGGTATTGTTTTGAGAGGTGTAAAATGTTCTTCATCTCTTTGATAGCAAGTTTCAAGGCCCTGTATTTCTTTTCATAGTTGTGTTGGGTTTATATCAATCTATAAGCAATGTAATCACTTCTGAACCACAGAGATGCAACCTGCAACCACAGTTGTGTTTTTTTGGATTTTACAGTAACCTTTACTAACACAGTTATCAAATGTGGCTTTCAACGGTGAAGCAAAAGACGATAAGTAAAACTATTTTAAAGGGAAGCAAACAAATCTCTTAAGTAAACTGAGCATGATAATTCTATTTGTCCACGATGTCAATAAAATTAAAAGTTTTAATAAAGTGCCTCTCAGAAAATATACATTGTAAGGCACAGAATTGACATTTAAATAATGTATGTATTCTGAGTTCAGATGTCGTCATTTGAATTAGGGAGAAGTGAACCATGATGAACCCAACAATAATAGAATATGTGGATGGTTGATGTTTAGTGCAAATTGCTGCCATTTAACATTCCACCATCATTGCACTGGCTGCACACGAACCCATAGTAGCGTCTCTCACATATTTAGTGCACCTAGTAGCGTCAATGATACCCAAGTCAATGTGACGAAGAAGAAAGAGGGAGAAGCTGGTATTGTTTGTGCAAAATATAAAAACTGCTTTGCACTTTACCCCACTTGATGACAGTGGCCATGTCGAATTTGTTGTGCTCTGCTCCATGCAGAACACGTTTCCTCCCGTTTTTGTAAAGAAAACAGAAGACATAAAGGTGTTTGTCTACTCACCCACTTTGAAATTAGCACATATCCTTTGAAAGAAGCCATTGGAGGGATCTTCTTGGAGGCAAGTGCTAAGGAATTATGGAATGCCAATAGGGTCATCAAAAAGACCACTTTCATATAAAGAAATGTCTCCAGGCTTGCTGAATGTGTTGTTAGTTATGCAGACTGAAGATTAGCCTACCTTCCCAAATTTGAGTATACTAAATATTTGAATGCACCCTAACAGGAGATAGGACCGAATACACAGAGGTAATCTTACACTTTAGTCTAAGTTTACTTTTTTTGGTATTCACAAACTAAGAGCTAATAGAAAATGTACAACTACAGAGATTTTGCAGTGGGGGTGGAGAACTGTGCACATAAAAATATAGGGCAGGCCTGTTTGCAGAGTCTCTACAGTCCTAAATTTAGAGTAAATACGTACTCTGCGAATTCACCCCAAAATTGTAAACTTACATAAACATGCATGTTTACCTTTGTTAACCAGGGCCATAAAGTGCATTACTATAGCCAAAGTGTGCATGGATGAATGACCTGAGGAAGGTAACTCTGTCTTTGGTGTGGAGAAAAAAGGTGATCTGCTGACTGAGGTGGAAATGTAAGTTTCAGGTCTTGACTGTTTCAGTTATGACACTGGCTTTCTGGTCAACCTGAATCCAAAAGTTATTTCACACTTATTTCACACTTGCATGCGAGACTTGCACCTTCGAATTAAAAGCCTGAGTGAAGGGCAGTTGAGGTGGATGAGGGGAATCCACAGTTAGGAATTAAATTGTATCCACGTTTAAGGCCAACAAGCTGAGTTTAGTCCATGCATGAATGGTCATGATGCATTTATGGCAACAGGTCTTGGGTCCGATGTACAAATAAATGGTCTGAAAAGTCTGGTTGCAATTACAGAAGTGCGCAATGTACACATCATTACACACAATGCAAAATAGGAATTTGGTGCTACATTTTAATGTGAAATGCATGTTTGCTTCATGGTAAACAAATCCAAAAGTGCCACAACAGCAGCTGCTCATGTTCTGATGGTTACTCTTATTTCCATGTGCTTGGCTTCTTTTTGCCACAAACGGTCCATAGCACCTGGTTCTAGCCGCAATTTGTGCCCATTCTTTTTGTGAACAGTAAAAAATAAAATGAACCTATATATCATTAGGCTGGGTGGCTAAATTACGGTTTGGAGTGAGTCACAATCCTACCTACCTCATGAGTCGCAAATTGCGGATGACTGCATTATTTATATAATGTGACTCATGCAGAAAATGATCTATTCATGATTATTGCATTGTTTGGTAAGAGAGTGCTTGAGAGTATTTGGAGATCTGTGTCAGACAAGGGATCAGAGGAGAAGTTGAGCTACCAGCATTCATGACGGTGAATGGGAATGGGGCCACTGGTGTTCATCATACTATAAACTATTCTTCACTTACCCTGTTGAACCCATAAACCAAGATAGGTTTATCCTTAGCTTTGCTGGAGGAGAATAGGCAGTATATGATGGTTTAGAGGTGGAGAGTGATGAATGAATTATGCAACTAAATCTGTGTCTGGACCTGGATCTTGAATGTTCCGATGGTATGTGCAACTCAAAGTGGTGTATTTGGGCTGCTTTATACATTGGAACGCCAATCCTATCCTTATGTGTTCATATTTATAATGAAGTCAGCTGCACTACATTTGTTTATGTTGCCAGTTTCCAAGATTCCTGCTATTAAAGTTTGTAAGAAGTAAGATCCCGGTTTTAAACATCATTTTGCTGTATGCCTTTCATTCCAAGTGAATAGCAAAGTCTGGTGTTTTCAGGCCATCTCCCTTGTACACATATGCACATACCACTAAAATGCATGCGCGTGTACAAAAGCAAATGTATTTCTTAAAAAGTTTTTAAAACATGAACAGCACTTGTATATTTTTTTTCACATGACCCGATGGTATTGGAGCGCTCGCTCAATTATCCATCTTGCCTTAGCGGGAACAAAAGCCAATGGTAATTTAGCCCTTTAAGTGCTCACCAGTTACATTACACAATGACACATTCTTTTTTGTTGCTGATCCTGCTTAAATTTGGGTCTTTTTCTCATTTTTGCTTGCCCATCTCCCCATCCCCTCTGACTTCCCTGCATGACCCGTCCCTCATCTACCTCCCTTGCTGCTGCTGCTTTTTTTTTCCACAATCTTATGGTATTGGAGCACGTGTTCCATCCTCCATCTTGCCATGGGGCTAACACCTGCCAAAGGTATTGGAGCACCTTCAGTGCTCACCAGTTACATTATACAATTACACATTGCCGTCAGCTAAAGAAGTGTAAGTGATTCGCCCAGAGTCAAAAATTGTTCCGCTGACTCTGAGATTCGAACCTGGCTCCCAATTTCCCCTGTCGCAGCTCCGGCTGTTACGTCACATAATCACTTTACATCAAAGCTCCTCAAGTGTTTCTCTCTATCACTTCCATATTTATTCAGCAAGACCCCTGTCAACACCGAACAAGCATTGCCACAGCCAATATATCTCGGCAATACCCGAGTAAGTGGCCTTGTCGAAGTGAATGTCTTTTAGCCATGTTGTCTAGCAGCACATCTGCTGTTCAGCATGACTGAAAGTCACTGAAAAAAGGCACTGTGATGCAACCAGCGCAAGCCATGACATAGCACTTTTTTGTTTGGGTTAGCAGGGGCAGAACATTCAACATGGTTGTCAAAGAGACTCGTCTGCTCAACAGCTTGTGATTCTGTGATTCTAGACAACCTCGCTAAAAGACATTCACGTTGATAAGGTCAATAGCTCGGGCATTGCTGAGACATATTGGATTTGCCAATGCTTGCTTGACTGTTTTTTTGGTTGTTTTTTTTTTGTTAATGGACCCACTCCCTTAAACAGGCACTGGCTGGTTGTAAATAAAATCTGCATTTGGAAGGAATGCAAATGCCGGGCTGGAGGAATGTTGTCCCTGCCAGGCCTAATAGTTAAAGGAGGTCACATAATTTCTCATGCCTCATTAATATTCTCGAGGCACCTGGGAATGGTTAGAACCTAAGGAAGCCATGGGCACAAATCAGTAGGTATGTAATTACAAGATACTAGTTTTTGAACAGGGCATCATATATTGGGGTTATAGTGTGTGGGTACATAGATTCTTGCATTGATTGTGAATATAGGGAGCTTCTCATAAGCTGAACCTCACTTACCCCCTCTAGTGGGGAAATATTTTAAAATTGTTCAATATGTTCTGTCTTCCATGAAACGTGCATGTGTTGATAACCTTGTTGTAACCCACAGCATTCACCCTAACATCATTTTCACTGATCCTAACCAAGGTTGTCTCCTCTTCAAAAGACTCCCCTCCCACTCTCAGGGCCATAAGTGGTGCTATTTTAAGTCACTCTTAAGGTTCAGAAATAGACCCAGTTATATTGGGCTGCATCTTTCTGTAGTGCGTCTATGCATTCTGTTTGAAACGAGGCTAGCCAGGCGTATGAAAAACAATCTGCGGAAGTCAGATACACACATCTGCACGTTACTTCCAGGCCTCTAACTAAAAATACCAAACGCCAATGAACCGTTAGTAACACACCTCAACTCTTTTAACAAGCAATTATAACGCGGAGGTGGGTAAACACCCGCCCCTTCCGAGGAGCCATTCCACTGCTCCCTGATTGGCTGACGGAGAAGAGTGCATCCAAGTGCAATAATGACACCCAGATGCTTTCGCGGAATATTGAACGCACTTTTAACTACTGTCAAAGGATTGCCTGGGTTGCATTGTATAAAAAACAACTCCGAGAGATTTGTAGTTGCATAAACACTGCTAATACCCACTCATTGGAACGGAAAGTGGCCTCTGGCGCTTTGTTAATGACCTAATAGATATATTGAACAATATAGCTCATTCTTTTGCCCAGAAGCACGTACTCTTTAGCAGCAGCCTGCACAGTATGTATACTGTGCAGGGGAGGAGATGTGGCCTCAAGGTAAACACGGTCAACTTTTGAACTAAGGAACCAGGATTGAGTAATTTACCCTACCCCTGGCTGCAAGTTATCCTTTTATAATGTAATCCGATGGTTATGTAAAGCACTCTAATGCCCTTGGACCAATTTTGCGTTTTATAAAACTACGAAAAAAGTTCGTAGCGAAATCAGTGGTGCGAGAATTGAACGCCTAACAAACGGCCCCTGTATGAAATACGGAGCAGTAAACACTGTCAGCAGTCAGACCCACAGATTAGCCTCACAATACTGGCACGCATGTCCCTCACATGAGATTTGTTCGTTGATGGATATGTAAAGATGAGCACCAAGCTGAGCTATTGGGACAATTTGGCAGCTAAGCAAGACTGTAGCTATCAACCGTGCAGCAGGCACAGTGGCGCCAGGGCTCTGGGCTCAGAAGGCTTCACTGTACCCCCAATGTATAGCTGAATTTTACTCTCAAAGCAGGGCGGAGAGCCCAATTTACCTTCTTGTACAGGAGCTCGTGACACTCTTGGAACCGCCACCATAGGTAGGCAGGCGCGGTATTTAGGTGCTAAACTCCTTGGAGAGAAGCAGCCAGTTATCACCTCCCGAATCGACCACTCAAAACACACTTTCCAAAGTTCTGGAAACCACCCTGAGGCGACCCAGGAAATGAGTAGGGGCAAAAATGCCGCAACATCCTTAAAGTGCAGGACTCAATTGCTATAAGGACTGAAAAGTGAACCTTGATTGGCTGCTTCAGGAGATGACTCGCTTTTTTCTCCAGATAGCGTTTAGGGCATATTTGTTATGTCACGTTTTATTATGTTATGTGATTTGTATAGCACGCTATGACCTGGGAGGGTGTCAAGGTGCTGAGCAGGTGAGTTTGACCTTGCCAAGGGCCAGGACACGAGTTCGGGGTACACGCGGGTGCAAGGTGTCCACCCACCATTTTTTTCACAGGGTGAACGCCGTCCACCCTGCCAAGAATTTGGGCCCCACTGAATAATGACCTGAACTCGTCCTGGTGTAATTTCCAAACAGCAGGACTCTTCAGCAGCGCCTGCACATTGTTTGCTTTCCATCTGCAATAAGCAACAACATGCAGGAGGGGATGGGGCTTACTTATTTAAGACTCCTGCTGGGCCCACAACAAAGGCCGAATTTGAAGGGTTAGCACTTCACACATACTTAATAAAGGCAGTTTTTCACTTTGTTTTCACTTTGCTCAGCCCCTGTTTAGGAGATCTGCATGCACTATAAGAATGTCAGATGTGTTGGTTTTTTCCAGTATTTACACACAGCAAATTGCAATTATATCGAGCTTACTACACCTGAGGAGGCATTGAAATAATTTAAGTACACTATTTTTTCTTGTATAGCCCTACTCATCCCAATGCAGGGTGTCAGAGCACTTTACATCAACATGCACATATTACATATACAATACTTTTTATACGTTTGTAAATCAACGTACAGGTTGTGTTACATAAAATTGGGGGATTGCACGGTGTAGAAGTCACATATCATCTTCCATAGCTCACCGTGCTATTATCCTTACAATGCACTCAAATGTACATGATAGACCTGCTAAACACATGTGAGGGCTTTAGAACTGATGTCACTTCTTGTGATGACACTTCCTGTAAAGTCGTGGCTTTTGATGCTACTTTCTATGATGTCGATTCCTGTGATGCCATGTATGATGTCATGCACTGTGATGTTGTGCATGGAACTTTGAAACATCTTTGTGAATTGTTAATGCATATATGGCCCATGACCTTTGTAATATGTTACATTTATTAGATTGGTTTAAGTTTTGTATATAAACGTGATGATTCAAGCAATAATGAATTCACCAAGTTAGTACAATATCTTACGAAATTCCTTCAGAGTGGGTTTAACGAATAGAGGGTAACTTTTAGGTGATAACCCATGTCCAGTCACTGTGAGGACTAGCTCATTTATAAATTATATAGTATATTGTTCCCCTTATGAGAATGCATATGTGTTATAAGATGTACCCCGCCCTCTCCACCCCTGAATCCCCAATCTCATGGAGTTACAGGGGCCCCCTATGTATATTAAATACTCCACAGAGAGGCAATGCTGGGAAGGAATGAAATTAAGGGCCGCCATTGTATGCTGTGCTTGAACCTCTGAAGTTGGGGCACAGTCTGCTTATATTCCTTTAATCCCTGAACCTCAAGATTGCGTTTGGGAATTCATGGACAGATGAGCAATGAGGGAGGTGCCCATATGTTCTCGTATTGACTTTCAATGCAGGTCCTTGTTATCAGTAGCGACATTTATGATACAGTGCAGACACACGTTTAACCGGATGTATGACGTTACAACGCATACTTTTACCACGCATACCTTTACAACGCGGTTTTTACCATGCATACCATTACAACGCATAGCGCTTAGAGGTGCTGGATAGTAGTAAGTATAATTTTCTATTCCAACTCCAGTCCCCGTGGACACTAGGGAAGGTGTTGGATAGAAAATTAAACTTATTCCCTATCCTAGAGCGCCCCCCAGCGCAATGCGTTGTAATGGTATGCGTGGTAATACCTGCGTTGTAATGGTAGTGCGTTGTAAAAATTTCATTGTAAACGTTACATACCGTTTAACCCCATCCATGCTGCTGTCGGCCATTGGCCGACAGCAGCACTACCTCGCTGGTGCTGCCGTCGGCCAATGGCCGACGCGGCCCCACCCGTTTTGCATAAGTACCGCACTTCCGCAAAACGTGCGTTGCGGCCAACGGGTTAATTATTATTATTATTATTATTAATAATGACATTTGTTAAGCGCATGGTTGCACAAGGAACAGTGCGTCCCCGCGCTGAAAATCCCAGTAATCATCATATCAGCCTAACTCAGAGAGGAGGAGCAATAGGGCAGGGAGGGAAACCAAACTAATTAAGCCTTGGGGAAGAGATAGGTTTTCAACCTCTGTCTGAACCTAGCTTCAGACGGTTCCATCCTCCATTCGATGGGCAGGTCATTCCAGTCTTTACTGGCCAGGAGTCTAAAGGACGGTCCTCCCATCCTTGCTCTGTGGATCCGAGGAACCACTAATAGCATGCTGCCCATCGACCTGAGAAGGCACGAAGGACGATAGATAGGAAGCAAATCCTGGAGAAATGAAGGTGCCTTTTTGTGAGCTATGCGATGGGTAATGCACATAGTTTTAAATTTAATGCGTTCCTTAATTGGAAGCCAATGCAGGGAACGCAATGCATGTTTCCCAGAAGCCCTCCTAGGGAGGTTCAGGACAAGCCTAGCAGCTGCGTTCTGGACGCGTTGCAACAGCATTAGGCCTTTTTTACTGAGTCCACATAGGAGGGAGTTCCCATAATCCAAATGGGAGGTAACCAAGGCATGAACCATTGTTTTTCTGGTGCTGGGAGGCAATAGGTCAAGGATTTTCCTCAGGACCTTCAAAATGCCATAGCATTTGCCGGCAACATTATCAACATGATTGGTGTAGGCTAGATTAGAATCAAGAAGTATGCCGAGGTTTTTGACTGTATCCACCGGGGCAGGGACAGAGCCCAGTTCTACAGGCCACCAAGCGGATGTCCAGATGGAAGGACAGGGACCAACGATAAGAACTTCCGTCTTATTACCATTGAGGCGGAGATAGTTCTGCTTCATCCACCCATCAAGTGCCACCAAGCAGGCCGAGAATTTCTCAGCATCCACAACTGGATCACGGGACAAGTTGATCACCAGTTGTGTATCGTCTGCATAAGAGACAATGGCAACACCATATGACTCCACCAGTTTGGCAAGGGGTTCCATGTACAGATTGAATAACGTAGGGCTCAGAATCGAGCCCTGTGGAACCCCTTGTCTAAGACATCTTATACTGGATTTGCATGGTGGGCAGTGCACTTGAAATCTCCTGTTCTTGAGGAAGGAGACCAACCACTCAAGAGCAGGACCGGTTATTCCCTTCTCATTTAGACGGTCCAGTAATACGGAATGTGATACGGTGTCGAACGCCGCACTTAGGTCCAATAGGACCAGTGCGGCCGTGTGACCCTCATCAGCCCTACTCCGCAACAGTTCCGTGGATAGAAGAAGGGCGGTCTCCGTCGAGTGTCTGGCCCTGAATCCCGACTGAGATGAGTGGAGGAGCTTATTTTCCTCCACAAAGCTCACCAGCTGTCGGTTAACAAATTTCTCTACTACCTTCGCACAATAGTGAAGGAGGGAGATTGGTCTAAGGTTGTCCAGTTGTGTCATGCTAATGTGGGCTTTCTTTTTTATCGGGACAACTTGGGCCAATTTCCATTTGTCCGGAACTAAACATTCATGGAAGGAAAGTGAGGCCATGTTACCTATGTGCTCCGCTACCTGGTGAAGATGACTGCGAAGAATCCTCGCTGGGACCGCATCCAAGGGGGAGCCAGAATGAATATCCAATAAAATGTTAATTAGCTCCTCTGCTCGGGGGACCACAAACTCCCTAAGTTCTTTCGTTGCCTGTTTCTCACAGCTAGGATCTGGCGAATTTGTGGGTTCTGAGTTTATCTGAAAAGATGCATCGATCTTTTCTATCTTCCCTACAAAGAAGTCTGCAATCTCATTGCATGACTCTGTCGAGGGGGGGACTTCCCCTGAACTCGCTAGAGGGGCGGAGAGTTCCTTCAAAATCATAAAAAGCTCTTTAGATGTGTTCTCTAAACAGTCAATCCTCTTGTTATAGTAATCTCTTTTCGATGTCCTAATCTGACTGTGATAGGACCTTAAACCACTCTTATAGACTTCACGTAGTGAGGGAGCATAATCCGCTCTCCATCTACGCTCCAAAGTCTTACACAGTCTCACTGCACAGGGAAGTGGATAACAGAAACCATAACAATGTATTTTCTCTGTTCGCCCCGACTAATAATTCATTTTCATGGCTCAAAGTTATTTTCAGAAGTCCTCCGCCAGCACTGTAGAATGTCGGGGTGGCCACATATCTACAGTGTGTACTGTTCCCACTTTCATCTACATCAAACCTGCCACTTATTGCACTATTGCTGTTTTACCTCAGTCCTTGCTTTCTCACTTTGTCATTGTTTTCCATCTTTGTCCACCACCTTATTTTCCCCTTTTCTATCTCTCTTCTGCTCTTTGTCAACGGGGCATATATACGAGTGAATGGCGAAAAGTGGCATTAAGCAAAAATTGCTATGCCACGCTCCGCCATTCTGAGAATGCAGGGATGCGTGGAATTTACAATGGTACAGCACAACCTGGCTTTTTCTTTAGCGCTGAGCTGCATAGCGCCAATGCAGGAAACCCTTGCATTAGAGTGCAAGGGTGCCTGCATTGAGGGAATAATTGTTTATGCGCAGGAAGGTGTCATTTTCTGCAAAAAAAATCACTAATGGTGATTTGTAACTTGTATTTGTGCTTCATTGTGCAGCACATATAGAAGTTGCAAACCGTTATTTTTTTAATGATTGTTTATGTGCAGGTAGGGACACCTTCCTGCACACATTCATTCATGTTGATTTGCTGTTTCTATGTGTGCTGCACAATGCAGTATACATGGAAACAGCAAAAAAGAGGCTCTTAATTTTAGAGCTGCCCAATATTCACCCTACCTTTGTAAATACAGGGCTGCGTCAAAATCAATGGGTGTTGCAAGTGGAATGCCCATCGCAGCACCCATTGCCCACCCCTTTCAAGCTAAGTGTAGCGTGAATGGGGATCTTATTTACAAGGCTGCGTTAAGCCACATTAAATGGCTTAATGCTGCCTTGTAAATAAGGCAAAGAACTTAACGCCACAGGAACATCACAAAAAGTGACGTTCCTGTGGCGTTAAGCCCTTGTAAATATGTCCCATAGTCTGACAATAAAAAATAAGTCATGGTCCCTGAAAATGAGTGCTGGTGGACCCCACCTGCACATTAAATTAAGTATTCGCCCTGGGGAAGGACCACACGAAAACAAAAGGCACAATGACCTGAAAGAACTTGCACAGTCTCCTCTTTGCTACAGTGGATAAGCGCTAAGCTAAAAGAAGAGCATCAAAATATGCTGTTCCAACACCCACCTTGCGCAGATATATAGTGCAGTGGCAGTTCCGCACTCTCCTGCACGCAGCACAAGGCGCTATCCAAATTCGGGGACTCTAACTGAATCTATCTTTTAGTTCCTTCAGTTCTAATTAATGCCTTATATGTGTTTCTATTTTGAATGTTTTACTCTGCTGTGTTCATTAATTTAATACCTCCTAGTATCATAATTTGTCAGCTTTTAAAGATTCCCTGTTGTCTCTTAACCTTTCCCGTCGTCGCTTGCTGAATGGATCACCTCGTGCGACTCTTCGTCCCCTCCCTCCGGTCTGCAGGCAAGGAAAGGCAGTGATAGAAGTCAGATTAGTATCGCCCTATGCATGCACACAACATAATTGAGATATCACTCTGGAAGCATTTAATAAAACAGTCAGCTTCGGGAAGAGCAGGCAATCTCAGCTATCCAACAAAGGGTAATCCCTGACTGATAGGAAAATATTGGTATAACTGATTACAGGACAAATTAAATTCCACCCAAACTTCATTAAGCTTCTCTTTCTGCTGCTATTTTGATCCAATGAATTCAGCTCAACGATTTACAGAACGGTTAGAAAGTAGATTTGTATGTCTTATGCAGCAGTGCCACCATGTGGTATTCTTTTTGTAATGTTATTTGTTGAAAATGTTCATTTCGCAACGGAAAGGTTTATTTACGATAGTTATGGCTGATAAAGTACCCCTTTTTTATTTTTTGGGGTTAAATTTAAACAATAATTTAGAGGTGAGAATTAAAGAAGTCGCAAATCTGTGGATATGTAAATCCCTGTAGTGGATAGGAATACATTCACTTCAACAATATTTTCTTCAAGTCATCTGAAAACTTGCAATTCTCTTTCAGATAATGTGGCTGTCTGCTTTAGAGCTTTTCTAGTTCAGGAGAGAGCTCTATGCACTCCTGCTCAGAAGATGTCTACTCTAACATTATCCACCACAAGTTTTCATTTGCCTTAAGTGTGAATTTTCCATGTTTCCATTCTGCTTATGTGTGACATTTCATTGCCGGGTGTGTGACACTGTATCCTATTTACGATAAAACAGTTATTTCCGAGTAGTGAGATAAATATCAGACTCTAACCCCTGTGTGACAATGGTATGGTCTAGAAACAGTCATAAAACAGCTCAAAGCAAAAAAAAACTCTTGCCCGACAGGTCAAAAGATGGGCAAAAGCGTGCTACAGCTTCTTAGACTGCCCTGTGCAGAAACGTTTCTGAAGTCACTCTCCACTGAACATGCCTCTTAGGCTGTCTTGGGTTCAGTTTATATGTTGTAATATCAATTGTTACCATGCATGCATTTACCACGCATGTCTTTAACACACCTGTAATATAACGCATGGACTTTTACAACATGTTGCATTACATTGTGGGTCTGTAGCACACTTTCTTCGTGGCAACAATAGGGTACACCCAAACCTCTCCTTTATATACATCTGTGTGTGATGCACGAACCCATACCCTTACTTATCCTTGACCTTGACCTTTAAAGACCTCTTACTAGCCTTTGTTCCCCATACCATTAGACATTCCTGAAATCTGAAAACTCCTTCCTACCCCCTAACCTTACCTACCCCTGAACCCTAAAACTTCTTACAACCCTGTACCCATACAGAGCATTGAACTCTAAAACCTTTTACTATTCCCTTCTACCCCACCCTTACTCACCCCTGAACCCTAAAAATCTTACAACCCCATACCCTTACCCTTACCCATAATTCCCTTATTTCGTGCAATTAAACTTACCTGTGTGGTATAGCCCACATTGTAAAGTGCCAAGAATGGGCTGGCGTTACACTTACTGGCGTGGTAACACCTGTATTGTAAATACAATGGGGCAGATTTACATTAAACTAATGCAGCACGTTGCAGCAAGTCATTTTGCTGCGCTGTGCTGCGTGAGTTTGGAAAGCACAGGGATGCGACATATTTACAACAATACTTTGCATCTCTGTGCTTCCCCCTGCACTGGCGCACAAACTGCTGCATGCGCTAATGGTGCAAGGATGCCTGTGTGTGGGGAGATTGTTTTTGTTCAGAAGGGGTTCCCTTCCTTCACAAAAACAATCTGAAATGCTGTTTTTCAACTCATATGTGTGCTGCATTAGCACACATGTAAGTTGAAAAACAGCATTCTTTCAATGATTGTTTATGTGCAGGAAGGGGAACACTTCCTGATCAAAAACAATCATTAGCGGTGATTTCCTTTTTCAATGTGTGCTGCAGAATGCAGCATGCATTTAAACAGGAAACAAAAACGAGGAGAAATGAATAAATTTCTCCTCGTGAGCCTCCCTACGCCTCCCCTGGGGAGGTGTAGCATTCAGACGCATTTCCAGATTCATGATTCCTCGTCAATCTGGAAATGTGTCTGGTTCCATGGGTGTTGCTGGGAACACCCACAGCAACACCAATGGAACGCCCCTTTCAAGCAAAGTACTGCGTGTTTAGGGGACATCTCTACAAAGACAGGAAAATCCATGCAGGGTGGCTTTTCCTGTCCTTGTAAATATGGAGCAGTGTATTGCGCTGCCAGTGCCTCACAAAAAGTGACATACTAACAGCGCAAGTGGCTTGTAATTCTGCCCCAATGTGTGGTGATGCCTTCGTTGTAAGCAATACATACCTCTGTGCTGTGACCTCACTCTATATTGTGCCATCGCTGACACTGTCCTTGAGAACAGTCTCTTCTTCAGTTGTGGTCTCACTCTCTTTCACACCATGCCTCAGCCTATCCTTGGAAGCAGTTTCTCCTTATGTTGTGATCTCAGTTTTTACTGTGAGGTCTTTGGGCCTGTCCTGGGAAACAGTCGCTTTATGCATCGGGATGACTCTCTACGTTGTGAAGTCTCACCTTGAGATGTGGTCTCACACTGTTTCTTAAACTGAACTTTAGAAGAGTCTTTTCACATGTCCTGGAGTCTTGTCTCCCATGTGATCTCACGCTACCTGGTGTAGGCTCTGAACCAATTGTTGGAAACCCGCCATCTTTCATTGAGCTGTAGATAATCTCGGGCAATGCCAAGGTGCCTCTCATGGAGAGCAGTATTGTCTTCGGGTGTGATGTCACTCTATATTGTGCTATTTCTTCGACTGGCCCTCCTTGTGATTTCACTATAGCGCATGCTGTCTCTGAACACATGCTGGGGAGCGGTCTCTTCTTGAGTTATATGCACTCTCAGCTTTTATTAAGCTGCCTCTCATATTGTCATTGGCAGCAAGAGACGGGCATCAACAAGATAAGAAAAATCCAGCTATTTGCACTATACATTGTGCTCCACATTCACACTTGTGGGCGAATATTTATACATTTGTGTCCCTCAGTCCTGTGGAGGCCAGACTGATACAGAAAGCAAACTCAAGACGCCAACATCATTATTAATAATACACAAAGAATAGGCAATACTGCTATTAATGAAGCGATGAAGGCATCTACATGATATTAAGGACATACATTCGTGAGAATTCTTAGAACTGAATTATTCACGCTTGAAATCCAAGACGTGTGTTGGTATGAGAGTGAGCGGTTCGATCTGTGGCCCTTTAAATGCTGGCCGTGTCTGTAGATATCCTGTTTAGGAAGTCAAGATGTTCAAAGCAGGGTTTCATGCAAAAGTGACACCACGGATGCTTTATGCCACGCAACCAAGCTGCTGGCATCAGGCGTCAGCCCCTGAAAGCCCGGCGAGTAAGGCATCCCCATCCGCTGTGTGCACAGCCTGCCCTCTAAGCAGCCCTTACAATCAGGAGGTTATGCGGAGTACGTAATCCCTCTCCCAGTCATACACCCGAACACGAGATGAGTGCACCAGCAACCCAGAATCCACAGTGTGTGCAACCTGAAGCCTTGCTTCTAGCACACAAGCATAAGTACTTCTATAGCTAATCAATCGCGTACTAGTCTGCACCCAACGAGAGCAGTGTGTCCAGACCGAGGCCGGACCCAGCATTGCACCAGCACCACCGCACCATCCAAAGTCTGAGCAGTCTCAACCTGCACCCGTGAACACAAAAAGAGCGGTCCTCCTTCAGCCTGCCCCAACTTGCATCCATACTCAGCCTGCCGAACCTTGTATCCTCCTTCAGCCTGCCCCACCTTGCATCCTCCTTCTGCATGTCTCACCTTGCATCCTCCTTCAGCCTGCCGCACCTTGCATCCACCTTCAGCCTGTCCCAACTTGCATCCTCTTCAGGTTGTCCCACCATGCATCTGCCTTCAGTCTGCCCCACCATGCATTCTCTTCAGCCTGCCCACCTTGCATCCTCCTTCTGCCGGCACCACCTTGCATCCGCCTTCAGTCTGCCCCACTTTGCATCCTTCTTCAGCCTGCCCCACCTTGCATCCTTCTTCAGCCTGCCCTGTCTTGTGTCCTCCTTCAGCCTGCCCAACCATCCATCCTCCTTCAGCCTGTCCCACCTTACATCCTCCTTCAGCCTGCCCCACCATGTATCCTCCTTCAGCCTGCACCACCTTGCATCCGCCTTCAGTCTGCCCCACCATGCATTCTCTTCAGCCTGCCCCACCTTGCATCCTCCTTCTGCCGGTACCACCTTGCATCCTTCTTCAGCCTGCCCCACCTTGCATCCTTCTTCAGCCTGCCCACCTTGCATCCTTCTTCAGCCTGTCCCATCATGCATACTCCTTCAGCCTGCCCAACCATCCTCCTTCAGCCTGCCCCACCATGCATCCTCCTTCAGCCTGCCCCACCATGCATTCTCTTCAGCCTGCCCCACCTTGCATCCTCCTTCAGCCTGCCCCACCATTCATTCTCTTCAGCCTGCCCCACCTTGCATCCTCCTTCAGCCTGCCCCACCATTCATTCTCTTCAGCCTGCACCACCTTGCATCCTCCTTCAGCCTGCCCCACCATGCATCCTCCTACAGCCTGTCCCACCATGCATCCCAAGAGCATCTGTATGAGCAGACGGAGTCCAATCTCAGCACTGCGCTTGCCCCACAGAATTCACCGTGTGAGCAGTTTGATGCCCGGCACCCAGCTTACATGGCCAATAACTGCTTTCATTAATAAAGCCTGTCCCTGCCCTGTGTGGGGCTGAGGCCAGTCCCAGCCTTGCACCAGGGCCCTATTATACAGCTGAGGGCCCTCACACTCTTGCACCAACTGTTGCTGTTGCCGAAAGCTTTCCTAGCGGCCCTGGTGCCACAGTAGAAAGTTTCAGACTGGCGCCAGCTTCGATTCATCTCATGTGTATTTCAATAAGTAAGGCATTTTGTGCACTAAAGACAGCCCTGCCAGTTGCCACGCATCACAGTTTAGACTAATGCATGTTAATGTAATCTTCACCTTCCAGCAGGGTCTGAGGTATGTCATACATATCAGCTGATCTGAGCACAGTGTCAATCGCCTACTGCCCAGATGTTGCATTTGCCTAAATGCAAAGAATTCCTCGCCCACCAAGCTGCGCCCACACCCCACCAGAGAACGTCATGTCTGTGTGAGCGGCAGCCGGAGGTGCGTGGAGAGTACTGACCCCATCCTCATAAGGTCAGTGGATTGCCTTGGTGAGCTCCCACCTGAATGACCTCTGCTGCTCCAGTTCACGGAGCCGCTCGCTCTTGTCACCGCTGCGGTACATGGTGCTGTATCTTGTGCTCAGACTGAGGCATCTGCAAGGGACATGTAAATCTCACAATAATGGTGAATCTACATGAAAATGCTCCCATTTCTGCAAAGAGTGTGGCGAGATAATAAATAAGGGGCAGATTTACAAAGATGTCACACAACGCAGCGTAGCAATCAAAGTGTCTGTGTTGCATCAGAGGGAGGTAATGAGACAGCGCCAAATGGCACTCCAGCTCTCTTCTATAGCGTGGGCACCCAATCAGGCTGTCCAGTGCCATGCACCTTGCTTTGGACCACGGGGCAAAGGTGTCTGTGTGATGTTTAGCACAGGTTTTGTACCTGAGGGGGCCCTGCTGTAACTTCCATGTAAGATATGAGAGTAGATATGTATGGTTATTCGAAGAGGAGACTGACCAGAAACTCGAACTAAACAGGGCAGCAACTGAGTCCTTGCCATGATGCTAAAAATGTGAGTAACCTATGATTTTTTAAACAGCAAATAACATTTGATATAGTGCCGTTTGAGATGCCGGAGCAATCCTGAAGCATTTGTTTTTGTACTCATCCGCCTATCTATGGATATGCGTAAGACATGCCTGTGGTCAGCAAACAAAACCTTTTTGGTGTGTTAGGCTGTGTCCAGTTCTGAAAAACTATTCAAATGCTCTAACTATAATTGGCCAGTCCCCTGACACTAGACATATTAGCATTCCTAAACATGATCATTAATGGGCTCACTCTTATACAAATCCCCTCCCTGTTCTCTGATATTTTTGTCCCCAGTTTTAAGTAATCACACCTTTTACTAACAAGGTGGGTATTCAAAAAGGCATTTTGGAGTGTATAAAGAAGAAATGCTGTAGTACTTTTACATACTGTTTAATGTCTTTATGAGTTAGTCCCAAAACAGCTTAACAATGATTACATAGGAATAACCAGGAAATATTCATGTACAATTAGTACAAATAGAGAGCATGCGAGGCTAATTCCCCCGCTGTGCTTGGGGGCGGGGGGCACGCACAGCGCCCCGGTGCTCATGATGAGCTCAGCTCGGCATGAGTCACGGTTGCCGCGTGCTCATGACGAGCTGAGCTTGTCACGGCCACACCCGTTTCTTCAGAACATTCAGCACAGCGGGGGAATTAGCCCAGCGTGCGAGCTTTCTGACCGTTATGAGCTCGTCATGAGCACACGGCCACCGTCGCTCATGCCGAGCTGAGCTCGTCATGAGCATGGGAGGGGTTAAACCTTTGATAATATGAAGGTGGGCATTGTTAGGTTAATTCACTGCTGCAAAGTCGTCCTATGTGCCCTATGCATCCCCCATTTTTTTGCTGACTGTACTGGTGGTAACTGACTCTGATTGTCTCTGGGCTCTGTCTAACTAGGCACAGGGCCAGTGCTATGGTGAAAACAAAAACAGATGTTAGGGTATCAATCAATCAATCAATCAATCAACAAATTTATTAGGCGCGCTACTCACCCGGAAGGGTCTCAAGGTGCTCGGGGGGTGCGGGGGATGTGACGAGTTACTGTTCAAAAAGCCATGTCTTGAGGAGTTTTCTGAAGGTCAGGAGGTCCTGGATCTTGCATAGTTTGGTGGGGAGGGAGTTCCAGGTCTTGGAGGCAAGGTAGGAGAAGGATCTCCCTCCGGAGGTGGTGCGACGGATGCGGGGGACTGTGGCGAGGGTGAGGTCAGCCGAACAGAGGAGACGAGTGGGTGTGTGGAAGTTCACTCTTTCGTTGAGGTAGACTGGTCCAGTGTTGTGGAGGGATTTGTGGGCGCGGATGAGGATTTTGAAGGAGATCCTTTTGTTGATGGATAGCCAGTGAAGGAGTCTGAGGTGGGCGGATATGTGTTCATGGCGTGGGAGGTTGAGGATTAGCCAGGCGGCTGCGTTCTGGACCTTCTGGAGTTTCTTTTGGAGCTTGACTGTGGTGCCAGCGTAAGGGGCATTTCCATAGTCTAGTCTGCTGGTGATGAGTGCGGGGGTGACGGTTTTCCTGGTTTCTATGGGGATCCATATGAAGGTCTTACGCAGCATGCAGAGGGTGTTTAAACATGAGGAAGTTATAGAGTTGATTTGCTGGGTCATGGAGAGAGAGGAGTCTAGGATGATGCCGAGGTTGCGTGCATGGGTGGATGGTGATGGGGGTGTTCCTAGGGATGTGGGCCACCAGGAGTCGTCCCACACTGTTCTGTTGGGTCCGCAGATGATGATTTTAGTTTTGTTGGAGTTGAGTTTGAGGTGGCTTGCTGTCATCCAGTTTGCAGTGGCGAGGAGTCCAGCGTGGAGGTTTGTCTTGGCGGTAGTGGGGTTCCTGGTGAGGGAGATGACGAGCTGGGTGTCGTCTGCGTAGGATATGATGGTGATCCCGTGTGGGTGGAGGATGTTGGCGAGTGGGGCCATGTAATGTTGAAGAGGGTGGGGCTGAGGAAGGATCCTTGGGGGACCCCACATATGAGCTTGATTGCTGGGGACTAGAAAGTGGAAGGCAAACTTTATCGGTTTTTTCGGCGAGGAAGGAGGTGAGCCAGTCCAGAACCTTGTGTCGGATACCTGCGTTAAAGAGGCGTGTTCGGAGGATTTGGTGGCAGACAGTGTCGAAGGCTCCAAAGAGGTCCAGGATGATGAGTGTGACGGTCTCGCCCTTGTCAACTCTGGTTCTGATGTTGTCAGTGCAGACGATGAGTGCAGTCTCAGTGCTGTGGTTCTTGCGGAATACAGACTGGGAGGTGTTGAGTGCGTTGTTTTCCTCGAGGAAGTGAAACAGGAGGGCGTTCATTAGCTTCTCAGCGACCTTGGCGAAGGGTACACTATGTATTAGGGTACACTTACAACTAGCATGACCTACCCTATATATCCCTAGTAGATAATAGGGCAGAGGGATTCAAACTACCTATAAATCCCTAGTATATAAAAGGACATGGCAGTTTAGAGGCCAATAGCCTTTTTTGTACTTGCATGTATTCACAGGTGAGCACCTGAGGTCATTTTAAGTGCAGCCCTGCCTTACATCACTGTTTTTAAAAGTAAATTAAGTGAAAACACAACTTTGGTGGTAGGGGAACTTAAGAAGTGATAATCTACATTATTATTTCATGCTTAATGCTCCCATGGTCTTCCCTAGGTGTCCCAGTGTTGGGGGTCATGCAAGCATGACTGGGATCCTTATAAAATATATTTTATATGCGCTGGAGATAGAGAATTTGCACATTTCACTTCCTTCATTGCAGTAGTGTGACTCCCAAAATCGCCTTTGGTGCTATATGCACTGTGGAGTGGGAATCTACACTATTTTTGCACATTCACAACTCCCAAGGTCTTCACCAAGGGTCCCCGGGGTGGGGGGGGTCATGTAACTATAAGCAGGGCCCTTATAAATGATGTTTATATGCTCTGGTGATGAAAAAAGTGCACATTTCAGTTTCCCCATTGTAATACCTAACCCCATAGGATAACATTGCAATAGGTTATGAACAAATAACTTTTGCTTGGAATTTAATCAAAATATATTTCAAAGACTTAAGAGAATGGTATTGATAAATCCAAAAATACGCTATTGTTGAATTAATCCTAACTTGTGCAGAAAATAAGGTATAAGAATTTCTTGTCTGTAAGCCAAAATTCAGACTTTCTGCAGTCTTCCCTTATTGGTCAGAGTTAACATGATTAGCCAGGTTGTTTTGGTGAAGTGAAATGTGGCCCACCCAGGGAGGGACTATCTGCTGGAGAGAGCTTTGCTAAACAGGAATGCTTGAGCAGGAGGAGAAAGTTCATAAAGAATGACGTTTCAAGGGAGGAATAGGACAGGCAGGGAATGCCAGGCCCATCTACCTCCATCTCTGCTGACCCAGCCAGATGGGAGGCTTAAGGAAGGAATCTGCAGATGTTTGGGAGTGGAGAGCTATGGCAATGCGCCATACTGAGAGCTGGTTTGGTTAGCTCTTCATGCGCTTCTAAGATTTTAGCCATGTTGAATTTTGGAGGAATTGTGCTTTCTGGGAGATGATTATGGTAAACTTTGGAAGAAGTGGTCATGCTCTGAGGTGTTGCCCTGCACCTCATTTTACAGGAGTGCTCTCCTGTCTGACCACAGAGTACACCAAAAAAACAGATCTGAAGCTTGAAAGTCAGAGAAGAAGAAGGATTACCATGCTGGAACCTTGATTTGCACCACCAGGCCCTGCAATCTGACTGACCACGACTGCTGAATTATCTGTAACTACAGTCCTCTGGATCTACCGTGCTTTTGAAATTGGACTCCCTGCAAGCTACAGGTTAACAGAGCTCACCTGCATCATCACAACCAAGAGTTTATTGCCTGGAGAGTGTCCCATGGACCTTTATGGGTTTTAACCAGGTGCATTGTAGGAATTGTGATTCCAAACTTTCAAGGACCATTTGGAACTTCCAGAAACTTGGATTGTGTTTTGGACCCTTTGGACCCCAAGAGTAACTCCAGGAAGAAGTTCCAAAAGTTTGGAGTAACTTTGCAAAAAAGCTCCATAAGGTGACCGGCTAAACCAAGCTGGCAACCTTCCATAGCGACCTGGTCCAGATTTCAGGTTTGTCCCACTGAAGAACTCCAGAGGTCTGACTTCCGTACTTTGACCAGCAGCTCCCTGAAAGTCTAGCTGGCATACCCTCACTGAATCCGGACTGGTGAAGAGCATCGAGGGATCCCAGTGGAAAAAGCTCCAGAAAAGTTTCTAAGTCTGAAGGTAAAATCTGCAGGGTTCTATCGCAGTCAGCCTGAAATTTTGACTTTGTCCCGGTCAAGCGCAACCAGGTGTCCCGGAGAGGCGATATAGGTTTCTAAGTGCTATAAAATATTCCCTATTTGTGAATTGTTTTGGGATTTTTATTGTGCATTGTGTCTTAATCATTTACAGAATTGGTGATTTTAAATGCTTTACATACCTGTCTCCTAAGTTATGCCTGCCAGCTCACACCCAAGCTACCCAGGGTGAAGTACTGGAATAATTTATTGAGACCTATACTGAGCCCTAGACAGTGTTAGTGCCCTTATTGCCAGTGATATATGCATATTTACCACTACTAATAACCCACTTTCCAACATTCACAAAGTCAGGTATAAGTATCAATCAATCAATCAATCAATCATGCCATTTGTATAGCGCACTACTCACCCGGGAGGGTCTCAAGGCGCTTGGGGGGAGGGGTATGCTGCTGCTCGAACAGCCAGGTCTTGATTTGTTTCCAGAAGGCGAGATGGTCCTGGGTCAGCCGAAGGTGGATGGGGAGGGAGTTCCAAGTCTTGGCAGCCAGGTAAGAGCAGGATCTTCCTCCGGCGGTGGCTCTTCGGATGCGTGGTACGGCTGCGAGGGCGAGGCTGGTGGACCGTAGCTGGCGGGTGGGCGTGTAGAAGGTCAGGCGGTCGTTGAGGTACTTGGGGCCCAGGTCGTGGAGAGACTTGTGTGCGTGGGTGAGGAGCCGGAACGTTATCCTCTTGTCGACGGGGAGCCAGTGCAGGTTCCTCAGGTGGCTGGAGATGTGGCTGCGTCGGGGGACATCCAGGATGAGTCGGGCGGAGGCGTTCTGGATGCGCTGGAGTCTTTTCTGTAGCTTGGCTGTGGTTCCGGCATAGAGGGCGTTTCCATACCCCAGTCGGCTGGTGACAAGTGCCTGGGTGACAGTCTTCCTGGTCTCGGTCGGGATCCAGCGGAAGATCTTGCGAAGCATACGCAGGGTGTTGAAGCACGATGAGGAGACGACGTTGACTTGTCTGGTCATCGAGAGGGAGGGGTCCAGGATGAAGCCAAGGTTGCGTGCGTGGTCGGTTGGCTTGGGTGCGGTGCCCAGGGCTGAGGGCCACCAGGAGTCGTCCCAGGCGGAGGGCGAAGATCCCAGGATGAGGATTTCCGTCTTGTCCGAGTTCAGTTTCAGGCGGCTGTCCTTCATCCACTCGGCGACGTCTTTCATCCCTTTGTGTAGGCAGGTTCTGGCGGTGTCGGGGTCTCTGGTGAGGGAGAGGATCAGCTGGGTGTCGTCGGCGTAAGAGATGATGTTGAGGTTGTGCTGGCGTGCGATGGCTGCGAGAGGTTTCATGTAGATGTTGAAGAAGGTGGGGCTGAGTGAAGATCCTTGCGGGACGCCGCAGATGACTTCGGTGGCCTCGGAGCGAAACGGGGGGAGGCGGACTCTTTGTGTTCTTCCAGCGAGGAACGAGATGATCCACTCCAGTGCCTTCTCTTGGATACCAATGTTGCTGAGGCGCTGGACTAGGGTGCGGTGGCAGACCGTGTCGAACGCAGCGTAGAGGTCCAGGAGGATGAGGGCCACTGTTTCCCCCTTGTCGAGCAGGGTCCGGATGTCGTCGGTGGCTGCGATGAGGGCGGTCTCGGTGCTGTGGTTGGCTCTGAAGCCGGACTGCGAGGGGTCGAGGGATCCGTTAGTCTCGAGGAAGGCGGTCAGCTGTTTGTTGACGATCTTCTCGATGACTTTAGCAGGAAAAGGGAGGAGCGAGATGGGGCGGAAGTTTTTGAGATCGGTGGGGTCCGCTGTAGGTTTCTTTAGGAGGGCGCTGATCTCGGCGTGCTTCCAGCTCTCCGGGAAGGTGGCGGTGTTGAAGGAGGCGTTGATGATGTTCCGGAGTTGGGGTGCGATGGTGGAGTCGGCCTTGTTGAAGACGTGGTGTGGGCAGGGGTCTGTCGGTGATCCGGAGTGGATGGTGTTCATCGTGCGGGCTGTGTCTTCGGTGGTCACCATGGTCCAAGTGCGAAGGGGGGCGTTGGTTCGACGGTTGGGTGCGTGGGTGGGGCGCCAAAGCTGTTGTGGATGTCGGCGATCTTGCAGTGGAAGAACGAGGCGAGGGAGTTGCAGAGGTCTTGTGATGGAGTGATGTCGTTGGTGCCGGTGCTGGGGTTGGAGAACTCCTTGACGATAGTGAAGAGCTCTTTGCAGTCGTGGGCGTTGTTGTCCAGTCGTTCCTTCAGGGATTTCTTCTTGGTGGTGCGGATGAGCTGGTGGTGCTTGCGGGTAGCGTGTTTGAGAGCGGTCATGTTGTCGGTGGTCCGGTCGAGGAGCCAGGCTTTCTCGAGGGTGCGGCAGGTCTTCTTGGAGTCCTTGAGGTCATCGGTGAACCAGGATGCCTTCTTGCTTCTGGGTCTGCTGGGAGGGTTCTTTAGTGGCGCGAGGTCGTCGGCCGTTGTGTTGGCGGGTGGGCTCTGGCTGAGGGAGGTGGTGAGCTGGTCTGCGGTCATCTTGCTCCAATTCCTGTGAGGTACCTGTTGCGGGTGGTGGTGGGTCGTGGATCTTTTGAAGCTGAAGTGGACGCAGCTGTGGTCGGTCCAGTGGAGTCCGGTGGCGTGGCTGAAGGTGATGTACTTGCTGGAAGAGAAGACGGGATCAAGCGTGTGGCCAGCGTAGTGGGTGGGGGTGTTGACCAGTTGCTTGAGTCCGAGGTTGGCGAGGTTTTCCAGCAGGGCGGTGGTGTTGCGGTCCTTGTTGTTCTCCAGGTGGAAGTTGAGGTCCCCGAGGAGGATGTAGTCGGTGGATGGGAGGGCGTGCGGGCTGATGAAGTCTGTGATGTCTTCGCTGAATTGTGTGCGTGGTCCCGGGGGTCTGTAGACAAGGGTGCCTCTGAGGGTCGTCTTAGGGTCGGTGTGAATCTGGAAGTGGAGATGTTCGGCTGCGGCGAAGGAGTCGTTGGCGTCGGTCGTGAAGCGGATGGTGTTCCTGTGGACGATGGCGATGCCACCTCCGGTCTGGTTGATGCGGTCCCTCCTGATGATCTTGACCCGTCCGGGATGGCGATGGCGATGTTGGGTGCAGAGGAGGCGTTCATCCAGGTTTCCGTGAGGAAGGCGACGTCCGGTGATGTAGCATCGAGGAGGTTCCAGAGTTTCACGGCGTGTCTGTGGACGGAGCGGGTGTTGATCAGGATGCACTTGAGGTGGTTGCTGCTGGTGTTTGTCTTGGCAGGTGTGGGGCAGGTTCGGAGGCAGGTGAACTTGCAGGTGCAGCAGGTGAAGGGTCCGTGGGTGCGTCTCGGGGTGGCTCGGCAGCAGGCGTGGGTCCGGCCGGCATTGAGTGCGTTGAGAGTGGCGGCGTCGTAGGTCAGTCGGGTCGTCTTGCCTCGGCGGGGAGGGCCAGGGGTCCTGGTGCTGGGCGGGGGCCAGGCACAGACGGGCGCAGACGGGCTTACCTTTGGCGCACCTTCGGCGCTCAATCGGCGCTCCCGCTGCGCGCGTCCGCTGCGCGGTCGCTCTGGGGGCGTCATAAGTAAGGAGCCGGAAGGGAGGAGCAGCTGGGTGGCGGGAGCGGGGAGGCGAATGGAATCACAGGGGGGCGGGCCGCAGGGAGGCAGCGGCGGGAAATTCCAAGAAGCAGCGGGCAGCGGGAAATTCCCAGGAGAAGCGGGCAGCGAGCGAAGGAATCTGCAGGCAGGAGGCGGCAAAGGCAGGCAGGAGCGGCAGCAGTGAGTGGGGCGACCAAGCCCTGTGGAGCGCTGAGCGGTCACACTCTGTGGTCCCCTTAAGTAAGGAGCCGGGAGGGGAGGGAGGAGCAGCTGGGTGGCGGGAGCGGGGCGGCGAATGGAATCACAGGGGGGCGGGGCCGCAGGGAGGCAGCGGCGGGAAATTCCAAGAAGCAGCGGGCAGCGGGAAATTCCCAGGAGCAGCGGGCAGCGAGCGAAGGAATCTGCAGGCAGGAGGCGGCAAAGGCAGGCAGGAGCGGCAGCAGTGAGTGGGGCGACCAAGCCCTGTGGAGGGCTGAGCGAGGGAAGTATGAAAAGAGTACTCCCATTGTACATCTCCCAAACATGTAAAGGCTTTGGTGAATTTGCCCCTGTTACAGTGATTTTAAGACGATAACTGACTAAGTAAATTGGAACAGAAGGTTCAGACACAATACATTGCAAAAAGCTACAAAAGCACTCAAAATAGGCTTATCAACGACACACATAGGTGACTGTAAGCTCTTGGATACAAGTGTCTCTACCCTTTGTAGCTAGACTGAGCTTAAAGCTTAATACTGCATGAGATACTTGTTTTATTTAAAAATAACTCAGTCAAGACAAACAGTATTCCAAATAATAAAAATATCAAGAAATGACACAGGGCAAGCCTAATAGAATTATGCGTTACTTTCCAAGAGTAAATATTAATAAATGTTTCCTATAAACTTCGTTAAAATGTTCGCAGTAGCATACATTCCGTTCAAGCCAGAGGCTAAAAAAATAAGATAGTAAAGATTAAATGAACAGGCATAAAATAACAATAAATATCGGGTTTCTGAAGTCTTTGTATTCGGGGGGTCCTGTGGGATGCTGACTATGGGATTTCTATTGGTTTTGGAGTACCGAATACTACAGAGGTGCTAGTTTGTTTTTGTGGTTCTAGAGGCTTTTTGCCTTAAAAAGTTATAAATGCATATCTTTGGTTCCCCTCATCAGATTTTATTTGTTTTGGTGAATTGGTGTTTTGGTGTGTTTATGCATATTATACCTTGCTCTGTTTATCCTAAATTGGCATTTACATTTTATTTTAAAGTTTTTTATCTTTAAAATTGTTGGTGTAGCTTCTCCTTAACTCACATTTCTCTGGAGATTGGGATGCTGCTTGAGTTACAGCTACAGGAGATGAGCAGAGAGTGTTTAAGAACTGTGGTTTAACCTAACCCGGGTGTGTTTATTAAGTTACACCCACCCCCTCCAAAATTGATGACCCACTTACGGACAGCAAGCTATCATCCATTGCACCTATCAGGAAATCTGTTGCTCTGTCAATTTCTCTTAATTAGGCCAAAGTGTAAGAAAATAAATACTTTGAGGGTGTGGAACTACTTGTAAGGACTCATCAAACACACTGATATCAAAAGGCATCCTTCACTGAAGCAAAAATCTGTGCATAGTACTACATACATGCAGACTACTAGGGGAATGTTCTCCTGGAAAACCCTTAAACAGATTGAAAAACTGTTAGTCCCTGCAGCTACATATGGTGAGGTGACTAATCAAGAGAAGAGGATTAACAACAAATGGCATTTCTTGACCAGCGGAGAAAAACAGTTTGAGAAAACTATTTTGCTTTAACAAGCATGAAGCTAAGACACTAGCTAATCTAAGCATATAAAACAATCAACCAAATGGTACCAGACAATACAAAAAGTAGGAATATGCTGCAGATTTAAAGACTCCATAGATGTGGGCCACTCACAGTATGTTATCAACTCATTGTGGGAAAATAATTCATTTGTAATCAGCCAAAAAACAACCACCTTATGTTTACCAACTATAATACCAAGGATGTGACATGCGAAGGTACATGCCTGTGGACTCACATATATAGGCATACCCATATAAGAGAGTAGAAACAGAGTATAGAAAATAAATGTAGAATATGAAGCAAGTAGTAAACAGGTAGGGCACTAACAAAGCTACCTTATTTTAAGATGGGACCAACCCTGAGATGTCTGCTGCAACATTGTCAGCAAAGACGAAACGTGTTGGCAAGGACAAAGTTGAAACAAATGTGAAAATAAAGAACAGACTGTTGATACCACACACTCAATGTTGATTAATTCGAGTGCACTGAGAATATGTATTTTCATTCTGAACCTTTTCCTGCATGGGAATATCAGGTGGCTCTTCCTCCTCATTATGCACTGGAGACTTGAGAGTTCTTTGGATACTGAAGTTTGGAACAGTGTGCATACTGTAGTACTATGGATACTGACATTTGGAACATTGCTTATACTGTAGTGTGTGCACCTCCATCATTATCCACTAACCTTGCTGGTTTTGTAAATAGGAAGCAGGTAGGTTAATCAAGTACTTTTCTTTAGAAAAATATTATGAAAATGGACTCAGGGGATATTTATAGCAGGACTCCAATCAGACGCTACAAGTGAACATGTAGAAAGAGCACAGGTTCCAAAAAAAGTAGGAATTGCATTAAAGTTTGAATAAGATGACTAAAACTATAATACCAGAGGAGAAAGGAAATTGTGATCCAACTACCAGATCCAAGAGAAACTCTGAAATTACAAACATAAGTGAGAATGACCAATTGAAGTGACACCATCAGAAATAAAGAGGTTTAGGACTACCGAAGAGGGGTAAGGGTTGAAGCCTTCAGGCATTAGTTTTTATTGAAGGTGAGTGTGTAGCATTCAATATTAATGGCATATACAAAAACTAAAAGTAAGCAGACACACAAATGGTTTATATGAAATTTTGGAATTTACAAGAGGAGTATAAGCGACAGACACATGGAGTGTGAGTTTGAATGTCCCACTCATTTCATTTATGGAAGAAAAAAATAGGAAAAATTAGAAGAAAAAGGAAATGGATGTGAATGGGTTTATGCATGGCTTTGCTTGGGCCAGCGTTATGGAATGTAAGATGTGAAGAGATGAGTAATGTTGGAATTCAGATACCACCACAGTATGACATGTGAACACTTCAGTGGGTGGTCAATATGTAATATAACATTCATACTGTAACTTTGTGTTTTAAAATGCACCAAAGAATTATTAAATGGTGAAATGTGTATAATTGTTCTTCACAGTTTATTTATGTCACACATTTGAGGGATAATCACTTTGTTTGTCCTGAGCAATGTGGGGACCTACAAGTCCTGTCCACCGAAACGGATTGGCGTAATCCATAAAACTGAATCTGTGAAGACTGGGGACTTGGTAGATGGTGATCTGAACACCAAATAAAGTTTTGATACCTCAGATTGAACAGATCAGTTTCTTAAAAGATAGGCAATTGTGTCTGTTTTGTTTTTCTCCCTGTTATCTGTTATTGTCATGACTGTATATTTTGCTATATGTCATACTGATGTGTTGCATCGAACTGTGAAGACCACAAGAGGGTTTTTACATCATTATGATAATTTGTTTTGATTTTGCATTTTTTTTTATTTCAAAAGAATTTTATTGTTATAAAGAAGCAAATGAAGATACAGATTAAAAGTAAAAGGGATACCATTGATAACAGATAAATAGCAATCAGAAGCTGACATTCAAAAATGAGTTGTATCAAATACAGCCATAGATAGAAGCAGTCTGTCAAAAACAGAAAAATTGATTAATTAAGATAAATTAAGTATCTTAGGCATATTCCACACTCAAGAGTATCACTATCAGCTGGTATACTCAGGGGAAGAGAGGAAAGGAAAGAAGAAAGAAGAAAGAATGAGAAAAAGATGGAAAGAATGGAAAAAGAGATAGAAGACAGAGAAGGAGGAGAAGAAAGACAGAAAGAAGGATTTCCACCGAACAAACCCAACACAAGACGCCATTCAACCAGACAAATAGAAGGGATATTGGTCAATCAATCCCTCTGATGATAACTCCATATAGTTATCCAGAGCCTTCCAAACCCCACTAGCAATAGATGGAGAAAGGTGAGCATGATCGACCGAGGTATGAGCACTACGTAAAAAGGAAACCCAAGCCCACCAAGTATGATAAGAAACAGAGGAAAAGGATTTCCAATCCATAAGAATTACTTTCACTGCAATAGTCAAAAGGAGATCCAACAGCTGTAATTCCATGGGTTCCAAGGGGAGAGGGACAGGGGCAGCTAATGGACCTAATACAATTAATGGGAAAGAGAGTGGGAACTGAATACCAAAGATGAGCATGAGGTGCTTGTGAATGAGGTCCCAAAAAGGTTGGAGGAGGGAGCATTCAAAAAACATATGTGGAAAGTCACCTGCCAATAAACCGCAGCTCCAACAGAGGTTATCATCTTTGAGATTGAGCGAATGTAAACGAACAGGAGTCCAATGAAGAAGATTAACAGAGAAAAATTTAGATTGCATTAACGATGGGGCGAATATATTGCGCAGAGAAAGTTTACCAATCAACTGCCAAGTGTCTGAAGAAATATGGTCTGTAACACCCTGCTCAAAATGGTGCAACCATTTTTGTTGAGCAACCGTCTGAGTAGGTAGTGAAACATTTGATAAACATTTTTAGACTTTAGAGGCTACATGGCCAGATTTAGTCCATATATGAAAGAGAGTAATCGTAGGAGAAGTAGGATGGAGACGCACCTTAGCAAGTGCTACTTTCATTTTGAGAAAAGTATAAAAATCCAAATTAGTTAAAGAATGTTGTTGAGCTAAGGATTAAAAAGGTAGCGGCTCATTATCCGAACCATAAAAATGTTTAACAAGCGAGATCCCTTTAGCAGCCCAATAAGATATCAGAGAAGGATCAATATGGATTTTAATTTTAGAATTCCGCCAAATAGACGACCACCTGGATTTTTGAATTGGAATCGCCACTTTCCTGTCTACCTTCCGGACCGCAGCAAAAGTATCTAAAATAATAGAGCGGGAGAACGGGATGGACTGTGATGTATTCCTATAGGTTCTGAATCGATCCCCCTATTCCTGACCCTATTCTGGTTAAACAAACCAACAAGTTAACTAACAGTCAGCCCATGAGGCAGAAAACCCCCATGATGCAGATACCGTTATCTGACGCAGTCACACTACGGCACAGGAACGTGTTATCTGATTAGGTCATAACGCTTGCGATCTAATTAGACAAGCGATATTCCTCCAGCCCCATATAAGGCATACGGAGTTCTCATAACAAATCAAACCTATGACAACCTGGGCAAAACCCTGCGGCCATTGTTTTGATTTCACCGAGAACTTCAGCAAAAGAATGTGCTAACGAGCAAGTCGTATGACATCCTTATTGACGTATCTATGTCCATCCTTACGTCAATCTCGGCACCTTAAAGGTATAAATATTACCGATATTGCCCTATGCAAACACACGCGGTGGTGACGAGACGGAGCAGCCATACTTGCCGAAGCCCAGAGCAGAGCAGACCCCGCTGGCACAGCCCCGCCTTCCTGACGCGCTGAGAACGAGACGCGCTGATTTCTCCTGCCGAGAGATCCAGCACCGGCGCTTCCGGGTAGCCCTCGCAGGCAGCCTGGAATATCGAGACCAGAGAGAGAGATACCATCCCTCATTCAACCTAGATTCCAGGTACAGAACTGAATAACCCCTCACAGAGAATTCTTTAGTTATTCACTTGGCAAAAACAAACTTAACTTAAACTGTAACTTTCTATTCCCGCCCACGTATTAGGCTTAGGTCAGGTACACGGGGTAGGCGTATTTAGAAACACCAGTTGAGTACGTTTAGTCAAATGTATATGTGTATGTAATATATTTTATTCATTTTAAAACATCTTATGGCTTAGAAACCATATCAATGTTTTTACAGTATTATTTTATACTATTGCTTTTAATGTATGCACTTTACTTAGCTATAAGTATTGCAATAATATCGATCCATTTCTCTTGTATGAGAAAAGAGACTGATCAATAAATAACACCTTTTTATTGAACACGCCCGTCTCTTCCTTTTCTCTACAATCTGATGAGACTAAGAATGCACGTACTGACTGAGTAAAATAAATTGCCTTTTGTTCACACGACTCTCGAGATATACTCTTGATTAGGGGAGAGCAAAGTTGTCATGTTCTATGGTTGTCAGAAACTAAATCCCTTCTTGTCTAATCAGGGAAGTTAAGTCCTTCCTGAACATTCGAGAAAGTTTCTAGTGAACTCTGAGCTAGCTGGCAAAACCCAAAACTTTAAGTCTAGTATCGACAGTAGTAGACCTAGTTAACGTCTGGCCTAGGCCTTTACTGCTGTAGGTATTATTCCAATGCGCAGAGCCTATTGGGATGATAGGAACTACACTACATGGCGCCCAACGCGTTTGGAAAGGGCGATGAAACTAACGTAAGACATTTAGAGTAACTCAGTCGTGCTTTCTCACTCAGACCCCTTTTCCCATAATACTCCAAAGACGTCTGGAGTGGGTGAAAGGTTATATCCGCCAGACCTCGCAGGAGGGAACTCCTATGTATGGTTCTTGGTATAGTCAACGTTGAAGGATACACTGTTCCAAAATATTGTGCGTCTAATCTTTGTTTCCATAAGAAACCTGATCTGCAAACAAACAAAAAAATAACCATCCTGTCAGTAAAATGGTAGACAGTGATGAGGAAAGAGAGGCAGTTAGATTAGCAACTGAACTCGCAGCAGCTGATGCTACCATGCAAGAAGCTGACCCGGATATAATACTCATCCCGGTCATTAAAAGGAAATCTATAACCATAAAACTTATAGAAAATGGACTGACACCTAGAGGTGGTACAGTCATATTCGTAATTGAGGCACACGAATATCGGCAGACAGAGGTATACTATTCATGGATAAATTTTCCAGCAGCAAATCCTGTAACAAAGTACTTCCACTATTACAAAATAGAAGAACCTCCTGAAAATTACACTCCTTTCGAGGAGGTGGAAGTACCACTCAAATTTCAAGAGCATTTGCTCTTATTTGATGGCGCCCTAAAACATAATAATCACATCACCAGGCTCGGTCCTTTAGGTAGACCAGGAGCAACGTGGCCGGTCCTAGCCGGATACACACCACATCCAGACATCGACGGGATGTCTGCAGCTAACCTGTTAACACAGCTAAAACAATTAATAAAAATACATAGACAATTAGTCCAGTATGTGATGGGGACTTCTACAATTCAGCCAGCAATTAAAATTCCACAGCTGACCCCTCACCAGGGGAACACAAATAAAATTACACCACAGAATATACAATCCTGCCTAGGTAAAGTACCGGCTAAACGGGAACAAATACCATTCTGGCTAGCGCAGAAAATCACCCAAATAGAGGCGGTGTTTCCAGACACCACCCCGCTAGAAAAGCACAGGATTCTGACTTTCTGTCTTCCAATGGGAATCGCACCACACATTGAGGACTGTGACACTTGGGGTACAGTCTTTGCTTCCATCTACACAAAAACGCACGGTGTTCCATCCATTTCGGTAATACCAGATGTGCTAAAACATATTCAAGATGAATATGGTCCAGAACCCGTTTTAACTCTTGGTATGAAATTACTGAAAGACTTCAAGCAGGTCTCGGCTATATTATTAGCCAACATAAAAGGTGAAGCAGCAAACGTGGCGATCCGCCAGAGGTTAAAAGAGACAGATATAGCAGACCAACCAGCTGAAATTGCCAGAATCATAGAAAAATCCTATGAGGAACTAGGTAGAGATAGTTTAGGTGGAATACCAGTAAAACCGCAACTAATTGAAAGTCCTGAAAAAATATTTTTTAATAATAATTCTACATCACCAAAAAAGAACTGGGATGGAAACAAACAATCCAATCCTAAAGAAAAGAAATTCCAGTCCAGAGGAAGGTCTCCTAGGCGAAGAGAAAAATCTCCGAACCAAAGACACAGGTCACCTCAGAGTGACCCCTCTGGGAAAAGATATAACCTTAGAAATAGGGATAATATAAAAAAGCCTGATAGATATCAAGACATTGATACACGTCCCTCTCAATCTTTTCAGACTTCCTCGCAGAAATCGGAAAGAAGAGGACGATCAGAACAAAGAGAAGAGCACGCCAAGTCCAAAGACAAGGAACCTGCTCAGCTAAAAAAGAAATTACAATTTCCAAAAAAGAAGGTAGCCAGCATTAAAATAGTTAACAATGCCGAGAATACTGAGAACACAACTGAAAAACGGAGAATGGGCTCAGACAATGCTAGACAGCGCAGCAGAAGTGAGCATAGCTCGCAAAGTCCTTATGAATCATCTGGAGACAGTGGACACGAATGAATATCTTCAAGTGGAAACTGCGGACACCAGAGTTAGCAAACCTCACAAAATATACGAAATAACATTGCGTATAGAGGGGGATAAGACGAGAAAAATAAGGGGACTATTTTGGGATAATCTCTCCAAGGGCTATGATATCCTTCTAGCTGAAAAAGACTGGCCACCAGAGTTTGTCAGGGAGTGCCCTTCATGGCGAAGAAATAATTATGCCTGCCTTCTCAAATCAAATTCCTATTCATAAAAAATACACACTTGCTAGAAAGTGGGCAGTGGCTCTAGCTCCTGCTTTATATAAAAATCACGTGGGATGGGATGAGGACTCTCCTCCTCACAAAATCCAGTTAAAATCACAACCAACTGCACAAAGGCAGTACCCAATTAAGCAAGAAGCTAAAAAACAGGTAAATGAAATACTAGATCAGCTAGAATACCAGGGGGTGATTGAAACTTGCACCTCACAAATGAACAACCCTTTGTTTCCGGTCTCCAAACCAGACAATTCATACCGTCTAGTTTTGGATTACCGACACCTTAACACATGTTGCAAAACTTTTGCAGTGCAAAACTCACATAGTGCTGCACTAATGAATAACATAGTGCGCAAAAAATACAAAACAACATTAGACATCTCTAATGGATTCTTTTGTCAAAACATAGCACCAGAGAGCAGATATTTAACTGCATTCTCAATAAATGGCACTCAAAAACAATTCTGTCGGTTAGCCCAGGGGTACAAGAACAGCCCGGGGGTATTCTCAGCGAGAGTAACAGAATTACTACAACTATATGATGATGAAGCATTATCTTATGTCGATGACATATACTTAACAGATGATGACTTGGAGACTCACTTGAAAAGAGTGAACACCATAATACTTGGGTTCGCAGCAGAGGGTTACAAATTCAACTTTAAAAAATCCAGAATTGCCCATCTGACAGTCCTGTTCTTAGGATATGAATTATCAAGTGAAGGCAAAAGCCTGGCTGACAATTTCCTAGAGAAATGTGCCGTACTCCAAGCACCTAGAACACTAAAAAACTTACAGTCAATTCTAGGCTTCCTAAATTTCGGAAGAACATACATTGCAAATTACGGAGAAAGGGTCAAACCCCTTTATGATCTGATAAAACCCGATTTTAAAAGATCCAATTGGACTCAAATACACACAGAAATTTTGAGATCCCTACAAACAGACATGCTAATTAAAACAAAATTAGAAACACGTGATAACACACGCAATCTTGTGATTCAAGTCATCCCAGGGAGATGCGGATTCACATACCTGACCTCTAATGAGGGAGAAAAGGTACCAATTGCTTTCAAATCACACTTGTACACAGAAGCTGAACAAAATTTCAGCAACAAAGAAAAAATTGTTCATGCAGTTCAAACCGCAATAGCTAGAGAAAAAGATCAAGCTGACGGTAGACATATCACAGTCAGAACAGCTGAATCAGCCTTTGAGGCACTAACAACACCGTGTAATTTACCAACAACAACATTGAATCCGGAATGGATACAATGGGTGAATTCAATCACAACGGACAAAGTATACTATTACTTTGATCAAGAACTAGAAGAATTAAAAAATCTAGAATATGAAAGAACATTCCCTCTGCCAATCGACATTCTGCCTTTACGACATTACGCCTTTGTAATTTATACAGACGGACATGCTTAACCCCCCGTTTGGGGAGAACAGGCATACAACCCCACATGTGGGATTACAAAAGAAGTGTGGCGCGGAGGTAAACTAAAACCTCTATTAACAAAAACACACTCAGTAGAAACTAATTCAGAACAACAAACTGAAATACTAGCATTGAAAATGGCGCTAGATAATGCGGATCGCGAATTCCCGACACTCATAGTGTCAGATTCCTATTACTGCGTCAAATCATATAACAAGGATTTGCAGACATGGATTCAAAACGGTTACAAAGATGACACAGATGCAACAATAAAGCAGAAAATGCTTTGGGAACAAATAGCTCTTTTACAAAAAGAGCTACCAATGACTCACGTGACACACTCACTGAGTCATCAGCGTGATGGCGTTCACGTTGCAGGGAATTCATTGGCTGAGACAGCCACAGCGGCAGCCACTAAATCGGCTCCCGTAGTTCGAAAAAAGCGTACATTAAAATACATTGACGGTGAAACAGTACTGGCAGTGAAAACGTCATCAAAAGGCGACTGCTCAGCGTTACCGATCAACTATCCACTCAATTATACATACATAATCGATGCAAACTCCGTCCCTTTTGCTCGAATCCCTGGAGTGGGGGATAGGGTGATTCCAAACATGGACAGGAGAAACTTGTTAATCGCAGACGCACATATGGGCGAGGGTCTCAGACACCTAAAACTAAAAGATTCTCTGGAAGAATTACAATCACGGTACTGGTGGCCAGGCATGAGCCTGCGTCACACCATGTTTGTAAAAAACTGCCCAAACTGCAACAGAGATCGCAGTGGGGAGAGAAACAGTTTAATACCTCGCCGGTTTACTCCAGAAAAGATCAAGAGTAAAAAAGAAGGCTTGCGATTAACATATACAGGCTAGTTTACACTTATAATGTAGATCACCAGCACTCGGCTGACGTCTGGACTGTTATACAAAGATTTGCGAGTCTAAATGGCATATACGCTAAGAGCATGCTACGTTTGACCATTGTTTTCACTCTAGCCCTCCAGCCTGATGGGAAACATGGCCAAATGAGCATAGCACAGCGGGAATCTTCTCACTTCCTTCCTGAGGGATACGGGATGGTGTAAAGAAAAAACCAAGGCATAAAGCAATCTATAACGGAAAGGATATTAGGTTCGGGAGCTGGGTGGGTCAAACATCTAATAAGTGTCCAACGTAGTCTAAATAACTTGCCAAGAAATTCTCTGAAGGGATTCAGTGCGTACGAATTATTATTTGGAACTAGGATGTTGATCTCTGACATTGATAGTCAGACTTCAGTGGTGAAAGAAAAAAGCTTTGATATCAAAGACCGTTTGGCTATTTTGCAGGACTTAAACAAAACAAGAAAAGACCTGAGCAACATAAAATTGAAACAACAGCCAACAACCACTGAAGAACCACCACCTGTCCCAGCAAGACCTGTCTGGATTCCAAAAGTCGGGGATCTAGTCAGGGAAAAGATCGCGGTAAAGAAGGAATTTGGGCCTTCTTACAGAAAAGCAGTTCCTGTCTTGTCTGTCAACGGGACAAGATCAGTTGTACTACCGCCACTTGCTGGAAAAAAGGAGAACCGAGTTGTATCCATCGACCTGGTAAAACCACAACATGTGGCCGATAACAAACAGTAGGCCAAGTGGACTCCCAATAAGTAGCAGAACACCAAGGTTTGCTACCAGTACAGAGGTCCTAACGAAGAGGCTCATCACATTCGAAACGCCTACAGAAGAACAACAAGGACTATGCAACAATGCAATAGAACTCAGACCTCTGAAAACCCAAATAAAAACATTTAGCAGAGACACACCAATCTATAATGAAGTACCAAGTGAAAATGCAACCAATGAACCAATTGGAACAATTGACAGAACTGCATCCAGCTACTTCATAAACTTCGATGATTCCTCTGAAAGCTTCAGTGACACAGACATCATCAAAAACCTTTAAAGATAAAGCTAAAGAACTTTTGAAACAACTGAAAGAAACATATCTGATTTCTCCATGGATTGAATTTTGGGTGGGTTTTGGTGCATTTATCCTCATACTTTGGCTCATCATGATACTAACTGTGGGACGCTTCATTGAGGGAAAATATGCAAAAATGGACACAGCAAGTCAGAAAATCAACTTGATCCTCAAACCACACACATCTTCACACATCGAGAAAAGAGAACTTTCTTCAAGCAACTTCACAGCTAATCCGATACCTGGTGGGGTAGCCTGGGACAACACTGACTATGAAATTTATGGTCCGGTCGAAATCCTGAAATATCCACACCAAATTAAGATCTCATTGAATGACTTTGCAAAACCAATCTCATTTGCTGATGATTGGGACTTCGAAAGCATTAATAATATGATGTCTGACTTAGTAATGTCTGCTAAATTTACCAAACATGATTATTTGCAGGGTTCTACAAATTATGATAGTATGTACTGTTATAACCACTATGGTAACCATTTTTTACATAGATCTGCACAACCTAGAAATGTTTTAAATTATAATCAATGGGAACATTGTGCAACCCCTCCAAAAGGAAGCTCAAGGACCTTCTATGACAAATATTCATACTTTTCAGGTTTTAACACAAGTAATGCTGAAGCATTCTATTTTAAATTGTCAAACAAGACAGGGACAAAGACCATGATAACCAACACAAAATTGATATATTCAGACTCATTCTTTGAAAAAATGAATACTTTTGGTTTTGATTATTGGGACAAGAATGTTGAATTGAAAAGTGTTTGGGGTACAAAAGAATGGCAAGTACAGGGTATAGAATCTATGTTTAGAGCCTGCATGATCCCAGAACAAATGATATTTTTAAATGACACTGTTCAACAATCCACCTGTCTTGGCCTAGCCAAAATCAAAGACTTAAATAAACCGTCTATTCCAAAGCCAACAATGTTCAGCAATAGCTCTACAGATGAAGAGATAGACGTAAATTATGTATTAAACCAAAACAGAACACATCCTGATTGGAAACAGTGGTTGATCTGGCCCACAGATACAAATAACTGTCAAGATAGATTCCTGAACAAAACACAGGGGTTCAAAATGACCAGGCCAGACCCTAGATATCCCCAAAGACATCACCCAGGGATAATAACCACCTACAGTGTGGGCAAATTATGCCTTCAATGGCTACAAACTTCCACACTGGCAGAAATTAAACAACACCTAACTTTACTTACTGATGGTGCTGACTTGCGTGATTTCATTATGGGACCGCGCAAACAGCGTCAAAAACGTTTCATAGCAGCCTCTGTATATGCAGCATACAATGAGGCCTGGAAGGTTACTCAAATTGAAACAGCAGAGAGAATACGGGAAATTGACCGTATTAATTTGGAAAAATCACTTTCTGTAGTGGACAATGGGTTAATGACTCTGTCCTCCAGAATTTTTTCTTTGGACAGCATTGTGTCTTCAGCAATCGACATATTGTCGCAAGACTTACTGTTATTACAACACGGTCAGTCACAATTGCGCTCTATTGTACAGCTTGGCTGAACGTTACAAAATCTGCGTTCAGGCTATGTGCTTCGGCGTTTAATCAACACAACGTCACTATTCCAAATCTTTAACCTTACTGATAGACAAATCAGTATGGCACAAAAGGGTGCTGATTATACAATCTTGAGCATTGAAAAACTCGAAAGATTACCAGTGACAATGTCAGAACGACCTGTCAGTGAATGGATAATACATGGGATAATAAATATTCCAATCTCAACCTTCAGGTTTCAATACTGCCAAAAATATATACAGGCTGGCATGTACGAGAAATTGGGAAAGGGGTACATTAAAACATCATGGAACCTGCCCTATTCACATGCATGTGTCAGTAATAAAGGACAGAAAGTGTTTCTTAGTGGCAATAATTGTGCGATGTCACTAAGCGGCACGCTTCTGTGTAACGGAATTAGTTTGCATGGAGCCTGTGAAGGGAATTCATACAACCTTTCATGTCACCAGCAAGGCGCACCTGCAACAGAAATAGAACCATTCTTTCAAAGACTCTATAATGGGAGTTACATTCTAATTGTAGACCGCAGATGTTGTAGTCTTATGCCCGGGACTCCTTATCTAGTAACTACGACTGCGAAGGTCAAGTGCTGTGGACGCTCATTGTTCCCCAGCTCCTTTCCAGACAGGGAGGCAAGGGCATGGCCCAATTTGAAAATTACTTCTATTCGAATAGAAACGTCATCAAAAGAAACTTATGATCTACAAGTCGCAAGGACGACTGCAGAGATACATTCATTATTATCAACTAATTCCCCCATACATTTCGCAGAAATACTAAACGAAATCTTAAATATTTCTGATACCAATGGGGTCTCAAAAGTATTTAAGACAGTATTTTCGATGGCATTAACACCATTCAAAGCCATACTGGGTATTTTTCCAGATTTCGTCCATTCGATTTTTGGCGGACTTCCCCTGATCTTGGGACTAATTGCAGGAATCCTATTCTTGGTCCTTATTTTTCGGTATGGCAGCCCATGTCACAGACAAAACTCTTGCGACAAGGGAAGAAACAATCCTAGCCATTGGATACCGGGACCGGATATCAAAAATCCTGGGACTCTCCCGGCTTAGAGACCTGAACATGACTTGGTTTCTATCATTTCGACCAATGTGGCAAAGATGTGTTTTACCTGTATTAAGGTGTCTGCTATGCGGAGAAGAATGCGTGTTAGACACCTGTCTGACGCTACAATCGGATGCGCCAATGGATGCAGAAACATTGTTGAGCCCGATTAAGGTTCATGCTTTGTGCTGCCCTCAAAGGCTACCAATCCTGATGACGGCATTCGTGGAAGCTTCACCACTACGATTGATGGGTAGTGAAGTTCAAGATGAAAGCAGCATCGACCAGGTACGACCTTCTGTCAGCAATGCAAATCAGAATGTCAATGGAAACCATCATGCGCACGAAAGCATGATTACACCTATTTCCGAGTTAGTGGAACTTTCCCAGGAAGCTGTTGACAGTTTTTTCGAAAGCCTAAATGATATGATGTTCTCACCAGAGCAGAAATAGAGACTTTTGAACAAGCTCGCACACGGCGTTCCCTGAATTCGGCCTTCAACTTTAAAAATAAAGTCACATGAACAATTTTCCCTCCAGTTCACGGACAGCAATTTTTCAGCAGCCCCAAAATATTTTTTCATATTTTTCGGGACACTATCTTCTGCTTAAAGTAAGAACTATTCTTAAAGAACTAAGGTTTCTAAATTTTAGATAGCGTATAGACATAGCTTATAGACATTAGCTGCCCGCTGGTATGTTCATAAATATTTTAAATATTTTATTCTGTGATGGAATGGTCTCGAACTTTTTTTCTGTATTAAGAGCCATTTCATGTGTAAATTCTCATATACCAAATAGCAATAATGTATACAAATGCGTGATTAACTTAGCATTTGTATACAGCTTGAGTGCATACAATACATATGATTGCAACTTTTCCGTATATTTGAAAATTTCAAAATGCATTTATGTATTTTGGGGTGGTAAGGTATACACAATACTCTATAGTATGTTGTACTATGTTTTACTATGCATAGATTAGTAAATATGACCTTAGTTAGCGTGGAGTGGGTGTGATGTATTCCTATAGGTTCTGAATCGATCCCCCTATTACTGACCCTATTCTGGTTAAACAAACCAACAAGTTAACTAACAGTCAGCCCATGAGGCAGAAAACCCCCATGATGCAGATACCGTTATCTGACACAGTCACACTACGGCACAGGAACGTGTTATCTGATTAGGTCATAACGCTTGCGATCTAATTAGACAAGCGATATTCCTCCAGCCCCTGATAAGGCATACGGAGTTCTCATAACAAATCAAACCTATGACAACCTGGGCAAAACCCTGCGGCCATTGTTTTGATTTCACCGAGAACTTCAGCAAAAGAATGTGCTAACGAGCAAGTCGTATGACATCCTTATTGACGTATCTATGTCCATCCTTACGTCAATCTCGGCACCTTAAAGGTATAAATACTACCGATATTGCCCTATGCAAACACACGCGGTGGTGACGAGACGGAGCAGCCATACTTGCCGAAGCCCAGAGCAGAGCAGACCCCGCTGGCACAGCCCCGCCTTCCTGACGCGCTGAGAACGAGACGCGCTGATTTCTCCTGCCGAGAGATCCAGCACCGGCGCTTCCGGGTAGCCCTCGCAGGCAGCCTGGAATATCTAGACCAGAGAGAGAGATACCATCCCTCATTCAACCTAGATTCCAGGTACAGAACTGAATAACCCCTCACAGAGAATTCTTTAGTTATTCACTTGGCAAAAACAAACTTAACTTAAACTGTAACTTTCTATTCCCGCCCACGTATTAGGCTTAGGTCAGGTACACGGGGTAGGCGTATTTAGAAACACCAGTTGAGTACGTTTAGTCAAATGTATATGTGTATGTAATATATTTTATTCATTTTAAAACATCTTATGGCTTAGAAACCATATCAATGTTTTTACAGTATTATTTTATACTATTGCTTTTAATGTATGCACTTTACTTAGCTATAAGTATTGCAATAATATCGATCCATTTCTCTTGTATGAGAAAAGAGACTGATCAATAAATAACACCTTTTTATTGAACACGCCCGTCTCTTCCTTTTCTCTACAATCTGATGAGACTAAGAACGCACGTACTGACTGAGTAAAATAAATTGCCTTTTGTTCACACGACTCTCGAGATATACTCTTGATTAGGGGAGAGCAAAGTTGTCATGTTCTATGGTTGTCAGAAACTAAATCCCTTCTTGTCTAATCAGGGAAGTTAAGTCCTTCCTGAACATTCGAGAAAGTTTCTAGTGAACTCTGAGCTAGCTGGCAAAACCCAAAACTTTAAGTCTAGTATCGACAGTAGTAGACCTAGTTAACGTCTGGCCTAGGCCTTTACTGCTGTAGGTATTATTCCAATGCGCAGAGCCTATTGGGATGATAGGAACTACACTACAGGACAAGGTAGATGCAGTACAAAAGGAAGCAGTCGGTAATGGAGAAGCCAATTCTTGTTCTATTAACAACCAGGAAGGAACAGGAAGAAGGGGAACAGAGAACCATAGAGCCCCTTGAGACGCCAAAAAGGCAATTTGTTTTTTTTCCCAATCAGGAAGATTGCATCCTCCCATATCATAAGGCTTCCGCAAGAATTTATAAGCAATTCTAGCCCGTTTATCATTCCATAAAAATTTAGAAGTCAGAACATCAAGTTCATGAAAGAAGGAATAACTTTACCGGGAGCATAGAGGAGACAAAATTAATAATAGGTGTAATCATCATTTTGAGGGTCTGAATGCGACCCCACCAGGAAATGTGTTATGGAGACCAAGTGTCCAAAAGACGCCGTACTTTAAGAATAGTCTGGGTTTCATTATAGGCAATTGTAGCCGATAAGGTAGAGCAAAAATAGATACCCAAGTATTTTAATTGCTTAGACTGCCATTTAAAACCAGCAGAGCCCATATGCGTAGAAAAACAGTAGGCATTCAAGGGGAACATCTCAGTCTTATCCTTATTTAAGGTGTACCCGGAAACCTTCGAAAAAAGGGAAATCGTATCCGAGATAGCAGGGATAGCCAAGGCAATATCATCTGAGAAAATAAGGACATCGTCCGCGTACGCAGCAGTTTTAATACGATGAGGACCAAAAGAAAAACCTTTAATGTCTGGGTGTAGCTCAATCAGTCTGAGGAGAGGGTCAATGGACAATAAAAACAAAAGTGGAGATAAGGGACAACCCTGACAGGTGCCCTGGCGAAGATTAAAAAAGGACGACGTAGCACCGTTGACCCTTATGTTAGCTCTAGGTTGAGAGTATAGAGACATGACCATATTAATAAAGGAGTCACCAAGATTATGTGCACACAAGACAGCACAAAGAAAAGGCCAAGAAACCTTGTCAAAGGCTTTTTCAGCATCAAGAGCTAAAGCCGCGGCTGGGAGATGAGAACGTTTAGCTGATCCGAGAATATGGCAAAAAGTACGTATATTATCACGCGCAAGACGGACCTTTACAAAACCCGTTTGAGAGGGATGTACCAGTTTAGGAATGAAGGATTCTAATCTCTTGGCCAAGATTTTAGCAAAAATCTTAGCCTCCATGTTAAGAAGGGAAATAGGACGGATGTTTTTTGGATCTGAATGATCCTTTCCCTCTTTTGGAATCACTACAATGGTAGCATCAGCCGCCGTGCCAGAAACAGACCCATCCTTAATAAAGGCGTCAAAGACAGATTGAAGCTTGGGAACAATCACAGAAAGAAAAGTTTTATAAAACAGAATAGGGTAGCCATCAGGCCCTGGAGCTTTCCCAGAACGAGTGGCTTTAATTGCGGTAATAATTTCGTCAGGAGTAATCGGACCATTTAAAAAATTGCTATCTTCCACGGATACCGACTTCACCGGGACAGATTTCAAGAAGTCCTGACACTGCTCAAAAGAGGCCTGATTAGAAGGGGTGTATAAATTATTGTAGAAATCACGAAAGACTTCCAGAATTTCCCCAGTCTGAAAGTTTTTAGAACCAAGGTGATCATTAATAGAAGAGATTTGAGAAGACTTAAAGGAAGAATCCTGAAATTTTAAGGTAGCCGCGAGAATCTTCCCAGCTCGATTTTTTAACAATAGCCTTTTGGATTTCTGAGCCTGAACCCCAATATGGGCTCTTTTGGTAACTATAGTATTATATGTGTACTTTAATTGCTTGTTTGAGTGTAGGCAAGATTTATCCTTAGAATGTCTAAAGGTAGATTCCAGCGCTTTTCTTTCAGTTGCCAGATCTGTAAGTTCTTTTTTAATAGCAGCATTCCTTTTTGACATACATTGAATAACCTGGCCACGGAAAGTACATTTAAACGAATCCGAGAGGACAATTGGGGAAGAAACTGAACCTTCATTTTCAAGGAAAAAGGTTTCGATTGCACTAGAGAACTCATCACTTAGAGCAGTATCATGCAAAATTTCTGTATTTAATCTCCAGGAGCGAGCTCTAGACTTAGGAGCAAAGGACAACAATGTAAAAGTAACCGCGGCATGATCAGAAATCAGAATAGGATGAATAAGCGGCGAGGAGGAAGACGAAACAAGAGAGGAGTGAACGAATACATAATCAATACGAGAAAAGGTAGAATGAGGCGAAGAAAAGAAGGAAAAATCACTACCAGTGGGATTGTGAAGACGCCATATATCCTGAAGATGAGTTATGGAACACATGTTAAGCATTTGTTTATGGGATTTTGGAGGGCGAAATTGAAAAGCTGAATTCCTATCTAGAATGGGATCCATTGGTAAATTAAAATCCCCACCAACAATAGGATTCCCTGAATGAGGTGTATCATTTAATTTTTTGGTAACCAATTTCCAAAAGGACGGATCATCCTTGTTAGGGGCGTAAATGTTCATAACATATAGATCAGCGTTACCATCAGACAGCTTAGTTAATAGCCAACGACCCTCAGTATCATGATCAGAAGAGACTATGGATAAACCTGATTTTTTTAAAATTAAAGTAATGACACCATTTCTTTTGCCACAAGCAGCGGAACAGACAACATCTGAAACCCATTCCTTCTTCAGGAATAGGGCCTCTCTGGTAGAGACCTTTGTTTCCTGAAAAAGGACTAAATCTGAAGAGAGAGATTTGCAATAATCTAAGATTTTTGACCTTTTCACTGGATGATTTAAACCCTTAATATTAAGGGACAACACATTCAAACCTGGCATAGACCTAAATGGAAAAAGATAACATAATCCATAGATGACAGACAAAAAACAACCAGCACGAATACAAGCATCCGACATCAAACAGTAACGTCGAAGAAGGAGAGTCCATGGGGGAAATCCGAAAAAAGAAAAGAGACAAGAGAGAAGAAGAAAGAAGAGAGGAAAGAGCCAGCAGGGGAGGTCTGAAAAAGACAAAATTCATACTAGGGGGAACGTGGGAAGGCAAGCAAGGGGACCGTCACGAGGAATAAATACAATCAATATGAACACCCCCAAAATAGTACAGAAGATAACTGCGCAATTAGGAGAGAAGAACATCTGAACTAGGAACTAATACCATTAGAGTAGTACAAAAACAAGGCATCACATAAATCTATAAAGGCAATATGCATATATCAAGTTAATTCAAGAGTAGAATATAAGGTAACCAGAAAAAAGTGAAATAGGTGAAAGAAAGAGAGACATCTAATAGAATAAATGCAATAGCAAGTAGTAGTTATATATATCTTATGATAAAGGAAGAAAACACCAAAAACATCATAAAAGTGAACGAAGAGTAGATAGAATGAAGGCGAAATAAGCATCATAAGTAACAGGAAAGAATAAGTAGAAGAAAAACAGACTTCTCAAGAAGACTACGGGGAGCAGTATAAAGAGAAGAGATGAAATACAAAAGAGAAAGGCACTAACAAGCAGAGCAATATAACAATCAATGAAGCACCATGTTAGAGAAAAACAAGGAGCAATAATATGATGAAGAAGAATATGAAAAAACGAAAGATAAGCAATCAATTAACTGTACTTAAATATAGAGAACTTGTTATAATAACTTAATACGAAAATGCAGAAACATGTCAGATATATAATAATAGAAAATAGGGTAACAGGAAACTAAAAAGTGCAATATAACTAGAATAACTTATCATAAAGTATAAGAGAAGTACATAGATTCCAATGAACTATCGCCGATAGTTGAAGATATTAAATAGTTGTGAAACAGAACAATCAATGAAACAGCAATGTAAATATAAATCAAAACTAAATATACCATAAATATTCAAAGACACTTGTAAGCAATTAAGTACCATGCATAAGGTATATAAATCTCGTTATAGGTGACTAAAGAAAACAGGAAGGAACATCTAAAAGATAAGAAATTCATATATGATACTTAGACAAGCTAATAATAAAGTATAAAATAGAGCCAATACCTTAGACCTAAAAGAAAAAAAACATGTAATAGTGGTAGAGCACCCTAAGCAGTAAAACAAGAACCAAGTAAGCATATAAAGAAATGCAAGATACAATAACTGTAACATGATGAGCGTAGCTAGACCCAACTATAGAAAATAAATAATAATAAACCTATGACCAAGGCTTACACCAGAACACGAAACAGTATCAGACATATCGAAGTCAAATAAGACTAAAGACATACAAGCAGAACGACCACACATGACGAAAGAACCAAGTACAAATCAAATAAGAGGCGAGCAGACTACTACTTCAAAGTGGAACAAGGAAACAAAAATGAGATATGTCCAATATAACAATGAGGAATGAGAGAACGAGGACACGAAGAACAATCCATAGGGAAGAAGAAGACAAAAGCAAGAAGGAGAACCGACAAGAAAAGAAGAGGCACTACTACACTAATGAGAAAGAGACATCAATTAGAAAAAACCTAATGAGCCAAATGACAACATCCAAAAAATGGAAAGGAGACCACACCAAAGAAAGGAAAAACACCATCAAAAACCATGACTGACAACACCAACCACAAAAGAAAGCCAGAGAAGCACCAACAACCATGGAGCACGCAGGCCTAAAAAGGTAAGCTTAGTAGACCCGGAAAAAAGAGAAAAACAAGGAAGGCAACAGAATCACATCAAGTGCCAGAAACACCATGAACAAACAAAGCCTCCATTTGAAGTTCCATCTGTAGTTCCATCTGATTGTCTAAAAAAGAGGCCAAGTCAGCAGGTTCATCAAAGATTCTGGAACGACCTTTGAAGGTAATGCGAAATTTGGAAGGGCCAGAGAAGGAAAATGGGATATTCATCTCTGATAAACGCTTCCGAAGATTAAGAAAGCCTTTCCTCCTTATCACCGTGTCTCTGGCAAAGTCTTGAGAAATTGAAATACGGTGGCCTTCCCAAGAAACAACTTTAATCTTCCGCATATGAGCCAAAATTTGTTCCGTGTGCTGATGACGCAGCGGCTTAAAAATGATAGCCCGTGGTTGCGTAGCAGATTTAGAACGAAAAGTGGGGACACGATGTGCCCTTTCCAGCTCAAAGTCTCTTTAAAAAGAAATTTGCAGAGTAGAAGGCAACCATTGGTATAAGAAGTCGATCATAGATGGAGCACCTTTCTCGGCTTCTTCAGGAAGGCCAAAAATACGCAGGTTGGATCTGCGGTTACGGTCCTCCTGTTCAGTGAGATCCCTCCGCAATGCCACCATTGAGCACTCTAATTGTACAAGAGATCTAGATTGCTTTTGCATAGTATCCTCTGCGCCACTAATACGTGTCTCCGTGGCAGAGACACGAATGGAGAGAGCCTTAAGATCATTTCTGATGGCTGAAACCTCCACCTGTAGTAAATCTGTATTAGTTTTGGTAGACTGCGCAATGTCATGTACATCATTAAGACGCGTCAGAATAGCCTCCAGAGTGGAATTAGTATCTTTTTGAGAGGATTCAGGTGTAGGAGATAGTTGTTTGAGTCTCTTAAGAGAAGCTTTCGACTCTTTTGCATCTTTAGCAGTCGGCGACAAGCCCATATTTGCCGCCATAGAACCTCCAAAACAAAGGTAGAAGAAGCAACGACTGCAGAGACCTGAGGAAAAACACAAGACCCAAGGATATTGGTGTACTCAGAAGGCAAGGAGAGTAGAAAAAAAGGAAAATAGCACTAATGTGCGAGCGCACAACCAGCAGGGATCACAAAGGAATAAATAGCGGTGGGTTTAAATGCACAAAAATAGAAGCCTCAGCACCATAATGCCAGGACCCTGCCGATATGAAGAATACGCCGTCAAAACTGAGAAGCCAAAAAGCAGGGTACCAAAGAGCAGGTAGTCTCAATGAAATGCAATGGAGACGCTCTGAAGAAAGGCCAAGTAAAATAAAATGCAAAAAGGACTCATTTTAAAGCCACATCGCATGTCGAACGTAAAAATAAGCCTTTATAAGCATGTAAAGGTAAATAGTAGTCACCAACACCTGTTTGCTCACATTCCGAAGAAACTCGTAGCCAGGTATCTCCGCTTGTGAGGATACTCGGAACTGCGTGTGGGAGGCGAAACAAAATGGCGGCCGTTCACAGAAACATCGAGCGCCACCTCAAAGTGTCAAAATATCAGGCACCAGTAGCTCCAGGGCGCAGGAAGGATCTTCTTCCGGCACACGGCACCTTCCGATACATGAGGCTCCGTTTCTGCAAGTGTGGGGTCACTGGAAGCGGAGCTGAACCTCCGACGGCCCTCGCTCAGCCCGGAGCTCAAGCGCAAACCGCCATTCCAAAGCGGCGCGCAAGCCACGCCCCCCTTGATTTTGCATTTTAACTGTTGATATATGCATTTTGATGATTGCTCAGAAAACGAGTGTACGCATAATTGTAATGTATTTTTAAGAACGATAACATTGAAATCTTTTGTATTTTTGCAATAGTGTTGTGGTACTGAATTCAGGTCTCTGAGATAATTGAGGGTTGATTGTTCAGCACGCACATAATTGTATTGTTCTGATACAGGGGAAACCAGGGGGCATATTACCAACAACTAGCGATAATTAGCAAGGTTTATCTCAGGAGCGATAAAAAACAGGCGAAATGCGTGAATATTGCTGTCAATACAGCGATATTCAGGCATTACCGTGACAATGCTCTTAGCCATGTTATCCACCTCTCATTGGATAACATGGCTAAGAACTGGTCAGGGCAGGTGTTAGCTTTTGGAGATATTCGCGCTTAGCGCGAATTTTTCCAAAACAACGCCTGTGTTGATCATAGGCGATAGCGATTGCAGCGACTGTTTTCAGTCGCTGACATTTTGGCACGCCCACTTTGCATGTCATTAGCGATAATTATCGCTGACATGCAAAGCGGGCCCCAAAATGCCCGCTATCGCCTACAAGCTGTCGCTAACTGGTGTTAGCGACAGCTTGGTAATAGGGCGAGAAAATTATCGCCGCTTTAGCGGGAAAAAGTCCTGCTAAAGCGGCGATAATGGCCCTCGGTAATATGCCCCCAGGTTTTAGGCTTTGGCTTTGAGCCCTGTGCCCGTTGTTTGTGGGGCTATCTCTCTTGTTACACTCCTGCCATCAGAAATAGCACAAAAAACACAGTTGATGGACAGAATGTAGAACAATGTCATACATTCACCCCAGTACAAGGATCTGGGCCTAAATCCATTGTTTTTTTGCACTCCACACCACCCTGGGTTAGACACTGGCTATATGCAAATCAGCTCTGACCCTGTGCCTCATGGGAACAGTCCAGTCCGAACTACCAAGCCATGTCTTTCCCAGACCGGAATCAAGCATCCAAGGACCGGTTTCTGGCTATCAGCCTTCATCAGCCTGGATAGCTTGACTCCAGTGGTGTGGAGAGCCTGGGACTCACGTCTGAGCATACCCAGCCCACTCGGGGTGAAAATTGCAAAAAACACAGTTGATGGACAGAATGTAGAACAATGTCATACATTCACCCCAGTACAAGGATCTGGGCCTAAATCCATTGTTTTTTTGCACTCCACACCACCCTGGGTTAGACACTGGCTATATGCAAATCAGCTCTGACCCTGTGCCTCATGGGAACAGTCCAGTCCGAACTACCAAGCCATGTCAGGCAGTTTGGGCTGGACTGTTCCCATGAGGCACAGGGTCATACTGATTTGCATATGGCCATGTCTGAACTGGGGTGGCTGAGTGGGCTAAAGAATGGTGATGGATTAAACCCAGATCAGTTGACTGGGGGTGAGTGTTTGATTTGCTCAAACGCTCCGTCCATCATCCACTTTTTTATCGCTTTGTTCGCCCGAAGTGTGGCAGGGAATGCTCAGACGTGAGTCCCTTGCTCACTTGGCCACTGGATTCAAGATAGCCTGGCTGATGAGGATTATGAATCCGAAACCGGTCCCAGGATGCTTGTTTCCGGTCCAGGGAAGACATGGCTTGGCAATTCGGGCTGGACTGTTCCCATGAGGCACAGGGTCATACTGATTTGCATATGGCCATGTCTGAACTGGGGTGGCTGAGTGGGCTAAAGAATGGTGATGGATTAAACCCAGATCAGTTGACTGGGGGTGAGTGTTTGATTTGCTCAAACGCTCCGTCCATCATCCACTTTTGTATCGCTTTGTTCGCCCTAAGTGTGGCAGGGTATGCTCAGACGTGAGTCCCTTGCTCACTTGGCCACTGGATTCAAGATAGCCTGGCTGATGAGGATTATGAATCCGAAACCGGTCCCAGGATGCTTGTTTCCGGTCCAGGGAAGACATGGCTTGGCAGTTCGGGCTGGACTGTTCCCATGAGGCACAGGGTCATACTGATTTGCATATGGCCATGTCTGAACTGGGGTGGCTGAGTGGGCTAAAGAATGGTGATGGATTAAACCCAGATCAGTTGACTGAGGTGAGTGTTTGATTTGCTCAAACGCTCCGTCCATCATCCACTTTTGTATCGATCAGAAATAACACAGCATAAACATATGTACCATGTGTGAGTACAAGGTTGTGATGTGCACCCCTTCACACCAGCAGTGTAGAGTGATCCCCAACTCTTCAAATGGGTTCCATGCAGCCCAAGGCCAATGAATATCTGTGAGATATGGAAGACTTGAGGGCACCTCATCACATCCTGCAGGGGGGGCATCATTTTGTGTTCCAACACAAAGCTTTTTTTTACACAAGGTAGGGTCATTTTTTAGTGCAAATAGCTCTTTAAGCTGCATTACACTCATCTGCATTTAGGGGTTGGTCCATGGGTGGTAATTAGGGGTTCCAGTGCAACCCATCAAGGTTTTTGATGCAAAGCATATGTTATATAACTGTTAGAGTGGGTGCTGTACAAAAAGCAATACTTTGCAGGTGCAAGTTGAAGAATTATCTTTATTTCTTCCTTCGCTTCACATGTTAAATGTGTGTTGCACTGTACAGCACACATCCAATGTGTAAAATGCTTTAAAGTTTGTCTAAACATAGAATTTTTCCTGGAAGTTATCCTTCCAGTACGAAACTTATGCTAAATATCACACTAGCATGTTTGCAGAATGGTTCAAAGGTATGTGCATGGCTGGAGGCAGTTTCTGTGCCTACCCAGGGAAAGAGAGCAATGGGAGGCCTTATTTAGTAAATATGACTGCGTTGCTAACTCCCCATAGTACAGAAACTTTTGTTCCTGTGCTGTGTAAAAGCTGCTGCGCTGCTTTGAGTGTTCATTTACTAAATATGCTCCTACATTTCTTATATAGGAAGCTCACGGCGCGTATGTTCACCGTACAAACCGCACTCGCAAGAGTAATGGGCATGGTCGCCGACAAGAAAAAACGCACACAAGAACGCAGTGGCCACTGTGAAACTGCTACACAATTAATGTTTGCTTGAGCAGGTGACTTTAAGACAGTTGCTGCACTCATTGAATCCATTAGTCCATTAATGGACGTATGTAAGCTCCCTAATAGTAATCATAAATCCCTTTTCAACAAGATGGTGAAGGAAAAAAAAATGTGGTAGCCATCAAGAAGTTTCTTTCCAGATTTTTGTTCTAGATGGGAATAATAAATCTGTTGTCAACAGTCACTGTGTGAAAGAAAAGCCTTAGGGACAACAAGTCAATATATCAATCAGTATATTATACATGTGTGTAGTATTCGGAGCACTGATCACTTTTACAGAATTTTACCAGACTCAGTCACCCAACAAGAAACATTGATAGGAGACATATGATTTTATATATATATATATATATATATATATATATATATATATATATATATATATATATATATATATATATATATATTACCTACTGGCGGTCGCCAGTAGGTATATATAGTTAGGATTTTTTCTCTATGTGATTTTTGAAAATTCTATGTCGAATAACTTTGGCGTTTGAGGACGGAATTGGCTGAAAATTTGGGGGGGTTTCGTCAAGGGGGGGCCGAGAAAAAAGGGGGGTCCCAAAACGCATTTTTCCCATTCATTTTTCCATAGGGCGGTTGGACTCACTGTTAGCTCGAACGGCTGAATGGATTTCCACGAAACTTGGCAAAATTGTAGATATTGTTTGCCCGATGTGCCTTTGCTAGGTCTCAATATATGTGCTCCAGTGGATTTTGATAAATTAACGTTCACAAAAATATATATATCTGTAACAGCGCTCCGGTTAGCGCCCCGGTTCGCGTACCTGACGCGTAACGGAACTTCGCGAAGCGAAGCTGATTGGCTCTCCGGTGTCTGTCAACATTCTAAACAGTCCGGAGCGGCCGCCATCTTGTCTCTCGGTAGGATCGAGAGACAAGAGGAGGCCAAAACAAAGGGGGAAATGACCATAAGGGGGCATAGTAGATCCTCCCTGACCCCCTAGGTTTGATGTAGAGGCTATAAAAGGGCCCCGCGGGGGGAGCGCCCGGTACGCGCACCGGGAAGCGGTCCGGGGAGCGTACTATGAGGAAAAAAGAATGATAGACATTTCAAATATTGTATGTTTATTGATTGTTCGTTTTGTTGTTTTTTTTTGTTTTTTTTAATTTAAGTAGCAATATGTAGGTACCAATGCAGATTTAAAAAATTAATATACACCGTCTCCTTTGTAGATATCTTGCATGTTGTTTCAGAAGTTATTGTGGAATATGGAATTCATACCATAGTGTGTCAGGAAAGCAGAAACAATATGGAGGCAGGAAATGATAAAGAGATGTTAAATACACATTGGAGATAATATAGTTGGAGAAAGGAAGTAACTATGAGCAAAATTACTATGTAACATAAAAAAGTTGCACAGTATACTATAAGTCTGACTTTACATTATAATCAATTTGGTACTAGTTTATAAATTACATATAAAAATGATTAAAGTCTCGAACAATTTTTGATTATTAAATATAAATTTATTTTTGTGATTGTTTTTCAAAATTTAATAGAACGTCTAACATTTGACTGTCCGAAATGTCGTCATTTTCAGTGAACATAACTTCCAACATTTGAGTGTCCGAAATGTCCTTATTTTGAGTGAACATAACTTGCAACATTTGAGTGTCTGAAATAGGTAAATAGATGTATTAAACAGTATCTCTGTGTTACTCCCTCTAGCTGTCTTTCTTTTAACATTACTCTCTGTTTCCTACCCTTATACTCACTCTTCCTTTTTAAAAAAAATAGATTTTTTGTTTCGCTTCCGGTTCGCGTACCGGCGCGCGAACCGGGATGCGAATCAAAAGAAATAGAGGTTGCCAGAGTGCTAAACATTCTAGCAATTTTTTATAAAGGGGAGGTAGTTCTGAAAAGAACTTTTTTTATTGTTTTTGTTGTTTTATATTTTTTTATTATTTTTCTGATTTTTTTTTACTTTTTTTGTATTTTTTGAACGGTTTTATATTTTTTTTGTTTTTTTTTGGGGGGGGAAACGAAAATCATTGATTATAACGGGCTCAACAGGAGCAAAAAAAAAAAAGATAATTTATTTTCTGGGGCGTTTTGCACATTTATGATTTTCAATTGCTACGTTGATCAAATTTATGCTACTCTCCCTATAGCAAATTAATTGGCCGCAATAAATGCACACATGCTTCACTTCCCCGAACTTCAACTGGATGTTGGGGACCATCTCCCTCGCCTCTGGTCCCGTCACTGCCTCTCCAGATGATGTACTGGCCACAGGAGGGGGGTTTTCCTGCAGGTGACGTACCTGCGCAGCACTATAATTAATAGGGTGCCACCTCTCCATATGCCGATGCATAGTGTAATTGTCATAGCTATACTTCTTATCAGTCCCTCTGGACAAATCTTTTTTGCAGATGAGACAAGTAACATAGCGGGCATTAACTTTTTTTTGGCCCCGGGGAAATGAGTAAAATTGCCAGATATAATCTTCTTTTACATGGGACCTCCTTGGTTCTTCAGGCAAAAACTGCCTCTCCCCTTGCTCCTCTTCCTCTTCTTCCTCCTCTTGCTGAAGGATAACCTGAGGAGGTGGTCCTCTCCTCCTAGGAGGTGGTGGTGGTGGTGGGGGTGCACCAGCTGCAGCTACTACTGAAGCCATTTTTAGTAAGCAAAATAGGCCTTCCTCTCACAAAGTTGAAAGTCAGAGTGAGAAAAAAGGTGTGGGCTTTCATCATTTTGGAAAAAAAATAGTTCTAAACCAATGAAAAGTGTTATTTTTAGGTCACATGACCTAGCCTTACATCATTAGAATACCAAAAGTGAAATGAACCAATGAAAAGTTTTAATAACAAGTCACATGACCTGTTACGCTTACGTTACGCGCTGCGCGCCGCGCCCCGGATCGCTTCCGGGGAGCTGCGCTTCGCGCCTCGGTTCGCGCTCCGGAGCACTTCCGGGTGCGCTAACGCGGCGCGTCATAAGACGCATTACGCGAGAACGCCATACGTCGCGCTTACGCGACGTGTCACGATGTTGTTTTCTAACGCGGCAGTTGCGCAAACGGAACGTTTACCGGTTCGCGGACCGGGTCGCGGCACCAAATTGAGCTAACGGGAAGCTACCCGGTTCGCGGACCGGGAGCGAAACAAAAAAAATAATTAAAAAAAATACATACAAAAATTGTATTAAAAACATATAAAATATATTTTTAGAATTAAAGAAGAATACATTTTAAAGCTTTTGATATTTGCTATTAAAAAACCATTGAAATTCACTGAAAAAACCATAGGTTATAGACCATATATAGTTAGGAATTAGCATTTACAAAACCTTGAAAATTCACTGAAAAAAAACATAGGTTATAGACCATATATAGTTAGGAATTAGCATTTACAAAACCTTATTTTACTCACACAAAACCATTGAAATTCGCATATATAGTTAGTTGTACTAACTATATATCGCGCACCCGCAATCCACTGCTGATCATGTCACATATTACATCATTCATGACATGGTCAGTGACATCACTGATGACATCACTGATGACATCTCAAATGACATCACTGATGACATCACTGATGACATCTCAAATGACATCACTGATGACATCACTGATGACAACATCCAGTGACTGTGTATTTCTGTAAAGTTAAAATATGTCTTACATATTGAAGAATGAGTGGATGTATAGTGTCTGGATGAAGGATTTAGTAGGTGCATGACTGACTGTATGAGTGAGTGATTAAATGTGTCTCACTGAGTGCATGGGTTAGTGACTAAAGTGTCTTAATTTGTGCATCATTATGTCTGTTGTTCTGTAAACTGCTGCATGTGTTGATCAGTAGCTATATGAGTAACTATATGGGTTATTGATTGGTTGCCCAAGTATTTGTATGGGAGACTGAGTGTGTGTGTGGGTGGCTGGGAGGTGTATGACTCTGTGCATAGATGTGTGAGCAGTTGATTCACTAGATGTATGGGTTCAAAAGTGCATGTGGAAACAGCTGTATGGGCGGTTGACTGTGTGCATGAGTGTATTGGTGAGTGAATGGATATCTCAGTGCTACATGTCAAAGTAAGTACATATGTAAAACACAGTACATGTGAGAGTTGACATATATAAATAACTGTGCATAAGAGCTAGTGAATGTGTGAGTGGCTGTATGGATCATTGTGAACTTGTATCAGGGATTGTATAAGAGAGGAAATATGTGTTAGTATATGTTTGAATAAGTAAGGTGTGTATAACTGTATAGTTGAGAAAATGGAGGTGTGATTGATTCTTTGCATGACTGAGTAGGTGTGTGAGTAACTCCATAGATGAGTGACAGTCTGTGAGTGTCTGTTTACACTGAGTTTATCTAAGGTTATATTAGAGTCTGAAGAGGTTCATCGTATTATCACATGAATAATGTCATCAGTGATGTGCTCAGTAATGTCATCAGTGATGTCATCAGTGATGTCATTTGAGATGTCATCAGTGATGTCATCAGTGATGTCATTTGAGATGTCATCAGTGATGTCACTGACCATGTCATGAATGATGTAATATGTGACATGATCAGCAGTGGATTGCGGGTGCGCGATATATAGTTAGTACAACTAACTATATATGCGAATTTCAATGGTTTTGTGTGAGTAAAATAAGGTTTTGTAAATGCTAATTCCTAACTATATATGGTCTATAACCTATGTTTTTTTCAGTGAATTTTCAAGGTTTTGTAAATGCTAATTCCTAACTATATATGGTCTATAACCTATGGTTTTTTCAGTGAATATATATATATATATGTTTGTGAGTGATAATATATATATATATATATATATATATATATATATATATATATATATATATATATATATATATATACATATATATATATATATATATATATATATATATATATATATATATATATATATACATATATATATGACGCTCACAAAAACCTTATCGTTAAGATAAGATAAGACAGTACTCCAGCAGTTTTACTAGACACAGCTTTATTTACAGCAAACAAACGTTTCGGCGATAGCCTTCCTCGGTGTTTTCTTACCGGTACCATGCAGTTCAAAGACTTAAATGCACTTTTGCCAGAAATGGTAAACAACAACATTATCACTCACAAACATGACAATCTAATTTCCAACAGCCCCACACAAAGGCCTATTGCTTATAACGGTTGCACAAGCATTCACTTGATGTTGCTCGAGTTTGCGCTTTGCCCACTGGCTTAATAGAAAGCGCCTTTGGAGCACCCATACAAAACCTTAGTAAACAATCCCTCAATAGTGTTTTGCCATTTGTTCTATACTGAAATATGCCACTTTGAAAATGTCTAAACATAAGTGGTATGCCACTAAAAGCTAAAGAGCATCGCTATCAACGGTGGAGAGGGTACAGTAGTACCAGTCAGTAGAGGCCTGAGGGGTCCTCTGAACTGTGATTTTTATTACAATTTGACAGTCAAGAACTGGTCAGGGGAGCCATTTTGCCTTTTTGAAATATGGCCCATGGCACCTTTGCTGCACATTTGCTTGAGTATTGCCATTTACATTTTATGTAGATTCTGCATTACAGAAACATTGTGCTGAGAGAAGTGATGGCAACATTGGGAATCAAACTCTCTTCTATGCCAACTTCTCTGAAGGGCAAAAAGACCTCAGTCTAAAGGACATCAAAAGTATCAAAACTGAATTAACAAAGAGAATATAAAGGATGCAATTCCGAAACGTGCATCACCGTATTTAATGATTTTCACATTTGAAACTAGGTATGCTTGCATTTACAGTGAAAGGACCACAAAGTCACAGACCACTTTTTCACAAACAAATGAGCATGTCACATAAAATCAAAACATTTGTATAAAAGACCATTCGTTGCAGAACAATTAACGAAATAAAGAAAAATATGAGATCCAGTGTGCTCTATTCAAGTACTGGTTGCCAAAAAATGGTAAGTTGCCTAGGACTACACAAGCTCAATGACTGGTCCAAGTCCTAATTACCAGTTTGGCGGTCCATAGGACAGCCAAACCTGTGGTGCCATAGTGGCTACCAACCGGGCCTGTGGTCCGACAGCCATATTACAACTTCAGCGGTCGGACCACCATGGGACCCACGGAACCGCTGGAAATCCACAATCAGCGGTGGCATGGTGATCTGGGACAGCAATATGCCAGTGGTGCTGCAGCACTGTCAAGCATATTATGACTTTCCTGACCTCCACACTTTTTATGGTGGTGATCCTTCCATGAAAAGTGTGGTGGTCAGGAAAGTACGGGGCCCTTGTGCATGGGGGTGCATGTAGGAGGTCAAATGGTGTGCCCCCCTATGAACATGAACTCCAATGCCTGCACAGCTTTGACTGCAATGTAATGTCCATGCCATGCAGGAATTTACTTTGGCGCTTCTTCAGTGCTGCAGTTTAAAGACTCACTCATGAGACTTAGAACTCCACCGCCGCAGGACCGCCAATGCATTGCCCACCAGACCAAAACTCATGATCTGGCGGGTGGGTAGCGGTCGAGTTTGGCGGTGTGGGAACAGGTTGCTGGCGTGACAGTATGATCCCACACCACCAAACTCATAATCAGGCCCTATGTACCTGCACCGTCATATGCATTTGAACTGCCTACACACTACTGTCTTGCTGGGATACTGCTGCTACACGTAAAGAGAAAGACTAATTTTTTCTGCTAGCAGCATTCAATGGCTCACCTCCTTTGTTAAGGGACTCAGGCCTTTTTGATGTTTCCTCCAGTTACCCAAAACACTAGAAGTGCTTTAAGTGTAATTTGAGACTCAATGCTATTGGATGTGTTGATGTTAGAAAAAAAAACACTGGAAGAATGATAAAAATGGCAGGAACCTTAAAAAATCATCTGTTTGAAAACAGTGGGTTTACTCACAAATGAAATTATGCACATGTACATTCACTCAGGTGAATTTACTACTAGACTTTGGTATAATGCTACACTTTTTTGCTATTCACCATTTCCAAGTATATATTTAAACTTAGGTGTAGAATTACATGTTTCCACCCTCAAATCAGGGAGTGGAGTCTCCTGCAACAGGATTTATGAGTGTAAAGTTGCTGCTAGTAAAATTGCACATGTAGGTGGAGATCTCCACCATTGTTACAGAGCTGTCCCTAGTACAAATTACAATTATTAAAGTTTAATATGCTGTAAGAAGAAAATCAATTTGTATGTTAAACATTAATGTGAATTCATTGAAAATATTCATTTGTAACCTAGAAGTAATAAAATAAAATATTACAGCACGTTAAGTCATCACATTAAATGTGTATTAAATAATGTATTAATTTTAAATACATTAATTTAATACATAACTATCATTTAAACAATCATTTTAAAACTCTCATCACTAATATTTTTTTATTTAATACAAAAAATAAATTATGTATTTAACACATTATTTTTCACTTTAAGAAAAGTCTAAACGTTTAACATTGTTTAAATTAACTTTATTGTTAACTTTTAAAATAATAAGTAATGTATTACTAATTATACAAAATGTAATATTAAAATATTGTATAATGTAAAAATAATGTAATTAATTTAACATTACCTATGGGGTGTTATTCAATTTCACTTTTGCAACTGTTTCCTATGGCAATGTGCTGCAGTATGTGCGAGTGTCCAAGTATGGTACTTCACTGGCTCCAAGATGGGCTGAAGTAATATTTACACCTGTTTTGACACCTTTATGGCTCTAGTAACGTTAGAAGTGTAGTTTAATTATCATGTACCTCCCTAAGTCCATCCTTAATTTTCCCTACTCCCCTTTCATTTAGCAATAAGTACACCACATTTTCCAGTCATGCCCCCTTGTTCCTTCTACATTTTACTGCTGAAAGGGATGGGTGGAACTCATGGACTTTCACTCCACAGTGTTCCATGGAGTTACCCAATAACTCTGCCAGATTCCATTGAGTTCCATGAGCAGTGGAGCTGTGGTCTATCTTGTGCTGATTTTTAGTGCCAGGAGTTGTCTCATTTCAGTAAAATCAGAGCAAATGGCAGCACGTAGTCAGAGGGCACTGCTTCTGTCTGCTACACGAGTAGATTTTCTACTCGAATGGCAGTTTTCTCAATGCGAGTGGTAGTGACCTGCTGCGGCAGCCCAGATTGAAAAATCTCGCCGGGGGGTAGTCTAGCACTTGATTTTCTTGCTTGCACTAGCCAACTTACCATTGGGTAGTTGCTTCCAAGAAAAATCTCCGCCACATGGTGGTTAGAGGACTTTTCCCGAATCTCCATGCTCCAAGTAAAGCGTGGAGTGTGCAAAACTCTGTGAACTCTGACGGAGGAGCGGAGTTTACCGCCCACCCCATATCCACTGTGGCGGGGATCTCTACTCAGAAAAGACAGAAGAGGCGAATGCAGAGGTCTCTGAGATAGGCTTGTTTATAGCGTTGTGTAGTACATGAGTTTTCTACAGCAGTACTACTTTATGTACTACAAATGCAGTTTGTGCATAACCTGTAGGTCTACAGTGCTGAATCGAGCGGGAAGATAAGGGTGACAATCTCTTCAGTGACAGCATACATCCTTAAATATTTCTTTAATAAATGGTCACTGTCACTGATTATTTTTCTGATGTAGCATCTGTACACTGGAAATTAATAAAACAACATGTGAGCCTAACTGTATCTCATTCCTGGATGATATGAAGTCGTAGGCAATAAATAAAACCACTGCATATGTGGCTCAATGAATAAAACAAGGAATTCCTTTAGAAAATCTATCCAGCAACTGCACACCTGGCATGCTTATCGAGGCAACACCTACATGGGCACATTATGAAGCAAAGAATGTAGAACATGTTAAAAACGTAATCTACAAGCAAAAATACTTTTAATTGGATTCTGCCTTGGGGTCATGTCAGAGTTACAATTTCAATCAGACTTGTCCAGTCAGCACACCAGCCTGTGCAGATTTTCAAAATTGAATCTGTGATTGGCTAGCAGAGGTTAATAGGAATGTTGGAAAATAAATAGGTTATTGATTGATAATAACAATAAGATGACTTTGGATCTACCTTTGGGCCCTCCAGTCACCTAATTTTAGGAAAGAGTACATTTGCATTTAATTGTGAGATGAATGGCTTGTGTGTTTTACATTAACGTATGTTCACAAGACAACCATTTAAATGAAATGGCACTTCACAATTATTTTTCTGACTTCATTTAGGTCAGAGCTTGGCTTCTTTTTATTTACATTTTATGATTTCCAGAGGTTATTTTCCTTATTACTCCATATGCTTATAAGTTATTGGAGACACACAGTACGAATGGAACTCGAAAAACACAGAGAGAGCTCGTATAATTTCCATTAGCCTTGAACGTTTGTAGGATTCACTGCATTAATAATAATTGAAGAACTAATATTTTAGGTCATAATGTACACATTTTCGTTTTCTCTTTAAGTAGTAAAATCTTCTTGTAAGCTTGGGAGCACCTAGACTTGGGTGTGTTTTACATGCTCACGTTAAATAGACTGTACATTGCAGCAGTTATAGGTCTTCACTATGACATGTTGGAGGTAGAGGACAATGCTCTAGCTGGAATTACAAATCCAGCAACAAACAGTACTCTGGGTTTTTTATATTACAACAGTTTATAATGATTAAGCAATAGGCATGGGATAGGTATCTGCCTCTGTTTTCCCACGTTCTAGCAAGTGTACATATGCACATTTCACCATTTTGTGTGTGAAATGTGCGTGGAGGAAACAATTGGATGTACAATGTCTTTACATTACTCATATCCGAGTTCAGATAGAATTTTCATATACTCTCCAAATCGGAATTTCTATTTTTTGAAGTGAAGGGATGATTCTTTATAAAAATTGAGGCCAAACATTTACCAAACACCGACCATATGTGTGTGTGTGTGTGTATATATATATTCACTGAAAAAACCATAGGTTATAGACCATATATAGTTAGGAATTAGCATTTAAAAAACCTTATTTTACTCACACAAAACCATTGAAATTCCATATATAGTTAGTTGCACTAACTATATATCGCGCACCCGCAATCCACTGCTGATCATGTCACATATTACATCATTCATGACATGGTCAGTGACATCACTGATGACATCACTGATGACATCTCAAATGACATCACTGATGACATCACTGATGACATCTCAAATGACATCACTGATGACTACATCCAGTGACTGTATAATTCTGTAAAGTTAAAATATGTCTTACATATTGAAGAATGAGTGGATGTATAAGTGTCTTGATGAAGGATTTAGTAGGGGCATGGCTGACTGTATGAGTGACTGATTAAATGTGTCTCACTGAGTGCATGGGTTAGTGACTAAACTGTCTTAATTTGTGCATCATTATGTCTGTTGTTCTGTAAACTGCTGCATGTGTTGATCATTAGCTATATGATTAACTGTATGGGTTATTGATTGGTTGCCCAAGCATTTGTATGGGAGACTGAGTGTGTGTCTGGGTGGCTGGGAGGTGTATGACTCTCTGCATAGATGTGTGAGCAGTTGATTGACTAGATGTATGGGTTCAAAAGTGCATGTGGAAACAGCTGTATGGGCGGTTGACTGTGTGCATGAGTGTATTGGTGAGTGAATGGATATCTCAGTGCTACATGTCAAAGTAAGTACATATGTAAAACACAGTACATGTCAGAGTTGACATATATAAATAACTGTGCATAAGAGCCAGTGAATGTGTGAGTGGCTGTATGGATCATTGTGAACTTGTATCCAGGATTGTATAAGTGAGTAAATATGTTTTAGTATATGTTTGAATAAGTAAGGTGTGTATAACTGTATAGTTGAGGAAATGGAGGTGTGATTGATTCTTTGCATGAATGACTAAGTGTCTGAGTAACTCCATGGATGAGTGACAGTCTATGAGTGTCTGTTTACACTGAGTGTATCTAAGGTTATATTAGAGTCTGAAGAGGTTCATCGTATTATCACATGAATGATGTCATCAGTGATGTGATCAGTAATGTCAAATGAGATGTCATCAGTGATGTCATTTGAGATGTCATCAGTGATGTCATCAGTGATGTCATTTGAGATGTCATCAGTGATGTCATCAGTGATGTCATTTGAGATGTCATCAGTGATGTCATCAGTGATGTCACTGACCATGTCATGAATGATGTAATATGTGACATGATCAGCAGTGGATTGCGGGTGCGCGATATATAGTTAGTGCAACTAACTATATATGGAATTTCAATGGTTTTGTGTGAGTAAAATAAGGTTTTTTAAATGCTAATTCCTAACTATATATGGTCTATAACCTATGGTTTTTTCAGTGAATTTTCAAGGTTTTGTAAATGCTAATTCCTAACTATATATGGTCTATAACCTATGGTTTATTCAGTGAATTTCAATGGTTTTTTAATAGCAAATATCATAAGCTGTCGAATGTCAAGTACGTGGTAAGTGAAAACATTTTCGTGTTTATGCACACTGATCTGCTTTGAATGGTGCCCCCCCCCTCATTTCTATTAGGAGTACTCTCTCTTTGCAGATAGTGAAAGGTAGTTAACGCAGGCCTTTGCCCCCGTTGTAATCCGTCGTGCCTGCTTCTCTCTCCATTTGATTGATTGTTATCCAAGTATTTACTGTTTTAGAATTAGTTCTCTTTGGTTCATTCTCTATTTACAAACAAACACAGAGTCGCAATACTCTGTTTAGTCTTTGCAGATAACGAAAAATCGTGTAAAAAAAAAGAAAAGGAATCGAGCAAAATCAGTAGGCCACTAATGGGATCTCTTTTTGACCTCGCTAAAATAGAAACATTAGGAACAACCCCTCATGACAAATACAAAACTAGTGAGATGAACTGAACTCCACACAATGATGGCTGCAAAACAGCTCGGCTCCACCACCCACCCCGCCCAAAATAACGATAAAGAGCGGCTGCCATGATTGGTTGCGGAATGGCCACGACGGAGCTACGAAATGGTGCTGCTCTCATGCTAACCCCAGCTTCAGTCTGAAACATCCAGAAACACTGTAGACTACCAATTCGATCAGTTCCGGTAGCGCCCCAATGTAACCCGGTAGAGAAGAACTAGCCCTCCCCTCTTTGACTGATGGTTCTTGTTGCCTGTCCCTTCTGTTGTCATTTAACAGAACTATTTAGCCTGCTGAAAGGGGTTGTGTTCCGACCGCTGGTTGGTGGAGACATTTTGACTATATTCTGTACCTGCGTTGTCGCGTAATGCGTCATATGACGCGCCGCGTTAGCGCATCCGGAAGTCATCCGGGGCGCGCAGCGCGTAACGTAAGCATAACTCATGTGACTTGTTAATAAAACTTTTCATTGGTTCATTTTACTTTTCTTATTGTAATGATGAAAGGCTTGGTCATATGACCTAAAAATTACGCTTTTCATTACTTCCGAACATTATTTTTTCTTAAATATATGTTATAATGTTCCAGGCTAATGTACTTTCCCGGAAATTTTACAACTGTCCTGCAAGTAAAATATATTCTTTTTTCGAGAAAAAGAGCGTTTCTTCGTCCCATGACGGAGCCGTTGAGCAAAAGAGGGTCGACCTGCTGTCTTAGTCGCCGATACGCCTGAATATGAGATTCTTATCGATCACTTTATGTTGCAGGAATAGAAAACACAACAGCCCTTGACCATTTATCCTTACTGCGTTCCTTCGTATTATACCTTTTACCCTTCATGTAATTGGTCTGCTTTATTTCACTTGCCTTTTAATGATTCTAAAACAGTCACTATTATTAAAAACTTTACCAATGTATATACTACTACCATGTTTTCTTTTAAAAACCTTTATTGTGAAAATTTCATTATACAAATACGAGCCTATAACCACGTTGGCCTGCCACGGAGCAAACTGTAATCGTATATGATGAATAGACATTTACACTGTAGAGGAACGTAACGGGCGGGCCATTAGGTTGCAAGAACTAAGGTGTCTAACAGTTACGGAATCGGTGGACGTACATTTTATAATTAAAATACGACAGGGCCAGTTACAATAAAATTATCTAGATATACATTTGCGGGCAAGTACCATGGGTGACGTTAATTCGAACTTTCAACAGTACAGTAATCAATAACACATCAGAACTTAATATCAATAGGGATGTCGAAATATTCAATCAATTCTCGTCCCCGCCCGCCATGTGCTTCAAAACTGCATACGTATCTCGTGATTTCAAGGTTCTGCAACCAGTACACAACAAGGAGTTACGAGTCCCATTTATTCCGGCGCCATTTTGGGCGAGGACGGACAGGTCCAGGATATAGTCAAAATGTCTCTACCAACCATCGACTATGATGATGTTCATATGCTGTATTTATGAGAGTAACACTCATCTGTCCACATGAAATTAATTTGCCACAATCTAAACATGTCATTTTAATCTTTCCAAAGTTCTTCTAAATATTTGGGACCGTTTCCCTTGCCTCTGAAGCTCTCAGTGCCACTTCTTTGATGAATGTACTAGCAGGTCAGGGGTTCTCCTCCAAATCTCTCTTTTATGCAGCACTATAATTAATTGGTGCCACCTCTCCATATGACGATGCATGGTATAGTTACCACAACTATATTTTTTTTCGGTTCCTCTGGAGAGTTCATCGTGGCAGATGAAGCGTGTAACGTACCGGGCATTTACCTTTTTTTGCATGTACAGGAAAGGAAAAAAAAATCGAGCGTCCGAGTTCTAAGGTGTCCCAGGGCCATTTTAGTGGACCAGGCCAAAATCCAAAGAACAGGCCGCCATTTTGAGAGTCCTCTTGCAGCCGCCTGTCACTGTAGCATCAAGAGCAGCCGAAACTCAGCTGAATGGCAACTGAAACGGTAAAGGGGCGCCCCACTACAACAGACGAGCCTCCACCTAGGAAGGCCCATTCACGCCGGCTCCCCCCCCTTCGGGCACCCCACGCCGTTATTCGGAGCAGTATTGTAGGATGGCCACACCAGTGCGGCAACTTGCTAGACATCACCTCGGTGGTAACCGAATCTCAACGCCTTGTGGTGTCTTCTATTCAGAAAACATTGTTATGCTGCCTTCGACCTATTCGCCGCAAGTGCGCACACAACTCAACTGCATAGCTTGCTAGACACCACCTCGGTGCCATCCGGATCTTGGAATGTCAGCACCTTTTGGTGTCTTCTCTTCAGAAAATATTGTTGCGCTGCCTTTGGCCCCATTCGCACATCAGTCCGCTACTGACGCCATCTCACAGGCTAATGGGGCGCCCCACACTGACTTTCAGCATTGTAGAATGACCACACCAGTACAGCAACTTGCTAGACATCACCTCGGTGCCATCCGGATCTCGGCGCCCCACTGCAGATGAAGTGCCTCTCAACTATGAAACCACCACGGTGACATCCGGATCTTGGCGCGTTGTGCTGCCTTCGGCCTATTCGCACATCGGTCCGCTACTGACGCCATCTCACAGGCTAATGGGGCGACCCACGCCGAGTTTCAGCATTGTAGGATGACCACACCAGTACAGCAACTTGCTAGACATCACCTCGGTGCCATCCGAATCTTGGCATCTCAACGCCTAGTGGTATCTTCCATACAAAAAATATTGTTACGCTGCCTTTGGCCTCATTCGCACATCAGTCCGCAACTTAGACATCACCTCGGTGCCATCCGGATCTTGGCATCTCAGCGCCTTGTGGTGTCAGTCAGAAAATATTGTTGCGCTGCCTTTGGCCCCATTCGCACATCAGTCCGCTACTGACACCATCTCACAGGCCAACAGGGCGCCCCACGCCGACTTTTACCATTGTACGATGGCCACACCAGTGCCACAACTTGCTAGACACCACCTCGGTGCCATCCGGATCTTGGCATCTCAGCGCCTTGTGGTGTCTTCAAATCAGAAAATATTGTTGCGCTGCCTTTGGCCCCATTCGCACATCGGTCCGCTACTGACGCCATCTCACAGGCCAACGGGGCGCCCCACGCCGACTTTCAACATTGGAGGATGGCCACAGAAGTGCGACAACTTACTAGACACCACCTCGGTGCCATCCGGATCTTGGCGCGTTGTGCTGCCTTCGGCCTATTCGCACATCGGTCCGCTACTGACGCAAACTCACAGGCCAACGGGGCGCCCCACGCCGACTTTCAGCATTGTAGGATGGCCACACCAGTGCACCTTACTAGACACCACCTCGGTGCCATCCGGATCTTGACACGTAGTGAAGCTGCAGCAGCTGCAAATAAGCTTCAGACAGTGTTACAACCGCTGCTCAGAACTCTCAACTATGACACCACCTCGGTGCCATCCGGATCTTGGCATCTCAGCGCCTTGTGGTGTCAGTCAGAAACTATTGTTGCGCTGCCTTTGGCCCCATTCGCACATCGGTCCGCTACTGACGCAAACTCACAGGCCAACGGGGCGCCCCACGCCGACTTTCAGCATTGTAGGATGGCCACACCAGTGCGGCAACTTGCTACACACTACCTCGGTGCCATCCGGATCTTGGCATCTCAGCGCCTAGTGGTGTCTTCTATTCCGAAAATATTGTTGCACTGCCTTCGGCCCCATTCACACATCGGTCCGCTACTGACGCCATCTCACAGGCCAACGGGGCGCCCCACGCCGACTTTCAGCATTGTAGGATGGCCACACCAGTGCGGCAACTTACTAGACACCACCTCGGTGCCATCCGGATCTTGGCGCGTTGTGCTGCCTTCGGCCTATTCGCACATCGGTCCGCTACTGACGCAAACTCACAGGCCAACGGGGCGCCCCACGCCGACTTTCAGCATTGTTGGATGGCCACACCAGTGCGGCAACTTACTAGACACCACCTCGGTGCCATCCGGATCTTGGCGCGTTGTGCTGCCTTCGGCCTATTCGCACATCGGTCCGCTACTGACGCAAACTCACAGGCCAACGGGGCGCCCCACGCCGACTTTCAGCATTGTAGGATGGCCACACCAGTGCTGCAACTTGCTGGACACCACCTCGGTGCCATCCGGATCTTGGCGCGTTGTATTGCCTTCAGCCTATTCGCACATCGGTCCGCTACTGACGCCGCCTCACGTGCCAACGTATTTTCTCCGCATTTTATACCCTATGCCGCATAACAGGTCATGTGACTTGTTTATAAAACTTTTCATTGGTTCATTTTACTTTTGGTTTCCTAATGATGGAAGGCTTGATCATATGACCTAAAAACAACACTTTTCATTGGATGAAAACTTTTTTTTTTTCCCAAACGATAAAAGCCCCACCTTGTTTCTGGATGTTTCAGACTAAACTGGCGTCAGCATGAGAGCACCACCATCTCGTAGCTCCGTCGTGGTCATTCCGCGAGCAATCATGGCAGCCGCTCCCCACCAGAAGCCTGCAGGAGTCGGGGCCCCCAAAACTTTTGATGAATTCTCAAGGTGGAGGGGACGCTTTCGAGAATGGGGTCCAAGACCTAGCAGACAAGCGTCCGATTTCCAAGGTGTCTCAGGGCCATTTCAGTGGACCAGGCCCAAAAAGGAAAGAGCCTGCCGCCATTTTGAGAGTCCTGTGACAGCCGCCTATCGCTGCACCGCAAGAGTGGGCGCAACTCAGCTGAATTGCGGCTTTTGACACAGTGGACCAAAAACGGACGGAATGGCAACTGAAACGGTAAAGGGGCGCCCCACTACAACAGATGACACTCCACCTGGAGAGGCCCGTTCACGCCGCCTCCCCCGGAGCGCCCCACGCCGTTATTCGGAGCAGCATTGTAGGATACCAAAACCAGTGCGGCAACTTACTGGACATCACCTTGGTGCCATCATTCTGCTGCCTTGGAACTATTCGCACAACAGTTTGCTACTGATGACCCACCCCCCGCGACGCCCCACGCCGTTATTTGCTGGGTGGCAACTTACTAGACATCACTTTCGTGTCATCTAGATTTCGGCGCGTTCTGCTGCCTTGAAACTATTCGCACAACAGTTTGCTACTGATGACCCACCCCCCGCGACGCCCCACGCCGGAAATCAGGACGTTGTGCTGCGTTGGGACTATTCGCACAGCCGACCGCTACTTCGTTGTTTTTCCCTAAAAATGTTTATATGTTATTACTATTTTTGTTTTCTTGTATATATTTATAAATTATTAAAGTTTTATAATCTTACTACTTTGTCGGAGTGCTATATATTTTTAATGTGACACATAATTGTAAAAACTTTGATGTACAAAGAGTCATCCCTGGAATCTTCCGCTTCAGGCTCGGTCCCCTCCCCAATCACAATACAGGATGGTTTTCAGATAATAGTAACGCTTCTGCTGTGACGGATCTCATCGAGTGTGGGCCTTGATCTACTATAACTCCTTTGAAGAGGGGTGATTCTTTACAGCTGTGGCCATAAACTACATCTGCAGGGCTAGCTGATACCCTAGGACCAGCCTGGACAATCGGACACAGAGGAAAAGGAGTGTCAGAGGGTGCGGTAGTGAATAGGGCGAAAGGGAGGTGTCGGGCGGGCACAGGGTGTGATTCTCAGGGAAGAGCAGCGCAGATGGGGGGAGGTTTATTACCCATGCATAAGACAGAGAGCGAGGGTGACCACTGCCTGGGGGAGATGCTTGCGAGGGTGGGGAGCCATGCTAAGGATCGACAGCGTGCACAGAGTGGGTCTGGTCAAGGCATCTAAAATGGCTGCCGTGCACGACAAAAGTGTGGCATTTGAAAAAAGACAAGATGGCGCAGACAATGTTTTTCAACACTTCCTGATTTCCTTCGAATCGAACGTTAACAGACGTTGGGGCATATTACCAAAGTTAAGCGATATTTATCCCTAACGATGCTTAGCAACGATTTTTTTACCGTCAGAAATTATCGCAGATAAACCTTGCTATTATCAAGGTTTATCGCAAATACGATAAAAAACGACCGCAATGCATTAATATCGCTGAAAACTCAGCGATATTCATGCATTACCGAGCTAATGCTCTTAGCCATGTTATCCACCTCCCATTGGATAACATGGCTAAGAACTGCTCAGGGCAGGTGCTAGCTTTTGGAGATATTCGCGCTTATCTCGAATATTTCCAAAAGTTGATAATAGGAGATAGCGATGTTAGCGACTGTTTCCAGTCGCTAACATCTTGGCATGCCCACTTTGCATGTCATTAGTGATAAATATCACTCACATGCAAAGTGGGGCCCAAGATGGTCGCTATCTCCTACTAGCCGTCGCTAACTGGTGTTAGCAACAGCTAGGTAATACAGATATAATTTTATCTCCGCGAAGCGGAGCGCTGTTACAGATATATATCTTTTTTTTGAACGTTAATTTCTCAAAATGCACTGAAGCACATATATTGAGACCTAGCAAAGGCACATCGGGCTACCAGTCCCTACAATTTTGCCAAGTTTCGTGCAAATCCATTCAGCCGTTCGATTAATATTATTATTTGATTTTTTTGCCCCGCGGGGCCCTTTTAAAACCTCCACATCAAACCTAGGGGGTCAGCGAGGATCTACTATTCCCCCTTATGGTCATTTGCCCCTTCGCTTTGGCCTCCTCTTGTCTCTCGATCCTACCGAGAGACAAGATGGCGGCCGCTACGGACTGTTTGGAATGTTGACAGACGCCGGAGAACCAATCAGCTTCGCTTCACAAAGCTCCGTTGCGCGAAAAGTACGCGTCCTGGAGCGCTGCCCGGTCCGCTGTTACAGATATATATCTTTTTTTAAACGTTAATTTCTCAAAATCCACTGTAGCACATATATTGAGACCTACAAAAGGCACATCGGGCTACCAGTCCCTACAATTTTGCCAAGTTTCGTGCAAATCCATTCAGCCGTTCGGGCTAAAAGTGAGGCCAACCGCCCTATGGAAAACTCAATGTTAAAAACACGTTTTGGGACCCCCCTTTTTTCTCGACCCCCCCTGGACGAACCCCCCCCCAATTTTCAGGGGCTGCTCAGAAACAAAATGTGCCATTTTCCTGAAAATTTCAACCAATTCCGTCGACAAACGCCAAAGTTATTAGACATAGAATTTTCAAAAAACCCATAGAGAAAAAATCCTAACTATATATACCTACTGGCGACCGCCAGTAGGTAATATATATATATATATATATATATATATATATTCACCGAAAAAAACCATAGGTTTTACACCAGTTATAGTTACCAGGAAATTTTACTCGCATAAAACCATTGAAATTCCTACGTTATAGTTAGTTGGACTCACTATAACTTGCGCGTGCAATGCACTGCTGATGACGTCACATATTACATCACTCATGACGTGGTCAGTGACATCACTCATGACATCACTGATGACACCATCCAGTGAATGTGTGTCTTTCTGAAAAATAAATATTAGTGAGTAATGTTTAAATTTTTAAACATATGTATTAATGTTTCACTTTGTGTATAAGTGGCTGCATGGGTTGGTGAGTAGCTACATGTGTAGGTATATGGGTTATTAGATGTTTTTTTTAATATCAATATGAGTGTCTATATGTTTGGTGGGGGTGTTACTTAGCACATAGATGCATGAATGACTGACTCTATGTTTGTATGTGTTTTTAATACAGCATATGTGCAGGACTGTATGGGTGGATGAGTGTGTATATATGTATGTTAGTGAGTGAATCACTGTCTCACTAGTGTCTTTATCTATAACTACATATGTTTTAATCTACTATATGTGAATATTGATGTATATAAGTGAGTATATGTGAGAGTGAGGGATTGTAAGAGTTCCTGTTTAAATAAGTATGTGTTTCTATAAGTGATTGTTTAAGAGAGTAAGTATGTGTAAGTTTCCTTAGAAGTAAAGTGGTAGTGTGTGTATAGCTGTATATGCAAATAAATGGATGTTTAATAGTTTATTTGCATGTGTGAGTATGTGTGAGAGTATCTTTTGGATGACTGTCGTTGTGTAACAGGATATATAGGTGTATCACTATATATGATGAGTGAGTATATGTATGAGTGAGTCCAACTAACTATAACGTGGGAATTTCAATGGTTTTATGCGAGTAAAATTTCTTGGTAACTATAACTGGTGTAAAACCTATGGTTTTTTCGGTGAATTTCATAGGTTTTTTAAATGCTACTTCCTAACCATAACGTGTGTAAAACCTATGTTTTTTTCAGTGAATTTCATAGGTTTTTTTAAATGCTACTTCCTAACTATAACGTTTGTAAAACCTATGGTTTTTTCAGTGAATTTTCAAGGTTTTGTAAATGCTAATTCCTAACTATATATGGTCTATAACCTATGGTTTTTTCAGTGAATTTCAATGGTTTTTTAATAGCAAATATCAAAAGCTTTAAAATGTCAAGTACGTGGTAGGTAAAAACAGTTTCGTGTTTATGCACGCTGATGTGCTTTCAATGCTGCCCCCCCCCTCTTTTCTTTTAGGAGTATTCTCTCTTTGCAGATAGTGAAGGGTAGGTAATGCAGGCCTTTGCCCCCGTTGTAATCCGTCGTTCTTGCTTCCCTCTCCATTTGATTGATTGTTATCCAAGCATTTACTGTTTTGGAATTGGTTCTCTTTGGTTAATTCTCTATTTACAAACAAGCACAGAGTCGCAATACTCTGTTTAGTCTTTGCAGATAGTGAAGGATAGGTAACGCAGGCTTTAGCCCCCGTTGTAATCCGTTGTGCCTATTTTTATCCCTCATTTGATTGATTGTTTGGCCGAACATTAATCGTTCAGAATTGGTTCTCTTTGGGTGATTCTCTATTCACAAATAAGCACAGAGTCGCAATACTCTGTTTAGTCTTTGCGGATAGTGAAGGATAGGTAGTGCAGACTTTTGTCCCCTTTGTAATCCGTCATGCCTATCTCTGCCCCGTTTGTTGGTAGTTGGTTCAGCCCGGACCGTTTATTAGAGGTAGATCATCCGACTCCACCGGAGGACAACACTAATAAAAAGGACATATATATAAAATGCGGACTAGCCGCTGTATCGTGCAAGCAAACTATAACATAAAAATCGTTGGATAAAAACAGAAGGAATCAAGCAAAATCAGTAGGCCACTGATGGGATCTCTTTTTGACCTCGCTAAAATAGAAACATTAGGAACAACCCCTCATGAGAAATATGAAACTAGTGAGAGGAACCGAGCTCGACGCCATGATGTCTGCAAGACAGCTCGGCTCCGCCGCCCACCCCGCCCAAAATAACGACAAACCCTATGCAAATATTATAAATATATACAACACACCAGCAAAGTAACAGGGTAAAACGTTTTATTAAATAACTATTTACATGGCAGCCTGCTGCAACATCGATCCAAATGCATGACGCTGTTCCTGTCCCTCCTTGTGCAGCAGGTCCGCGGCTACGCCCATCCGGAAGACAAGGTCCCCGGCACGTATAGGGCGCGGTCTTGCTGGCAACCATCGGCCGAAGAGGTCGTTGGGTGGATGGCCCGGAAGCACCACAGCCACGATGTTGTTGTACTGGCCTTCCCATTCGTCCACCCTGAGGTGGCATCCAGCGAGCCACGGGTGGGGGGGTGAATGCCTTGCTGATGACCCCCCCCTCCTATTGCCTGGTCCGACCATCACATATACCTGCGCCAGGAGACGGCGTGGGGTGCACTGGGAGGGAGAGGCGGCGCGAACGAGCCTCCCCTACCTCCCCAGGTGGAGGTTCCTCAGCTGCACCCCAGCGCTTCACTCGGACAGCTGAGTTGCGCCCGCTCTTGCGGCACAGTGCCTCGCTCGGCCAGCTGAGTTGCGCCCGCTCTTGCGGCACAGTGCCTCGCTCGGCCAGCTGAGTCTCACCCGCTCTTGCGGCACAGTGCCTCACTCGGCTGGTTGAGTTTCGCCTGCTCTTGCGGCTACAACGTCTCATCCGCCTCCGGCCGCAACCACAGCGCCAACGATCGCTGCTGACGGAGGGGAGCCTTGCCGGTGAGAGCCACTGATCTGAAGAACCGCTGCCTGCGGTGCCTCCCTGAGCCGCTTGACGGAGGCCCCCGAGGGGCGGTGTGGTGGCGCGGACTCGGAGGGGGCGCTTGGCTCCTGCCCCCTCCCCAAGTCTTGTTGCCCTGGTGTGGCCTGAGATCGCCCCCGACATAGACGGCCGGCTCCCGGGGTCCGGCGGGACTTTTAGCCTTTTGGTGACTCTTCCATTCTGGACCCTGTCCCACAATCCGTTTGACCTGGGGACACGTTCTGCGGTGCCCTCGCAATGCGGCCTGGTCCCTGAATGTGTGCGGGGGGACGGTGTTGATTGGATCAAGATGGCGGCTGGTGCCCTTCTTCATGGCTCACGTCCGGACCGGGCGACTGTTCCAAGCCCCCGAGGGGCGGTGTGGTGGCGCGGACTCGGAGGGGACGCTTGGCTCCTGCCCCCTCCCCAAGTTTTGTTGCCCTGGTGTGGCCTGAGATCGCCCCCGACATAGGCTGCCGGCTCCCGGGGTCCGGCGGGACTTTTAGCCTTTTGGTGACTCTTCCATTCTGGACCTTGTCCCACAATCCGTTTGACCTGAAGACACGTCCTGCGGTGCCCTCGCAATGCGGCCTGGTGCCTGAATGTGTGCGGGGGGACGGTATTGATTGGATCAAGATGGCGGCTTCACACAAAGCTGACTCAAGTGTTGCTGCTGGTGCTATGCAGACAAAAACTGGTTTTCAGTTTGTACATTCTTCAGGATTTTTCCATCCAAGGCTGGTTGAGAGTTTGTAGAACGATGGCTTCAGATTTTCAACATACTACTCTTCAACATTCTTCATAAATGTAAGAATGTGAGACTCACTAGGAGAACGGCCGTTTATCTTTCCTTTCAAAATGCTGCCAACAATATTTTCTGTATGAAAGACACCATCTTGTAGCATAAAGGGCTGCGTCAAGGGTGGTATTGCCCAGAATGTCTTGTTTTCAAGTGCTCGTAATGACGAAGCCAGGACTGTTGCAGAGCGTCCAAAATCTACAAAAAACACCACTGCCAACTCTTCAATAACTTCCATCACCCAGCACCGCATTTCCAAAGAAACAGCATAGCAAGCTTTCGTGGCCTTTAGAGTTTTCAGAAGCAGTTTCCCAAGACCATCACTGCAGCCATTGCAATCCAACAGAGGAACTTTTTCCAAGATCGGCATATTAACAGGGCTGCTGGTGTAATCGGGGCTCTTGCAGCCATTCAACTTAATTGAAGCTTTCACAATGACAGACCGCCCACTGAACTTCGTGCCATGACATTTACTTATAACATTCTGCTGGGTCTTCGCCGAACTGAAGTCTACAAATGCAAAGCATTTCAATTCGCTTTGACATTTCTTGACATGTAGTGGGTTGAAGTCTTTAAAGAGGTCCACAATTGCTCCTCGGTCACATCACTTGAAAGATTCCCCAAGCCAGGCAGGTCCCACACCACTTGAAAGGACCTGCCTGGCCTCGACCAAAATGGCGCCAGTATGGGAGCGACTTGCAACTCCTTATGACGTTCTAGTTACTTAGCCTTGACGTTATGGGGGATGTATGTGGTCTTTGTGCACATGGCGGGCGGGGAAGGGTACTGACTGGGCATACGGACAACCCTATTGATGTTGGTTTTTCATTATTGATTATTGTATTATTAAAGCTTCGAAGTAATGTTACCCATGATACTCGCCCTTGGTGTGCGTATGGACAATTTTATTGTAACTGATCCTGTTATACTTTCGAATAAAAAATCAACCTTCACTGATCCTGCAACCGTTTGTCACGTTTATTTTTTTCAATTAAATGGCTCGCTTGTTACATACTCCTATACCCCTGGCTTTTGACCCTTTCCTACGCGCGGTCTGTACTACCGCCCTCGGGCGATCTATGTAATGAACAGACTACCATTGCCGAGACACAAGGGAATGCATCTCAGAGAGATAAGTCAAGTACGTGGTAGATAAAAACATTTTCGTGTTTATGCACGCTGATGTGCTTTGAACGCTGCCCCCCCCCTCTTTTCTTTTTCTGCAGGTTACATTGGAATTTCAGCTAAAGTATGGAGAAGACCTAAACCGCACCGTGTTCCACGCGAGGAAAAATAGGCTAGCTCTGTGAGACGGTACATTATATGTACGAGCTATCTCTGGGAGCGTGAAAGATTGTATGGTATGAATGTGCGCATGGGCCCTGATTTGTACGGTATGAATGCGTATGTGTGGCGCACGACTGGGTCAATAAAAGAATGCTTTTTGTATGACTGAGGCGTTGATCGAACGGTTAATGGAATGAGAAAAATAAGCCCGAACATGGTATCCGCATGTGAAGGACGAAAAAGAATATAGCACTTTCCTTACTTAGGAACGACTCTCTCTGGAGCTAGTGAATGGGAGAGTAGCCTACACCAGAAACTTGAAGGGTTATTTCAGTACGACGAACCCGACCCCAACCGATATTCCAAATGTACACCCAAAATAATGCGCACCAGTAAGTCAATTTATGTGCTGACTAAATAAGGGAAGTTAGCTCGGCTCCGCCGCCCACCCCGCCCAAAATAATGACAAACCCTATGCAAATATTATAAATATATACAACACACCAGCAAAGTAACAGGGTAAAACGTTTTATTAAATAACTATTTACATGGCAGCCTGCTGCAACATCGATCCAAATGCATGACGCTGTTCCTGTCGAGGTAGCATAGGTGGCGGCCTAGGGGTGGAGGACCGTTGTGCAACTAGCCCGGGGGCGACACCACACGCCAAGGCCCATCCCCGCGGTCAGCTGCAGCAAGGCGACCCTTAGCGTTTCACTCCCCGGTCAGCTGCACCATGACTGCCATTGGCGTTCCACTCAGTTGGATGGCCGGGGACCCGCTCCGGTGGCCGGGGTGAAGAGCGGCTGTTGCTGCGGAACGCTCAGAATGGCGGCCGACTCCCCGGATTTGGGCCTGGTCCACTAGAACGACTCTGGACTACCCTGGAACTCGAATAATGGCACAGATTTTCTGTCAATACACACTCATATATGTCTCCTCAACCAATCATATTTGTTCCCGCACAATTTCATATTCAAATTAACATTTCAGTTGGTTATCCTTTCAATATTTTCAAAGCCACATAACGGTCACCCTTCACCCTCTGCCTTCTCTGGCTGTTACCATGGTAACAGCTCAATCTGCACCTAGCTGAAGGCACAGGTCAAAAGTTCATATCTCAACGTTCTAAATCCAAGCAAAAAGGATAATTTCCCTCCAAACACATATTCACTCGCACTAACAAAATGGCGGACAACACTTCCTGATTTCCTCCGAATCGAATGTTGACAGACGTTAAACAGCAAATAACAATGCCGCTCGCGCACACCCGCATAGGTGCGCGCACCCGTGCTCACTTACAGATATATAACTGATTTCAACTTTAATTTTCTCAGCAACTACTGAACGGATTTACGCCATTTAAACAAAAGCGTGATCTGCGACCCACACTCTACCTTTCTACCAAATTTCTTATAAATCCATTCAGCCGTTCGAGCTGTAGCCGTGTCTAAACGTCCTATGGAAAATAACATGGGAAAAACATGTTTTGGGACCCCCCTTTTATCTCAGCCCCCACTTCAACAATGCCCCCATAACTTTCACAGAATGAGCGCAGCGGACCTAGCCATCTTCTTTGAGAAATTCGCAAACATTCGTCCACCAGGGCCAAAGTTATTCCCAATAGAATGTTGCGGATTTCCTATGGAAACTAGGTCCTAACTATAACTACCTACTGGCGACCGCCAGTAGGTAATATATATATATATATATATATATATATATATATATATATATACTCATCACACTGCAGCCTCTCCTCCTCAGAGGTTACAGTGACAAAGGCAACAGAATCAGAAGACAATCAGTATGTAGTGCAAAAAAGTTCTTTATTTACAAAGTTTAAAATACAAAAAAAATACATAGTGGCCAACTCGTTTCCGTGAGATGCCTTCGAATGGGCCAAACATTTACCAGTCACCAACCATAACTAATATATGACAAAGACCGCTCCGGTCGAAACGCGTAGTCAATTAAACTTTGATATCCTTGATCCTGGAGTACGGTTACTTCTTTGCGTGACAGCGCTGGGGCTTTTGCAATATATATATAGGACTTTGACTTTGTCATTTTCTATCTCGGTGTGGATAGCACTTTGCTAATCCTATGCTTAAAAACTTTGAGAAAAACAGACATTTGAGGTGAGCAGATCTAGAGTGTCGCTGGTGTTGAGAGTGCTCTAACAGGAGCTGCTTTCCACCTAAACTGAGACCTACCCAGAGTTTTCTCCTTCTTTTTTGCATAATTTATGCGTCACTCTATGCCTGAAAGGGTTTTGTTTTGACTTAATACTGGGTGCTCCCTTGTGTCTGGACAAGCTATACCTCTCTGAAGAGCTCTAATTAGAGCGAAACACTGTGTCAGGGGTTGCTTTTACTCATTTCAGGTTGGCTTGAGTTGGTATTTTACCAATTCAAAGCTGTAATATTGTGCCTGGAGTGATAAATGACTTTTGTTATTTTACAGCTCGGCAAGGACTGCACTGTACTACTCCTATGCTTAAAGACTTTGCTGTTTGAATGGCAAAAGACTTTGTCATTTTCTATCTCGGCGTGGATAGCACTTTGCTAATCCTATGCTTAAAAACTTTGATAGAAAAACAGACATTTGAGGTGAGCAGATCCAGAGTGTCGCTGGTGTTGAGAGTGCTCTAACAGGAGCTGCTTTTCACCTAAATTGAGACCTACCCAGAGTTCTCTCCTTCTTTTTTGCATAATTTATGCGTCACTCTATGCCTGAAAGGGTTTTGTTTTGACTTAATACTGGGTGCTCCCTTGTGTCTGGACAAAGCTATACCTCTCTGAAGAGCTCTAATTAGAGAGAAACACTGTGTCAGGGGTTTCTTTTACTCATTTCAGGTTGGCTTGAGTTGGTATTTCACCAATTCAAAGCTGTAATATTGTGCCTGGAGTGATAAATGGCTTTTGTTATTTTACGGCTCGGCAAGGACTGCACTGTACTAGACCTATGCTTAAAGACTTTGCTGTTTAAATGGCAAAAGACTTTGGGGCATTTTATCAAGGGGGTTTATCTCTGCTTTTTTGGCTTTAAAAGCCAAGAAAGCGGAGATAAAATGATCTCCCTATTTCCTAGCTGTCGCTAACACCAGTTAGCGACAGCTAGTAGGAGATAGCGACCATCTTGGGCCCCACTTTGCATGTCAGTGATATTTATCACTAATGACATGCAAAGTGGGCGTGCCAAGATGTTAGCGACTGGAAACAGTCGCTAACATCGCTATCTCCTATTACCAACTTTTGGAGATATTCGCGCTAATCGCGAATATCTCCAAAAGCTAACACCTGCCCTGAGCAGTTCTTAGCCATGTTATCCAATGGGAGGTGGATAGCATGGCTAAGAGCATTAGCTCGGTAATGCATGAATATCGCTGACTTTTCAGCGATATTCATGCATTGCGGCCGATTTTTATCGCATTTGCGATAAACCTTGGTAATACCAAGGTTTATCTGCGATAAAAATCGCCGCAGCTCAGAGGTAAAATTTTGTCTCTAACCAAGCAATAGCGATAATTATCGCTATTGCTTGGTAATATGCCCCTTTGTCATTTTCTATCTCGGCGTGGATAGCACTTTGCTAATCCTATGCTTAAAAACTTTGATAGAAAAACACACATTTGAGGTGAGCAAATCTAGAGTGTCGCTGGTGTTGAGAGTGCTCTAACAGGAGCTGCTTTCCACCTAAACTGAGACCTACCCAGAGTTCTCTCCTTCTTTTTTCCATAATTTATGCGTCACTCTATGCCTGAAAGGGTTTTGTTTTGACTTAATACTGGGTGCTCCCTTGTGTCTGGACAAAGCTATACCTCTCTGAAGAGCTCTAATTAGAGAGAAACACTGTGTCAGGGGTTTCTTTTACTCATTTCAGGTTGGCTTGAGTTGGTATTTCACCAATTCAAAGCTGTAATATTGTGCCTGGAGTGATAAATGGCTTTTGTTATTTTTCGGCTCGGCAAGGACTGCACTGTACTAGTCCTATGCTTAAAGACTTTGCTGTTTAAATGGCAAAAGACTTTGTCATTTTCTATCTCGGCGTGGATAGCACTTTGCTAATCCTATGCTTAAAAACTTTGATAGAAAAACAGACATTTGAGGTGGTCAGATCCAGAGTGTCGCTGGTGTTGAGAGTGCTCTAACAGGAGCTGCTTTTCACCTAAACTGAGACCTACCCAGAGTTCTCTCCTTCTTTTTTGCATAATTTATGCGTCACTCTATGCCTGAAAGGGTTTTGTTTTGACTTAATACTGGGTGCTCCCTTGTGTCTGGACAAAGCTATACCTCTCTGAAGAGCTCTAATTAGAGAGAAACACTGTGTCAGGGGTTTCTTTTACTCATTTCAGGTTGGCTTGAGTTGGTATTTCACCAATTCAAAGCTGTAATATTGTGCCTGGAGTGATAAATGGCTTTTGTTATTTTTCGGCTCGGCAAGGACTGCACTGTACTAGACCTATGCTTAAAGACTTTGCTGTTTAAATGGCAAAAGACTTTGGGGCATATTATCAAGGGGGTTTATCTCTGCTTTTTTGGCTTTAAAAGCCAAGAAAGCGGAGATAAAATTATCTCCCTATTACCTAGCTGTCGCTAACACCAGTTAGCGGCAGCTAGTAGGAGATAGCGACCATCTTGGGCCCCATTTTGCATGTCAGTGATATTTATCACTAATGACATGCAAAGTGGGCGTGCCAAGATGTTAGCGACTGGAAACAGTCGCTAACATCGCTATCTCCTATTACCAACTTTTGGAGATATTCGCGCTAAGCGCGAATATCTCCAAAAGCTAACACCTGCCCTGAGCAGTTCTTAGCCATGTTATCAAATGGGAGGTGGATAACATGGCTAAGAGCATTAGCTCGGTAATGCATGAATATCGCTGACTTTTCAGCGATATTCATGCATTGCGGCCGTTTTTTATCGCATTTGCGATAAACCTTGGTAATACCAAGGTTTATCTGCGATAAAAATCGCCGCAGCTCAGAGGTAAAATGTTGTCTCTAACCAAGCAATAGCGATAATTATCGCTATTGCTTGGTAATATGTCCCTTTGTCATTTTCTATCTCGGCGTGGATAGCACTTTGCTAATCCTATGCTTAAAAACTTTGATAGAAAAACAGACATTTGAGGTGAGCAGATCTAGAGTGTCGCTGGTGTTGAGAGTGCTCTAACAGGAGCTGCTTTCCACCTAAACTGAGACCTACCCAGAGTTCTCTCGTTCTTTTTTGCATAATTTATGCGTCACTCTATGCCTGAAAGCGTTTTGTTTTGACTTAATACTGGGTGCTCCCTTGTGTCTGGACAAAGCTTTACCTCTCTGAAGAGCTCTAATTAGAGCGAAACACTGTGTCAGGGGTTGCTTTTACTCATTTCAGGTTGGCTTGAGTTGGTATTTTACCAATTCAAAGCTGTAATATTGTGCCTGGAGTGATAAATGTCTTTTGTTATTTTACAGCTCGGCAAGGACTGCACTGTACTAGTCCTATGCTTAAAGACTTTGCTGTTTGAATGGCAAAAGACTTTGTCATTTTCTATCTCGGCGTGGATAGCACTTTGCTAATCCTATGCTTAAAAACTTTGATAGAAAAACAGACATTTGAAGTGAGCAGATCTAGAGTGTCGCTGGTGTTGAGAGTGCTCTAACAGGAGCTGCTTTCCACCTAAACTGAGACCTACCCAGAGTTCTCTCGTTCTTTTTTGCATAATTTATGCGTCACTCTATGCCTGAAAGGGTTTGTTTTGACTTAATACTGGGTGCTCCCTTGTGTCTGGACAAAGCTTTACCTCTCTGAAGAGCTCTAATTAGAGCGAAACACTGTGTCAGGGGTTGCTTTTACTCATTTCAGGTTGGCTTGAGTTGGTATTTTACCAATTCAAAGCTGTAATATTGTGCCTGGAGTGATAAATGTCTTTTGTTATTTTACAGCTCGGCAAGGACTGCACTGTACTAGTCCTATGCTTAAAGACTTTGCTGTTTGAATGGCAAAAGACTTTGTCATTTTCTATCTCGGCGTGGATAGCACTTTGCTAATCCTATGCTTAAAAACTTTGATAGAAAAACAGACATTTGAGGTGAGCAGATCCAGAGTGTCGCTGGTGTTGAGAGTGCTCTAACAGGAGCTGCTTTTCACCTAAACTGAGACCTACCCAGAGTTCTCTCCTTCTTTTTTGCATAATTTATGCGTCACTCTATGCCTGAAAGGGTTTTGTTTTGACTTAATACTGGGTGCTCCCTTGTGTCTGGACAAAGCTATACCTCTCTGAAGAGCTCTAATTAGAGAGAAACACTGTGTCAGGGGTTTCTTTTACTCATTTCAGGTTGGCTTGAGTTGGTATTTCACCAATTCAAAGCTGTAATATTGTGCCTGGAGTGATAAATGGCTTTTGTTATTTTACGGCTCGGCAAGGACTGCACTGTACTAGACCTATGCTTAAAGACTTTGCTGTTTAAATGGCAAAAGACTTTGGGGCATTTTATCAAGGGGGTTTATCTCTGCTTTTTTGGCTTTAAAAGCCAAGAAAGCGGAGATAAAATTATCTCCCTATTTCCTAGCTTTTGCTAACACCAGTTAGCGACAGCTAGTAGGAGATAGCGACCATCTTGGGCCCCACTTTGCATGTCAGTGATATTTATCACTAATGACATGCAAAGTGGGCGTGCCAAGATGTTAGCGACTGGAAACAGTCGCTAACATCGCTATCTCCTATTACCAACTTTTGGAGATATTCGCGCTAAGCGCGAATATCTCCAAAAGCTAACACCTGCCCTGAGCAGTTCTTAGCCATGTTATCAAATGGGAGGTGGATAACATGGCTAAGAGCATTAGCTCGGTAATGCATGAATATCGCTGACTTTTCAGCGATATTCATGCATTGCGGCCGTTTTTTATCGCATTTGCGATAAACCTTGGTAATACCAAGGTTTATCTGCGATAAAAATCGCCGCAGCTCAGAGGTAAAATTTTGTCTCTAACCAAGCAATAGCGATAATTATCGCTATTGCTTGGTAATATGTCCCTTTGTCATTTTCTATCTCGGCGTGGATAGCACTTTGCTAATCCTATGCTTAAAAACTTTGATAGAAAAACAGACATTTGAGGTGAGCAGATCTAGAGTGTCGCTGGTGTTGAGAGTGCTCTAACAGGAGCTGCTTTCCACCTAAACTGAGACCTACCCAGAGTTCTCTCCTTCTTTTTTCCATAATTTATGCGTCACTCTATGCCTGAAAGGGTTTTGTTTTGACTTAATACTGGGTGCTCCCTTGTGTCTGGACAAAGCTATACCTCTCTGAAGAGCTCTCATTAGAGCGAAACACTGTGTCAGGGGTTGCTTTTACTCATTTCAGGTTGGCTTGAGTTGGTATTTTACCAATTCAAAGCTGTAATATTGTGCCTGGAGTGATAAATGGCTTTTGTTATTTTATGGCTCGGCAAGGACTGCACTGTACTAGTCCTATGCTTAAAGACTTTGCTGTTTAAATGGCAAAAGACTTTGTCATTTTCTATCTCGGCGTGGATAGCACTTTGCTAATCCTATGCTTAAAAACTTTGATAGAAAAACAGACATTTGAGGTGAGCAGATCTAGAGTGTCGCTGGTGTTGAGAGTGCTCTAACAGGAGCTGCTTTCCACCTAAACTGAGACCTACCCAGAGTTCTCTCGTTCTTTTTTGCATAATTTATGCGTCACTCTATGCCTGAAAGGGTTTTGTTTTGACTTAATACTGGGTGCTCCCTTGTGTCTGGACAAAGCTTTACCTCTCTGAAGAGCTCTAATTAGAGCGAAATACTGTGTCAGGGGTTGCTTTTACTCATTTCAGGTTGGCTTGAGTTGGTATTTTACCAATTCAAAGCTGTAATATTGTGCCTGGAGTGATAAATGTCTTTTGTTATTTTACAGCTCGGCAAGGACTGCACTGTACTAGTCCTATGCTTAAAGACTTTGCTGTTTAAATGGCAAAAGACTTTGTCATTTTCTATCTCGGCGTGGATAGCACTTTGCTATTCCTATGCTTAAAAACTTTGATAGAAAAACAGTCATTTGAGGTGAGCAGATCTAGAGTGTCGCTGCTGTTGAGAGTGCTCTAACAGGAGCTGCTTTCCACCTAAACTGAGACCTACCCAGAGTTCTCTCCTTCTTTTTTACATAATTTATGCGTCACTCTATGCCTGAAAGGGTTTTGTTTTGACTTAACACTGGGTGCTCCCTTTTGTCTGGACAAAGCTATACCTCTCTGAAGAGCTCTAATTAGAAGGAAACACTGTGTCAGGGGTTGCTTTTACTCATTTCAGGTTGGCTTATATATATATATCCAACAGTTCCAAAGCAATTCACACGCTCTCAGAGACCCAAAACACCACGCCAAGCCAGCAAAGTCCAAGGGTGTTTATTAACACCTACAACATGTTTCGGCTTCCACGAAGCCTTGATCATGTAAGTGACAGAAAGTGCATGCAAGTTTTAAATAAAGTTACGAGCAATTTAGTGGACATGGAAAAAGGACTCAGGTGTAAATCCAAAGACTGTGGCGGCCATCTTGAAATGGTTAAATAACACATAATTGTACCAAGTTGCTCGCCAAATGAAATATGAAACCACCTTCGAAAATACTGTAGACACAATGCACATACATAAAAGCTTCAAGAAAATAATAATTGAACATTCTCACGAATTGTCTATATACACAGTTGATCAATAAATGCAATCGCAAGTACGATAACTCCCCTGTTCACGAGTTGCCCATGCATGTCATGTTGATGTGACCCCAGAGTAGTGGGACTGAAAAGGGGGGGCCCTGTCTCATTGTCCGAATTCTACAGAATTGGTCGGTGACCAAGTGTAAAAATAAGTGACCGTCTAAGTGATTTGCTTAGACGGCAATGATGACAGCTGTGACTGAATGGAGGTTGCCAGGTAAAATACCATAGGTGGAAGCTAGACAAAGTGTCAAGATGAATTGCCGAATACATGCGTTCTAGACGGAAACTAGGTGGCACGAAAATAGTCCTTAGGGCTCATATGAACCCAGTGCCCACTGTGATGTCTTGATGCTCGAAGTGTTGCCCATATTAGGCGTGCTCAGAAGGTGTTAACAGGAACAAATGATAACAAACTGCCAAGTGCACAGTGCCGTGAGGGGCCCCTATCCCTGGTGAACTCCTGTAAAATTAAAGAAAACACAGATTAAAAACAGACATGATAACATGACTTGCATGCAATTAATAAACAGGCTTGAATTGCATGAACAGAAGAAAAGACTGAAAAACAAATAATATACACAGATTGCACCTTCACATTGACGGGTGACCGCACACTGTGTGCCTATGAATAATCGGCCTTTGAGGTGAACCGCCAGTTCCTCATCGTGGTTTAACCCCCCAGGAGCCTCGGTTTGGAAATTGATGATATATTTAGATTCCATTTGCCGCATCTTGAGCACCCTATTGCCACCCCTCGGATTCCTGATGATCTGTTCTAAGATGAAAAATCTCATGAGGGCTGGATCAGAGAAATGATTGTCACTAAAATGCCTGGCCACAGGATACTTGGGATCTTTGTGGATGATGGCACGATAGTTTTCAAGGATGCGTTTTTTGGCATGTGCAGTGGTGCTGCCAATGTACCATAGACCACAAGGGCAGACTATCACATAAATCACAAACATGGTGCTACAAGTAAGGAATTGGGTGATCTCTTTGGTTATGCCATTGTATTCAGCTTTTTTGACCAGAGTGCTATGTTTGCAAGCTTTGCAGTGGCCGCACGGAAAAAACCCTTTTAAACCGAGATCTCGGTTTTCAGAGTAATCCGTGATGTCACGGCGGACACAAAGGTCTCTGATATTTCTACCCTTTCTGTATGTTATGCTGGGTTTCTCTGGGATGAGATCCCCTATGGTGTTATCACTTTTGAGTATGTTCCAGTTTCTGGCAACAATCTTTTGGATCTGCCTGGATTCCTTATTGTAGGTCAAGATCAGTCTGGTGCTGCCATAATCACCTGATACGGCGTCGTCAGGGGTATTGTCAACCAAAGTGTCGCTGCGTGTAACAGCATCCGCCTTGGCTTTGGCTTTTTTCAATACCCATGCCGGGTAATCCATGAGTTTGAAACGATCAAGCATTTCGATCGCTGCCTGCTGATCACTGGCCTCAGTATTGCAGTTTCTCCTTGCCCTCAGCAGTTCTCCAAAGGGAATGCTCCATTTGAGTGGTTCTGGGTGGCTGCTGAGGGCATGGAGAATACTGTTGCCAGCAGTTTCCTTTCTGAACAGTGAGGTGTATAGCTTGTTGTCAGTGATATCAATCAATCAATCAATCAGGTCATTTGTAGAGCGCACTACTCACCCGTAGGGTCTCAAGGCGCTGGGTGGGGGGGGGGTGCCGCTACTGCTCGAACAGCCAGGTCTTGAGCTTCTTCCTGAAGGAGAGGTGGTCTTGGGTCAGGCGCAGGTCGGTTGGGAGTGAGTTCCAGGTCTTGGCGGCCAGGTAGGAGAAGGACCTTCCTCCTGTTGTGGCTCTTCGGATGCGGGGGACGGCTGCGAGGGCGTGGCTGGTTGATCTGAGGAGGCGCTTGGGAGTGTAGAAGTTGATCCGGTTGTTGAGGTAGCTCGGGCCTTGGTCGTGTAGGGCTTTGTGCGCGTAGGTGAGGAGACGGAAGGTGATTCTCTTGTTGACCGGGAGCCAATGCAGATCTCTCAGGTGTCCGGAGATGTGGCTGCGTCGGGGGATGTCGAGGATGAGTCTGGCCGAGGCGTTCTGGATCCGCTGGAGTCTCTTCTGGAGCTTGGCAGTGGTTCCGGCGTAGAGGGCGTTGCCGTAGTCCAGTCGGCTGGTGACGAGGGCCTGGGTGACCGTCTTCCTATCAATCCTGACATCAAGGTATTCAGCACTGGTATTACTGATGGTGCTGGTGAGTTTGATATTCCTGTCATTAGTGTTGAGAAGATCGATGAAGCATGACGCTTCCATCTCTGATCCTCTCCAGACCAGGAAGAGATCGTCGATGTATCTCCACCAGGTGACGATATGGCTCAGATGGTCAACCAGCGATGGGTCCATAAAGATCTTCTGCTCCCAATGTCCCATAAAAAGATTCGCAAAGCTTGGGGCAAAACATGAACCCATCGCCGTCCCTGTCACCTGTCTGTGAATGGTGCCATCAAAGAGGAAAAAGTTGTTCGAGAGGCAAAATTCCATCATTTCAAGGAGCATTTTGCTGTGCTCTCTGAAACGTAAGGGACGTTTGTCGAGGAAATATTTACATGCTTCTAGGCCCTGTTGGTGATTGATGATGGTATATAGGGCCTGGACATCAAGTGTAATGAGGAGGCAATCCTTATCCCAGATAAGGTTTTGAAGTTTAGACAGGAAGTCTTTGGTGTCCTTGACATAACTGGCAAGACCCTGCACCCAATCACGTAGATAATGGTCCACGTACTTGGATACATGTTCAGCCACGCTGCCCCTCGAGGAGACAATAGGTCTCCCCGGGGGATTCTCCTTATTTTTGTGGATTTTGGGTAGGAGATATAGGATTGGGAGCGTAGGGTTATCGTTCTTCAAAAACCTGTACTCCTCCCACTCCAAGATGCCTTTGTCCTTCCATATCCTGAGTTTTTCCCAGAGTGCAACAACGCTGTCGTTGTACATTTCGGAAGTGCTTGTCATATAGTAATTGTCATCAGAGAGCTGTCTAGTGGCTTCAGCCACATATTGATCTCTCTCCATGATGACAATATTGCCACCCTTGTTGGCGGGGCGTATGACAATCGTTTTGTCCTCCATGAGAGATTTGAGAGCATCCCTCTGTTTGACAGACAAATTGTCGCAGCCAGGTCTGTACTCCTTTTTCTTGTCCCTATAGGTGCTGAATTGTTTGCTGACACACTCATGGAATGTGTCAATCGCATCGTGCGCCATAATGGGGATAAAGGTCGATTTGGGTTTAAAACCTGAGGCTGTGCTGCTGTCCGTAATGAAACCTGCCTCTCCTAGCAGCTGTGTGTTGTTATTGTCACTAGTTCTATCATCATGAGGGGAGGAGGACCCTGTCATGGGCAGTTCCCTGTCACTTTCCTGTTCTAATAGGGCAATGTTAATCAGTGAGTCTACGTCACTGATCCTGAAATTGTCAGCTTCGTTATCTCGTGGCACGGTGGGGTTGCGTCCCCCCCTTCCCCTCAATTTGTGCCATTTCTTGAGTTTTAATTTTTGAACATATTTGAACAGATCGATCCTGGATTCACTGTAGTTAAAAGACATAGAGGGACAAAATGATAACCCCAAGCTTAAAGTATATTTTTCAATGTTAGTAATTGTCCTTTTAGAAAGATTTATGATCGTTTTATTTACCATCATTGGATCCATTATTGTGTCTTGTTGGAGCGAGTGTTCATGTTTCCCATGTTGCCCCTTGCATTGCCTCTTTTTCCACCTCTGAAGGAGCCTCTTGCCCCGGTTGCTGCGTTTCCTCGTCCTCTTGGTCGTCCTTGTCCTCTCGTTGCATTGGGCATGGGGGCCGGAGTCTCCTTGTTCGTCAGTCTGCTCCGGCGCAGGTGATGATATTCCTCTAAAAAATTGGTCTTACGAGGTGTTCTCTCAGCTCTGTTGTTTTCTTCTGTAGATACATTGGATATGTCTGACTCAGTCTTCTTCTTGCGCCGCAGCCGGCTGGATTGCTGAGCCTTCATTTGTGTAAAGGTAATCAAATTTGCGGCTGAAGGTAAGGATTCTGCCTGCATCATAGTCCTTGTAATCTCGATCTAGTTTCCTCTCCTTGCGGGCTTTAGTGCCCTCTTCATATTGTCTCAGACGCTCTTTCATGTCCGAGAAAAGTTTGTTGACCATATCATCCTCTGCATGTTTTTTGATGTCATCCATTAGCTCCGCTAATTCGTTGAGCAAAACCTCCCTATCTATCCAAGCGTATTTTACTAAGATCTCCAGCATCTTCCTAGAACTGTTGGACAGATGCTCCAACCATTCAGCCAACATGTCTGGATTGGGTGCCTCATAAGTGGGGGTGGTGAAGATTCTCCACCCCCTAGGCACCATCTCTTGGTCGATATAATTTTGAAGAGAGATAGCCTCCCACCATTTGGATATTTCGCCTCATTTCAGTTTCTCCAACTTGCTGATCTTATCTTTGATGGTTTGTGGAGTGCCGCTCTTGGTCACCTTTGCGATGACAGAATCATTCTTTTTCCTTTTAAATAGGATTTGCGCGGCAGCCCTTCTCTCGTCTTCTTCTTCCATGCTGAGCAGCCCTTGGCGTTATTGTTGCTGCTGCTGTAATGGCGTGTGCTGGGTCTCCCCTCTCACAATGAGAGGTTCCTCCTGCTTGCAGGTACTGGATGGGGCGTAACTGACGCCTAGTGGAAAACCGTGAAGGTAATGTGGACGCACTGGGAGAACAACTGGCACTCTCGTGCCGGTCTCAACCAAAATATCAGTGCACGAGTGCTGGGTAACACAGAGCAAAGGGCGCGGCGCCGTTAACCCCGGGAAGAAAGAGTGTCCCGCTAGCCTCAGCCACACAACACCCCGCTGCCACGAGGACGGACGCCACACTCACAGCCTGTGTGCTTACCCCGTGAAGCGTCGTCTCCTTCTCCGATTCCGACAATCCACCAAAACCAGTCGTGAAGTCACTCGCATATATATATTCACTGAAAAAAAAAAAAAAAATATATATATATATATATATATATATATATATTCACTGAAAAAAACATAGGTTTCACACCAGTTATAGTTGGGAATTAGCATTTAAAAAACCTATTAAATTCACTGAAAAAACCATAGGTTTGACACCAGTTATAGTTAGCTGGAAATTTTACTGACATAAAACCATTGAAATTCCCACGTTATAGTTAGTTGGACTCACTATAACTTGCGCGCCTGCAATGCACTGCTGATGACGTCACATATTACATCACTCATGACATGGTCAGTGACATCACTCATGACATCACTGATGACACCATCCAGTGAATGTGTGTCTTTCTGAAAAATAAATATGTTTTATATATGTATATGTAAAGGTCGATGGAAGAATAAATGTTTAAATAAGTGTCTTAATGGATGTTTTTTTTTTTTAATTGATTGGTTAACTGGCTTATTAAGTGTATCTTAGTGAATACATATATTAGCGAGTATTGTTTAAATATTTAAATGTTTGTATCAGTGTTTCACTTTGTGTATAAGTGGCTGCATGGGTTGGTGAGTAGCTACATGTGTGTGTATATGGGTTATTAGATGGTTTTTTTTGGATCAGTATGAGTGTCTGTATGGTTTGGTGGGGGTGTTACTTAGCACATAGATGCATCAATGACTGACTCACTCTTTGTATGTGTTTTGAAGACAGCATATGTGCAGGACTGTATGGGTGGATGAGTGTGTATATGTGTGTGTTAGTGAATGAATGACTGTCTCACTAGTGTCTTTATCAGTAAATACATATGTTTTATTCTAGTATATGTCAGTATTGATGTATATAAGTGAGTATATGTGAGAGTGAGAGATTGAAAGAGTGCTTGTTTAAATAAGTATGTGTTTCTATAAGTGATTGTTTAAGAGAGTATGTGTAAGCGTCCTTAGAAGTAAGGTGGTAGTGTGTGTATAGCTGTATATGCAAATAAATGGATGTTCAATAGTTTATTTGCATGTGTGATTATGTGTGTGAGTAACTTTTGGATGACTGTCGGTGTGTAACAGGATGTATAGGTGTTTCACTACATATGATGAGTGAATATATGTATGAGTGACTATATAGAACTGTTGGTGAATGAGTGGATGTGTATATAGATGGTGGTATTACTGAATTGGTTGTTGTAACTGGTATTGGTATCTCTATTTTTTTGAAAATTTTAGGGGCATATTATCAAGGGGGTTTATCTCCGCTTTTTTGGCTTTAAAAGCCAAGAAAGCGGACATAAAATTATCTCCCTATTACCTAGCTGTCGCTAACACCAGTTAGCGACAGCTAGTAGGAGATAGCGACCATCTTGGGCCCCACTTTGCATGTCAGTGATATTTATCACTAATGACATGCAAAGTGGGCGTGCCAAGATGTTAGCGACTGGAAACAGTCGCTAACATCGCTATCTCCTATTACCAACTTATGGAGATATTCGGCTGAGCAGTTCTTAGCCATGTTATCCAATGGGAGGTGGATAACATGGCTAAGAGCATTGGCTCGGTAATGCATGAATATCGCTGACTTTTCAGCGATATTCATGCATTGCGGGTGATTTTTATCGCATTTGCGATAAACCTTGGTAATACCAAGGTTTATTTGCGATAAAAATCGCCACAGCTCAGCGGTAAATTTTTGTCTCTAACCAAGCAATAGCGATAATTATCGCTATTGCTTGGTAATATGCCCCTTAGTTTCTATTTTTGAATATGTGTTTCAAGGGTTACATTACACTGAAAGGAGGTCTGTCACTCTGTCACAAGGATGGTGTCATCAGTGATGTCATGAGTGATGTCACTGACCATGTCATGAGTGATGTAATATGTGATGTCATCAGCAGTGCATTGCAGGCGCGCAAGTTATAGTGAGTCCAAATAACTATAACGTGGGAATTTCAATGGTTTTATGTCAGTAAAATTTCCAGCTAACTATACCTGGTGTCAAACCTATGTTTTTTTCAGTGAATTTAATAGGTTTTTTAAATGCTAATTCCTAACTATAACTGGTGTGAAACCTATGGTTTTTTCAGTGAATGTCATAGGTTTTTTAAATGCTAATTCCTAACTATATAAGGCCTGAATCCTATGTTTTTTTCAGTGGATTTTAAAGTTTTTTTTAATGCTAATTCCTAACTATATAAGACCTGAAAGCCCACCAGGAATCTCCAGTATGCACCAGGGGACTGCATTGCAGAGAGGTGTAATGAAGCCACTCCCCTTTTTACACCTCTCTGCAACGCAGCGCCCGTGCATGTTTGAAGAGGGGGAACTAATTCCCCTTGCATACAGGGGGACCCTGGTGGCCAACTAGCCCACCTGGAACCTCCAGTATGCGCCAGGGGGCTGCATTGCAGAGTTGTAATGAGGCTATGCCCCTTGTTACACCTCTCTGCGACGCAGCCCCCTGCCGCGTTTGCAGGGGGGGAACTAATTCTCCTTGCACACTGGGGGTCCCTGGGGGCCAACTAGCCCACCAGGAGCCTCCAGTATGCGCCAGGGGGCTGCATTGCAGAGAGGTGTAATGAGGCCACACCCTTTTTTACACCTCTCTGCAACGCAGCCCCCGTGCATGTTTGAAGAGGGGGAACTTATTCCCCTTGCATACTAGGGGTCCCTGGGGGCCAACTAGCCCACCTGGAACCTCCAGTATGCGCCAGGGGGCTGCATTGCATAGAGGTGTAATGAGGCTATGCCCCTTTTTACACCTCTCTGCAATGCAGGCCACTGGCCAGTTTGCAGAGGGGGGACTAATTCCCCTTGTATACTGGGGGTCCCTGGGTCATATCTGCCCAAACACCGATATTCCGAATGATTGAAAATGACTTTTCTTGAGAAACATTTGGATTTGGATTATCATGTCCTATACTTTGGAATTTTTGAAAGACTGACTTTGAGGATGCTATAAATTACTCAAGTCTGCCCGAATTGTGTGGGTAAAACTGATACCTAGTCACTTTGAATAAGAATGTACTTACGTCTCGTCTAACATTTGGAAGAAATATCTAGTTAAATGACAACAGGATACCGACATAACTTGAAGGAAATAGCAACGCCCTGAAGAAGATCTGTTGTACAGAACGAAACGTTTCGGCTGGCTGTGGTACATAAACTTAAGGAAAATAAAAGCATTTGAATATACACCAAGATTCAGCGCTTCAATGAGGACTCTAAGTGATATGATTTGATTGGACATATTGTGCAAGTGGTGCTGTGCCAAACTTTGGAATATTCTCCACTACTCTCTACTACTTACTCTCTCCTACTCCACTACTCTCAAATAATCACTCTCTACTACTCATTCTCTACTACTCTACTACTCTCTACTACTCTGTCTCTACTACTCACTCCCTACTACTCACTATCTACTGCTCTCTACTTCTCACTCTCTACTACTCTCTCTCTACTGCTCACTCTTTACTACTCACTCTCTACTACTCTCTACTACTCACTCTCTACTTCTCACTCTCTACTACTCTCTACTACTCACTCTCTACTACTCTCTCTACTACTCACGCTCTACTACTCACTCTACTACTCACTCTCTACTACTCTCTACTACTCACTCTCTACTACTCTCTCTCTACTAGTCTCTACTACTCACTCTACTACTCACTCTCTACTACTCTCTACTATTCTCTCTCTCACTCTCTACTACTCTCTACTACTCACTCTCTACTACTCACTCTCTACTACTCACTCTTTACTACTCTCTACTACTCACTCTCTACTGCTCTCTACTACTCACTCTAGTACTTACTCTCTACTACTCTCTACTACTCACTCTCTACTACTCACTCTCTACTACTCTCTACTACTCACTTTACTATTCACTCTACTACTCCCTACTACTCACTCTCTGCTACTCTCTCTACTGCTCTCTACTACTCTCTACTACTCACTCTCTACTCTCTATTACTCACTCACTACTCTCTACCTCTCTACCTCTCTCTACTTCTCTCTCTACTAGTCTCTACCTCTCTACCGCTACCTCTCTACCTCTACCTCTCTACCTCTACACCTCTACCTCTCTACCTCTCTCTACACGCACACATATACACATATATATATGCATATATATGCATATGAATTAATATATATGTATGTGTATGTATATACATACATATATAAACATTTAGCATGGGCGCAAAATCCGTTCCGCTCGCGGATTTTTCGGATTTTCGGTAAATCCGCAATCCGCGAACTCTCGCGGATGTGGCGAAAATACGCAAATCCGCGCGCGGCGGATTTTTTGCTTGTGTTCGCACTGCTCGCGGGCCGCGGCGCGGGCAGCAACAATCTCGCACTCGCGAAATTACAAAAATTACAATTGGGGAGGGGTGAAGGAAGTGACCCAGTCTCCAACTTCCTCTTCCTGTCCAGCAAGCTCCTCCCATTGCTTAGTCCATTTCCTGGCCACTTTGAATTCGATCTTGACTGGGAAGGATTACTTTTTGTGGATGCTGCTGGAGATTTGGCTTTGAGGCCTTTTGGATTACTTTTTGATTAGAAATTTGATTTACAAGTAAGTTGATAAGTTGATGTTGTTTGTTTGTGGTGATTTTTGTGTGTGTTTTTCGACTTTTTGGGGTGGGTTTGGGGGCTGGCTATGTGTGGGAGGCCATTTTGAGGCATGGTCCTGCAGGTCCTGGCCATGTGGATGGGGTCAATTGGCCATTTTGAAGTCAGGCAGTGTGTTTTGTGCCCTATGCCCACCCAGTCTGCTCTGATTGCTTTCATTATGCCCAGAGGGCCTCTAACTTACCCGAAAATCGGATTTTCAAAAAAAAAATTGCCTGTGTTCGCACTGCTCGCGTCCCGCGCAGCAACAATCTCGCACTCGCGAAATTGTAAAAATTACAATTCTGCACATGAATTGAAAACTACCAGGCTTAGTTATGGGTGCATGCATGATACAACTGTTTTCTTTAATTTTAACATTATTCTGGCCAGGGCATGGATGGCATTGGATTGTTGTGATTTTTGTGTGTTTTACGACTTTTTGGGGTGGTGTTGGGGGCTTGCTATGTGGGTGGGGGCCAGTTTATTGCCTGGTCCCGTGTGGGTGGGGGTCTAGGGGCCATTTTTAAGCCAGTTTGTGTGCTTTGTGCCATAGGCCTGCACCCAGTGTGCTGTGATTTTATCATGCCCAGGGGGCCCAGAATCCGTCTGTTCGTGGATTTTGCTGGTTATTCGCCACGTTCGCGTCGTGAAGCAACAATCTCGCACTCGCGAAATTGCAAAAATTGCAATTTCGTACCAGAAAACCACCAGCAGGCAGCATAAACTTCTGAAACTTGATGGATGGCATTGGATTGTGGTGATTTGATTGGTGTTGTGTTTTTTGACTTTTTGGAGTAGGGGTTGGGGGCTGGCTATATTGGTGGGGGCCATTTTGAGGCATGGTCCTGGCCATGTGGATGGGGGTCAAGTGGCCATTTTGAAGGCAGGCAGTGAGCTTTGTGCCATAGGCCTGCACCCATTTTGCCTTGCTTTCACCCATTTAGCCCAGGGGGAGTCATTGGTACATGAAACTATAACCCTCTCTGTGTGTGCTCTCTTGGATCAATGTTAAATTCCTGTTTCCCAAAAATTTAGCAAATCCTAATTTTGAAATTTCCATATTGTGTGGTGTGCATGTGTGTATTCATAAATGCCTACTTGCAAACTATTTATTGAAGCGCTACATATGCAACATATATTTACTGATGTTCCTCTGTCTTCGTTTGCTTTTAGGTGCACAAAGTCAATAACTCTGCATCATCGTTGAGCATCAGTGCCAGGAAGAAGTCCTGCTGCGGCCTGTTGTTCCGACATCTGAAGAAGATGGCTCCAAAAAGAGGTGCCCGTAGCTCCTCTTGCAAGAAAAATGTCTCTACTAAGGAGAAGAAGAAGCAAGTGGCACCACTTACCAAGGAGACTGGTGGCTCGACCACTACATTTTGGGGGAAAAAACAAAGGCCCACCATGAGTGCTGCACAGGTAGCCTGTTTAGTAGTTCAATCACCAACGACCAGTGATGTTGGCTCATCGCAAGAAAGTAGCAGCACACCATCAACACAGGTTGTAACTCATCTCACAAGTACTATTCAACAACCAAAGCCGCAACAACAACTGCATGGGCTACTAGTACAAGCACAAGTACATGCGCAAGGAGCTGTCCGAGAAGGAGCTGGCCGAGAAGGAGCTGTCCGAGAAGGAGCTGGCCAAGAAGGAGAAGGCCGAGAAGGAGAAGGCCGAGAAGGAGAAGGTCGAGAAGGAGAAGGCCGAGAAGGAGAAGGCCGAGAAGGAGAGGTCCATGGAGAGTTGCAAGTAGAGGTCAGTGAAGAGGCCCATGTAGCGGCGCATGGAGCGGTGCAAGTGCCCACAATGGTTGTTCTTCCAGAAGTAGGGGCACAGGAGGAAATTGACTTTGGAGCCGGGGTATCATGTCAGGAAGACGAAGGCATTCCTCCTGATGATTCATTTTCTCCCAGCTCCCCACCAAGGAAAAGATCAAGGAGTGTGTGTAGAAGTTCCTCTTCAAGCCCCGCTCCATCAGATGATGATCTGGATCTAGATTGGCAACCATCTCCGACGTCTGAGAGGGAGGCACACCATGAGCAGCGAAAGGTATCAAATGTTAAAAGGAAGGGCCCCGGAAAGCTCATACTTATGGATCCGAACGTCGGACTTGATGAAGTGGTGCATTCTGATGTTGTTGAACAGGATGACAGCAATGACCTAGTCATCACACACGTCATTCCAGCCACACCGGCCATGCAGCAGACAGACATTTATACCCTATCCCGACGTCATGCTGAGCGTGACCCTGGCGACGTGGCACTGGTAGCACCACCAACGCAGTCAAGTAGTACAAGTTCAACAAAACCTACAGCTCCCATATTTTCTCCCCAGAGGGGGACTCCATCCAGCTCGACTCCCTCAAGTAGGGTTGCTGCAATAATTGCACAACCCAGTAGATGTCTGCAAGGCTCATCCACCACTGCTTCATCTGGCATTGGCAGTATCATCTCGTGCGGCAAAACCAGAAGTTTCCAGTCCCCAGTTTGGAACTTTTTTAGTGTCCATGCAAAGTATGATAACATAGCCGTTTGTGGCATTTGTAAGACTAGAGTTAGCCGTGGTAAGACTGGTACCAACTATGGAACCGGAGGCCAGATAGGTCATCTTCAAAGAAGGCACGCTATCGAATGGTTTGCGCACCTAGCAAACATCAAGGGAAAGCAATCCCAAAGGGCAAGTGGCCAAAATATACCCATACTAGGTGTTTCATCTGAAGATGACGGGGAGGTAGAAGAAGCGTCAGACATTTGTCCGACGCTGGCAGCACCACACCCTCCGGAACACATAGGAGGCACACTGAGAGTCTGGGAGACACACCAATGCGGAAAATGTCAACACTGAGCAGAAGTGGGTCGAAGAAGGCATCAGCATCATCCAGTAAATTTGTCCAGCGCACCATTTCAGCCATGTTCTCCTCAGATGCGCAATTTCAACGCAACCACCCAACTGTACGCCTGTATAACACTAAGCTGGCTAAAATGCTAGCGGTGGGCCTTCTCCCTTTTTCGTTTGTCGAAAATGTGGGTTTTCTTGAACTCGTGGCAACACTGGCCCCTAAATGGAAGGTTCCTAGCCGGTTCTATTTTGCCAGGGTTGCTGTTCCAGCACTACATAAAGAGGTGCTTGAGTTGGTTGGGGCAGCTTTGCAGAAGAGTGCAGTTCACACTATACACCTGACAACAGACATGTGGACCAGTTGCCAAGCCCTTGATTACATGAGCATCACTGCACACTGGGTCTCCTTTTCAGGGGTTGCACAACAGATAAATGCAGGTGGTGACTTGGTCGAGATTTTTAAGGGTGCTCGTAAACATGCAACATTAGCCATGTTTGGCATGGAGAAAAGTCATACTGCAGTCAACATTTTGGATGACTTTAACAAAAAGGTCTCACAATGGCTGCCCCCAAGAAATTGCAAGGTTGGTTATGTTTCTACTGATAATGGCAGCAATGTAGTTAAGGCCATGGAGAACGGTTACTATTTCAGAGTGCCGTGTTTGGCGCACTGTATGAACCTTGTCGTGCAAAAGTTCTTGAAAAAAGAACTTGCAGTCGACCAAATACTGACCATCTGCAGAAGAATATGCACACACTTCAACCATTCTTTTAAGGCCCGGAAGGAGCTGAGGCGCCAGCAAAATGTACGTAGAATGCCAGTGAAAGCACTTATCCAGGAGGTGGCAACACGTTGGAACTCAACCTTCTACATGCTTGAGCGTCTGCATGAGCTGTTTCCAGTAGTCAATGAGTATTTCTACAACCTGGGTGGTGATACGACAGAAATGATGCTAGCGGTGGAGCAATGGCAGCTAGTTAAAAGCCTGACAGACATGCTTCGTCCTTTTGAGGTCTTCACGCGTGACGTCAGCAGGGAGGACTGTTCTTTGAGCAAAGCTATCCCATTGTTGCTGAAGCTTAAGCACCAAGTCAAGGTGGTGTCTTCAGAATTAAAAGATGCTGCAAAGAATGAAGCATATGAGTTGGCGCAGAGATTATTACATCGCCTAGTTAGCAATAAACGGCTTGTAAATATCAAGAAACAACAGCACTACATTTGTGCTACTATTCTGGATCCACGTTACAAAAAGCCATTGTTTGGCAAAGTAATAATTCCTTTTGAAACATCAAATGTTACAGAGTACAAAGGTTGGCTAGCTCAGTCAGCCATTCGTTTTGAAAGAGAGCGGAAGGAAACTGTAGGAGAACTTGAAGACAGTACTACTAGTGAATCAGCCGGCCATCAGGCGTCCCAAAAAAACACTTCTGCATCTGTGCCTGTGGCAGAAGTGAGTGACTTTTCCTCTGAGCCGTTAACCACACCAGCAACCGTATCATCTGCACCAGGCCAAGGCGATATGTCTGAAGCGGATTGGCTAAGTGAGCTAGGGTTTCCTTGTCCCAGAAAGGACACAGAAGTGCAAAGTACAGGAATTCGGGAGAACATTGTTTCTATGGTGCAGGCCTATCTGGATGACTCAACAGCGGTCAATATTACTGAGGACCCATTGGCGTATTGGGGATCACTGAAATAATATCGACTACCAAAATATCGACTACCCAAAATATCGACGAGAAAATATCTACAACCAAAATATCGAGTTTGTATGTACAAACAGGTAAGTACAAAAATATCGAGTACAAAATATCGTTAACAAAAATATAGTTGTAAAAAATATCGACTTTAATAAAAACAATGTTTAATTACATTAATATAAAAAATTAATTACTAAAATATAATTAACAATACTTAAATAACTTTTAATAATTAAATAATTAATGAAAGTAAAAAAATAATATTTTTTTAATCATATTTAAAACATATATATATATAGTAACAAAATTTAATTAAATAATAGCCAATATTATTAACGTACAAATACAAAAGAGTAAAAATTACTATTCCCACTGCAAAGAGTGCAACAGTGGATATATGACGTTACAACGCAACTTTTACAAAGCACTACCATTACAACGTAAGTATTGGTAAGTATATAATAATTGTTTTAATTTAAATTATTTAAAATTATTTAAATATATTTTAATTTAATTTAATTTCATTAAATTAAATTAATGTAAATTTAATTTTACTTTATTTTTACACTGTACCCCTGTACCCCAAAACTGGCCCTGAACCCTAAAAAAACCCTTTACCCAAAAACCCAAAACTGACCCTGAACCCTAAAAATACCCCTTTACCCAAAAACTAAAAACTGACCCTGAACCCTAAAAATACCCCTTTACCCAAAAACTAAAAACTGACCCTGAACCCTAAAGATACCCCTTTACCCAAAAACCCAAAACTGACCCTGAACCCTAAAAATACCCCTTTACCCAAAAACTAAAAACTGACCCTGAACCCTAAAAATACCCCTTTACCCAAAAACTAAAAACTGACCCTGAACCCTAAAAATACCCCTTTACCCAAAAACCCAAAACTGACCCTGAACCCTAAAAATACCCCTTTACCCAAAAACTAAAAACTGACCCTGAACCCTTAAAATACCCCTTTACCCAAAAACCTAAAAACTGACCCAGAACCCTAAAAATACCCCTTTACCCAAAAACTAAAAACTGACCCTGAACCCTAAAAATACCCCTTTACCCAAAAACTAAAAACTGACCCTGAACCCTAAAAATACCCCTTTACCCAAAAACTAAAAACTGACCCTGAACCCTAAAAATACCCCTTTACCCAAAAACTAAAAACTGACCCTGAACCCTAAAAATACCCCTTTAATTTAACATAATTAGCAATTAATCAATTAAATTAAATTAATTACCAATTACATTTTAATTAATTAACAAATATTATTTAATTACCAATTAATTAATATTACTACCAATTAATACATTTACATATTTAATAAATACAAATTAAATTACTTCCCACCCTATTCCCCTATAAACCCACAACCCGCTACAGGAAATACATTATTTTAATTTACATAATTAGCAATTAATCAATTAAATTAAATTAATTACCAATTAAATTTTAAATAATTAACATATAATATTTAATTACCAATTAATTAATTATTATTACCAATTAATAAATTTACATATTTAATTAATTATAATTAAATTACTTCCCACCCTATTCCCCTATAAACCCACAACCCGCTACAGAATAAAATGACACAATAATTTAAAAAAAATCATTAATTAAAAATAATTATAACATAAAATGACACTTTTCACCGATATTATAACATAAAAACACTATAAATAATTACATATTATATAAAAAAAGATATTTTTTACTTTCGATATTATTTACAGTCGATATTACTTCACTTACCTTAAAAAGGATATTTTGGCTGTCGATATTCTGTCCTGTCGATATTTTCTCCAAACGATATTTAAAACTCGATATTTTGTCCATTCGATATTGTGGAGTCGATATTATGTCTGTGCACCGTGTATTGGCATGGCAAAAGAAACATATGGCGAGAGCTCACCAACCTGGCTATCAATTACTTGTCTTGCCCACTCGCAAGCGTGTCTTCAGAACGTGTTTTTAGTTCTGCTGGTGGCATTGTGACTTGCAAAAGGTCCCGCCTCTTGCCCGCAAATGTGGAGCGGCTCACCATGATAAAGATGAACCAGCACTTCATACCACCAGATTACAAAGTACGAGATTGCACGCAGGAAGAAGACGAGGACACCGACCTACCTGAGGAAAGTTCTCCTCAGTTACCAGAAGTACTACCGACTCAATTTGCAGAGTTTGAGGACGAGCTCTGCTTCCCTGACAGCGAGTTCTGAAAATAAGTCAATAATTAATTAACTTTAACATTAGTCCTTATTCACTTTTATTCCTGTGTGTCTGTCTTTCTTTTTTTAGCAAGTGCTTGATCACATTCACAACAAAACTGTAATCACCCCATCACAAACAACAACAAGCCCATCAGCAGAACTGTCTTGATTTTGATGCCGCAGCATTCCTCAGGTTCACAACAGTTAGTTGACAAGAACTCAGTCCTGGTCGTCTATCCTCCTCCTCCAGACTCACCCTATCCATTTCCCGTAATGCTGATGCCTGGAATCTGCACAATGAAGAAACTTACGTTGACGAGTCCCCTAAAGAGGGACTGTCTGGAAGTAGTGAGTCCTCATTTAAATACATTTTGCTAAGTGTGACTTTTTTGCGTTTGGGTTTACGGGTCTTGGCTGGGCCATTGCTGGCAAGGTCTATTAAGGGATGAAATTGGTTAGGCATTTACTTTGGAAAACATTTGGCCTATTACACGTGAACGTTTAGGCATTATTATTGCTCGCTTGCCTGTCTTAGGGGTGCTGTCTGTGGGGCTTCTAGGATTTTGGGGTCTGTGAGCACCGCTGCCATATTTCTAATGTTGATTGCTTTTGTTTTGCAGAAAATCCACGCCGGAAAACTCCAGTTGGGGCCCTGCTGCAGAACGCTTTAGGAAACTGTGAATTACAGGTGGAGCCAGCCCTCAAACACAAATTACAGGTAAGATAAGCGTTTGGATGGGAGGTAGTATAATGGAGTATTCGGAGAGGCGAGAGAGTGACAGTGGTACTAGTAGTAAAGTCCTAGGGCTCTTGAATTAACAAACTCTCTGACAGGCATTTACTTTGGAAAACATTTGGCCTATTACACGTCAACCAACACGATGACAGTGTTCAGTTAAATGAACTTACTGCAAAACCACCACCCACCAAGCTCAAAAGTAGTAAAAAAACAGGTATGCTCAGATAAAGTTTGAAAAAGTATATTTTTATATCCCTAACAAAATAATCTCCCGCAAGACCCTCCCTAACCCCAACAAATAAATAGTCATTCAAAAGTCCCCAAAAAACCCGCCTCCCAATTCCCACCCCCCAAAAGTCTCTAAAAAAGGGGCAAGGGACACTCTAGGGATGCACAGTGTTGAGTTTGGCCTCCAGGGCATCATGCCTTAGGGCCAGGGCATCGTACTTCTCCTGGAGGGTGGCGTGATCTAAGCGGAGGCCCTCCACCACATTCTGATAGTCTTTCCATTTCTGGACCTCCGCCTCTAGGTCGGACACTCTGCGGAGTGCTCGGCGCAAGCGAGCCTTTACACTGCTGTGAGGTGCAGCCTTTGCTGCTTGGCGGTGGCGTCTGCCAGCACGGCTCCGTTTGGCTGGAGCACTGCGCTTACCGGCAGAACGTGGGGTCACGGAGGAGGATGCAGATGTTATATTTGATGCACTGGACTGCGTGTCGTCCCCCTCCAGTTCCACCAGCCGCCGATATTGGGCAACAGTTGCTTCCAGCCTCCGTTGCCGGGCCAGTACAGCCAGCATACTCCTCGTCGGTTTTGAGGTTTTAGTATTACCAACTATATGAAGAAAGAAAGACATAATATGTAACCAATGCTCTTTAAGAATATGATTAACACAAAATAATTCAGCAGGAAGTTGTGTCACAGTACAACTAGCAACTAGCCAGCGCAGTACAAAACTATTCAGGCCAGTATCATGGGCGTCCGCAGGGAGGGGCAAGGGGGGCGCTTGAATCACCATTTCCCTTCCCACAACTCACTTGTATCCTTGGTTTGATGCTCTTTCATATGAAAGAGATCTGGCAGAAGCCCAGGCGATATGTCTGTTTCCCTCTCTCTCTCTCTCTCTGTCTCCCTCTTTATGTCTCCCTGTGTCTCCCTCTACCTCGCTGTCTCTCTCTCTCTGTCTCCCTCCCTCACCCTCCCTCTGGCTCCCTCCCTCTCTCTCTCTCCTTCTGTCTTCCTCTCTCTCTGTCTCTGCCTCTATCTGTCTGTCGGTCCCAGCCTGCTGTAATTACCATATTGTAATTGGTATACAACCTTTACAACGCAACTTTTACCACGACCTACCATTACCACGCATTTTTTACAACGCAGGATCCATTACAACGCATACCATTACCACGCATGTATTTACAACGCAGGTACTTTTACAACGCATACCATTACAACGTAAGTATTGGTAAGTATATTATTTTATTAAAAATATTATTTGTTTTTTTTTGTAAAGGGGTATTTTTTAGGTTCAGGGTCAGTTTTGGGTTTTTGGGTAAAGGGGTATTTTTAGGGTTCAGGGTCAGTTTTCAGTTTTTGGGTAAAGGGGTATTTTTAGTGTTTAGGGTCAGTTTTCAGTTTTTGGGTAAAGGGGTATTTTTAGGGTTCAGGGTCAGTTTTCAGTTTTTGGGTAAAGGGGTATTTTTAGGGTTTAGGGTCAGTTTTCAGTTTTTAGGTAAAGGGGTATTTTTAGGGTTTAGGGTCAGTTTTCAGTTTTTGGGTAAAGGGGTATTTTTAGGGTTTAGGGTCAGTTTTCAGTTTTTGGGTAAAGGGGTATTTTCAGGGTTCAGGGTCAGTTTTCAGTTTTTGGGTAAAGGGGTATTTTTAGGGTTCAGGGTCAGTTTTCAGTTTTTGGGTAAAGGGGTATTTTTAGGGTTTAGGGTCAGTTTTCAGTTTTTGGGTACAGGGGTATTTTTAGGGTTCAGGGTCAGTTTTCAGTTTTTGGGTAAAGGGTTATTTTTAGGGTTCAGGGTCAGTTTTTAGTTTTTGGGTAAAGGGGTATTTTTAGGGTTCAGGGTCAGTTTTGGGTTTTTGGGTAAATGGGTATTTTTAGGGTTCAGGGTCAGTTTTGGGTTTTTGGGTAAAGGGGTATTTTTAGGGTTCAGGGTCAGTTTTGGGTTTTTGGGTAAAAGGGTATTTTTAGGGTTCAGGGTCAGTTTTGGGTTTTTGGGTAAAAGGGGTATTTTTTGGGTTCAGGGTCAGTTTTGGGTTTTTGGGTAAAGGGGTATTTTTAGGGTTCAGGGTCAGTTTTGAGTTTTTGGGTAAAAGGGGTATTTTTTTGGTTCAGGGTCAGTTTTGGGTTTTTGGGTAAAAGGGTACAGTGTAAAAATTAAATATAATTAAATTTAAATTACATTAAATTAAATTGATTAAATTAAATTAAATTAATTAAATTAAATTACATTAAATTAAATTAAATTAAATTAAATTAAATTACATTATATTAATTTTAATTAAATTAAATATTAAAAAATATTATATACTTACCAATACTTACGTTGTAATTGTATGCGTTGTAAAGGTATATGCGTTGTAAATACATGCGTGGTAATGGTATGCGTTGTCATGGATCCTGCGTTGTAAAAAATGCGTGGTAATGGTAGGCGTGGTAAAAGTATGCGTTGTAACGTCATACATCCATTGTAATTTGTCACTGGGCCACCACTGGATACACATCATATCCTATCTAAGAGTCAGATAGTACCATGATCCAGCTTACCTGTACTCGCCACCGCCACTGTCTCCTTCCTCACAGTCTGTACTTCTTGGTCCTACTCCTCTTGCGCCGCATTCTCCCCAGAGCTGTCCTCAGACTCAGAGTCAATGATCACCACCACATCCGAGCTGGCCCCGCCACCAGATGTTCCACCTACAAAGTAGATTCAAGAATGTTAGATTACACCACTCACTAGTATTTGGTCTATGAATGAAGAAATGTGAAAACAACAGAAAAATTAATTGACTGTCTACTCTAGTCTAAAGTAAAAATGTCCCTCCTTCCAGGGAAGGTTGTTGTCTTGCTGCATTTTTTTGTCATAATTGATGAATGCTTGATTACTTTTAACACACATCATTTTTCTCTGAACAGACAGAAACTGGACTTCTAAGGACAAGAGCAACATCAACTTCAAACCAGGTGAAAGCTCGGCTCGACCACAAGAAATGTGTTCCATTACTCATCAACTCAGCACCAAGCACTTTTCCATTTCCAACTAACTTTATTTTAATATATGTGTTTACTTAAACTTTTAATAAAGCTTTTAAACTTGAATAGACTCTGTGGTTTTTGGTCCTCCAGACCAGAGTGACTGAGCGAAAGGTTTTGCAATTTTTGCAAGGAGGAGTCCGTGCCGCTGACACTACCAGGTTTATACAGTGTGCCAAACACGCCACTCTGAAATATTATTACTCTGGTCTTTGGTGTCCATAGTTCGGTTTGTGGTGAATTGTCCCTGCAACAGTAGTATTATTGATTTTGCTCCTATCTAAACACTATTTCGAAAAAATTAAATTAGGAACGCTTGGACAACAATAGGTCCTCTATATTTAAATGAAAACTTACTGGGGCCAGCAAAGGAGCACTCGCCGCCCTGGCCTGCATCCTCCTCCTTTGGAGCCACTGCATCCGCTTTTTCTGTCCGCTTGCCCCTGGGCGGACCTGACGTACAACATGAAAGAATGAACAGAAAACATTGATGATTGCTGCTTGCCGATGTCTTTGTCAACCAAATCAAACATTTAGAAAGAACAAGAACCAACTATTTCAGCCAAAATGAGGGCTACAAAGGAAGGACTGCACCTGAGCCTCTACTCTAGGGGCAGATTTACAAGCCCCTTGCAGCTCTTTTGCTCCATTCTTGCGTCAATTTTGTGACGCAGCGCCACAACAAGTGAGACGCCATGGTGTGGTGTATATTAACAACGTGACGCATATGGGAGATGCATCCCATTCTAAAGCCCTGCGCCATAAGGGAGCGTTCCAGCGCAAGGGAGGGCTTTCCTGCGCAGGAACGCATGCTAAAAGTGGCTATGGGGAATATATAAAATTTCAATCAGTCATTTAGGACAATGATGCGTCACTGAAACCATGCGCCTGCATGAAGCAGACTTACGGCTTGACGCAGCATTGCTGGAGCTGCGGCATCGTTGCAACGCAACTCCATCAATGAGCCGCCTTTACGGCACCGATGCGTAACGCTTCGGTGACGTTTTGGGACCATGGTGTGCCGCATTGTAAATACGGCGCACCATGGGTGGTGCTGGCGTGCCGCACACTTTGCAGGGATGCGCAGGTAATTGCTAATCTGACACTTAGGGGCATACTTACGAGTTCTGAGCTGGACACCTCCAGATGTGCACCAGAACAAATGCGTAACGCAAAACTAACCTTGCGTCACGGCAGATGCGCCTCAATTACTATGCGGCAAACCCTGGCGCAAGGGTAGGCAGATGCGTGACGCATCTCGTGACGAAAGAGAGGCGCATCTCTAGAGTCGCTTCGCAGGCGCGATGCAACTATAGCAATGCTCAGGGCTGCCCAATACTCAACATACCGCATCAATCCTTACGCCTGCTTCAAGCAAGCAGGCATAAAGAATTGACGTAGCAGCGTCGTGGAAGTGCCTGCGTTAAATCTTGTAGATTTCACGCAGGCACTTTTGCGAGGCGCACAGCTGCCTGACCGGAACCCCCCCCCCCCCCCCCCTGCGTGGGAACGCACCCATTGTGGCGCAGGCCCAGGCCTTAACGTGGCGCATCTCCTTAGATGCATCACGTTGTACATGACTCGCAGGGATGCGCCACGTTTACGTCGCTGTGCGTCAGGTAAGGCAGCGTAAACGTGGCACAAGGGGCTTGTAAATCTGCCCCTTTGTGTCTAGCATTACGCAGTTCTGTAAAATACACTCATACATTACTCAGCCCAATTAAATGAACACAAAATAGAAAACAAATAAGCAGTGGCACCGCCACAGAGAAGGAGAACAGTGCACCTGAAATGTACAGAAGATTTTGAAATATTAATTTACCTCTCTTATCAATGTAATCAGCAGCATTATTGCTCTTTGTAAAAAAGTTAAAGCAAACATTTGCAATATAACACAGTCACACAGAGCAGGAGAAAAAACAGAGTAACGTAACGTCCACATTTGTAAAGCGCACAATCACCCGTAAGGGTCTCTAGGCGCTGGGGGCCGTCGGGAAGATTAAGCGAGCTATTGCCCAGAGTCACATGGTGCTGGACTGACCTGCCGCCGGAGCCGGGGATCGAACCGTGGTCCCCAGATTCCAGCGTCAGTCGCCCTGGCCGCGGCGCCACACCTCTTCCTCACAGAGTAGTGAGTGATGAAAAAATTGCTACTACTACTCACCAAGCCCGGGGACCTCCACTCCCAGCACGTCTAGCAGGTCGCGCTCTCGGTCCAGGATATCGGTCCAGCGGTGGGTCACTTGATTGTAGGTGCGCTGGACCCCCGTGATGTTAAAAAGGGCCCGGCACACCTGCCCCCACCGCTTCCGTCGCTCCTGGCTGTTGGTATAACCAGCAGCGATCCTGCCGCCTGCCGCGATGGTCCTGGGGAGACGGCGCTGCACATAAAAAACGAGTGCGCCCACCTCCTCAGGGCTGAAGATCTCCCGGGGCACCACCATTTCCGCCCTCAAGCGGCCACACGGGAGCCGGGCACGGGCTGCGGTGCCCGTCTTGGGCAGCTTGACAGCTGTCTTCACCATGTTCTGGGCAGGTGTTAGCAGTAAGGAGACAAAATGAAAAAGAATAAGAGTAGGGAAGAAGGAAATAAAAGTTTAAAAAAGTAGTTGAAAAGTAAACAAAAGTAGCCTAAAACACAAAAATATAGACCTAGAAAAATAGAGGGATAGAAAAAAAGTTAAATAGATCAAAAAAATATTAAAACAAGCAAAGGATGGCAGAGATATACAGAGGATAGAAACACCATACCCAGACACATAGGAATGAATGAAAAACAAGATAGCGGCCCGAACACGTGCGTGTAAGTAAGTTCGCACGCTATTTCTCTCGCGAACTCGTGCGAACTTGCATTCGCAAGGCGCTCATTGCGCGAGATTACACATAGCGGGCGGAAACGGAAATACGTCACGCAAACAAAATGGCAGCGCCCATTCTCAACCTTGGGGTAACTCGCACGAGTTCGCGGCTTCCACGGTCGATTTCGCACGACGCCGTGCCTCGCGAATAGGGCGAAATTACCGAAAAACGAGTTTTGCAAAAGCAAAACCAACGAGCAGGTGCAAAAGTTCGAGCTCATCATTTGTAACCATTTACCTGTAGTGCTTCCTGAAGGGGCCCTCCAGAATCCGGTTGCCTACTTGCAACTATTGTGTGACCCTGCTCTGACAGTCACAGAATAGTTACAAGTATGCCATTGCATCCTGTTATTGCAACAAAAAGGAAAGGGAGCAGACAAGCAGGTGCCAGCCTTCATTAATGTCAGTTGGGGCAGGGCAGGTGTTGTTGTTTGCAAAACTTAGTGCAGGTGTGCTTGGCTTTGCCACAATAATGTACACTCACTAGTCAATCAGAGGGTGCTGTGATGACACCGAGGGTGGCATGGGTGTGCCAGCCAGAGGGTGGCATGGGTGAACCAGAGTGCCAGTGTTGACAGAGGATGGCAGTGCTTTGCTTTGCCCCAATAATGTACACTGGTGAACCAGAGGGTGCTGTGATGACACAGAGGGTGACATGGGTGAGCCAGAGGGTGGCATGGGTGACCAAAGAGAGTGCCAGTGGTGACAGAGGGTGGCAGTGATGAAGAAAGCCTTGCAAACAGGCTGGGCACGTAGAAACAACAAGTTCGCAAAACTGGCGACCCGACAAGTAAGTTCGCAATTTGCGAAATTGTACAAAACCCTCGCGAACTTGCAGAAACACGTGCGAACACACACCCCCAAAAAATCCGCAAATCCGCGAGAGTTCACGGATTTTGCGGATTTTCGCAATCCGCAAATACGCAAATCCGCAAATTCGCGGATTGCGAATCCGCAAAATCCGCCCATGCTTAATAAACATATATAATCTGTATATCTATATAAATACAAATATAAATGCATGCATACATATACATATATGCATACAGATGCATGTTATTTACATGAAAGTTTAAAAAACACTAATAAAAGCAAAGCTAAAAAGCCACCTCATTACAAACAGAATGGCTTTAACTTAAACGAGGGCGAGATCTGTTGCATTTTCAATACTTGTTTACTTTGTTTCCATCAAGAAGGCATTCAGATGTGTCACACATTTGCCATAAATTCAGAATGTTAGCACTCTAGTTGCTTATTAGCTCACTGTAGTAAAGCTACTGCTCATCAGGGAAGTCTGCTGCTGGTATTCAAAGTGCATGTTTCAGTCTGCATGTCAGAATTTCTTTAATGAAATAGAAGAGGATTTGAGAAGTCACTCAAAATGATCCCTAATTTTTCTTTCTGAAGCACTAATCATACTTTCTATGGCAAAATGAACCCCCTCATTTTGTTCCTTTTTAAATTAAATGTTTTCTGACTTACCACTTCATTCCAATCAAGATGGCTTCTGGCGTGCCATACTTTTGTCATAAGTCAGACTGTTAGCGCTCTAGTTGTTCTTTAGAACACTCTGGGACATTCTGTCATTGGGCTATACTTGGGCTACATCTGGGTGATATTTGGGCTACATTTAGGCTCTTTTGTCTCTGGTGGCCATCTTGGGAGACTGTATGTCAGAATTTTTTAATGAAATTGAAGAGGATTTGAGAAGTCACTCAAAATGTGCCCTAATTTTTCTTTCTGCAGCACTAATCATACTTTCTATGGCAAAATATACCCCCTCATTTTGTTCCTTTTTAAATTAAATGTTTTAAGAGTTACCACTTTATTCCAATCAAGATGGCTTCAGGTGTGCCATACCTTTGTAATAAGTAGGACTGTTAGCGCTCTAGTTGTTCTTTAGAACACTCTGGGACATTCTGTCATTGGGCTGTACTTGGGCTACATCTGGGTGATATTTGGGCTACATTTGGGCTCTTTTGTCTCTGGTGGCCATCTTGGGAGACTGCATGTCAGAATTTTTTAAAGAAATAGAAGAGGATTTGAGAAGTCACTCAAAATGTGCCCTAATTTTTCTTTTTGAAGCACTAATAATACTTTCTATGGCATAATATACCCCCTCATTTTGTTCCTTTTTAAATTAAATGGTTTAAGAGTTACCACTTTATTCCCATCACAATGGCTTCAGGTGTGCTATACCTTTGTAATAAGTAGGACTGTTAGCGCTCTAGTTGTTCTTTAGAACACTCTAGGAGGCTGCAGTAGAACACAAAGGAATCAACTGACAGTCTCTGTCCTTGTTGGATGTACATGTTTTACTGAGAATATCAGACTTCATTCTCACATGACTGAGAAAGATAATGTGAATTTACAGAAAATATGCTTTCAGTTTAGCTTATAGATCCCCTTCCAAACCACTGTGGGAAAATGATGAGATATTAGTTTTCTTTCAAACATGATTCATGATATCACAGCAGAAGGCTTTTTCACATGGTAAAATCACCTTAGAACACACCACAATTCCTAAAATGAGTATGGTACCATCAACAAATGATTTATAATGTGACTAAAGTCCTAAAACCCTCTATTAACTACAATGCTTTTTAATGAGGTGCTATCATGTATATTGGTCCCAAGATGCCTGCCAACACTTCTTGGATAAAGTGCTGACAGCCAATCAGATCAGATATGTGGTTAGGCTCCGCCCAGATATATATATTTTTTTGAAGTAGTTATAGTTAGGATTGATTTCCATAGGGAAATCGTAACATTCTATTGGGAATAACTTTGGCTCCGGTGGAGGAATCTGCCTGAACTTTGCCTCGCGGCGCTCCGCTCCTTCCCTGAAAAATTGGGGGGCATTTGTCAAGCGGGGGCCGAGATAAAAGGGGGGTCCCAAAACGTGTTTTCCCCATGTTAATTTCAATAGGGCGGTCGAACTCACTTTCAGCTCGAACGGCTGAATGAATTTTCACAAAACTTGGCAAAATTGTAGGGACTGGTAGCCCGATGTGCCTTTGCTATGTCTTAAGATATGTGCTCCAGAGGATTTTGAGTAATTTAGGTTCAAAAAAATTTATATATCTATAGCCGCGCTCCGGTACGCACACCGGGGAGCGCTCTGGGCGCGCCACGTGACTTGCGCACGGAAAGCTGATTGGCTCTCGGGTGTCTGTAAACATTCGAAACAGTCCGCAGTGGCCGCCATCTTGTGTCTCGGTAGGATCGAGACACAAGAGGTGGCAAAAACAAAGGGGGAAATGACCATAAGGGGGCAGGGTAGACCCCCCTGACCCTGTAGGTTTGATGTGGGGGCCATAAAAGGGTCCCGCGGGTGAAAAAAAAAGTAATTTTTTCCGATTTTCGCGGGGGAGCGCCCGGTACGCGCACCAGGGAGCGTACCGGGGAGCGTACCATTGGGAAAAATAGTGAAAAAAAGTTAAATAGATCAAAAAAATATTAAAACAAGCAAAGGATGGCAGAGATATACAGAGGATAGAAACACCATACCCAGACACATAGGAATGAATGAAAAACAAGATGGCGGCCCGAACACGTGCGTGTAAGTAAGTTCGCACGCTATTTCTCTCGCGAACTCGTGCGAACTTGCATTCGCAAGGCGCTCATTGCGCGAGATTACACATAGCGGGCGGAAACGGAAATACGTCACGCAAACAAAATGGCAGCGCCCATTCTCAACCTTGGGGTAACTCGCACGAGTTCGCGGCTTCCACGGTCGATTTCGCACGACGCCGCGCCTCGCGAATAGGGCGAAATTACCGAAAAACGAGTTTTGCAAAAGCAAAACCAACGAGCAGGTGCAAAAGTTCGAGCTCATCATTTGTAACCATTTACCTGTAGTGCTTCCTGAAGGGGCCCTCCAGAATCCGGTTGCCTACTTGCAACTATTGTGTGACCCTGCTCTGACAGTCACAGAATAGTTACAAGTATGCCATTGCATCCTGTTATTGCAACAAAAAGGAAAGGGAGCAGACAAGCAGGTGCCAGCCTTCATTAATGTCAGTTGGGGCAGGGCAGGTGTTGTTGTTTGCAAAACTTAGTGCAGGTGTGCTTGGCTTTGCCACAATAATGTACACTCACTAGTCAATCAGAGGGTGCTGTGATGACACCGAGGGTGGCATGGGTGTGCCAGCTAGAGGGTGGCATGGGTGAACCATGGTGCCAGTGTTGACAGAGGATGGCAGTGCTTTGCTTTGCCCCAATAATGTACACTGGTGAACCAGAGGGTGCTGTGATGACACAGAGGGTGACATGGGTGAGCCAGAGGGTGGCATGGGTGACCAAAGAGAGTGCCAGTGGTGACAGAGGGTGGCAGTGATGAAGAAAGCCTTGCAAACAGGCTGGGCACGTAGAAACAACAAGTTCGCAAAACTGGCGACCCGACAAGTAAGTTCGCAATTTGCTAAATTGTACAAAACCCTCGCGAACTTGCAGAAACACGTGCGAACACACACCCCCAAAAAATACGCAAATCCGCGAGAGTTCGCGGATTTTGCGGATTTTCGCAATCCGCAAATACGCAAATTCGCGGATTGCGAATCCGCAAAATCCGCCCATGCTTAATAAACAAATATAATCTGTATATCTATATAAATACAAATATAAATGCATGCATACATATACATATATGCATACAGATGCATGTTATTTACATGAAAGTTTAAAAAACACTAATAAAAGCAAAGCTAAAAAGCCACCTCATTACAAACAGAATGGCTTTAACTTAAACGAGGGCGAGATCTATTGCATTTTCAATACTTGTTTACTTTGTTTCCATCAAGAAGGCATTCAGATGTGTCACACATTTGCCATAAATTCAGAATGTTAGCACTCTAGTTGCTCATTAGCTCACTGTAGTAAAGCTACTGCTCATCAGGGAAGTCTGCTGCTGGTATTCAAAGTGCATGTTTCAGTCTGCATGTCAGAATTTCTTTAATGAAATAGAAGAGGATTTGAGAAGTCACTCAAAATGATCCCTAATTTTTCTTTCTGAAGCACTAATCATACTTTCTATGGCAAAATGAACCCCCTCATTTTGTTCCTTTTTAAATTAAATGTTTTCTGACTTACCACTTCATTCCAATCAAGATGGCTTCTGGTGTGCCATACTTTTGTCATAAGTCAGACTGTTAGCGCTCTAGTTGTTCTTTAGAACACTCTGGGACATTCTGTCATTGGGCTATACTTGGGCTACATCTGGGTGATATTTGGGCTACATTTAGGCTCTTTTGTCTCTGGTGGCCATCTTGGGAGACTGTATGTCAGAATTTTTTAATGAAATTGAAGAGGATTTGAGAAGTCACTCAAAATGTGCCCTAATTTTTCTTTCTGCAGCACTAATCATACTTTCTATGGCAAAATATACCCCCTCATTTTGTTCCTTTTTAAATTAAATGTTTTAAGAGTTACCACTTTATTCCAATCAAGATGGCTTCAGGTGTGCCATACCTTTGTAATAAGTAGGACTGTTAGCGCTCTAGTTGTTCTTTAGAACACTCTGGGACATTCTGTCATTGGGCTGTACTTGGGCTACATCTGGGTGATATTTGGGCTACATTTGGGCTCTTTTGTCTCTGGTGGCCATCTTGGGAGACTGCATGTCAGAATTTTTTAAAGAAATAGAAGAGGATTTGAGAAGTCACTCAAAATGTGCCCTAATTTTTTTTTTGAAGCACTAATAATACTTTCTATGGCATAATATACCCCCTCATTTTGTTCCTTTTTAAATTAAATGGTTTAAGAGTTACCACTTTATTCCCATCACAATGGCTTCAGGTGTGCTATACCTTTGTAATAAGTAGGACTGTTAGCGCTCTAGTTGTTCTTTAGAACACTCTAGGAGGCTGCAGTAGAACACAAAGGAATCAACTGACAGTCTCTGTCCTTGTTGGATGTACATGTTTTACTGAGAATATCAGACTTCATTCTCACATGACTGAGAAAGATAATGTGAATTTACAGAAAATATGCTTTCAGTTTAGCTTATAGATCCCCTTCCAAACCACTGTGGGAAAATGATGAGATATTAGTTTTCTTTCAAACATGATTCATGATATCACAGCAGAAGGCTTTTTCACATGGTAAAATCACCTTAGAACACACCACAATTCCTAAAATGAGTATGGTACCATCAACAAATGATTTATAATTTGACTAAAGTCCTAAAACCCTCTATTAACTACAATGCTTTTTAATGAGGTGCTATCATGTATATTGGTCCCAAGATGCCTGCCAACACTTCTTGGATAAAGTGCTGACAGCCAATCAGATCAGATGTGTGGTTAGGCTCCGCCCAGATATATATATTTTTTTGAAGTAGTTATAGTTAGGATTGATTTCCATAGGGAAATCGTAACATTCTATTGGGAATAACTTTGGCTCCGGTGGAGGAATCTGCCTGAAATTTTCCTCAACTTTGCCTCGCGGCGCTCCGCTCCTTCCCTGAAAGTTTGGGGGGCATTTGTCAAGCGGGGGCCGAGATAAAAGGGAGGTCCCAAAACGTGTTTTCCCCATGTTAATTTCAATAGGGCGGTCGAACTCACTTTCAGCTCGAACGGCTGAATGAATTTTCACAAAACTTGGCAAAATTGTAGGGACTGGTAGCCCGATGTGCCTTTGCTATGTCTTAAGATATGTGCTCCAGAGGATTTTGAGTAATTTAGGTTCAAAAAAATTTATATATCTATAGCCGCGCTCCGGTACGCACACCGGGGAGCGCTCTGGGCGCGCCACGTGACTTGCGCACGGAAAGCTGATTGGCTCTCGGGTGTCTGTAAACATTCGAAACAGTCCGCAGTGGCCGCCATCTTGTGTCTCGGTAGGATCGAGACACAAGAGGTGGCAAAAACAAAGGGGGAAATGACCATAAGGGGGCAGGGTAGACCCCCCTGACCCTGTAGGTTTGATGTGGGGGCCATAAAAGGGTCCCGCGGGTGAAAAAAAAAAGTAATTTTTTCCGATTTTCGCGGGGGGAGCGCCCGGTACGCGCACCGGGGAGCGTACCGGGGAGCGTACCATGGGGAAAAATAGTGAAAATAATAGTGTAAAATAATCATTTTGAGTGATTACAGGTAGGGTAGCTCTGAAAAGAGCTTTTGGTTCTGTGGCTGTTTTAGGTACCTACAAGTACGTCCCACACACACCCACACACACACAACCCCACACCCACACACTCCACACACACACCTCACACACGCACACCTCCACCCACACCCAAACACCCCCTACCCCCACACCGACACCTTACACATCCACACCCACACCCACATGCCACACACCCACACTCACACTCATACCTCACCCACACACGCACACACAGATACCTCACAGACACACCCCACACATCACACACACACACTTCCCCCCACACACACACAAACCCTCACAGACACATCCACACATCCCACACATACACACACATTCTACACACATACCCCCCACACCCACACACACCCCACACACACCTCACACACCCACACCCCCACCTACACCCAAACACCCCACACACCCACACCCACACACACACCTTACACACCCACATCCCCACCCACACCCACATACCCCACACAGCTACACACACCTATACACCTCATCCCCCCAGACACACACACACACACACACACATACACACCTCACAGACACACCCCACACATCCCCCACACACACCTCCCCCCCACACATGGGGAAAACTCAGTGAAACACTAAAATAATAATTTAAAGTGCTTAGAGGTAGGGTAGCTCTGAATAGAGTTGTTGTGTTGTGTGGGTGATTTAAGTACCAACATGTAGGTACCAATGCTGAGTCTTAAATTTAATGTACACCGTTTCCTCTGTAGATATCTTGCATGTTGTTACAGAAGTTATTTTGGTATATGGAATCCATATCATAGTCTGTCAGGAAAGCAGAAAGAACATGGAGGCAGGAGATGAAAAAGAGATGTCAAATACTCATTGGAGATAATATAGTGGGAGAAAGGAAGTAACTATGAGCAAAATTACTATGTAACATAAAAAAAGTTGCACAGTATACTATAAGTCTGAATTTAGATTATAATCAATTTGGTACTAGTTTATGAATTACATATAAAAATGAATAATGTCTCGAACAATTTTTGATTATTAAATATAAATTTATTTTTCTGATTCTTTTTCAAAATTTAATAAAACTTCTAACAATATATTGTCTGGAATGTTCTCATTTTCATTCTGTGATTCTATTGCTTCCACACACTCAAGTAACTCATGGTCCAGAGACTGATCCATAAAGTCAAAGTCATCATTCTCAGCAATATTTTCTTCAGGGTTGTTTTCAATAACAATTTCGAAAGAAATATTCATTTTATTCTGTTCTCCTTCCATTTTCTTGCTGTAAATTGCAAAACAAATAAATATATCAGTAGAGATAGGGCACTGTTGGGTTTAAGTTCAGACAGGTAGTTTTGATTTTTTAACAGTGAAGTTATCTTTGGGCAGTGTATGGTATCAGGCTGGAAGTAGAAATATAAAAAAGTGCATGTGATAAAGCCTAAGTAAATTCATAATTATGCAAGAGAAGTCTAAGTCAATCCAAAAGTATAACAGAGAAGCCTATCTCAATCTATACCTATTACAGAGGGATAGTATATAACTATCAGAAAATGTTTTTCCAAATTAACTTAAAGTCCACAACATACTTCACTTTCCAAAATAACATCTTACCTTTGAAAAAGAAGTTTAAGTTCTCAGTGAAAATCCTTTTGAAATGTACTTCAGGAAGTAGTAGTCAAAATGGCTGTGTTTCCCTCTCTTTCTTTATATATATTTGTGTACATAACCAATCAAATGTCATGAAATAATAGTAGAAAATGAAAGTAACATTTTAATTGGTTGTAAATTCTAACACTTCTGATGTGTTTTTGTCAAGTAATTCACCTCAGGATATTTAAAGAGGGCTACAGGCCAAATGGCTCAATGGAATTCCACCAAATTTGGGGAAATGGTAGGGACTGGTATGTAGTATGGCCTATTCTATATTTGGTGAAAGTGTCTCCAGTGGTTTTTAAGTAAATTAACTTTTTTAATTTTTGGGAGCACTTCCGTGGAGGACTCCCGTAGCGCTGCCGGTGCGCGCCCCGGTACGCGTACCGGCAGCGCTACGGGAGTCCTCCATTTTGTGTTTCGTAGATTTGAGACAGAAAATGGAGGAGAAACAACGTTGGGAATGGGTATAAGGGGGCATGGTATGCACTCCCTGACCCTCTAGGTTTTCTGAGGGGGTCTTAGGGGGCCCATATAGGCGGAATTTTTTTTTTAATTATTTTTTGCGGGGGAGCGCCCGGTATGCGCACCGGGAAGCGTATCGGGGAGCGTACTTTGGTGAAAATTAGTGAAAAAAGTTAGAGTAAAATAATCATTGTGAGTGATCAGATGTAGGGTAGCCCTGAAAAGAGCTTTTGGGTTCTGGGGCTGAATTAGGTACCTACAAGTAGGTTCCAATGCACAATCTTAAATTCAGGAGGAATATTCTATTCCCCTCATCTGAGAAGTGCACACCATCTCCTCTGTAGATATCTTGCATGTTGTAACGCAAGTTGTTGTTGTATATTGAACCCATTCCATAGTCTCTCATGTAAGCAGAAATAGATTTATTCACATGTTTCCTTGCTTTCTCAATCTGTGGACAAAATAGGTTGGACCACAACTCCATTTCTGCCTTTGGCATATATTGGAATATACCAAGGCAGTGTGTGGAAAAAGTGTCATCAATTGCCCAAAGGTGTCCTTTAAAACCATTTCCAGACCTACCCCAGTCAAAGTGCCTAGGTCATTTCCACCACAGTGCAAAATTATAAGGTCAGGGTGTGGCAGATGGTGAAAGGTTTTCACCAATGGTATCAATTGATGACATCTCAATCCTCTTTGGCCAATCCATTTTATGTGCACATTTGGTAAATCAAGGTTGTGAAAATTTCTGGTAGCTGCATACCTTTGAGCCCAGTGAATATAGCTATGTCCAATAATCCAGACAGAGTACATGGTGAGAGGAGGTTCTGGTGCAGTCAGATGAAGTGTAGGAGTGAAATGGCAGTTGGAACAGTAGGAGTTTGCAACAAAAAAACTGTGGAGTTTCAGTGCTCTTGAATCACAAGCAATGATTGGTGGATTCATATAGTTGAAAAATGAAAGTTAGGATGCATGGTTCTGCTATGTGAAAGAAGTAATTTGAATGGTTAAGAAAAAGTCATTTAAAGAAAGATTGCAGTGGATAAGCTGGTGTATTGAGAGGTCAAACATGCTTGCTGATTTGATTTGCAACATTGTAGAATAAACTTTTAACCCTGGGAGCTCAGTGAGGAGGGAGTTGCTATGGTAACAGGTAGAAAGGGCTGAGGGGGGGAAGAGTGTTGACTTGAAAATAGAGAGGGAAGAGTTTTGATTGGTTACCACGAGGAATATGTGTGTAGAATTAGAGGTTTTCTGTGCCATTAATGGTTGCAGTGCCTGGAGAACATACCTTTTGATCTGCTAAAGAAATATTGGTGTTGGTATCTGACACTGTTCTAAATCCCCTAAAGCATTTGTAAAGGTGAGTCATTTAATATAGATAGAGACTTGTATACTCTATGGAGAAGATTTGGAAGCAAAATGTGTTTTTTTAATGTGACTTTCTTCATGTTTTTTGAACATGCTTGATAAAAAGGTGTTGCTGGAAAGAGGAATTGTAGTTTGTAAAAATGTGAAGTTTCAGTAGTGACCTGGAATGCTTGTACATATGACCTGCGCTTTGTTTCTAAAATGTTATTCAAAAAACGATTTTGGGGAAATCAATGGCTTTCAGTAGTGAACATGAATGCTTGTACATAGGACATATGTTCTGTTCCTAAAATGGTAATTGAAAAACGATTGTAGTGCAAATCCATGGCTTTAACATTTTTAAGAAGGAATAAATAGTGTGTGAATAATTATATAAAAATATTTGATTCTTTTACAAACATGTTACCTGTTTTACCTCAGATTGGGAAGCAGAATGAGTTTCTTTGCTGTTGGTTTGTTTCATTTTGTGGGTAATGCTTGGTAGGAATGTTTGCAAGAGATAGGAAATGTATTTTGTAAAATAGTGACTTTTCAGTACCTAAATGGAATGATTGTACATAGGACCTGCACTGTGTTTCAAAAATGTTAATGAAAAATCGATGCTAGACAGGCTTCAGCTTATTTACACCCTTGGACATGCGTCACCTCATCTGCACCTACTTACTATCAATTATACTCAATACATTGAGGCCTGTTCAGAGGACAGAGATGAGGTAAGGCTTGTCCAAGGGTAAGAGGAGGTTAGTCCTCTCCATTGTAGTCATGGACACTGAATGCTTGTACATAGTACCTGCACTGTGTGTCTAAAATGTTATTGAAAAATCGATTTTGGGGCAAATTAATAGCTTTTACATTTTTGAGAAAGAATAAAAAGTGTGTGCATGATTAAATAAAATAATTTGAACCTTTTACAATCATGTTACCTGTGTTACCTCAGATTAGGAAGCACACTGAGAGCGTTATTTATGAAAACAGTGATGCGTCACTTTTAACTGTGCACTCCTTGTGACACCAATGATGCATTATATTTAATGTATGATGCATCATGTTTCTAGGACTTATAGATAAGTCAGTATTTCTGATGTATTTGTAAGCGCAAAAGTGATAAATTGCTGGAGTGTGTCACAAAAATGACGCAACTCCAGCAATGCATCCTTTCACATGGGGAAAGCCCCATGTGAAAGCGTTTGCCTCAGTCTTACGCCTGCTGTGAGGTAGTTGCAAGATTTTGACGTAACAGTGTCCTAAAAGTGACGCAGTGAAATGTCATAGATTTCACTGCGTCACTATTACGGGGCTTTTTGCGGGGGAATGCCCCCTTTGTGTACATTACAACTGACAGAGGTATAATGTGGTGCAGAGGTTTAAAAAGTGACGCATCTACCTATTTGCGTCACTTTTTAAATATGGCCCAAACAGGCACATGTTTTATGCCGCCGATCCGTCAAAAAAAGTGACGCATCAGCAGTGCAAAACTGATGCAGGGTCTCATAAATGAGGTTCATCTTTTTTTGCACACTACTCCAGTTTAGTCCTGTCCGCTGCACTCTTGGACACAAGCCTCACCTTTTGTGCTCCCCTGGACAGGCTTCGTCACATCTGCACTCTTGCTTAGGCCTCATAATCTTTTTTTAGAATAAAATTTGAAAAACAGAGAAAAGGTCATATGTATAAGCTTTTCATTGCACTACTGAAACATTTTTGGGGCAAATTAATGTCTTTTACATTTTTGAGAAAGAATAAATAGTGTCTGCATGATTAAATACATATATTTCATCTTTTCACAATAATGTCACCTGTGTTACCTTAGATTAGGAAGTAGATTGTGTAGATGAGATGAGGCATGTCCAGAGGGACAGACCAGGTGAGGCCTGAGTTCAAGACTGTAGTGGGAGAGAGGCCTTTCCTGGAGAACATAGGTGGTGAAGCCTGTGTGTAAGAGTGCAGTAGACTAGACTTCATGAAGCTTATCTCCTACTGCACTCTTAGACACAGGTCTCACTTTCTTTGTACCTGTGGACATACCTCTCTTCCACTACACTCTTCAATACAGGTCTCACCTCTTCTGCACCCTTGGAGAATCCTCACTTGATCTGTAACCCTGAATAGACCGTTTGCTTTTTGTCATTGCTTTGTTGTTTGATAATAGTGGTCTATAATGTGCTATTTTTTTTTTAACACAGATTGAAATCAAGATTTCAAGAGTAAGGAAAGATGCCCTCAAGGCAAAGAAGAAGGAAAAATGAAATACGGTTACAAACAAAAACAGCAACGGAATCACTCTTCAACAACAAATACTTCAAAAAACAGGAACAAAGCTCCTGGTAAGACAACTAAGTCTTTCTTACGGAACATATGTAGATAAAAAAAAAATGTTGGACAGCATGTAGAAAAAGAGAATGAGAGAGTAAATTTGAAAAGGAAGGAGAGAACCTCAAAGAATCCTACAACTGGAGCAGGAGAGAATAATATGTATAGGGATAGAAGGCAGAATCAGTTTAGAGACATTCGTAAACGAATGTTTCGCAATAGGGTGGTTTTAAATTTGTTAAAAAACATTAGGAAAGGTAAACAGAGAGCTGCTTTTTATAAGAAAAAGAAAAGTGTAGAGAAGATTGTTGATCAGGCTTTTGAAGTTAAGGAAAAATTATTTATTTTAATAATCAATAGAATTAGGACACTTAACAAGACAATTGATGTTTTCAAATCAAACAGTAGATGGAAAAGAGTAATTAATCGGACTAATTTTTGTAAAGTTTTTTCAGGAGAATGGATGCATAGTTCAAGTTGTGAGCCATTTTCTAATGAGGAGAGTTACTTCCAGGAGAACGATTTAGTGCATGCAGTTGACACCACTGGTCGAGCGTATGAAGTGAAAGACGGTTGTCCGATTGAAAAAGAGAAACTTGTGCCTAGAGAACCAGAAGAGGTGTTAACTGATAAAGTTTTAGGGAGACGTACTAAGGGTCCAGTGTACACTTGGAAGTGTAGTCGTATTTGTAGTGTGCAACAGGAATCAATTGATTTGTTTTGTACTTTCTTATGTACATATAGTAAGAAAAGTCTAAAGCAGAAAGTGAAGTTGTTGCAAAACTTAGATCCTTGCAGAGTGAGAGAAAACACAGGTTTGCAAGGGCATTCACTGGCTTGTCTTTCTAGAAAAGTCTGTCAGAGTGTTTTTCATCATTTTAGGATGTTAGCAGTGCATCATACCAAAATGAGGAAATTAGTGAGAATGTTGTATTATGCAAAAAGTCCAGCACTTAAGCTTAAACAATTAAACAGTGCTCTTTTGCATGGAACTGAATTAGATGTGAAGAAGATTTGTGAAGAAATTGAGATTTGTTATTTTGGTGAAAAAGAGGACAGTGTAGAAATTGACACAGCAATTCAAAGTAATGTGGAAGAGAATGTACAGATTTCAAGTACAGAAAAGTTTGAGCAGAAAATTACCAGGTTTAAGGTGAAATCAAGTGAAAGGCCGAATTTTACTTGTGTGTGTTGTCGACGAAGTCATTATAAACATCAAACTAGATTTGTTAATTTATACGTAAAAAGTAAAAAGATGAATAATTATGAGTGGAAGGATTTTGCAACTTATTTGTGGGTGGAGAATTGTTTTGATTTGAGTTGTGATCAGCGTATTTGTAAATATTGTTATGATAAATTAAATCAAAATAGAATGCCTGCTAGAGCTGTTCATAATAATCTGGAGTTGGTAGACATTCCCCGTTAATTGATGGATTTAAATACATATGAGTCTATTTTGATTCAATGTGTCCATCCTTTTCAGGCAATTGTTCGCATGGAGCCTAAGATAGGGAAATTGCCTCCTACAGATTTGAAGAGAGGATTAAAGGGAAGAGTTGTTTATTTGCCTCTAGATTTCAAAAAAAATATTGATACAATTGGTATAGAAAAAGTAGAAGATGAACCTTTAGTTATTCTAGTTAATGGGGTTCCGACAAAGAGTAAGAAAATCTGGCAAGATTTAGTGGATGTTAGGAAAGTCAAAAAGGCAACGTTGTATTTAGTCAAAAACAATGAGTATTGCAAAGATGTATGTGTTGCAGCAGAGGAAACAGATGCATATGAAGACAGTGATTGTTCAGGCAGCCAAATTGAAAAAGTTGATGTGTCTAGAAGTGAAGAAATATATGAACATTATACTGTTCATCCTTTGCATTCCAAAGAAATAATGGGGAATGCAATTGAATTGTTTCAAATGAAAGCAGCAAAAGGAAGTCCCATTAGTGTATGGGAAGAAAGTTTGGAAGCTCGTTGTTTTCCACAGCTATTTCCAACAGGTCGAGGTGGACGATATGACGATCGACCACTTCAAATTCCTGCATCTGAATATCGAACTGTAAGATTGTATGCTGAAAATCCAAGGTTTCGTCAATGCATTCCCTATTTGTTTCATTTACTGTATGAAAGGACTTGTCTGGGCTTTCTTATGCAGTAAACCATATACTGAAAAGTGAAGCACATCTGCAAAATGTTTTGGCGAGGGACTTTATGGAGAAAGTGAATCTGCAAGATAATATTTTGGAATCTCATTTAATCAATCTCATGGCATGTCAGCGTGGTACAAACGAGTATTGGTACCGTCGTCATGGGGAATTGAAATGTATGCTAAGAAACTTAGGAACTCCTACATGGTTCCTCACTCTTAGCTGTGCCGAGTATGCATGGGACGACTTACTTCAATTTCTATGCGAGGCAAATGCAAATATACAAAATATAGAATTCAAAACACCTGGAGAACTGTGTTCTTTGGATCCAGTGAATGTATGCAGATATTTCAATCATAGATTTGAAGCTATGATGTCTTTTATTACCAACAAAAAAAATCCTCCCCTTGGAGAGGTTTTGGATTTCTTTTGGAGAAAGGAGTAACAAGCGAGAGGTGCTCCTCACATACATATGTTGTTGTGGATTAAAGATGCACCCACATTTGGAACATATTCGGATGAGACAGTGATGAGCTTCATTGAAGAGTATTCAACATGTGCTGTTCCGAAAACTACCGAAGAAAACAGTTTAAGGCAACAAGTTTTACGCTTTCAATCCCATCGTTGTGGAAAGTACTGTCGTCGAAAATTCAGAAACAAGGACAAGTTCTACACAAAATGTTGTTTCAGCTTTCCACGACCAGTGATTTCTAAAGGAAGAGTAAATAATTTGATGTCTTCTCTGCGACATACTGTGACGAGGAAGTCACCAAAAAATACATACAATTTAAAAAGAAACGAAGAGTCCAAGTACATCAACGACTACAACCCAGTGATTTTGTCCATGTGGAATGCTAACATGGATATTCAATTCATTGCTGACAACTCTATTGCTGTGGCTCGATATGTGACGTCTTACATCACAAAAAAAGAAAAAAACAGAACTGAAGGAAATGTGGGAGGACATTTCACATGAAAATAGTCTAAGCAAGATATTATACAGTTACAGTCTGAAGATGTTGTTGCATCGAGAAATTGGAGCATATGAATGTTCTGATCGATTGTCATCAGCAAGTCTCTATGCCAAATCTAGAACCATCATTTGGGTGAGTCTAGGTCTTGCTGCAACACGAAATCGAGTTTTGAAATCTGTACAAGAGATAGAGTATTTGGCGGAGAAAGAACCAGAAAGTACAGATATTTTGAAGACAAACATGTTGGATACATACTATCCAAATAGAAGTCCTCACCTTGAGAACGCTTGGCTCTATGAAGTTCTTTAAAGCTATATTTATAAGAGGAACATCAGAGAAGATATCAATAATGGAATATATGCTGTCATTGGATGTGAAGGATGTCTAGTGAAACAGAAAAAAAGGCCATTTGATTAATCATCGAAAATTGAGTTGTGAAAATCCAGACAAAAGGGAATTTTACTATTGAGCTCTTTTGCAACTCTTTAAGCCATGGCGTACAGAAGAGGAACTACTTGGAGATTTTCTCTGTTACGAAGATTCTTTTAATGCAACCAAGGATACCATAGAATGTCCTGTTTTTCCAAATTATCTGCAAATGTTGAACGAAGAAATAGAGCAAGAAGATGCTGCAGAGATTGCTAGAGACAGTTCCCAAGACAGTCAGAGTTCTGCTTCATTGAGTCAGGATCCACTTGGAGGAACAATTATCCAAAATGAAGCTGCCACTGCCATGGATGAGGTGGAAACAGCTATGGAACAAGCTCAAGATGATGTAGTTAACTTAGAAGAATTGGAAAAACAACTAAATCTTGAGCAGAAACAGATATATGACGAATTCACAGAACAGATTGAACATGGATTCACACATGAGAAAAAAGAGTGCTCATGTACATCATTTAAACCAGTCCAACTGTACGTAAGTGGAGAAGCGGGAACTGGAAAAAGTTTTCTGATTAAAGCAATTGCAACTTATCTGCAGAAAAGGACTGAATCACCGCTATCTTGTGTTGTTACTGCTCCAACTGGGCTGGCAGCACATAACATTAAAGGGATTACTTTACATCATTTACTGATGCTGTCAGTGGAACATGATAACAAATTGCATTATCACAAGCTATCTGGAGATGCGTGTTCCGAAGTTTCGAGAGTCCTGAAGAAAATGAAACTTCTTATCATTGATGAAGTAAGCATGGTGTCAAATATAATGCTTGCTTTTGTGCATTTGAGAATGCAAGAAATTCTTAGAACAGACTATGATGTCTTATTTGGAGGAAAACATATTATTGTTTTTGGAGATCTACTGCAGTTGACTCCAGTGAAAGGACAACCTGTGTTCAAAATGCTCACGCATGAAGATACCAGGAAGTGCCTAGGAAGCATTGGAAACGTTAATATATGGTTAAACTTCAAATATGCAGAACTGCTTCAAAATATGCGGCAGGCAAAGGATGAAGATTATAAAAATATTCTACAAGATGTAAGAATCGGAAAAGTAAGTCAGCAAGGGAAAGAAGCTTTACATGGACGATTAATTTCAAATTTGTACTCAAATGAAAACATTCTTCCAGAGTATATTTTTAAGAAAATTAATGAGAAGAAATCTGGCATATGTTTGATGCCAACTCTGAAAGAATGTTCCATTTTCAACAACAAAATGTTAAAGTTAGAAAATGAAGAGACAGTGAAACTGGAAGCTATAGATAAAATTGAACATATGGGAGCAACAATTATTTTGTCTGAAAATTTGAAATCAAAATTGGATTCATTAGAGAAGACTATATCTAAAACTGCTGGTTTTGAAAAGACTCTGAATGTGTGTTTAAATTGTCGTAACATTTTGAGAAGGAATTTAAATGTTGAAAGAGGACTGGTAAATGGAGCAATGGTTCATGTTGTTGGTTTTGTGAATTACAAAAATAGAGATGGAATTGAAATTTTAAAAATTACATTTGATGGCATTGAGGAAATAGAACAAATTTGTCGTTGTTCAACTAGATTTTTGCTTGTGAAAGACTTATATGTTCACCGAAAACAGTTTCCTATTTGTTTGGCATATGCGGTGACAATTCATAAATCTCAAGGTTTAAGTGTAGATAGCTCTTTGGTGAACATTGGAAGTTCTGTGTTTAAAGAGGGAATGGCATATGTGGCATTATCATGAGTCAGAACTTTATCAGGATTGTACTTGACTGAGTGTGATGAAACAAAGATTTGTGCAGATCTACATTGTGTTAAATAATACAATAGGTTAAGAAGAGAGTTTGCTCCACATTTGCCTCAATATCCTCTGTTTGAAAAACGTGTGGTAGGCCGAAAAAGAAGAAATGAGAATAATTGCAGTGAGGTAGTAGCAAAAAGACAAAAAGTAGATGAAACTGTAATTGTAAGCAGAAAGAAAAAGGATTCTGTTGAAGATGTTGTTGGATTTCAGTTTGAAAACAGTTCTGGTGTCAACTGCTATGCTAATGTAGTGGTTAATGTTGATTTTTTCCTTCAAAATATACAAGAACAGATTGTTGAAAATCGGGATCAAAGATTCTGTTGTTTGTTGAATTCCGTGTTTGAGAAATGTACCAGTGATAGAGCAAAAATAGAAAGTGTTTCAGAAATTCGAAATCTTCCAGACATATGTTCTGGTCAAAATCATGTTCACAGAATATTTAGCAGGATTGTCAGGAATTTTTAATGTATATGTTTGATGTATTGGAAGATGAAGGTGTAGATATAAAAATCTTTTTAGCCTTTCTTATCAATGGCAGCATGACTGCGACAACTGTACTTTATCAAGTACTACTAGAATAGACACTGAAAGATTTATATATTTGACTTTACCAGACTGCAAATCAGTGCCTTTTAATAATCTACTTAAAGCAGCGGATCACAATATGGTGTGTACCCAATGTAAGTCTACTATGCTGTCCACATAATTTCTACAAAATTATGGTCTGTATGTCATTTTAATGTTCCAACAATGTAGACCTGATGGAACTAAATTGACAACTTCTATTAAAAATTTTGTTGGTTCTCAGTTATCAATATCAGGAAGAACCTTTGCAACTGTAGCTATTATTTTTCATGACGGTCCTTCTACAACATCAGGGCATTACACATGCTATTTAAAAAGTTGTAAAGGTTGGACCCACTGTAACGACATTCATTTGACTTTCAAACAACGTTTGCCTTTTGGCTTAAAAAATTCCTACCTAGTGTTTTTACAACCAAAATTTAAGTAAAGGTAATTGGCCTTTGAAGATGGGAGCAGTTAATAAAGGTTATTTTGCTGTTTAAAAATATATTCTGAGTAAAAGTGATCCAGGTAATATAAAAAATGTACTTGTCATATAGGTACTGTAAGTGGATCTCATAGTAAGTGATATTAGTATTAAACAAAATGATGAACATGAGTGAGTCAGAGATGGTTTTACAAATACTTAAATATTGTGAAAATGTTGTATGAGCCTTTCTTTCAGAACATCGGAAAAAAGGTAATTTCAGAGTTTCTTAGAATTAATTTGAAAATATACTCATACATCTGACACTATTTGGCCAAAAGGAAAGGTACAGGAATGAGTAAAGAGTCATGACTGAAAAAAAGGAGTATATGAAAATAATGAAAATATTTCAGATGTTCTTGGAGCTTTCCTTCTAGAAAGTCGATGAAATGGATTTTTTAGTGAACAGCAGAGTACTTTGCAACGAAAAAAGGACCTCCATGATATACTATTTGGCCTCAAGGAAAAGTAAGTCAATCAAAGATTAATGTACATTTGTCATTTGTCAGTTTTTTTAAAACACAATCTTTTAGATTGTGTTTTTTTTTCCCGTTGTCATATGATGAGTAATTTGAACTCACTGTTTTAAGTGAAATTCAATATATTCTGAGAACAGCAAAAATAAACTATGTAACATGTTGTACAAGTTATACTATAATTTGGATTGTGTAAATTAAATTGTATTCCCATTCTCTGACACTCATTTTCCTTTTTCCTCTCTCTTTCAGCTCTCTTTACTCACTCACACTACCTTTCTCTCACTCTGTTTCACACCCATTCGTTTACTGCACTTCTTTCACAACCCCTCATTCTCATTTCAACTGTCTGCATCCCCTCTCTCCCTTGCACCACTTTTCAGCTTTCAGTCTCTCTGCTTTACTTCCCTTTTCCGTCTTTTCCTCCTTTGCTCTTTTACTAATTCCTCAGTATTGTCACACTCTATCACTATAACTTACCCACTCTCCCTTGCTTATCTTTGTTTGCTCCTTTCTTTTGACCTCTTTTCTCTATTTTTCGTTCACTACCTCTATGTCCTCAGTGCCTCACTCTCCTTGTGTTATGTTCACTTGTGTTTATCTACCTTCTATCATTTCTTTTACAACAACTCCACTGCTCCTCTCTCATCGTTCTTCATCCCATTTCTTTTGCTCTGGTTCCATTACTATCCCTCATTTCCTTTCTTTCAATGTCCTTCTCTTTACTTTCATCACCAAATTATTTTGTCTTTTAGTCGTCTTCTCCTCTCTTTCCTTTTTTTGCTCCTTACTCATTTCCTTTTGTCACTCATTGTACTCCACCTCACTCAGTTTTTCTCTTAGTGTGTCTGTCTACTAACTTCCTGATTCCATTTCCCTCAATCGTTGTATATTATCCTCTCTCCCTTCATCCCTTCACTTTGACTGTTCTTCACTTACTCTCAGATATCTTCTATTTCTCAATCTTCTAAATGCATCCTTAATTAGACTCTTTTCCGTCTCTGTTATTATCTTTTTACTTACTACTGTTTCCTGACTTAGTTTTGGTAACTCACATTGTTTTAGTATCTTTCTTACCTTCAGTTCATTTCTCTGTTCTTCTCTTCCTCTGTGTCAGTGAATCTATATGCCTTACTCTTAGTAATTTGCTCTCATTCTATTTCTTTTTTTCTCTTTTTATCCTCCTACCTTACTTTATTTCCCTTTCTGTGTCCTTCACTCTTACTTTATTTCTAAATACACTGTTATGATTTTTAACCTCTTCATTTGTATATTTTAATTTAAAATACACATTTTACTAATTATAACTTATTTTTTCTTCTCTCTTTCACAGATACAAAGTGTAGTAAAAAAATTAATTAAAATTACATTTATTATGTGTAAGTATGACTATAAAAATGTATTTTGTCATCACCCTTTGCTTTAAGCTCACTAATATTTTCTCAACCAACCTCACTCCTGTGTCTTTATTCTGCTTCCCTCACTTATTCTTATTCTCCATGTTTACTCCAATTTCCCTATTTCCCCTCTCATATTCAACTTCTTTCAATCCCTAATCTTTACTTTACTTACCCTCTGTTCCCTTCCTTTGCTTCTTCACTCATTATGTTTTAATTATTTACCTTACTCCTACAAACACACACACCTCATCCCCCTCTCAATACATACACACACCTCTAACATACACCCCACACACACACCACACACACACACCTCATACACACAAAAAATCCCCCCACACACACTCTTCACATACACACACACATTCCATACACACACATACATCGCACACATATACACCCCACACCCATACACTCCTCACACATACTTCACACACCCTCACCTCCACCCACACCAAAACACCCCACACAGCCACACCCACAGACACACCTTACACACCCACACCCCGACCTACTCCCACTGACTCCCTATAAGTCACACACACTGCATTACTTATCTTTCTTTGCTGTTTCACTCAAACCCATTCAGGTACTGTTTTCTTTACTCTCTTTGTCCTTTCTCTTTGTCACTCACCATGTGTTATCCTAATTCAATTTGTCACCTTTTTTCACCCCTCTTTACTTACACTAACTGGTCTTTTCTTACCCTCACTCACCGTTCTTCATTTATCCCGGTTACGCCACTACCCTTCATTCTCCATTTTTTACTGTCCTTTCTTTTTTGTTCAACACCCACTCACATTCTCCCACTATCTCTACTTTAGTCTTCTTCCTCTCTCTTCCCTTCTTTCGCTCCTTTAGTCATATTACTTTTCTCACTTTCACCCAATTACACCTTCTCTGATTTTTACTATGTAATAAACAATCCCTCTGTGTTCATCCTGTAGCTCTCTTTCTCTTAACATTACTATCGTTGTGTTCTTCCCTCATGCTAACTCCTTCATAAAAAAAAAATTCTATTTTTTTGGGGGGTGCGCCCCGGTACGCGTATCCTAAGAAAAAAAAATTGACAGAGATTCATTAAAAATATAGGTTTATTTTTATAAATGAAAGGTAGTTCTAAAAAGAACTGTTTTTTTCTTCTTTTTGTTGTTTTATATTTTTTTAATGTTTTTTAATGTTTTTTTGAACATTTTGTACTTTTTTTGGCTTTTCAAAACATTTTATATTTTTTTTGTATTTTTTATGGGAAGAAACAAAAAACAGGGAATTGTAAATGGCTCAACAGGAGCAAAAAACAAAAAAAAGAAAAAATTACTGTTTTTTGGGGCATTTGTGATTGTCACCAGCAAGGACGACGAGCTTCATGCTCTTTTCACCATAGGCGATGAGCTTGCCACATTCTATACATGTGATTCTAAAATCTGCAAATCGTGGTTGTATACAAGGCATCATCTCCGTTGTTTCTGGTCCCGATGGAGTCGGTTGTGTTCTTTTGGAGGTGGTCCTTGAAGACTGGGGGAGGTTACTGGCCAGTTCCCTGAGCTCTGCACGAGAATAGTTGTTAGGATGCATCCGGGTCATATGTCGAATCATGGTATTATTACCAAAGAAATTTTTTTGTTTGGGTTGCCCCTTGAGAGTTGTTCGCCACAGATTAGGCAAGTTACCTTGGCCGCATTCACTTTTTTCTTGCCCTCTGGGATTGAAAAAAACTCCCATACAATGTGTGACCTGGGCTTGTATGGGGTATTTTGTTCAGGCAGCCATGTTCTCCCCTCCTCCTCTTCCTCTTCCTCCTCCTCCTCTTCTTGACCACCAATGTACTGTTGTGGTGGTGGTGCAGATGCTCCAGCTGTTGCAGCTACAGTAGCCATTTGAAAGTACAAAATAGTTCTCTCTCTATTGCTGAAACAGGTCTTCCTCAGTCAAAGGACAACGTCAGAATAAGGAAAGAAGGTGGGGTCTTTCATCATTTGCAAAAAACAAAGTGTCCTGAACCAATGAGAAGTGTTATTTTCAGGTCATATGACCCGGGCTTTACTCATTTGAAACCAAAACTGTTCTGCACCAATATGACATGACCCGACGCGCTTACGCTACGCGCCCCGGGGCGCGCCCGTAGTCACGCTCTGGGGCACGCCTGCGGGCGCGTAGTGTAAGCGCGTCAAGACGTTGCGCGATCGTATGCGCTCGAGTGCTTCCAGGTTCGCTTACGCTGTGCGTCATATGACGCATCACGCGTCTACGCCAAACGTCACAATGTTGTTTTCGTTCGCGAAAATAGCGCTAACGGGACGCTCCCCGGGGCGCGCCGCAACATTGCGCTGACCGGGGCGCACCCCGGTACGCGTCCCGGGAGCGCCCCAGGCCCAAAAAATAAAAAATTTACATAATTATACAATATACAATTCATTATAAAAAATATTACTTTTCATACCTATAGAGATTTGCTATTAAAAAACCTATGAAATTCACTGAAAAAAACATAGGTTTCACACCAGTTATAGTTAGGAATTAGCATTTAAAAAACCTATTAAATTCACTGAAAAAAACATAGGTTTCACACCAGTTATAGTTAGCTGGAAATTTTACTGGCATAAAACCAATGAAATTCCCACGTTATAGTTAGTTGGACTCACTATAACTTGCGCATGCAATGCACTGCTGATTACGTCACATATTACATCACTCATGACATGGTCAATGACATCACTCATGCCAGTAAAATTTCCAGCTAACTATAACTGGTGTGAAACCTATGTTTTTTTCAGTGAATATATATATATATATATATATATATTCACTGAAAAAAACATAGGTTATAGACCATATATAGTTAGGAATTTGCATTTACAAAACCTTGAAAATTCACTGAAAAAAACCATAGGTTAGAGACCATATATAGTTAGCTGGACATTTTATTGACATAAAACCAATGAAATTCCATATATAGTTAGTTGCACTAACTATATATCGCGCACCCGCAATCCACTGCTGATGATGTCACATATTACATCATTCATGACATGGTCAGTGACATCACTGATGACATCACTGATTACATCTCAAATGACATCACTGATGACATCACTGATGACATCTCAAATGACATCACTGATGACATCATGACACACCAATACCAGTTACTACATACGCACTCACTGATTCCTACGTCTACACACACATTCACTCATTCACCCATACAATCACTCATACATACAGTCACTCATTATTACAACACTATCATATGCACTCATACACCTATGCAGACACTCACACACTGCCACTCATCCATGGAGTTACTCACACACCTAGTCAGTCCTGTAAAGAATCAATCACACTTCCATTTCCTCATCTATACAGTTAAACACAGAACACCATACTTCAGTGACATCACTGATGACATCACTGATGACATCTCAAATGACATCACTGATGACATCTCAAATGACATCACTGATGACATCATGACACACCAATACCAGTTACTACATACGCACTCACTGATTCCTACGTCTACACACACATTCACTCATTCACCCATACAATCACTCATACATACAGTCACTCATTATTACAACACTATCATATGCACTCATACACCTAGTCAGTCCTGTGAAGAATCAATCACACTTCGATTTCCTCATCTATACAGTTAAACACAGAACACCATACTTTTTCACACATATACTAACACATACTTACTCTCTTATACAATCACTGATACAAGTACACATTGATATGCACAGAGTCACACACCTCCCAGCCAGCCACACACACACTCAGTCTTCCATACATCCACTCATTCTTCAATATGTAAAACATATTTAAACTTTACAAAAACACACAGACACTAGATGATGTCATCAGTGATGTCATTTGAGATGTCATCAGTGATGTCATCAGTGATGTCATTTGAGATGTCATCAGTGATGTCATCAGTGATGTCACTGACCATGTCATGAATGATGTAATATGTGACATCATCAGCAGTGGATTGCGGGTGCGCGATATATAGTTAGTGCAACTAACTATATATGGAATTTCATTGGTTTTATGTCAATAAAATGTCCAGCTAACTATATATGGTCTCTAACCTATGGTTTTTTTCAGTGAATTTTCAAGGTTTTGTAAATGCAAATTCCTAACTATATATGGTCTATAACCTATGGCTTTTTCAGTGAATTTCATTGGTTTTTTAAAAGCTAATATCTATAGCTGTAAAATATATTCTTTATTACGTGACGTATCACGTAGCCACGTGAGACGCCTCATGACGCATCGCATAACCGTGACGTATCGGCTCTGCAGCGCAAACAAAACCCATAACGTAAGCGTGCCGGAGCACGCTTACAGATATATATATTTTTTTTAACCTTAATTAGACAAAATCCACACGTGCACATATCTTGAGGCCTTGCAAAGGCACATCAAACAAACAGTCCCTACAATTTTGCCAAGTTTGCTGGAAATCTATTCCCTTCATTTTTTTTTTACTGTTTCTCTTGGTTTTCCCCTTGTTACGCTTACCGGGACGCTAACCGGTACGCGAACCGGACGCTCCAAAAACACAAGATGGCGGACTCCCGTTACGCTGCCGGTTAGCTGCCCGGTTCGCGTACTGGGAAGCGCCTCTACCGCGAAAAATCGCGGGGGACTTTAATATCCCCCTCATCAATCCTAGGGGGTCAGGAGGGGTTTACCTTGCCCCCTTTCCTTCATTTCCCCCTTCGTTTTTCACCACATCTTGTCTCTCGATCCTACCGAGAGACAAGATGGCGGCCGCTCCGGACTGTTTAGAATGTTGACAGACACCGGAGAGCCAATCAGCTTCGCTTCGCGAAGTTCCGTTACGCGTCAGGTACGCGAACCGGGGCGCTAACCGGAGCGCTGTCACAGATATATATATATTTTTTTAAACGTTAATTTCTCAAAATCCACTGGAGCACATATATTGAGACATAGCAAAGGCACGTCGGGCAAACCATATCTACAATTTTGCCAAGTTTCATGTAAATCTATTCAGCCGTTCGAGCTAAAAGTGAGTTCAACCGCCCTATGGAAAAATGAATGTGAAAAACGCGTTTTGGGACCCCCCTTTTTTCTCGGCCCCCCCTTGACGAAACCCCCCCAAATTTTCAGGGGCTGCTCAGAAATAAAACAAAACAAAACTCATTACCTAGGTGAACATCCTCGCTAACATTTATGCTGTATAAACCATGTCCGCAGCAATAACTGTACCTCCAGCTCAAAGGGTTTCTGTGATCAAAACCCTCCAGAATAATGTATTTTGTAGTTTTTATTTTTTATTTTATTTTTCATTGATATTGTCAGTTTGTTTTCGGGCTTTAAGTAATTTTGACAGCTCCCCTAATGTCCTTTACATATCGAGGGTTTAATTATATCCTTAAATTTGTAGGCGATATATGCATGGTGCCAATAACCCTCATCGAGTCCTTAACCTTTTCTGCAGCTCGACTCAATGTAATTTATTGTATTTTTCGATCTCTGAGGCAATAACTTCAAGCTGAGACAGACACGGCGTCTATTACCGTTTTCGCGCATGCGCTAAGCGGCAGACACTACATCCAGGCTGCCTTAGACATACTGAGGTGATGCGCACGCGCGCCTGTCCCTCACCGCTCTCCCGCACATGCGCATTTAGACGGAAACGCCCTACCTGATGCGCGCAGAAGCGGCATGGAGACCAAGGGTCAGGTCCAGTTATGGGCTTTTTCCGCTTTCAATCAGTGGCTAATTGGAGCTAGTTAGACTATAAAAAGCCCGCTCCTCACCACACAATTTACTCGACGGAGCCGCGTGGAGGGGGAGGAAGCCAGACAGCCCTGGGAGTAACCGTGAGTGTGTATGAATGTATGGATATGCTAAATGGTGTGTAAACCTTCATCAAATCGAAGGATTACAATATTTTGATCCATTTCCTTGAATACCTCGCAGGTTGCCATAACGGGTAGAACGGACCCCCCAACACGCTGTGGCTCATGAGGCCATTCGACCTCTTTTCATAAGTAAGCAACACATCTGTGTCAGAAACTACACCCTTAAGGGCTTATCAGATACTATGAATGAATGTGTGTCTCAGTTTATATGTTGTTCGTTTTTTCTGTTTTTTCTTCTTTTTTTAGGGTTCCTGGACCTTCACTTTTGTTCCTTGTTACCCTTCTGTGTATCTACACAGTATGAGACTAAAAAACATGTATTACCCTGTTTTACTTGATTTTTCTGTTTACAGGTGTCCATAATCGCCAATTGGGCGCAACGGACCTTACATTAAACATAGATAGGTACATTTTCACCTTATCTTATTTTTGTAGAGCACACTTTAAAATCTACACACATGTGAGTAAGGTGGGGATAAGTAGTGCATATCCTCGTCCTGAAGAAGGAGTTCTTTAAACTCCGAAACATGTCGACGCACTAACATGGTTGGGTTACCCTAATCAGTAAACCACAACCACTCTAGCACACTTTTTAATAATACCAGCCGGAGACTAAATAAAAAAAATTTCGGTACTCACGTGCCAGGTATTTTTTAATTTCTCACTTTCACCTCACCACTCACATTTTGTACTCACACACACCAAACACATAGTTCACAGGAAAGTGCTCCTGCGTAGTCGTGAAGTCGTAGCACGCCGCATTCCGTAGAGGTTTGCGAAGACCCCGATGATGAAGCATGACACCAAGGGGCCTGTTGGTGTGTGAGGGGTATTTTAACAACACTGGTTGCTCCCCACCATTGTGGTAACAACCGCCTTCCACTCAGTGGATTCCATTTTGTTTATAATAATTGCTAGGGGAGACAGAATCCACTATTCCCTCTCCCTCACTCTTCTGTTAACGATTATCAGAAATAAAATGTGCCATTTTCCTGAAAATTTCAGCCAATTTCGTCCACAAACGCCAAAGTTATTAGACATAGAATTTTCAGAAATCCCATAGAGAAAAAATCCTAACTATATATACCCACTGTCTATCGCCAGTAGGTAATATACGTATAGTGTTTTAGGGTTTAGGGTAGTGTTGTAGTGTTTGCGTAGTGTAGGGTCATGCTGGGGGTAGTGTTTTAGGGTGTAGGGTAGTGTTGTAGTGTTTGCGTAGTGTAGGGTCATGCTGGGGGTAGTGTTTTAGGGTTTTGGGTAGTGTTGTAGTGTTTGCGTAGTGCAGGGTCATGCTGAGGGTAGTGTTTTTGGGTTTAGGGTAGTGTTGTAGTGTTTGCGTAGTGTAGGGTCATGCTGGGGGGTAGTGTTTTAGGGTTTATGGTAGTGTTGTAGTGTTTGCGTAGTGTAGGGTCATGCTGGGTGTAGTGTTTTAGGGTTTAGGGTAGTGTTGTAGTGTTTGCGTAGTGTAGGGTCATGCTGGGGGTAGTGTTTTAGGGTTTAGGGTAGTGTTGTAGTGTTTGCGTAGTGTAGGGTCATGCTGGGGTGTAGTGTTTTAGGGTTTAGGGTAGTGTTGTAGTGTTTGCGTAGTGTAGGGTCATGCTGGGGGTAGTGTTTTAGGGTTTAGGGTAGTGTTGTAGTGTTTGCGTAGTGTAGGGTCATGCTGGGGGTAGTGTTTTAGGGTTTAGGGTAGTGTTGTAGTGTTTGCGTAGTGTAGGGTCATGCTGGGGGTAGTGTTTTAGGGTTTAGGGTAGTGTTGTAGTGTTTGCGTAGTGTAGGGTCATGCTGGGGTGTAGTGTTTTAGGGTTTTGGGTAGTGTTGTAGTGTTTGCGTAGTGTAGGGTCATGCTGGGGGTAGTGTTTTAGGGTTTAGGGTAGTGTTGTAGTGTTTGCGTAGTGTAGGGTCATGCTGGGGGTAGTGTTTTAGGGTTTAGGGTAGTGTTGTAGTGTTTGCGTAGTGTAGGGTCATGCTGGATGTAGTGTTTTAGGGTTTAGGGTAGTGTTGTAGTGTTTGCGTAGTGTAGGGTCATGCTGGGGTGTAGTGTTTTAGGGTTTTGGGTAGTGTTGTAGTGTTTGCGTAGTGTAGGGTCATGCTGGGGGTAGTGTTTTAGGGTTTAGGGTAGTGTTGTAATGTTTGCGTAGTGTAGGGTCATGCTGGGGGTAGTGTTTTAGGGTTTAGGGTAGTGTTGTAGTGTTTGCGTAGTGTAGGGTCATGCTGGGGTGTAGTGTTTTAGGGTTTTGGGTAGTGTTGTAGTGTTTGCGTAGTGTAGGGTCATGCTGGGGGTAGTGTTTTAGGGTTTAGGGTAGTGTTGTAGTGTTTGCGTAGTGTAGGGTCATGCTGGGGGTAGTGTTTTAGGGTTTAGGGTAGTGTTGTAGTGTTTGTGTAGTGTAGGGTCATGCTGGGGGTAGTGTTTTAGGGTTTAGGGTTGTGTTGTAGTGTTTGCGTAGTGTAGGGTCATGCTGGGGTGTAGTGTTTTAGGGTTTTGCGTAGTGTTGTAGTGTTTGCGTAGTGTAGGGTCATGCTGGGGGTAGTGTTTTAGGGTTTAGGGTAGTGTTGTAGTGTTTGCGTAGTGTAGGGTCATGCTGGGGTGTAGTGTTAGGGTTTAGGGTTGTGTTGTAGTGTTTGTGTAGTGTAGGGTCATGCTGGGGGTAGTGTTTTAGGGTTTAGGGTAGTGTTGTAGTGTTTGTGTAGTGTAGGGTCATGCTGGGGTAGTGTTTTAGGGTTTAGGGTTGTGTTGTAGTGTTTGTGTAGTGTAGGGTCATGCTGGGGGTAGTGTTTTAGGGTTTAGGGTAGTGTTGTAGTGTTTGCGTAGTGTAGGGTCATGCTGGGGTGTAGTGTTTTAGGGTTTTGGGTAGTGTTGTAGTGTTTGCGTAGTGTAGGGTCATGCTGGGGGTAGTGTTTTAGGGTTTAGGGTAGTGTTGTAGTGTTTGTGTAGTGTAGGGTCATGCGGGGGGTAGTGTTTTAGGGTTTAGGGTAGTGTTGTACTGTTTGTGTAGTGTAGGGTCATGCTGGGGGTAGTGTTTTAGGGTTTAGGGTAGTTTAGTTGTTTAGTGTATGCTAAAAGCATATTCGTTCTAAAAGTTTTCGTTATTTTAATTTGCGGCCTAATAGTACATGCAGGATTTTTTTTGCGGACTGATGGTATGCGGGATTTCGTCATATATTCGCTAATCATACTTTCTATGGCAAAATGAACCCCCTCATTTTGTTCCTTTTTAAATTAAATGTTTTAAGAGTTACCACTTTATTCCAATCAAGATGGCTTCAGGTGTACCATACCTTTGTAATAAGTAGGACTGTTAGCACTCTAGTTGTTCTTTAGAACACTCTGGGACATTCTGTCATTGGGCTATAGTTGGGCTACATCTGGCTGATATTTGGGCTACATTTGTTTTTTTTGTCTCTGGTGGCATTTGAGATGTCATCAGTGATGTCATCAGTGATGTCATTTGAGATGTCATCAGTGATGTCATCAGTGATGTCATTTGAGATGTCATCAGTGATGTCATCAGTGATGTCACTGACCATGTCATGAATGATGTAATATGTGACATGATCAGCAGTGGATTGCGGGTGCGCGATATATAGTTAGTACAACTAACTATATATGGAATTTCAATGGTTTTGTGTGAGTAAAATAAGGTTTTTTAAATGCTAATTCCTAACTATATATGGTCTATAACCTATGGTTTTTTCAGTGAATTTTCAAGGTTTTGTAAATGCTAATTCCTAACTATATATGGTCTATAACCTATGGTTTTTTCAGTGAATTTCATTGGTTTTTTAAAAGCTAATATCTGTAGCTGTAAAATGTATTCTTCTTTAAATCCCAAAATATATTTAATATGTTTATTTATAAAAAAAAATTTAATACTTTTTTTTTGTTCGCTCCCGGTTCGCGAACCGGGAAGCTTCCCGTTAGCTCATCTTGATGCCGCGACCCAGTCCGCGAACCGGTAAACGTTCCGTTTGCGCAACTGCCGCGTTAGAAATCAACATCGTGACGCGTCGCGGAAGCGCGACGTATCACGTTGTCGCGTAATGCGTCTTATGACGCGCCGCGTTAGCGCACCCGGAAGTGCTCCAGTACGCGAACTGAGACGCGAAGCGCAGCTCCCCGGAAGCGATCCGCGTCGCGTCGCGAAAGCGCGACGTATCCCGTTGCCGCGTAATGCGTCTTATGACGCGCCGCGTTAGCGCACCCGGAAGTGCTCCGGAGCGCGAACCAAGGCGCGAAGCGCAGCGACCCGGAAGCGATCTGGGGCGCATTCCGGAGCGCGTAACTTAAGCGTAAGAGGTCATGTGACTTGTTAATAAAACTTTTCATTGGTTCATTTCACTTTTGGTTTCATAATGATGTAAGGCTAGGTCAGGTGACCTAAAAATAACACTTTTCATTGGTTTAGAACTATTGTTTTTCCCAAATGATGAAAACCCCTCCTTCTTTCCTCACTCTGACTTTCATCTTTGTGAGAGGAAGACCATTTTTGATAGTTGAGCAATGGCTTCAGTAGTTGCTTCAGCTGGTGCACCCCCACCACCACCTCCACCTCCTCATGGGAAGAGAGGACCACCTCCCCAGTTCATCAGCAACACAGAGGAGGAAGAGGATGAACTAGAGGAAGAGGAGACAGAAGGACCACAGTTCTTACAAGAGGTGCCCCGGGTTTCCCATCGGAAAGCCAGTTTTATTTGGCAGTTTTTTTCACTCCCTCGAGGGCAGAAGAAAGTAAATGCTAGGTATGTCACCTGCCTCATTTGTAAAGACCGGTTATCTAGAGGCACTGATAAAAAGTATAGCTTCGGTAACTATACAATGCATCGTCACATGATCAGGTGGCATCCATTGAACTACAGCCAGGCAGAGATACGTGACATGCAAGATAACCCAACAACAACTCCGGTGGCCAGGTCAACATCACAGATATCGTTGACAGGAGCAGAGGCACGGGAAACCGTGCCAAACATTCAGGAGAACTTTGCTCATATCAAATTTACCTGTATGTATTGCGGTGCATTGCTGTCATGTGGTAACATGAGCATTACGTTAATCAACCTAGCTTATGTAAATCACAATTGCCCTAACCGCCCCAGACAGTAATTTTTTTTTTGCTCCTGTTGAGCCCTTTTCAATGCCTGTTTTTTGTTGTTTCCCCTCCATCAAAAACAAAAAAAAACATAAAACTGTTCAAAAAATACAAAAAAAACAAAAAATGTTCAAAAAATAAAAAAACAATATAAAACAACAAAAACATTTAAAAAAAAGTTCTTTTCAGAACTACCTCCCCTTTAAAAAAAAAATTGCTAGAATGTTTAGCACTCTGGCAAGCTCTATTTCTTTTAGTTCGCTTCCCCGTTCGCTTCCCGGTTCGCGAACCGGGAGCGAACCCAAAAAGAAGAGTAAGTATAAGGGAAGTAAACAGAGAGTAATGTTAAAAGAAAGACAGCTATAGGGAGTAAACCAGAGATACTGTTTAATAGATCTATTTACCGAAGAAAAGATGGAAGAGGGTATAATTGTGAAAAACAAAATAGATAAGGAAGTGAAAGAAAAAAAGAGAGTAGAACAATAACAAAGAAGAGTTTCTTGGAGAATGTGAGTGAATGTTCAAAATCAGATTAAAACATGTGGAATAACAGAGAGAAAAAACAGAAAACAGAAAAGAAAAAATAACAGAAAAAGATTAATTGAAACAGCAAAGAAATGTAAATAACATAGAGCCATATCATCAACATAGGCAATAAAAGTTTTGCAGCTTTTATCAGCAGAAATGTGTCGCTAAAGCAGCTTTTGCGGCGGAAAACTGCCGCTAAAACCACTTTTGCAACAGTTTTCTGCCAATAAAAACAGCAATAATTTTATTGGCTGTGTTCATAATATGCCCCTTAGTGTGCTTCAACTACACAGAAGAAGCATAATGAACAAGTAGTGAAAGAGTGATCAGTCAAAGACACTAAGAGTAATAGAGACGGAGTGAGTGAACAAGAGTGAGGAACTATGAGAAGAGAGGGACTGAGAAAAGGAGTGGAAGGAGTAGAGTAAGTAGGTAATAGAGAAAGGAATGAGGGAAGTAGCAAAGGCAGGAAACTGAGGGTTAAAGAAATGAAGCTGTCGAACTACTAGTAGGTGAATGTGATAGAAATGTAACGAAAAGAGTACAAAACATTTACCTTATAATTGTCGTTAACTTACTCACTTTTTGTTTTTATACTTTCAATCTGTGAAAGAGAGAACAAACATTTGAAAAATATTAAAACATGTATTTAAAAATTAGAAAAGACAAGGGGAAAGATTGAAGGACAAACAGTTTTTCAACAACTTTGACACTTACAGAAGCTTCTGCTTCTCCAGGCCCCCTACACAGTCCTAAAGATATACATTTTAAACTAACAGTATCTTGATGCAGATGAAGTGAGGCCTATCTTAAAACATGGTGCATCTTTTGCACTGCTGTTGTCTCACAAAAGTGTCGCAAGACACTAACATTTTAAATGATTGTTTCAGGATGCCAATAAGATGTGTCCTATCCAGAGGTTTGTTTGAGGTGAGGCCTACTCAGGGTTCCAAATGAAATTTCGAGTTGTTGAAGAGAACAGAGGACATAATACATGTGAAGGCCTACCAATGAAGTAAGTCATGTCCACTTCACTCTTGAACAAAGGCCAGACCTCTTCTGTGTCCGTGGACAGACCTAAACTTCATCTGCACAATGTCATTCGTAAACTTAGGAAACACAGGTGATGTAATTGAAAAATGTGGAGTTTCTTTTCCTCATTTCACAATCACATCACCTGTGTTGCCTTTGGTTAGGTATCTCATAGTGCAGATGGAGTCTAGCATATCAAAGAGTACATAGAAGTTGAGCACTATATACAACAATTTTGACATTTACAGTAGACTTAGCTTCTTATCTTGTTGGAGATGAAGTCAGGCCTGTCTTGCAACATGGTGCATCTTTTGCATCACTGCTGCATCGGTTTCATGTGGCACGGGTTTTTTACAGCATGACACATCTGCCTAGATGCATCAATTTGTAATTTTGTCGCCTCATAGCAAATCGTTTGCACCGCCGCTGCATCACAAAAGTGACGCACAGTGGCGCAAAAGAGGCATACACCTATCATAAATCTGTCCCTAACATTTGAAATGATTGATTCAGGATGACGATAAGGTGTGGCCTCTCCAGAGGTTTGTTTAAGGTGAGGCCTACTCAGGATTGCATGTCAAATTTATGCTTGTTGAAGAATACAGAGGAGATAATACATGTGAAGGCCTACCAATGAAGTAAGTCATGTCCACTTCACTCTTGAACAAAGGCCAGACCTCTTCTGTGTCCGTGGACAGACCTAAACTTCATCTGCACAATGTCATTCGTAAACTTAGGAAACACAGGTGATGTAATTGAAAAATGTGGAGTTTCTTTTCCTCATTTCACAATCACATCATCTGTGTTGCCTAGGCTTAGGTATCTCATTGTGCAGATGTAGTGCAGCATATTAAACAGTACCCAGAAGTGCAGCACTGCATGCAACAACTTTGACACTTACAAAAGCTTCAGCTTCTGCATGCCCCCTACACAGTGCTAATTATATACATTTTAAACTGATGGTATCTTGCTGCAGATGAACTGAAACCTATCTTGCAACATGGTGCATCTTTTACACAAAAGTGACCCACAATGGAGCAAAAGAGGCGCACGGCCACTATAAATCTGACCCTAACATTTTAAATGATTGTTTCAAGATGCCAATAAGGTGTAACCTATGCACAGATTTGTTTCAGGTAAGTCCTACTCAGGGTTGCAGATGGAATTTAGGTTTGTTGAAGAATACAGAGGAGATAATGCATGTGGAGGCCTACCAACGAAGTGAGTCATGTCCACTGCACTCTTGAACAAATGTCAGACCTCCTCTGTCTCCAGGAACAGGCCTAAACCTCATCTACACAATGTGATGTGTAATGTTAGGAAACACAGGTAATATAATTGAAAAACGTGCAATTTTGTTTGCTCATTCCACAATCATATCACCTGTGTTTCCTTTGCTTAGGTATCTCATTGTGGAAATGTAGTCTATCATATGAAAGACTACGTAGAATATGAGCACTGTATGCAACAACTTTGACACTTACAGAAGCCTCTCCTTCTCCATGCCTCCTACACAGTTCTAAATGTACATCATAAATGCAAACAGTACAGAATTAATTATACATGTTAAATGGTTTATTTTTGCTGTTCTCAGAATGTATCAAATTTCACTAAAAACAGTGACTTGAAGGTATTCATCATATAACAGCGGGGGAAAAAAACACAATCAAAATGATTGTGTTTAAAAAACCCATACAACATAACAAATCAGAATTCAGAACTCCTTAAAGTTAACTTACTTTCCATGACGTCGAAGGATGTCCTATGAACAGCTTACACTCTGTTGTGCTGTTATTACTTTCAGACCGCCACTTTCTGAAAGAAAACCTCCATCGTTTTGAAAAACATGTTACATACAATAAATGACTTCTTGCTCTCTACCACACGTTTCCACAAGGCCAAATCATGTCAGAGCCATTTATAACTCTTAGAATTCTTGTAAGCCAATCCCGTCATGTTGTATTTCCGCAACTTTCACAATTAAAATGTTGAAGATCATTTTCACAATCTTGGACTAGTAATATCTTCCCCTTCTTGCTCAGTCATGTTCTACATTTCCTATGACACTGATACTGCTTACTATGAAGCAGACTTACACTATCTCTATGACTACTACAATTATTTAATTCTCTACATCACTTTTAATCACAAAGCAATATAAAACAGTAGACAGCATTGCAGACGTACATTCCCTCTACTCCATGTTTTGATTGGCTGCTTCAATTTGCTTATAAAAAGAAACAGTTTTTCTGAATTCATTCAAAGTGCAGTTATTTCTCCATGACGTCCAGTGTTATGGTAAGAAGTTATGTCTCTGTACTACACTTATCCTCAAGGCCAAATCGTGTAGGAGCCATTAGAACTTCTTGAAATTCCTCAAAGCACATCCCGAGATTCTTTCCCTAAAATTTTGGTTTTAAAAACACCAGGTAAGAGTTTTTAAGGTCATACGGCAATTTTGTTTTGAAAATTAAAACAGAATCATTGCAGAATGACCAGCCATTTCTAGACTTTAAATAAGCTTGGTAATGTCCTGATGTTATTGAAGGACCGTCATGATATATAATTGCTGCAGTTACAAAAGTCCTTCCTGATATTGACAACTGTGAAGCCACAAAATTTTTAATTAAAGTTGTCAATTTTGTTCCATCAGGCCTACATCGTTGGAACATTAAAATAACATACTGGCCATATGTTCGTATAAATAATGTGGACATCATTTCAGATTTACATTGGCTACACTCCATGTTGTGATCAGCTGCTTTTACTGGTTTATTAAAAGAGACTGATTTACTGTCTGGCAAAGTTAAATGTATAAATCTTTCTGAGTCTACACTAGTAGTACTTGATACCCTACAGTTCTCGCAGTCATGCTGCCATTGATAAGAAAGCCCAAACAGGTGATCTACATCTACACCTTCAGCATGCAATACATCAAGCATATACATTAAAAACTCCTGACAATCTTGCTGAATATTTTGAGAGAATTGTGTTTGGCCTGAACATCTGTCTAACAGATTTCGAATTTCAGACACAGTTTCTATTTTTGTTCTATCAGTGCTACATTTCTCTAACACAGAATTTAACAAACTGCAAAATCTTTGATCAGAATTGACCACAATCTCTTCTTTTACATTTTCTAGAGAAAACAAAACATTAACCACTACATTAGCATAGCAGTTGACACCAGAACTGTTTTCAAATTGAAAACCAACAACATCTTCAACAGAATCCTTTTTGTTTCTGCTTATAATTTCAGGTTCATCGACTTTTCGTCTTTTTGCTACAACCTCCCCAGTATTGGTCACATTTCTTCGTTTCCGGCCTACCACACGTTTCTCAAACAAAGGATATTGAGGCAAATGTGGCGCATACTCTCTTCTTAACCTATTGTATTCCTTAACACAATCTAGATCCGCACAAATGTTTGTGACATCACACTCAATCAATTACAATCCCGATAAAGTTCTAACTCGTGACAATGCCACATATGCCATACCCTCCTTGAACACAGAACTGCCAATATTCACCAATGCACTGTCTACACTTAAACCTTGCGATTTATGGATTGTCACCGCATATGCCAAGCAAACAGGAAACTGCTTACGGCGAACATATAAGTCTTTTACAAGCAAAAATCTAGCAGAACAACGACCAATTACCTGTACTTCCTCAATGCCATCAAATTTAATTTTTAAAAATTCAATTCCATCTCTATTTCTGTATTTTACAAAATCAACAACATTACCCATTGATCCATTTACCAGACCTCTTTCAACATGTAAATTCCTTCTTAAAATTATACGGCAGTTCAAGCACACATTCAGAGTCTTTTCAAAACCTGCAGTTTTAGATATAGTCTTCTCTAATGAATCCAATTTTGTTTTCAAATTCTCAGACAAAATAATTGTTGATCCCATATGCTCTACTCTGTCAATAGCTTCCAGTTTCACAATCTCTTGCTTTTCTAAATGCAACATTTTGTTGTTGAATTTGGCACATTCTGCAAGAGTTGGCATCAAACATATTCCAGATTTCTTCTCAGTAATTTTCTGAAAAATATTCTCAGGCACAACATCTTGTTCTGGATATAAATTTGACAGTAATCGTGCATGTAAAGCTTCTTTCCCATGCTCGGTCACTTTTCCAATTCTAACATCTTGTAGAATAGTCTTGTAAACTTCATCCTTCGCCTGACGCATATTTTCATGCAGTTCAGCATAATTGAAGTTTAACCATATATTGACGTTGCCAATGCTCCCTAGGCACTTCCTGGTATCTTCATGCGTGAGCATTTTGAACACAGGTTGCCCTTTCACTGGTGTCAGCTGCAGAAGATCTCCGAAAACAATGATGTGTTTCCCACCAAATAACACATCATACTCTGTTTTGAGAACTTCTTGCATTCTCAAATGCACAAAGGCAAGCATGACATTGGAAACCATGCTTACTTCGTCAATGATAAGAAGTTTCATTTTCCTCAAGATTCTTGAAACTTCACAACAAGCATCTCCAGATAGCTTGTGATATTGTAATTTGTTGTCATGCTCCACTGGCAGCATCAGTAAACGATGTAAAGTAATCCCTTTAATGTTATGTGCTGCCAGTCCAGTTGGAGCGGTGACAACACAAGACAGCGATGACTCTGTCCTTTCCTGCAAATAACATGAAATTGCTTTAATAAGGAAACTTTTTCCAGTTCCCGCTTCTCCACTCACATACAGTCGGACAGGGTTCAACGACGTACATGAGCACTCTTTCTTGTCATGACTTAATCCATGATCAATTTGCATGGTAACTTCGTCATATATTTTCCTCTGCTCAACGTTGAGTTGTCTTTCCAACTCTTCTAAGTTAACCGCATCCTCCTGAGCATGTGCCATGGCTCTTTCCACTTCATTCATAGCAGTGGCAGCTTCATTTTCGATAACAGGTCCTCCTAGTGGATCCTGACTCAATGAAGCAGAACTCTGACTGTCCTGAGAACTGTCTCTGGTAATCTCGGCTGCAATCGTTGCTTCCTGCTCAATTTCCGCATTCAACATTTCTACATATTTGGGAAAAGCAGGACATTCTATGGTCTCCTTGGCAGCATTGAAAGAGTCTTCATAACAGAGGAAATCTCCAAGCAGTTCCTCTTCTGCACGCCAAGGCTTGAAAAGTTGCAAAAGTGCTAAATAGAAAAACTCCTTTTTTTCAGGAGATTCGCCACTCAATTTTCGATGGTTTACCAAGTGGCATTTTCTTTGCTTGACCAGACATCCCTCACTTCCTATTACAGCATACACTCCTTTCTCAGTATCTTCTTTGATGTTCCTCTTGAATATGTAATTTTGAAGAACCTCATACAGACAAACATTCTCGAGGTGACTGCTTCGATTTGGATAATATGTATCCAACATGTTGGTCTTCAAAATGTCGGTACTGTTTGGCTCCTTTTCCGCCAAATACTCAATTTCCCACTCAGGTTTCAGAACTCGATTACGCGTTGCAGCAAGACCAAGACTCGCCCAAACGATACTCCTGGACTTGGCATAGAGACTTGCTGAAGACAACCGGTCAGAACATTCGTAAGCTCCGATTTCTCGATGCAACAACATCTTCAGACTGAAACTGTACAACTTCTTACTGAGGCTCTTTTCATGGGAAATGTCCTCCCACATATCCTTCAATTCTGTCTTCTCTTTTTTGGTGATGTAAGATGTCACATACCGAGCCACAGCCATACAGTTATCAGCCACAAACTGTATATCCATGTTAGCATTCCACATGGACAAAATCACCGGGTTGTAGTCGTTGATGTACTTAGACTCTTCGTTCCTCTTCAAATTGAATGTGTTTTTAGGTGATTTCTTCATCACATTATGTCGCAGCGAAGACATCAAACTGTTTACTCTTCCTTTAGAAATCACCGGTCGTGGAAAGCCGAAACGACATTTGGTGTAGAACTTGTCCTTGTTTCGGAATTTACGACGACAGTACTTTCCACATCGATGACTTTGGAAACGTAGAACTTTTTCTCTTAGGCTTTTCTTCTCCTTTGCGTTTGGAACAGCACACGTAGAATACTGTTGTATGAAACTCATCACTGAGTCTTCTGGATCCGTTCCAAATTTAGGTGCATCCTTGATCCACAGCAGCATATGTAAATGAGGAGCACCTCTTGCTTGGTACTCCTTTCTCCAGAAGAAATCCAACACCTCTCCAAGAGGTGGATTCTTCTTATTCATGATGAAAGACATCATAGCTTCAAATCTATGATTGAAGTACCTGCATACATTGACTGGATCCAAAGAGCACAGTTCTCCGGTTGTCTTGAATTCGATGTTTTCGATGTTTCCATTTGCCTCTTGTAGAAATTCAAGTAAGTCTTCCCAGCCATACTCGGCACAGCTCAGAGTGAGGAACCATGTGGGAGTTCCTAAGTTCCTCAACATACATTTTAAATCACCATGACGACGGTACCAGTACTCATTAGTACCACGCTGACACGCCATGAGATTAATCAGGTGAGAATCCAAAATACTGTCTTGGACATTGACTTTATCCATAAAGTCACTTGCCGAGATGTTTTGCATGTGTATACCACTTTTCAAGATGTGGTTCACTGCATATGACAGTCCAGACAGATCGCTTTCAAACAGGAGATGAAACAAATAGGGAATGCATTGTCGAAACCTAGCATCTCCTGCATACAATCGCAAAGTCCGGTATTCAGAAGCAGGAATTTGATGAGGTCGCTCATCATATCTTCCTCCCTGACCTGTTGGAAAAAGCTGTGGGAAACACCGAGCTTCCAAACTTTCCTCCCAAACACTAATGGGACTCCCTTTGGCTTGTTTCATTTGAAACAACTCAATAGCATTCCCCATGACTTCCTTGGAATGCAAAGGATGAACACTATAATGTTCATATATTTCTTCCCTAGTACAGGGTTCTACTTTCTCAATTTGACCAGCACACAAATCGCTATCCTCTTCCTCACTTACTTCCTCTTCTGCAACATATACATTCTTATAGTATTTATTATTTTTTTTCAAATACAATGTTGCCTTTTTAACTTTCCTAACATCCACTAAATCTTGCCATATTTTCTTATTCTTTGTCGGAACCCCATTAACTAAGATAACCAGAGGTTCCTTTTCCACTTTTTCTACTCCAATTGTGTTAATGTTTTTCTTCAAATCTAGAGGCAAATAAACAACTCTTCCCTTTAATCCTCTCTGTAAATCTGATGGAGGCAATTTCCCTGTCTTTGGCTCCATTCTTACAATAGCCTGAAAGGGATGGATACTTTGAATCAAAATAGATTCATAAGTATTTAAATCCTTCAATTCAGAAGGAATCTCAACCAATTCCAGATTATTATGAACTGCTCCAGCAGGCATCTGGTTTTGATTTAATTTGTTACAACATTAAGTACACACACGTTGATCCAATCCCAAATCAAAACAATTTTCTACCATCAAGTATGTTGTGAAATCCTTCCATTCACTATTATTTTCCCTTTCACTTTTTGCATATAAATCCACTAACTTAGTCTGATTCTTATAATAAGTGCGTCGACAACACACACAAGTGAAATTTGGCCTCTCACTTGATTTCACCTCAAACGTCGCAATTTCCCTCTGGAAATTATCTGTACTGGAAACCTGTACACTATCTTCCACATTACCCTCTTCTTCTTGGTCAATTTCAACATTCTCCTCTTTACTTCCAAAGTAACAAAACTCAATTTCTTCACATATATTCTTCACATCTATTTCAGAACCATGCAAAAGAGCAGCGCATAATTGTTTAAGCATAATTGCTGGACTCTTAGCATAATACAACATTCTAACTAATTTCCTCACTTTATTATGATGCACTGCTAGCATCCTGAAATGATGAAAAACACTCTGGCATAATCTCCTGGAAAGACAAGCCAGTGAATGACCATGCAAACCTGTCACTTCTCTCACTCTGCAAGGATCTAATTCTTGCAACAACTTCATTTTCTGCTTCAAACTTTTCTTATTAAATGACCGTACAAAATCACAAAGCAAATTGATGGAATCCTGTCGCACACTGCAAATACTACTACACTTCCAGGTGTACACAGGACCCTTAGGACGTCTTCCTAAAACCTCATTACCTAACACCTCTTCTATCTCTGTTGTCACAAGTTTTTCTTTTTCAACTGGACAACCATCTTTCACTTCATAAGCTCGACCACTGGTGACAACTGCATGCACCAAATCATTATCCTGGAAATAACTCTCCTCATTAAAAAATGCCTCACAGCTTGAACTATGCATCCATTCTCCAGAAAAAACTTCACAAAAATTACTACGATTAACTATTCTCTTCCATCTACTATTTCTTTTGAAATCATAAATTGCCTTGTTTAGCTTCCTAATTCTATTGATTATCAAAATAAATAACTTACGTTTAATTTCAAATGCCTGATCAATAACTTTCTCAACTATTTTTTTTCTCTTATAAAAAACCACTTTCTGTTGACCTTTCTTAATATTTTTTAACAAATTGCCAATTATCCTGTTGCGGAACATTCGTTTACGAATGTCCCTAAACTGTTGTTTCCTTCTACTATCATGCACAGAGTTATCTCTTGCTCTAGCAGTAACATTTTTCATTGGCCTTTCCTTTCCGTTTGAGTTGCTTCTCTTTTTCTGGACTGAAACATTTTCTGTAGTAATATTTTTTTTACTACAGATATTTCTTATGAATGTTTTTGTACTCTTACCCGGTGCTTTCTTGGTGACTTGACAAATCTTTTTGTTAGAGGACTGCTGCTTTTTTTCATTGACCTGCTGTCTTTGACGTTTTGCAGCCTTTCTCAGTCTTTCTTTGGTTGGCATGCTGAAATCTTGAAATGATCTGCAGTTGAATCTGTGGTAAAATATAATAAAAAATGTTATTAACCACTATTACCCAACAGTAAATCAATAACAGTCATCAAAAACTTAACACACTACTTGACATTTTTACATAGAAGATTTTATAGTGCTTGGCAAATTTAGAATACAGAAATAGCAGAAAAGAAATGGAATTTATATTCATTTTACCTGTGCTGTTTTATATGTAAATCTGATCTAATTTTATGAGCATATTTTAATATTTTATTGAAGACACTACACATAACCTGTTTTTGAACGTGTCTTTATTTTTAAATTAAACGGTTTACATTTTTACTTTTTATTTATTATAAATTTTTAAAATAAATGTTTATAGTTCCATAGGCTCAAGCACGTCAGCTTCCCATCCTATGTCATACAATTCTGACAAATCTGCATCCTCATCACGTTCTTCTTCATCCTCAGGATTTAAATCATCCAAGGGATCAACATCCACTGATGTTTCAGATACGAGTTCAATGATGAGGTCGAAATCAACTGATTGCTGATTGTCGCTCATGTTGATGTTGTCTTTATCTTTAAAGAAAGATAACAACAATGAGATGTTGCAGAGTAAGAGACAAATCTCAGAGATTATAACAGTAAAATTGTTTAACAAGAGTAACATTTTGCAGCTATTATTTAGCCATGTCCAGCGATGCTGAGGAGGTGAAGCCTATGTCCAATTTTTCAGTGAACAGGACTCATCTTTTCTTAACCTTGGATAAGCCTCACCGACTCTGTGTCCCCTGCACATACTTAAATGTAAAGGGGCAGATTTATGTTAACTGGCACATCCCCAGGGATGCACCAGTTAACGTGCACCGCTGCTCTGCCACCCATGGTGTGCCGCATTTACAATCAGATAGGACAAAGCTGCGTCAAAACCCTGCGCCTGCTTGAAGCAGGCATAGGTCTTGACGCAGCATTGTGGAGATGGGGCACCCCTGAGCCTTGCTGGAGCTGCATCGCACTTGCGATACAACTCCAGCAATGCGCCACCTTTACGGCACAGATGCGTCATGCATCTGTGCCGTTTTTGCCCCATGGTGCGCCGCATTGTAAATGCAGCACACCATGGGTGGCGGAACAGTGGCGCAGGATGACTGCCACATCCCTGGTGATGCGCCAGTCATCATAAATCTATCCCTAAGCTTCTTATCTTGTTAGAGATGAACCGCCATATGTATCATCAAACAATTTTGCATTTCCTAAATAGCGAATTTTAAGGAATAAATAGCGATTCTTTACCATTCCTAATTTGCGATGAGCAAATTGCTAATTGCAAATTACCCATTCATTTCCATGGGCCAGGAGGCCCATAGGAATGAAGGTGCAATTTGCGATTAGCAATTAGCTCATCGCAAATTAGGAATTTTTCCAAGGGTGCAGGGGTGTCTCAAGAACACCCTGCTGCACCCCTGAAAAAGAAATTTGGGGGCATATGGCGCACATACATGCCCTAATGGCATGTATGGGCGTCATATGGCACCTTTTGTTTTTTGGAAAAAAAGCTTTTTGAAAAGAATTTGCAAATTACCACCAACTAGAAGTTGGTGGTAATTTGCAAATCCTTAATGGCATTTTTTGCATATTTTTTGTTTGATACATTGCATTTAAGGAATCTCAAAATTTGCAAATCCTTAAGTGCAATCGCAAAATAAGGAATAGCAAATTTTGCTATTCCTTATTTTGCATCAAACTTGTTTGATACATACCATTTGTCTAATTAGCATTCGCAAAGGCCGAAATTCGCAGAATTTCGGCCTTTGCGAATGCTAATTAGCTTGATACATATGGCCCCAAGTGAGGCCTGTCTTGCAACATGGTGCATCTTTTGCATCACTGCTGCATCGGTTTCATGTGGCACGGTTTTTTTACAGCATGACACATCTGCCTAAATGCATCAATTTGTAATTTTGTCGCCTCATAGCAAATCTTTTGCACCGCCGCTGCATCACAAAAGTGACGCACAGTGGCGCAAAAGAGGCATACACCTATCATAAATCTGTCCCTAGCATTTTAAATGATTAATTCAGGATGACGATAAGCTGTGGCCTATCCAGAGGTTTGTTTAAGGAGAGGCCTACTCAGGGTTGCAGATCAAAGTTACGCTTGTTGAAGAATACAGAGGAGATAATACATGTAAAGGCCTACCAATGAAGTAAGTGATGTCCACCTCATTGCGCCAGTCATCATAAATCTATCCCTAAGCTTCTTATCTTGTTAGAGATGAACTGTCATATGTATCATCAAACTATTTTGCATTTCCTAAATAGCGAATTTTAAGGAATAAATAGCGATTCTTTACCATTCCAAATTTGCGATGAGCAAATTGCTAATTGCAAATTACCCATTCATTTCCATGGGCCAGGAGGCCCATAGCAATGAAGGTGCAATTTGCGATTAGCAATTAGCTCATCGCAAATTAGGAATTTTTCCAAGGGTGCAGGGGTGTCTCAAGAACACCCTGCTGCACCCCTGAAAAAGAAATTTGGGGGCATATGGCGCACATACATGCCCTAAGGGCATGTATGGGCGTCATATGGCACCTTTTGTTTTTTGGAAAAAAAGCTTTTTGAAAAGAATTTGCAAAAAACCACCAACTAGAAGTTGGTGGTAATTTGCAAATCCTTAATGGCATTTTTTGCATATTTTTTGTTTGATACATTGCATTTAAGGAATCGCAAAATTTGCAAATCCTTAAGTGCAATCGCAAAATAAGGAATAGCAAAATTTGCTATTCCTTATTTTGCATCAAACTTGTTTGATACATACCATTTGTCTAATTAGCATTCGCAAAGGCCGAAATTTGCAGAATTTCGGCCTTTGCGAATGCTAATTAGCTTGATACATATGGCCCCAAGTGAGGCCTGTCTTGCAACATGGTGCATCTTTTGCATCACTGCTGCATCGGTTTCATGTGGCACGGTTTTTTTACAGCATGACACATCTGCCTAAATGCATCAATTTGTAATTTTGTCGCCTCATAGCAAATCTTTTGCACCGCCGCTGCATCACAAAAGTGACGCACAGTGGCGCAAAAGAGGCATACACCTATCATAAATCTGTCCCTAGCATTTTAAATGATTAATTCAGGATGACGATAAGCTGTGGCCTATCCAGAGGTTTGTTTAAGGTGAGGCCTACTCAGGGTTGCAGATCAAAGTTACGCTTGTTGAAGAATACAGAGGAGATAATACATGTAAAGGCCTACCAATGAAGTAAGTGATGTCCACTTCATTGCGCCAGTCATCACAAATCTATCCCTAAGCTTCTTATCTTGTTAGAGATGAACCGCCATATGTATCATCAAACTATTTTGCATTTCCTAAATAGCGAATTTTAAGGAATAAATAGCGATTCTTTACCATTCCTAATTTGCGATGAGCAAATTGCTAATTGCAAATTACCCATTCATTTCCATGGGCCAGGAGGCCCATAGGAATGAAGGTGCAATTTGCGATTAGCAATTAGCTCATCGCAAATTAGGAATTTTTCCAAGGGTGCAGGGGTGTCTCAAGAACACCCTGCTGCACCCCTGAAAAAGAAATTTGGGGGCATATGGCGCACATAAATTTTAAAAACATTCCTTTACCTCAAAAACGATTTTCAAGTCATAATTTGAAAACACTGCCCACGGGGAAATGACTTAAAATGTCCTTAAGACACATGAAAGTGTTTTTTTAAAGCCTTTGCAACTTTTTTGGGTCACTTTTAACATGGCTATGTAACTCAAACAATCAAAATCTAAATTTACCATGCACAGGTGGGAGCATATTTACAAGGAATTTGCTCCACGGGGAAAGGTCTTTTAATTTAATATGGGAAAAATAACATCAGAGACACTGAAATGCCTTATAAAGAAGCATACACCATTATGTCCTTGTCATAAATTTTAAAACCATTCCTTTTCCCCAAAAACGATTTTCAAGTCATAATTTGAAAACACTCCACATGGGGAAATGACTTAAAATGTCCTTAAGACACATGAAAGCGTTTTTTGATTGCCTTTGCAGCATGTTTGGGTCACTTTTAACATGGCTATGTAACGCAAACATTCAAAATCTAAATTTGCCATGCACAGGTGTGAGCATATTTACAAGCAATTTGCTCCACAGGGAAAGGTCTTACATTAAAATGGGAAAAATAACATCAGAGACACTCAATTGCCTTATAAAGAAGCATACACCATTATGTCCTTGTCATAAATTTTAAAACCATTCCTTTTCCTCAAAAACGATTTTCAAGTCATAATTTGAAAACACTCCACAGCTCCTATGCACAAAAACACCCTGTCAGTACTAATACTTCACATTTTCTCCAATTACAATTTCTCAAAGAAACAAAATCTATTTGTAAAACACTTGAGACAAAGCAACATTTGAAAAACACAACTTTCTTCATAATTTTCTCCTTAAAGCACACTATTCTCTATCTAAATTAAAGAAATCTTTTCTCACCTTAGCAAATACTTGATGAGTTTCAAAACAGTCTCAGAAACACACCAATTTGTCTTCAGCAGAGCAAAAGGTATGCACTCCAGAGTCTGCAGCTATCAAAAGCACAGAAATGCTGTAATTCTTCACACATATCTCTCATGTCACCCAATCAAAACTCTTCCCTCACTTTTTTCAAATCAAAACCCTTCCCCCTCTGCCCTCTCTGCCTTTTTTGCATAGCAACCACCTCTTGGAAGACCTCTGATGTTTGCAAGTTCACACAACAATGTTTCAATTGAACTCTGAACTCTCAGTGCACCTGCATATCCAGTGCATTCTTTCATTTAATGATTTTTCCTTGACCACTCAAAATACATCTTTCAAAGAACTCATCCATGCACCCTAACTTTCTGTTTTCAGCAATCAAAATCCACCAATCACTGTTACTGCTTCATTAACACAGAAACTCCACAGTTTTTTTCATTTTAAACTCTTATTTTTTCAACTGCCATTTCATTGCCACACTTCATCTGACTGCAGCAGAACTTTCTCTCACCATGTTTTCTGTCTGGATTGTTGGACATAGTTACATCTATTGGGCTCAGAGGTATGCTGAGAACAGAAATTTACCTAACCTCAATTTACAAGATGTGGAAATTAAGTGGTTTGGCCACAGAGGATTAAAATGTCACCAATTGATACCATTGGTGAAAACCTTTATGCATTTGCCAAAACCTGACCTGTTAATTGTGCACTGTGGAGGTAATGATTTGGGCACTTTGACTGGGGTAGGTCTGGAAATGCTTTTAAAGGACACCTTTGAGCAATTGATGGCACTTTTTCCTCAAACTGCCTTGGTATATTCAAATATATGCCAAAGACAGAAATGGAGGTGGTCAAACCAATTTTGTCCACAAATTGAGAAGTCGAGGAAGCATGTAAACAAATCTGTTTCAGCTTACATGAGAGACCATGGAATGGGCTCCATGTACAACAATAACTTGCGTTACTACATGCAAGATATCTACAGAGGAGATGGAGTTCACTTCTCAGATGAGGGCAACAGAATTTTCATTCTGAATTTAAGACTGTGCATTGGTACCTACTTATAAGTACCTAAATGTACCATAAACCCAAAAGCTCTTCTCAGAGCTACCCTACATCTGATCACTCACAATTATTATTTTTCTCTAACTTTTTTCACTAATTTTCAACAAAGTACGCTCCCCGGGGCGCTACCCGGTACGCGAACCGGAAGCTAACCTTGCGAAATGTAAAAAAAAATTCGCACATATAAGCCTCCTCAGCCACCCTCAGAAAACCTAGGGGGTCAAGATAAGTCTACCGTGCCCCCTTCTACCCATTCTGAACATTATTTGCCCTCCATCTTGTATCTTAAGTCGACCGAAACACAAAATGGTAGACTCCCGTAACGCTTCAGGTTTGCGTACCGGGGCGCTCGCCAGTTCGCGTACTGGGGTGCTCCCCGGGAAGCGCTCCATCAAAAAAGGTGGGAAAGTAATTTACAGAAAAACGACTGGAGACACTCTCACCAAATATAGATTAGCTCATACTACATACCAATCCCTATCATTTTCACAAATTTGATTGAAATTCCATTTAGCCATTTAGCCTGTAGACCTCTCTAAATACCGTGAGGTAAATTACTTCTCAAAACACATCTGAAGTGTTGGAATTGACAACCAATGAAAATGTTACTTTCATTTTCTACTTTTATTACCTGACATTTGATTGGTTATATACCTGAATATATATAAAGGAAGAGAAGGAAACACAGCCATTTTGACTACTACTTCTTGTTGTACATTTCAATTGGATTTTCACTAATCACTTCAACTTCTTTGTAAAGGTAAGTTGTTATTTTTTAAACTGAAGTATATTGTGCACTATAAGTTAATATGGTAAACTTTTTCTGATAGTTATATACTATCCCTCTGTAGTAGTTATAGATTTAGATAGACTTCTCTGTTATAGTTATGGATGGAGTTAGGTTTCTCTTGTATAATTATGAAATTACTTACGTTAAATCACATACACTTTTTTATATTCCTACTTCCACTCTGATACTATACACTGCCCAAAGATAAATTCACTGATAAAAACTGCCTATCTAAAATTATTCCCAACAGTGCCCTATCTCTACTAATATATTTTTTTTTTATCCAAATTTCAGGCAAAATGGAAGGCGAACACAAAGTTTCATTTCAAATTGTCCTGCAAGAGAGCAGCCAAGAAATAATTGATCCAAATTATATAGAATTTATGGATGAAACTTGGGACCAAGAACTACTGCAATGTGTGCAAGCAGTAGATGACCTCCTTCAAAATGAGGACATTTTACACCCTCAGAGATTACAAACTATGTTCAATGAAAATAATGACATTTCAGACAGTGAAATGTTAGAAAGTTTATTAAATTTTGAAACACAATCACAATAATAAATAATTGCTTAAAAAATAAAGAAATAAAAAAATAATCAACAAAACCAACAATCAATTAACATACAGTATTTGAAAAGTCTATCATTCTTTTTTCCTTATAGTACGCTCCCCAGAACGCCAGAACGTAAACATTCCAAACAGTCCTTAGCGGCCGCCATCTTGTCTCTCGGTAGGATCGAGAGATGAGAGGAGGCCAAAGCGAAGGGGCAAATGACCATAAGGGGGCATAGTAGATCCTCCCTGACCCCCTAGGTTTGATGTGGAGGTTTTAAAAGGGCCCCTCGGGGCAAAAAAATAATAATAATAATAATCGAACGGCTGAATGGATTTGCACGAAACTTGGCAAAATTGTAGGGACTGGTAGCCCGATGTGCCTTTGCTAGGTCTCAATATATGTGCTCCAGTGGATTTTGAGAAATTAACGTTCAAAAAAAGATATATATCTGTAACAGCGCTCCGCTTCGCGTACTTTTCGCGTTACGGAGCTTTGCGAAGCTGATTGGTTCTCCGGTGTCTGTAAACATTCCAAACAGTCCGTAGCGGCCGCCATCTTGTCTCTCGGTAGGATCGAGAGTCAAGAGGAGGCCAAAGCGAAGGGGCAAATGACCATAAGGGGGCATAGTAGATCCTCCTTGACCTCTTAGGTTTGATGTGGAGGTTTTAAAAGGGCCCCCCGTGGGGCAAAAAAAATAAAATATTAATAATCGAACGGCTGAATGGATTTGCACGAAACTTGGCAAAATTGTAGGGACTGGTAGCCCGATGTGCCTTTGCTAGGTCTCAATATATGTGCTCCAGTGGATTTTGAGAAATTAAAGTTCAAAAAAAGATATATATCTGTAACAGCGCTCCGCTTCGCGGAGATAACATTATCTCCCTATTACCTAGCTGTTGCTAACACCAGTTAGCGACCGCTAGTAGGAGATAGCGACCATCTTGGGCTCCACTTTGCATGTCAGTGATATTTATCACTAATGACATGCAAAGTGGGCATGTCAAGATGTTAGCGACTGGAAACAGTCGCTAACATCGCTATCTTCTGTTACCAACTTTTGGAGATATTCGCGCTAAGCGCGAATATCTCTAAAAAGTAACACCTGCCCTGAGCAGTTCTTAGCCATGTTATCCAATGGGAGGTGGATAACATGGCTAAGAGCATTAGCTCGGTAATGCATGAATATCGCTGACTTTTCAGCGATATTAATGCATTGCGGTCGTTTTTCATCGCATTTGCGATAAACCTTGATAATAGCAAGGTTTATCTGCGATAATTTCTGACGATGCTTAGCGGTAAAAAATTAGTTGCTAAGCATCGTTAGGGATAAATATCGCTTAACTTTGGTAATATGCCCGAACGTCTGTTAACGTTCGATTCGAAGGAAATCAGGAAGTGTTGAAAAACATTGTCTGCGCCATCTTGCCTTTTTTCAAATGCCACACTTTTGTCGTGCACGGCAGCCATTTTAGATGCCTTGACCAGAACCACTCTCTGTACGCTGTCGATCCTTAGCATGGCTCCCCACCCTCGCAAGCATTTCCCCCAGGCACTGGTCACCCCCGCTCTCTGTCTTATGCATGGGTAATAAACCTCCCCCCATCTGCGCTGCTCTTCCCTGAGAATCACACCCTGTGCCCGCCCGACACCTCCCTTTCGCCCTATTCACTACCGCACCCTCTGACACTCCTTTTCCTCTGTGTCCAATTGTCCAGGCCGGTCCTAGGCTATCAGCTAGCCCTGCAGATGTAGTTTATGGCCCCAGCTGTAAAGAATCACCCCTCTTCAAAGGAGTTATAGTAGATCAAGGCCCACACCCGATGAGATCCGTCACAGCACACGCGTTCCTACTATCTGAAAACCATCCTGTATTGTGATTGGGGAGGGGACCGAGCCTGAAGCGGAAGATTCCAGGGATGACTCTTTGTACATCAAAGTTTTTACAATTATGTGTCACATTAAAAATATATAGCACTCCAACAAAGTAGTAAGATTATAAAACTTTAATAACTTATAAATATATACAACAAAACAAAAACAGTAAAAACATTTAAACATTTTTAGGGAAAATGAAGGAAGTAGCGGTCGGCTGTGCGAATAGTCCCAACGTAGCACAACGTCCAGATTTCTGGACGGCACCCAGGTGATGTTGCCTGGGTGCCGCACTGATTTCGGTATCCGGCGTGGGGCGTCGCGGGGGGTGGGTCATCAGTAGCGGTCTGTTGTGCGAATAGTTCCAAGGCAGCAGAACGATGGCACCAAGGTGATGTCCAGTAAGTTGCCGCCCTCCGAATAACGGCGTGGGGCACCCCGGGAGGGGGGGGGGAGGCGGCGTGAACGGGCCTCTCCAGGTGGAGTTTCGTCTGCTGTAGTGGGGCGCCCCTTTACCGTTTCAGTTGCCATTCCGTCCGCTTTTGGTCCACTGTGTCAAAAGCCGCAATTCAGCTGAGTTGCGCCCACTCTTGCGGTGCAGCGATAGGCGGCTGTCAAAGGACTCTCAAAATGGCGGCAGGCTCTTTCCTTTTTGGGCCTGGTCCACTGAAATGGCCCTGGGACACCTTGGAAATCGCACGCTTGTCTGCTAGGTCTTGGACCCCATTCTCGAAAGCGTCCCCTCCGCCTTGAGGATTCAACAAAAGTTTTGGGGGCCCCCGACTCCTGCAGGCTTCTGGTGGGGAGCGGCTGCCATGATTGCTCGCGGAATGACTACGACGGAGCCACGAGATGGTGGTGCTTTCATGTTGACGCCAGCTTCAGTCTGAAATATCCAGAAACAAGATGGGGCTTTCATCGTTTGGGGGGAAAAAAAGTTTTCATCCAATGAAAAGTGTTGTTTTTAGGTCATATGATCAAGCCTTCCATCATTAGGAAACCAAAAGTAAAATGAACCAATGAAAAGTTTTATAAACAAGTCACATGACCTGTTATGCGGCATAGGGTATAAAATGCGGAGAAAATACGTTGGCACGTGAGGCGGCGTCAGTAGCGGAACAATGTGCGAATAGGCCGAAGGCAGCACAACGCGCCAAGATCCGGATGGCACCGAGGTGGTGTCTAGTAAGTTGCCGCACTGGTGTGGCCATCCTACAATGCTGAAACTCGGCGTGGGGCGCCCCGTTGGCCTGTGAGATGGCGTCAGTAGCGGACCGATGTGCGAATGGGGCCAAAGGCAGCGCAACAATATTTTCTGAATAGAAGACACCACAAGGCGCTGAGATGCGAAGATCCGGATGGCACCGAGGTGGTGTCTAGTAAGTTGCCGCACTGGTGTGGCCATCCTACAATGGTAAAAGTCGGCGTGGGGCGCCCCGTTGGCCTGTGAGATGGCGTCAGTAGCGGACCGATGTGCGAATGGGGCCAAAGGCAGCGCAACAATATTTTCCGAATAGAAGACACCACTAGGCGCTGAGATGCCAAGATCCGGATGGCACCGAGTTAGTGTCTAGGTTGCCGCACTGGTGTGGCCATCCTACAATGCTGAAAGTCGGCGTGGGGCGCCCTGTTGGCCTGTGAGATGGTGTCAGTAGCGGACCGATGTGCGAATGGGGCCAAAGGCAGCGCAACAATATTTTCCGAATAGAAGACACCACTAGGCGCTGAGATGCCAAGATCCGGATGGCACCGAGGTGGTGTCTAGCAAGTTGCCGCACTGGTGTGGCCATCCTACAATGCTGAAAGTCGGCGTGGGGCGCCCCGTTGGCCTGTGAGGTGGCGTCAGTAGCGGACCGATGTGCGAATGGGGCCAAAGGCAGCGCAACAATATTTTCTGAATAGAAGACACCACAAGGCGCTGAGATTCGGTTAGCACCGAGGTGGTGTCTAGCAAGCTATGCAGCTGAGTTGCGTGCGCACTTGCGGCGAATAGGTCGAAGGCAGCACAACAATGTTTTCTGAATAGGAGACACCACAAGGCGCTGAGATTCGGTTACCACCGAGGTGGTGTCTAGCAAGTTGCTGCACTGGTGTGGCCATCCTACAATACTGCTCCGAATAACGGCGTGGGGTGCCCGAAGGGGGGGGGGAGGCGGCGTGAACGGGCCTTCCCAGGTGGAGGCTCGTCTGCTGTAGTGGGGCGCCCCTTTACCGCTTCAGTTGCCATTCAGCTGAGTTTCGGCCGCTCTTGATGCTACAGCGACAGGCGGCTGCAACAGGACTCGCAAAATGGCGGCCTGTTCTTTGGATTTGGGCCTGGTCCACTAAAATGGCCCTGGGACACCTTAGAACTCGGACGCTTGAATTTTTTTTCCTTTCCTCTACATGCAAAAAAAGGTAAATGCCCGGTACGTTACACGCTTCATCTGCCACGATGTACTCTCCAGAGGAACCGAAAAAAAATATAGTTATGGTAACTATACCATGCATCGTCATATGGAGAGGTGGCACCGATTAATTATAGTGCTGCATAAAAGAGAGATTTGGAGAAGAACCCCCGACCTGCCAATACATTCATCAAAGAAGTGGCACTGACAGCATCAGAGGCAAGGGAAACGGTCCCAAATATTTAGAAGAAGTTTGGAAAGATTAAAATGACATGTTTAGATTGTGGCAAATTAATTTCATGTGGACAGATGAGTGTTACTCTAATAAATACAGCATATGAACATCATCATAGTCGATGGTTGGTAGAGACATTTTGACTATATCCTGGACCTGCCCGTCCTCGCCCAAAATGGCGCCGGAATAAATGGGACTCGTAACTCCTTGTTGTGTACTTGTTGTAAAACTTTGATATCACGAGATACGTATGCAGTTTTGAAGCACATGGCGGGCGGGGACGAGAATAGATTGAATATTTCGACATCTCTATTGATATTAAGTTGTGATGTGTTATTGATTACTGTACTATTGAAAGTTCGAATTAACGTCACCCATGGTACTTGCCCGCAAATGTATATCTAGATAATTTTATTGTAACTGGCCCTGTCGTATTTTAATTATAAAATGTACGTCCACCGATTCCGCAACTGTTAGACACCTTAGTTCTTGCAACCTAATGGCCCGCCTGTAACGTTTCTCTACAGTGTAAATGTCTCCTCATCATATACGATTACAGTTTGCTCCGTGGCCGGCGCATATGGTTATAGGCCCGTATTTGTATACTGACATTTTCACAATAAAGGTTTTTAAAAGAAAACATGGTAGTAGTATTTACATTGGTAAAGTTTTTAATAATAGTCACTGTTTTAGAATCAGTAAAAGGCAAGTGAAATAAAGCAGACCAATTACATGAAGGGTAAAAGGTATAATACGCAGGAACGCAGTAAAGATAAATGGTCAAGGGCTGTTGTGTTTTCTACTCCTGCAACATAAAGTGATCGATAAGAATCTCATATTCAAGCGTATCGGCGACTAAGACAGCAGGTCGACCCTCTTTTGCTCAACGGCTCCGTCATGGGACGAAGAAACGCCCTTTTTCTAGAAAAAAGAATATATTTTACTTGCAGGACAGTTGTAAATTTTCCGGGAAAGTACATTAGCCTGGAACATTATAACATATATGTTTAAGAAAAAATAATGTTCGGAAGTAATAAAAAGCGTAATTTTTAGGTCATATGACCAAGCCTTTCATCATTAGAATAAGAAAAGTAAAATGAACCAATGAAAAGTTTTATTAACAAGTCACATGACCTGTTATGCTTACGTTACGCGCTGCGCGTCGCGTCCCGGATCACTTCCGGATGCGCTAACGCGGCGCGTCATATGACGCATTACGCGACAACGCAGGTCCAGAATATAGTCGAAATGTCTCCACCAACCAGCGGTCGGAACACAACCCTTTTCAGCAGGCTAAATAGTTCTGTTAAATGACAACAGAATGGACAGGCAACAAGAACCATCAGTCAAAGAGGGGAGGGCTAGTTCTTCTCTACCGGGTTACGTTGGGGCGCTACCGGAACTGATCGAATTGGTAGTCTACAGTGTTTCTGGATGTTTCAGACTAAAGCTGGGGTTAGCATGAGAGCACCACCATTTCGTAGCTCCGTCGTGGCCATTCCGCGAGCAATCATGGCAGCCGCTCTCTATCGTTATTTTGGGCGGGGTGGGTGGCGGAGTCGAGCTGTATTGCAGCCATCATGGTGTGGAGTTTAGTTCATCTCACTAGTTTCGTATTTGTCATGAGGGGTTGTTCCTAATGTTTCTATTTTAGCGAGGTCAAAAAGAGATCCCATTAGTGGCCTACTGATTTTGCTCGATTCCTTATGTTTTTTTACACGATTTTTCGTTATCTGCAAAGACTAAACAGAGTATTGCGACTCTGTGTTTGTTTGTAAATAGAGAATGAACCAAAGAGAACCAATTCTAAAACAGTAAATGCTTGGATAACAATCAATCAAATGGAGAGAGAAGCAGGCACGACGTATTACAACGGGGGCAAAGGCCTGCGTTAACTACCTTTCACTATCTGCAAAGAGAGAGTACTCCTAATAGAAATGAGGGGGGGGGCAGCATTCAAAGCAGATCAGTGTGCATAAACACAAAAATGTTTTTACTTACCACGTATTTGACATTCGACAGCTTATGATATTTGCTATTAAAAAACCATTGAAATTCACTGAAAAAACCATAGGTTATAGACCATATATAGTTAGGAATTAGCATTTACAAAACCTTGAAAATTCACTGAAAAAACCATAGGTTATAGACCATATATAGTTAGGAATTAGCATTTACAAAACCTTGAAAATTCACTGAAAAAACCATAGGTTATAGACCATATATAGTTAGGAATTAGCATTTAAAAAACCTTATTTTACTCACACAAAACCATTGAAATTCCATATATAGTTAGTTGCACTAACTATATATCGCGCACCCGCAATCCACTGCTGATGATGTCACATATTACATCATTCATGACATGGTCAGTGACATCACTGATGACATCACTGATGACATCTCAAATGACATCACTGATGACATCTCACTTGACATCAATGATCACATCACTGATGATATCATTCATGTGATAATACAATGCATCTCCTTACACTCTAATATAACCTCCGTTACACCCAGTGTTAAATAGAGAGTATAATTTTTGAAACCATTGACACACCAATACTAGTTACTACATACGCACTCACTGATTCCTATGTCTACACACACATTCACTCATACAATCATTCATACATACAATCACTCATCTTTACAACACTATCATATGCACTCATACACCTATACAGACACTCACACTCTGCCACTCATCCATGGAGTTACTCACACACCTAGTCAGTCCTGAAAAGAATCAATCACACTTCCATTTTCTCATCTATACAGTTAAACACAGAACACCTTACATTTTTGAAACATATACTAACACATACTTACTCTCTTATAGAATCACTGATACAAGTACACATTGATCTGCACAGAGTCACACACCTCCCAGCCAGCCATACACACAGTCAGTCTCCCATACAAATACTTGTGCAACCAAGCAATAACCCATATAGCTACTTATATAGCTACTGATCAACACATGCAGCAGCTTGCACAACAACAGACATACTGATGCACACTTTCAGACAGTTTAGTCACTAACCCGTGCATTCAGTAAGACGCATTTAATCACTCACTCATACAGTCAATCACGCACCTACTAAAACCTTCATTCAGACACTTATACATCCACTCATTCTTCAATATGTAAAACATATTTAAACTTTACAGAAACACATAATCACTGGATGTTGTCATCAGTGATGTCATCAGTGATGTCACTGACCATGTCATGAATGATGTAATATGTGACATCATCAGCAGTGGATTGCGGGTGCGCGATATATAGTCAGTGCAACTAACTATATATGGAATTTCAATGGTTTTGTGTGAGTAAAATAAGGTTTTTTAAATGCTAATTCCTAACTATATATGGTCTATAACCTATGGTTTTTTCAGTGAATTTTCAAGGTTTTGTAAATGCTAATTCCTAACTATATATGGTCTATAACCTATGGTTTTTTCAGTGAATTTTCAAGGTTTTGTAAATGCTAATTCCTAACTATATATGGTCTATAACCTATGGTTTTTTCAGTGAATATATATATATATATATATATATATATATATATGTGTGTGTGTGTGTGTGTAACGCAATGGCCCAAGAGCAATGAGGACGCACTCCCAGTTGATGAAATCTTTCGATTTATTAAAAGGACACCAGCAGCTTCAGTCCGGTATTTGGATCCATTTCATTGTTCCTTGTTTCCTTGCTTTTGCTGACGCGTTTCGAGGCTTCAGCCTCTTAATCATAGCTGGCTTGGAATCTGCTCGGAAGGACTGTTTGATGCTTCGATAATTTGCATGCTTTTACCCCTCAGTGGGTGTGGTCACTGTGTTGCATGCAGGGACTTGTGGCCCAATCAAGCACCATTATTTTCTTATAGTAAGGTTCATCTTCCTTAATTTTACAGCATATTTATTACCCTTCGTGGGCCCCCAGAGTGAGTTGCTGGTTAGTGAAGTCACATCTCCTGAGCTGAAAACAGGCTATGTCCAAGCCTGTTTTCAGGCTCAGGAGATATGACTTCACTAACCAGCAACTCACTTTGGGGGCCCACGAAGGGTAACAAATATGCTGTACAATTAAGGAAGATGAACCTTACTATGGTGCTCCCTTGTGTCTGGACAAAGCTATACCTCTCTGAAGAGCTCTAATTAGAGCGAAACACTGTGTCAGGGGTTGCTTTTACTCATTTCAGGTTGGCTTGAGTTGGTATTTTACCAATTCAAAGCTGTAATATTGTGCCTGGAGTGATAAATGGCTTTTGTTATTTTACAGCTCGGCAAGGACTGCACTGTACTAGTCCTATGCTTAAAGACTTTGCTGTTTAAATGGCAAAAGACTTTGTCATTTTCTATCTCGGCGTGGATAGCACTTTGCTAATCCTATGCTTAAAAACTTTGATAGAAAAACAGACATTTGAGGTGAGCAGATCTAGAGTGTCGCTGGTGTTGAGAGTGCTCTAACAGGAGCTGCTTTCCACCTAAACTGAGACCTACCCAGAGTTCTCTCCTTCTTTTTTGCATAATTTATGCGTCACTCTATGCCTGAAAGGGTTTTGTTTTGACTTAATACTGGGTGCTCCCTTGTGTCTGGACAAAGCTATACCTCTCTGAAGAGCTCTAATTGGAGCAAAACCCTGTGTCAGGGGTTGCTTTTACTCATTTTTGGTATTTCCAATTCAAAGCTGTAATATTGTGCCTGGAGTGATAAATGGCTTTTGTTATTTTACAGCTCGGCAAGGACTGCACTGTAATAGTCCTATGCTTAAAGACTTTGCTGTTTAAATGGCAAAAGACTTTGTCATTTTCTATCTCGGCGTGGATAGCACTTTGTTAATCCTATGCTTAAAAACTGTGATAGAAAAACAGACATTTGAGTTGAGCAGATCTAGAGTGTCGCTGGTTTTGAGAGTGCTCTAACAGGAGCTGCTTTCCACCTAAACTGAAACCTACCCAGAGTTCTCTCCTTCTTTTTTGCATAATTTATGTGTCACTCTATGCCTGAAAGAGTTTTGTTTTGACTTAATACTGGGTGCTCCCTTTTTCTGGACAAAGCTATATCTCTCTGAAGAGCTCTAATTAGAGCGAAACACTGTGTCAGGGGTTGCTTTTACTCATTTCAGGTTGGCTTGAGTTGGTATTTTACCAATTCAAAGCTGTAATATTGTGCCTGGAGTGATAAATGGCTTTTGTTATTTTACAGCTCGGCAAGGACTGCACTGTATTAGTCCTATGCTTAAAGACTTTGCTGTTTAAATGGCAAAAGACTTTGTCATTTTCTATCTTGGCGTGGATAGCACTTTGCTAATCCTATGCTTAAAAACTTTGATAGAAAAACAGACATTTGAGGTGAGCAGATCTAGAGTGTCGCTGGTGTTGAGAGTGCTCTAACAGGAGCTGCTTTCCACCTAAACTGAGACCTACCCAGAGATCTCTCCTTCTTTTTTGCATATATATATATATATATATATATATATATATATATATATATATATATATATATATATATATATATATATATATATATATATATATATATATATATATATATATCCAAAGTTTGCAGGGGCACCCAAATTGAAGGCAGCCTCAGGGAGCATAAATTCTCACGTTAAAGCGTAACAGCATGCTGGCAGGCAACTCGATGAGGCATCCATCACAGAGTTCAAGGCCAAACGCGTTTCGAGAGCTCCAGGCTATCTTCATCAGTGGCATGGTATGCGGACAACTGACTTCGCTTGTTCATATGCGCACCAAAGTGAAAACACCTGCCGAGTTGGGCGGGGCCCGCCGCACGGCATCCTAGTTGTTGTAGTGCACACAGTCTTTCTCAAGTGAGCGCGGCAGTTCAGAGTCCCAATAACACAAGTTAATTCACAGTGGGTATGATGGGGGCATCAACTAGGCACCTGCCCCGCTTCTTTACTGTCACCGTGGTAGGGCAGACACCACCCTGCAGCAGCGCCTGTCCTGCTCCCTCCTCGAATCCCAGCTCCGTAGTAGGTGCCTGGCGAGGTCCGCACAAGGCGATGAGCCGCTCTTCACGACCGGGACCAGCCGTAAATATCCAAAGTTTGCAGGGGCACCCAAATTGAAGGCAGCCTCAGGGAGCATAAATTCTCACGTTAAAGCGTAACAGCATGCTGGCAGGCAACTCGATGAGGCATCCATCACAGAGTTCAAGGCCAAACGCGTTTCGAGAGCTCCAGGCTCTCTTCATCAGTGGCATGGTATGCGGATAACTGACTTCGCTTGTTCATATGCGAACCAAAGTGAAAACACCTGCCGAGTTGGGCGGGGCCCGCCGCACGGCATCCTGGTTGTTGTAGTGCACACAGTCTTTCTCAAGTGAGCGCGGCAGTTCAGAGTCCCAATAACACAAGTTAATTCACAGTGGGTATGATGGGGGCATCTACTAGGCACCTGCCCCGCTTCTTTACTGTCACCGTGGTAGGGCAGACACCACCCTGCAGCAGCGCCTGTCCTGCTCCCTCCTCGAATCCCAGCTCCCTAGTAGGTGCCTGGCGAGGTCCGCACAAGGCGATGAGCCGCTCTTCACGACCGGGACCAGCCGTAAATATCCAAAGTTTGCAGGGGCACCCAAATTGAAGGCAGCCTCAGGGAGCATAAATTCTCACGTTAAAGCGTAACAGCATGCTGGCAGGCAACTCGATGAGGCATCCATCACAGAGTTCAAGGCCAAACGCATTTCGAGAGCTCCAGGCTCTCTTCATCAGTGGCATGGTATGCGGACAACTGACTTCGCTTGTTCATATGCGCACCAAAATGAAAACACCTGCCGAGTTGGGCGGGGCCCGCCGCACGGCATCCTGGTTGTTGTAGTGCACACAGTCTTTCTCAAGTGAGCGCGGCAGTTCAGAGTCCCAATAACACAAGTTAATTCACAGTGGGTATGATGGGGGCAACATCGAGTTGCCTGCCAGCATGCTTTTACGCTTTAACGTGAGAATTTATGCTCCCTGAGGCTGCCTTCAATTTGGGTGCCCCTGCAAACTTTGGATATTTACGGCTGGTCCCGGTCGTGAAGAGCGGCTCATCGCCTTGTGCGGACCTCGCCAGGCACCTACTACGGAGCTGGGATTCGAGGAGGGAGCAGGACAGGCGCTGCTGCAGGGTGGTGTCTGCCCTACCACGGTGACAGTAAAGAAGCGGGGCAGGTGCCTAGTTGATGCCCCCATCATACCCACTGTGAATTAACTTGTGTTATTGGGACTCTGAACTGCCGCGCTCACTTGAGAAAGACTGTGTGCACTACAACAACCAGGATGCCGTGCGGCGGGCCCCGCCCAACTCGGCAGGTGTTTTCACTTTGGTGCGCATATGAACAAGCGAAGTCAGTTGTCCGCATACCATGCCACTGATGAAGAGAGCCTGGAGCTCTCGAAACGCGTTTGGCCTTGAACTCTGTGATGGATGCCTCATCGAGTTGCCTGCCAGCATGCTGTTATGCTTTAACGTGAGAATTTATGCTCCCTGAGGCTGCCTTCAATTTGGGTGCCCCTGCAAACTTTGGATATTTACGGCTGGTCCCGGTCGTGAAGAGCGGCTCATCGCCTTGTGCGGACCTCGCCAGGCATCTACTACGGAGCTGGGATTCGAGGAGGGAGCAGGACAGGCGCTGCTGCAGGGTGGTGTCTGCCCTACCACGGTGACAGTAAAGAAGCGGGGCAGGTGCCTAGTTGATGCCCCCATCATTCCCACTGTGAATTAACTTGTGTTATTGGGACTCTGAACTGCCGCGCTCACTTGAGAAAGACTGTGTGCACTACAACAACCAGGATGCCGTGCGGCAGGCCCCGCCCAACTCGGCAGGTGTTTTCACTTTGGTGCGCATATGAACAAGCGAAGTCAGTTGTCCGCATACCATGCCACTGATGAAGAGAGCCTGGAGCTCTCGAAACGCGTTTGGCCTTGAACTCTGTGATGGATGCCTCATCGAGTTGCCTGCCAGCATGCTGTTACGCTTTAACGTGAGAATTTATGCTCCCTGAGGCTGCCTTCCATTTGGGTGCCCCTGCAAACTTTGGATATTTACGGCTGGTCCCGGTCGTGAAGAGCGGCTCATCGCCTTGTGCGGACCTCGCCAGGCACCTACTACGGAGCTGGGATTCGAGGAGGGAGCAGGACAGGCGCTGCTGCAGGGTGGTGTCTGCCCTACCACGGTGACAGTAAAGAAGCGGGGCAGGTGCCTAGTTGATGCCCCCATCATACCCACTGTGAATTAACTTGTGTTATTGGGACTCTGAACTGCCGCGCTCACTTGAGAAAGACTGTGTGCACTACAACAACCAGGATGCCGTGTGGCGGGCCCCGCCCAACTCGGCAGGTGTTTTCACTTTGGTGCGCATATGAACAAGCGAAGTCAGTTGTCCGCATACCATGCCACTGATGAAGAGAGCCTGGAGCTCTCGAAACGCGTTTGGCCTTGAACTCTGTGATGGATGCCTCATCGAGTTGCCTGCCAGCATGCTGTTACGCTTTAACGTGAGAATTTATGCTCCCTGAGGCTGCCTTCAATTTGGGTGCCCCTGCAAACTTTGGATATTTACGGCTGGTCCCGGTCGTGAAGAGCGGCTCAGCGCCTTGTGCGGACCTCGCCAGGCACCTACTACGGAGCTGGGATTCAAAGAGGGAGCAGGACAGGCGCTGCTGCAGGGTGGTGTCTGCCCTACCACGGTGACAGTAAAGAAGCGGGGCAGGTGCCTAGTTGATGCCCCCATCATACCCACTGTGAATTAACTTGTGTTATTGGGACTCTGAACTGCCGCGCTCACTTGAGAAAGACTGTGTGCACTACAACAACCAGGATGCCGTGCGGCGGGCCCCGCCCAACTCGGCAGGTATTTTCACTTTGGTGCGCATATGAACAAGCGAAGTCAGTTGTCCGCATACCATGCCACTGATGAAGAGAGCCTGGAGCTCTCGAAACGCGTTTGGCCTTGAACTCTGTGATGGATGCCTCATCGAGTTGCCTGCCAGCATGCTGTTACGCTTTAACGTGAGAATTTATGCTCCCTGAGGCTGCCTTCAATTTGGGTGCCCCTGCAAACTTTGGATATTTCCGGCTGGTCCCGGTCGTGAAGAGCGGCTCATCGCCTTGTGCGGACCTCGCCAGGCACCTACTACGGAGCTGGGATTCAAAGAGGGAGCAGGACAGGCGCTGCTGCAGGGTGGTGTCTGCCCTACCACGGTGACAGTAAAGAAGCGGGGCAGGTGCCTAGTTGATGCCCCCATCATACCCACTGTGAATTAACTTGTGTTATTGGGACTCTGAACTGCCGCGCTCACTTGAGAAAGACTGTGTGCACTACAACAACCAGGATGCCGTGCGGCGGGCCCCGCCCAACTCGGCAGGTATTTTCACTTTGGTGCGCATATGAACAAGCGAAGTCAGTTGTCCGCATACCATGCCACTGATGAAGAGAGCCTGGAGCTCTCGAAACGCGTTTGGCCTTGAACTCTGTGATGGATGCCTCATCGAGTTGCCTGCCAGCATGCTGTTACGCTTTAACGTGAGAATTTATGCTCCCTGAGGCTGCCTTCAATTTGGGTGCCCCTGCAAACTTTGGATATTTCCGGCTGGTCCCGGTCGTGAAGAGCGGCTCATCGCCTTGTGCGGACCTCGCCAGGCACCTACTACGGAGCTGGGATTCGAGGAGGGAGCAGGACAGGCCCTGCTGCAGGGTGGTGTCTGCCCTACCACGGTGACAGTAAAGAAGCGGGGCAGGTGCCTAGTTGATGCCCCCATCATACCCACTGTGAATTAACTTGTGTTATTGGGACTCTGAACTGCCGCGCTCACTTGAGAAAGACTGTGTGCACTACAACAACCAGGATGCCGTGCGGCGGGCCCACCCCAACTCGGCAGGTGTTTTCACTTTGGTGCGCATATGAACAAGCGAAGTCAGTTGTCCGCATACCATGCCACTGATGAAGAGAGCCTGGAGCTCTCGAAACGCGTTTGGCCTTGAACTCTGTGATGGATGCCTCATCGAGTTGCCTGCCAGCATGCTGTTACGCTTTAACGTGAGAATTTATGCTCCCTGAGGCTGCCTTCAATTTGGGTGCCCCTGCAAACTTTGGATATTTACGGCTGGTCCCGGTCGTGAAGAGCGGCTCATCGCCTTGTGCGGACCTCGCCAGGCACCTACTACGGAGCTGGGATTCGAGGAGGGAGCAGGACAGGCGCTGCTGCAGGGTGGTGTCTGCCCTACCACGGTGACAGTAAAGAAGCGGGGCAGGTGCCTAGTTGATGCCCCCATCATACCCACTGTGAATTAACTTGTGTTATTGGGACTCTGAACTGCCGCGCTCACTTGAGAAAGACTGTGTGCACTACAACAACCAGGATGCCGTGCGGCGGGCCCCGCCCAACTCGGCAGGTGTTTTCACTTTGGTGCGCATATGAACAAGCGAAGTCAGTTGTCCGCATACCATGCCACTGATGAAGAGAGCCTGGAGCTCTTGAAACGCGTTTGGCCTTGAACTCTGTGATGGATGCCTCATCGAGTTGCCTGCCAGCATGCTGTTACGCTTTAACGTGATAATTTATGCTCCCTGAGGCTGCCTTCAATTTGGGTGCCCCTGCAAACTTTGGATATATATATATATATGCAGAAACTTTCTTTTCTCTCCTCGAAGGCAAACCAGAAACAACAAACCACCAAACAGCATGGAATGTAAGCAGAGAGATTTATTATCCCTTTTTCCTTAAGCCCAGCAAGTAATATATATATATATATTCCAACGCTGCAGTCATTGAAAAACGGCGCCGGGAACCAAAAGAGGGAGAACGGTACCAACGAGGTGCACCCGCCTTTTTTCGGTATCAACTTTTTCGCCTAACTTGAACAATACTGTTTGGTTTCTCCTCCCGGTTAACATTTGAATTATAAACAATCGAGACTCATCGAATCCCACAGAGCTTGGAGTACATATGCTTTGGAACTCCGGATACAGGATTCCATGCAACGCCCCAACCTCGTGCTCTCACCAATGTATTTTCGCCTATCACTTGTGAGGCCCTGAAGATTCGCAGTCTGTTCCCTGCGATGAAACACGTGTTGGCCCATACAAAGGAACAATAAACAGAAATACTACACCAAGAACAGAACGTTTCTGTACTGATATATGTCAACCTTTGTTCGTTTTTTCTCGATGTGTAACCTAAAATTTGGATGTGCTTAATGACTTCCACCACTTCAACTGATACCATTATTGCTAAGAACTAATCGATATTGTATAGTGCAGGGGCTTTGTTGTTTTTTGTTAATTGTATGGATCTGGTTTGGTCCATCCCTGAGCGGTTGTGAGGGATTACCGTTCGCCTCATTGCCTATACTGACTACTTATTGTTACCATTACCTTGCGGCCACTCTGGTTGTGCGTCTAGAAATTCTGGAATACCTAAAAAAACTCCCAGCTGTGTATTGCTGCAAAGAATTATGCCAGCACTCACAGGGGGGTATATCCTAGTATAGATTTATTGGCACAAAAGAATGAAAAACAAATGCATTTCATCGGTATGCCTTCGTCAGTGTTAGGCGGCCGCCGCAAACAAACTGCGTTATATACACGTCATAATCTTGTGGCTAGTGGAATTCTTGGGCGCCATTTTAACCTCAGGCAAAGCGTCAATACATTAAAGAATAGTTCAATAAAACATTGCGATAACAGAGAAATAATTCAGAATAACTCGTTCACAGTACCCAAAGATACATAATCTCAAAACAAGAACATTTAATTCATTGTCACTGCCTTATTCTATACCGAGCAAATTACGGGTCGCCTTGTTTACATATGTACAAATATATGTATATACACATGCGTTCCCCCTTGAAAGGGCCCACAATCTGGCCTCAACATTATGCAGCCCTGGATGGGCATAGGCTGCAAATTACACCATCTGTGTGATTATAAGGTGCACATTCCAAGCAAAATGCAGGCTAGCCCAATGCTCGTATAATTATGCCTTGAATGGGCAAGCACACAGGATGCTGCTAGATAACAAGCCAAGTTAATCTTGCCCCTAACCATACTGCCTAGTTCCTAAATGTGTTTCTTTACATATTTACATGTGTACCCTTAGTTCCTCCCCCATATTCAATCCTGTTGGGAGTTTAGTGGCCAGATCTATAATATAACAGGACTCTAGTCTTCTAAGACGTTTTTCTCTATCCCCACCTCTGGAGTCCTGGACCACATGGTCCAGGCAAAAATATTTCAACATTTTCCGGTTGCTGTTGTGATGCAACTGGAAGTGTCTCGCAACCGGATAGTTGCTATCATTATTCTGAATGGCTCTCTGATGTTCTAATATCCGAATCTTAGTGGCATGTATTGTACTGCCCACGTACCTAAGGCCACATGGGCAGGCCAAACAGAACACTACAAAGACTGTGTTGCAGTTCATGAATTTGGAAGTACATACAGGATCCCTTCATCCTGGGATCATATAATATGTTACTTTACTGCTATGACACAAGCCTTGCATTTACTGCATGGGTAAAAGGCTGATATTCCTAGAATACCTATTTGTGTTGGCGGCAGATGACTTTTAACCAAATGGTCTTTGAGGGATCTGGTTTTTCTGAACGTGAGAGATGGGTGTGAGGGGATGTCACGGCCAGTGACCACATCTGATTTAAGTATACTCCAGTGGATAATTCTCCTAACACTATTAGCTGCATTGGAGTAATTGGTGATCAACCTGAAATTCTGTGAGCTTCCTGTTTCCTTCTTTTGGGTACATCCTTCAACAGTTCTGTTCTACTTTTAATCTCAGTTTTCTTCCAAACCTCCCTCAGAATTCTCTCCTGATACCCTCTCTCATGGAACCTTGCCATGCTTTCTATAGCTGCCTGTTTGTAATCCTCTGATCTAGTACTATTGCGTTTTATACGCAATAGCTCCCCGTAGGGAATGCTGTTTTTCAGGTTCTCTGGGTGGCTGCTACATGCATGAAGCACTGAATTCCCCGCTGTGGGTTTTCTAAACAGTGCCATTTGGATTTTATCATCTGCCACAAAACCCCTTACATCTAAATAGGTGACCTCTGCGGCACTGATGTTGCTGGTGAAAATCAAGTTCAGATTATTATTATTCAAGTGGTCAATGTATTCCATGACTGATTCCCTGCTGGCTCGCCAAATAAGAAAAAGGTCATCTATGTATCGCCTCCAGCTAATAATTCTCTCAACCCAGTGATCGCATGTGTCTGCCCATGCAGCCTGCTTCTCCCACCAGCCAATGAAAAGATTCACATAGCTGGGGGAGAAGCAGGCCCCCATGGCAGTCCCCCGTTTCTGTCTGTATATTTGCTCATGAAAGGTAAAAATATTGTTATACAGGCAAAACTTTAGAAATTCAATCAGTATTTTAATGTGCTCTAAAACAATGTAAGGGCGATTTCTTTAAAAAATTGTTGGATGGCAGCAATCCCATCTTCATGAGAGATGCTAGTATATAAGCTAGCTATGTCAAGGGTATTCATCAGAAAATCTGGTTCCCATGAGGTCCCTTATATATACCTCAGGAAGTCATTAGTGTCTCTCGTATAAGAGGGTAACTCAAGTACAAATGGGAACAAATAATAATCAATAAATGTGGACATATTTTCTAAGAGGCCACCAACTGAAGAAATAATTGGTCGTCCAGATGGGTTCTCCACATCTTTATGCACCTTCGGCAGGTGGTAGAAGGTGGGTAGTCTAGGATGAAAAATGTATATTCTTCAATGAGAGCATTCCTCTTGTTCACCATTTCAGGATCAGTTCTTCATACTTTTCAAAACTTTCCATGTACTCCCCCACAGTTATGGGTGAGTAGTTGTCATGGTTGTTTAGCTGAGAAAGAGTTTCTTTACAGTAGTTTGTGTGCGCAGCACCATATTTCCACCCTTATCCGAGGGTTTGATTATAATGGTGTCATCTGACTCCAGGTCCTTGACTGCTTGTCTCTGTGCCTGGGTGAGATTCCAAGATAACTTTCTATGTTCATTAACATTCTCTCTTAGTTCACGGAGATCAAATATCACTTTCTTGTGAAATACATATATTGTGTCTATGGGTGTCTGAGGAAGGAATTTAGAAGCTGGTCTAAAAGAGCTAGCTTCTCTTTCCTGGTGAATTGCGGGACAGGCCACAGCACTTGCTTCTTCTGAGTTACTCACAACCTTGGTGTCTCCTTCATTCCTTAATTCCTCCAGGGTTGCAAGTAGTTCCAACTCTTGCTCATTCAACTGATCAGTTGCGGCAGACTGTGGAGAATTATTGTTGATTCTCGATTCTAGTCCCTTCATCTGAAGAACTTGAAAGGTTTTATCTTTCTTTTGAATTTAAAAATATCAATTCTTGTTTGGACAAATTCAAAATTGCTGGTTGGGCAGAATGTCAGCCCCAAGTGCAGGACTGATTCTTCAACTTTGGTCAGTGCCCTTGGTGTGAGATTAATAATTGTCAGATTGTTGGTTTGAGGGATACTTCTTACTATCTGTACTTCAGGGTTCTCTTTGGTCGGGTGTAGGTGCCTGCTCTTCTCTTTGGTCGGGCGCCCCCCACCTCTCCTTGTGCGTCTGTGGCCGATTGTTCTGGAGGTCTCCCTTTGCCTCCCCGTAGCCACGTCTGCCGAATAAGGTCAAACTCCTCGTGAAAATGGGGAGGGGATGGTCCACTTGCTCTGGCTCCCCCAGTTTCCTCCTCCGATTGTTCAGCAATAGATACTTCAGATTCAGAGGTATCCTTGGATGCCACTGTTCTTTGAGATTGGTTGCTCCTCAAATTCCTTCTAGGGGCATCATATTTCCAAGCAAAGATCAAGATTCTACCTTGCTCGTAATCTCTCGCGTCTCTATCAAATTTCTGTTGCTTCCTCAATTTGATCTTGTTCTCGTAACTTTCCAGCCTTTTCTTTATATGCGCATGTAACTCATCGTGCTTGGATTTGTCGCCTTCTTCATTGGTGTTCTTTTCAAGTTCAGCTATTTTATCGAGTGCTTTTTTCGATCACTCCAGGCAAATTTTACGAGAATCCCCAGCATTCCCTTCGAGGATTCAGCCGTATATTCTGCCTATTCATCTAAGAGTCTGGGATCCAAGTTCTTGTATGCCAGGACAGTATATATCCTTAGACCCCTTGGTACTCTATTGACGTCTATCTAGTGCTGCAGTGAAGTGACCTCCCACCACTTCCTTATTTCTCTCTCGTACAGTCTTTCTAGTTGCACATATTTGAATTTCAAGCCTTGCTGGGGTTGTCCTGGGGTCACTCCATTTCCTACAGTTCGAGACCCAGGTCTCATTCTGAAAATATCTGAAGCTGCATCGCGACGGTCTGCCTCGCTGTACATTAGGTATATTAACTTCGAAAATCCGTGGTGCACTCCCCACTCGCAATACTCCTTTTCTGCCAATCGAGATCTCAATCAGTGTCCCGAAGTAAGAAAGAAATTAAAGTTCTTACTGCATGCCTCACGCGGTATTAGATCAGTACTGGAGATCCGTCTTACTTGCTGGGACCAGCTTTGTATGCAGAGGAGTGGTGCACGAGCTCGTCAATATGTCCATGCTCCAGGTTCTTGCCAATCTGCTAGAGCACTCGGTAGCAGGTGCTGGGAAAGCAACGGCAAGATCATGTGTAATCCCAACGCTGCAAAGAATAATGCCAGCACTCATGGGGGGTAAATCCTAGTAAATCCAAGCTAACTCCCATAACCACAAAACCACTCACATACATACACACAACAAATTAAATATCCACCCCACACAAACATACTCACACACACACGCTCACACACCCATGCTCACACCACTCACAGACCCACATAACCATTCACACACTCACGCATGCACTCACTCAAGCACTCAATGACCCAGTTACGTACCCACACAAACACTCGCACAGACACTCCACACCCACACAACCACTCACACACCCGTACACAGACCCGCAAAACCACTCACACACCTACTCAGACACCCACACAGCAACTCTCTTACCCACTTACACACCCACATACCCATTCACACTCCCATATAGCCACTCACACACTCACACAACCACTCACACAGACACACGCAGGCAGTGATACACTTATAGAAATTGCAATAGCATATATTTATGTTAAATGTGTTATTGTTTTAGTATTGAATGTGTGCATGTTGATCCTGCAGATCTCTTATTTGTCTGAGGATATGCAACAGTTCATCAGATTCATAAAATTATTATTAAAAAAACAAAATATGCTGCATTGGATTTATAGAAAAACTACATAAGTTTCATTAGGTTTTTACATTTTTACTTTTAAAATATCTAATAAGAATGGGTGTGTGAATAAAATGTGTGTATAAACTTGTGAAAATGTATATTGGTAAATTGAACTTATGGATCAAATTGTTGTAAAATGTATAGAAAATTAAAAGAAAACAAAACTCGTGAAATTCACTAATAAAAACAAAGTTTACAGGAGTGGTCTTCAAACTTTTTAATGTCACACCCCCATGAAAAAAAGTAATTGGGGCCCATTTTAGTCTATTAAACTGGCAATGTTTGAATATATCTAGACTTACTTAAATATTGCACGTTTACTGTTTTATAAATGCAATCAAATACAAGAATCCTCAAACATACTATTCTGGTCATGCAGGCCTTAGTAACGTGTAAAAGTATCCACAGTGAGATTATTAGAAATGAGGGTGGGGGTTCTAAAGAATATTTCAAGACCCTTGCCGTTTGACATCTTCAGTTGGCCACGATATAAATGACAAAAGATTTCAATGATGGCTCATTACAGAGTGACTTACTGCTGTTCATTTCTTTTAGGCGGTAAACAAAGCACTATTATCAGCATAATGTTTCCTTTGGCCAGAGCCTGGCACCCCTCTGGGATCATTTGCCCCCCCCCCCGTGGGGCCCACCCCCTAGGTTGAAGACCCCTGGGTTAGAGAAAAAAATAGTTTGGAAATAGCAATACAATACCATAGAAATTCAGTGTAATAACCAAAGGTTACTGGAGCGTTAAAGTTAGGAAATAGAATAATAAAAAAAAATTCAAAGTACACTGAAGAAAGTTACTGGGACATTATAGTTAAGTTCAAATTTTACACACACCACTCCATATACATTCAGCAGTTATAGTTATCTAAATTAACTATAACTTGTGCCCTAAGGTAACTATAACTCGTGCCCTCACCATGCACTACTAATTACCACATTTATTACATTACTCTGGATGTCTTCTATGACATCAATTGTCATTTGAGATGTCATCATTGATGTCACTAACCATGTCTTGAGTGATGTAATATGTGAGGTTATAAGCAGTGCATTGATGAATTTCACTGGTTTTGTACGAGGGAAATCTGAGCCTAACTATTTAAAAAAATATATATTTTCTAAGTTGGTACAATACATTCATAACATTATATAATACACATGTCGGGTAAATTACCATCATTGTTAACATTCAATATGATGTCTAGGGTAAACCAATAGATCTTCTGTACATCATAATAGTGTATCAGTGACAGTACAGTTTCATACATTAAGGAGACTTTTTAAATAAATCAGGATTTGCTCGCAATAGTTAGGGGTTCCCGAAAGTTAGATGGTTTGGCAGATGTAGGCAGTTCCTCAGCATATAGCAAAAAGTTATCTATACAATAGACAGTATCTTTATCCATCTCTCTGCAGTAGGTGTTTGTTTACTGTCCCAGTGCATTGCTACTCTTCGTTTTGCCAATAGTAGCATTATCTCAGTTTGTTTTTTCTTAATGGATTTCAGAGGTATTTGGTCGCCCAATAAACACAATTGCGGTGTACATTTTAATTTGCACATCAATATTTCTTCTAATAAATCTGAGCCTAACTATAACATCCCTGTAATCATTGTTTTTTTCTGTGAATTTCAAAGATTTTTTTAAATTCTGTTTCCTAACTATAACGTCCCTGTAATCTTTGATACAACCTAACTTTTTAAACTCACCAAAACACTGAAGTTCATGCCTTAAGATAACTATAGCTAGTAACCCCACCAATGTTGTAATTATATTATCAATAATGTTAAAGAACATGTAATGAGTGATCTAATATGTGGGATAATTAGCTGAGCATGACCCAGGTGAGAATTGTAGTTACCTTATGATACAAGTTATAGTTAGTAGATATAGGTATAGCTGGTCGATGTCTGTGGTTTTCTTTAGTTTAAAATGTTACTTTGCCACTGAAATCTTCACTTAAATATAAAGCTACTTTAATATTTAGTTTTTTTCAGTGCGTTTTCTTAGGGTTTTTGTAACATAAAGTGATATTTTATGACCACACATAAAGCCAATAACCCGTCTGCAACCAGACCTTGCATCCAAATCACTCCTTACAGCCAATCCTTGCCACATATGGGCTTCATCTATGTGCAGCATGTGGCTGGTTGCAGGGCACCATGGGGCTCCCCTGGAATAAATATATTTACATAAAAATAGGTTAAAGGGACATTATAGTTAGGTGAAAATGTCAGTTAAAAAAACTACAATTTGAAACAAACAAAACCAGTGAAATTCACCAGTTATAGTTATCCCGTCATGCAGAGTACTGTCATTACTGATTGTTATTTCAGATGTTGCAGTGATGTTATAAATTATGTCATAGATCATATCCTGAGTGGTGTAACATGGGAGGTAGTTAGCAGTGCAGAACGGGGTGCTAGTTATAGTTACTTGAGGGCTCAAATACAAGTTAAATCAATTAATTGCCATCTAACTATAGCTTTGCTGACTTTAAACTTTGTTATTTTCAGCTAATTTCTAAGGTTTTTAGTAAGTCAGTTTCAATGTATAAAGGTCAGGCTGTGGTAAACTGGGTTGTTGGTTGAATGAGGGGTGACCGTTTTTCAACCATCAGACACATTGCCTGTCAGGGTGAACATCAAAAGTCATGAATTTACCTTGTGCTTAACCCTCTTGTAGATTGGCACAAAAGCAATCAGGTTTAACTCAAATGAAATGTGTAATGTATCACAAACAGTAATAATATGAAGAAACTGCAGGAAATAAAACTGAATTTTTAAAGTTTAAGCTACAAACTAGCAACACAAATATCAAGGTTCCAACTGCTGATGTAGGAAGCTTGCCCTCTATATACTGTATTAAAACGAAGTACACTGTGCAGAGAGTCCAGTGGATGCCTTACTGGTGAAAAGAGGTTAAAGTAGATCATATTAATGCTCTCCACGACCTGGGCCCCAAGTACCTCAACGACCGCCTGACCTTCTACACGCCCACCCGCCAGCTACGGTCCACCAGCCTCGCCCTCGCCGCCGTACCACGCATCCGAAGAGCCACCGCCGGATGAAGGTCCTTCTCCTACCTGGCGGCCAAGACATGGAACTCCCTCCCCATCCACCTTCGGCTGACCCAGGACCATCTCGCCTTCAGGAGACAACTCAAGACCTGGCTGTTCGAGCAGTAGCGGACCCCTTCCCCCAAGCGCCTTGAGACCCTCCCGGGTGAGTAGTGCGCTATACAAGTGTTATGATTGATTGATTGATTGATGCTCTTTTTATGGTAGTGTGGATGAGCAGTTATGCTTATCAGAGGGTAGTGCTAAGTATTTGTTGTATTCAGAGAAGCAATAAATGAGACACACACTCAAAAACAAATTTGAGACCATTTTATACCAATAATATCGATTTTTATGTATTTTTTAAGACCAAGAACTGCAATCTACAGTCAGTACTTTATAAGTTATGATTTTGAAGATTTCAGTAAATATATCACTAGCTATTGTGCACCATTGAAGTCAAAAGAGCAAAGCTGAAAATGCATATAAAATCAGGCAATGTTTTCACGAAGTTCCCCTTCTTGTCTCAGGTTGAACGCAGGACTAGGTCCAAAGTTCAAGAAGTAGAAGATCATGAGTGTCCTGGATTCAACCGGGAGTTGGGTGCTGAAGGTTTTGGTAGCTGGTGTGCTACAATGAATGGGGTAGCTAGAAAACACTGTACAGGAGGACTTAGAGGTAGTTTCAGTGGGTCTCACTGGAGGGATGAAGTCAAAAGGGTCACAGGACAACGGGAGAAGAGCTTGATTGTCATTACCGGAGCCGGTGGGGTTAGGTCAGCCAAGCGTTTAGCGTTGAGAAGTCCTCGTGGTCAGGAGCAGTACACTTGGGGACCCAACTTCAGGACAGCTGGGCCACTCAGTATGTGGGACTCAGAGGTCTTGATATCACTCTTTGAATGCTTCCTTCTCGTATCTTTGGAGTCCGGCACCGACTCTTTGTCTTTCTCTTTGATGTAGGGGTCTAGAACCCCAGGTATTTATTTATTTATTTATTTATTTTGAAGCTTGTAGAGCGCACAGCTACCTCCGAAGGAAGTGTCCCGGCGCTAAGATTACTGAATTGTCCCCAGGGCAAGAAAACAGAGACAGATCTCATATAGGGTTCTGACCCACCCAGCCAGGTCCTACTGCTTAGTGAACAGCCAAGTCTTGAGTTTACGGCGAAAAACAGGCTCAGCTTCGCAGAACCTGAGGTCAAGAGGGAGGCTGTTCCAGAGCTTGGCGGCAGTGATGGTAAAAGATCTGCCGCCAGTCCGAGAGAGCTTAAATCTGGGCACTATCAACAGGCGCAGGTTGTTAGATCTAAGATGTTTGGCTGATACCGAGATTTTAAGACGCTTTTTCAGATATGACGGGCCAGTACCATGGATAGCCCGGAATGTCAAAGTCAAAATCTTGAATTCAATGCGTCGTAATATTGGAAGCCAATGAAGTTTTTCTCGAAAGGCTCTGACTGAGGTGCGGGCAGGAATATTGCCAATGAGCCGAGCGGCTGCATTTTGCACAATTTGCAGGCGGTCAACCAGGAAAAGTGGGGCACCTGAGTAAAGACTGTTGACGTAGTCCAAGTGGGAGGTAATGAGAGCATGGACCACAGTTTTACGTGCTGATTGAGGGAGAAAAGGGAGGATTTTCTTTATCATGCGTAGTTTGGAAAAACAAGCTCCGACCACTTTATTAACTTGAGCTTTACCAGACAGGGCATTATCAAAAATGTAGCCCAAATTCCGGGCTGCCTGTACTGGCGTAGGGGGAGGGTTCAAGATAGTAGGCCACCATAAGATAGATGGGGGGGGGGATTTTTTGCTGAAGAAAAGGACCTCCGTTTTATCGGTGTTCAGGGCAAGATGATTGGTAGACATCCAGGAGCAGATGTTGCCAAGGCACTTCCTAAAGTTAGCGAAAAGGGAGTCAGAATGGTCTCGAAAGGAAAAGATAAGCTGAGTATCATCAGCATACGAGACCACCCTGACACCCCAAGACTCAATTACCTTGGCTAGGGGGGCCACATAAGCGTTAAACAATAGAGGGCTTAGGGCGGAGCCCTGGGGAACTCCGCACAAGAGGGGTTTGTCTTCAGATTCAAAAGGGTGCATGGTGACCCTTTGGAGGCGACTGGTAAGAAAAGAAGTGATCCAGGCAAGCACTGTCCCACCAATCCCCAGCTGTTGTAGGCGGGTGATAAGTATTTTGTGGGAGACAGTATCAAAAGCAGCGGATAGGTCGAGGAGGACCAACATGGCCTCCTCGCCCCTATCCACTGATTCCCTGATGATTTCAGAGACCTCAATCAGCGCAGTCTCAGTGCTATATCCGGTCCTAAAGCCGGACTGAGAATCGTGTAGCAACTGGTTCGACTCTAAGTAAAGTGCCATTTGTTTTTGTACCACTTTCTCCAAAATCTTGGCAGGTTTTGGCAAAAGTGAAATAGGTCGGTAATTACAAAAAAGTGAAGGGTCGGCACCAGGTTTCTTCAATAAAGGGACAAGCCTAGCCTGCTTCCAAACTGAGGGGAATTGGCCGCCTGACAGGGAGGCATTCCAGATGGAAAGGTAAGGATTCAGTAGGATTGGGGCAAGCGTGCCCATAACTTTGGCCGGGACTGGGTCCAGGGGGGAGCCGGACTTGACATTGCGTAGTAAGGCTAACGCAAGGTCTGAAGTCAGCTCACTAAAAGAGTCAAAAGAACAGTGGGGGGGGCCAAGGTGATCATCAGCATGATCAGATGTAGACACTGCAAAGGAGGAAGACAGTTTGATTATCTTCTCTTGAAAGAAGTCAGATAATCCGTTGCAGAGATCTTGAGTGGGAGTGGAAAGGGTTTTAGAAGCAGGGGGATGTACAAAATCTTTTACAATAGAAAAAAGAGTTTTTGAGGAGTTCTGTGCCTGCTGAATAAGATTGGAAAAGTGGGCTTTCATTGAGGCGCGTTTGAGTTTGTGGAATTTATTCAGGGCCGATTTGTAGGCTAATTTGGCTGAGGGGTTGTAGTTCAGTCTCCATTTGCGTTCTAGCTGCTTACACCTACTCTTCTCCTCTCGCAACAGTGGAGAGAACCAGGGAGCAGAGGGACGGGATCTGTGGGAAGTGACAGGAGCCATGGGGGAGACCAAGTCAAGCGCCTCAGAGAGCGATGTGTTAAGTCTCACCGTTTCAGAATTAAGGTCATATTGCGGATTGAGGTGAAAATGAAAAAGATCTACCATAGAGTCGCAGGTAATTTTGGTCCATTTACGTCCTTTAGCTGGCATGAGGGGGCTAGGGGAGGGGTGAGAGGGAACAGAAAAAGAAAAAGGGATAAGAAAATGATCGGTCCACGTCAGAGGGGTAGGGGGGAAAGTGGAGAGGGAGGGGAGATTTGAGAAAATAAGGTCAAGTGTATGGCCTGCTAAATGGGTTGGGCCTATCACTAATTGGGGCAGGGTGAGTCCTTGAAGGGTTTCAAGCAGAGAGGAGGCCAGTGTACAGGAGGGCTTATCAATATGGATATTAAAATCGCCTAGAACTGTAAAGTGGGGATGTTTGAGAGAGAAGTCAGCGATAGTATGCAGCAAGGTAGTAAGGGAGGAAGCGGTCACATTCGGGGGGTTATAGACTAATATGCCTGCGCAGATGGTACCAGCAGGATCCATAATAGTGAAATGGGCGGCTTCAATAGGGCCCAGATTGGAAATTTTCGTAAGACTAGTTTTGAGATGTGCTTTAGCAATAATCGCAATCCCCCCACCGGTCTTAAAGTTTTCACGGTTAATGGCAGTGAGGCTGTAACCGGGGGGAGTGGCTAAAGTAATGTCTGGTTTAGAGGAGTCTTTTAACCAGGTTTCAGTGAGAAACAACAGGTCCCACTTGTAAGTATCAAGTGACAACCAGACGTCATGGGCATGGGCAGGAAGAGATCTGCAGTTGACTAGAGCGGCATTGAAAATGGTGAGTGGCTGATCAATAATGGTTGGGCGAAGGAGCGGAGTTTTAGATACCATCGGTAAAGAAAAATTGCAGTAAGGGCAGGAGTAAGCTGTAGCATCAAGATTCGTGGTATTGCAGCAAGAGACAGAGACGCAAATAGCAGGGCGAAGGTTCAACAGTTGATTCGAGGACCAGCGGATAATTGGGGTACCTGGAGCAGGGGTTCTGGCGCTAGGCGCGAGTCCGGCGCGGACGGGCGCAGACGGGCTTGCCTTCGGCGCGCCATCGGCGCGCCCGCTGCGCCCGCCCGCTGCGCGGACGGGAAGGACCCTTCCTTATATCCATAACTGCCAGAGGGTGGGAGGAGGGTGGGAGGCGTCCAGGAGCTGGAACGCTACCCTGCCTCCCCCCAAGATGGCGGCTCCGTTTTACCCAGCCGGCGAGAGCGCTGTGCTCGGCTGCACCGGTAAGGGGAAAGAAGATCGGGACCCCTGTGACGACTCGATCTCGTCAAAGCAAGCAGGTGGTCAGTGTCCACTAATAAAATCTAGCGGTTAAAATATGTACAGTTTTTAAGAACAGCCGGTCAGCGTGACTGCATGCGGTATTAAAATCACCAAACACACAATTATAGGCTTAAAGTTCATGCACTCTCACACAGAATAAATTCAAGGTTTTAAGCACAGATAAATGCCCCCGGCTTCCGCCTCAGGGGAAAACAAGTAATCTAGGGAGAAAGGTTACCGAGACTCCTTATGTAGTGAGGGAGGGCGGGAGGCGTCCAGGAGCTGGAACGCTACCCTGCCTCCCCCCAAGATGGCGGCTCCGTTTTACCCAGCCGGCGAGAGCGCTGTGCTCGGCTGCACCGGTAAGGGGAAAGAAGATCGGGACCCCTGTGACGACTCGATCTCGTCAAAGCAAGCAGGTGGTCAGTGTCCACTAATAAAATCTAGCGGTTAAAATATGTACAGTTTTTAAGAACAGCCGGTCAGCGTGACTGCATGCGGTATTAAAATCACCAAACACACAATTATAGGCTTAAAGTTCATGCACTCTCACACAGAATAAATTCAAGGTTTTAAGCACAGATAAATGCCCCCGGCTTCCGCCTCAGGGGAAAACAAGTAATCTAGGGAGAAAGGTTACCGAGACTCCTTATGTAGTGAGGGAGGGCGGGAGGCGTCCAGGAGCTGGAACGCTACCCTGCCTCCCCCCAAGATGGCGGCTCCGTTTTACCCAGCCGGCGAGAGCGCTGTGCTCGGCTGCACCGGTAAGGGGAAAGAAGATCGGGACCCCTGTGACGACTCGATCTCGTCAAAGCAAGCAGGTGGTCAGTGTCCACTAATAAAATCTAGCGGTTAAAATATGTACAGTTTTTAAGAACAGCCGGTCAGCGTGACTGCATGCGGTATTAAAATCACCAAACACACAATTATAGGCTTAAAGTTCATGCACTCTCACACAGAATAAATTCAAGGTTTTAAGCACAGATAAATGCCCCCGGCTTCCGCCTCAGGGGAAAACAAGTAATCAGTACGGTATTGGTACGGGGCAGCTCTGGTCAGTCCTAGTGTCCTCAAACTTAGTCTGGAGATAGAGCTGGTGCTCCAGAACTGGTGTACCACTTGGTGGGGAGATAGAGCTGATGCTCCAGATCTGGCATACCTCTTGTATTGTGGGTGCTGTGTCAAAGTTGTTGGGGAGCAGATCATCGACAAACCAGACTCAGTGGGATCGGTGCCTGAGGTGTGTAGGGTAGTGATTACTTCACGCCAAGGGAGGTTCTTGATGTTTTTCATAGGCTGGAGGGACTTTGGGGTTCTCTGAGTCTTCAGAGATTCAGGACAACATGACACACCGAGATTGCCAAGTCCTAGAGGCAGCAGACAGGGTTTGGCACCACTTTCTTCTGCAGCAAGGTTTCAGTTCTAGGGAAACTAGTCTTTTTTGTCCTTTTCTTCTTCTTTTCCATTGAATACAGGCTCAAGGTCCAGGGATGCCACCTAAATACTGAATTTAGGGGCATCACAGGGGGAGCCGGATAGTAGCTAATAGGCAACCTAGGGTGCATACGCCTCTAAGTGACCACTTCCTGTGGGAAGAGGGCCTACCCTAGCCTTGATTTTTTTTTCTCCACCAGCTCCAAATGGTAGATCTTCAGGCAAGGGGTTCACAACACCTGCCACAACTTAACAGTACGCTGGATCAAAGTGGACACTCCTCCTCTAACCAATTTTCCTGTTTGTCCTCCCACTAAATGTGGAGCAGGATGGGGAGGTTGGCATCCCCGAAATATCTGAGGAAGCCTGGGCTGAAGTTCAAAAGTTGCTATGACTTTGAAGCTTCCCACACTGGAAGGCTATTCCAGCCTGGAGGACGTGTGTTGCACCTAAGCCCCGAGCAGGCTTTGTCCCTGGCCTCTGATGGCTGAGGCTCTCACCCTATGAGGTCAGAAACATGCCTGTTGGGGGCAGACTGGCTGTGACTGGTCAGAGGCCACACCAGTCCTTGGTAGGTGTTCAGGAGAACCTCTAAAGGGTCTCCTGTGTGCATTTATCTCACTGGCATCAGCAAGGATTTTTTAAGGCAAGATCTTTGGTACCAAGCTTCTTAGGGTACAGCGAAGCCATTATTGAGCTAGGAAACTTGTAACAACAAGTACCCAACCCATGTAATCTTTATGGCTCATGACTCCCCTTGAATACCCAAGATTGGTTCAGATATTGCAGGGTTATATATGCTTTTGCAGACACGTAGGCTATAGTGCACCCTGACTTAGGGCTGTAAAGTCTGCAGTAGGGGTGCCTTACTTATATCTCATGCAGTGTGTGAGGGCATGGCACACAAGGCTGTGTGTTATGTAGCCTGTTTTATTTTTTCTGCACCAAGACACTCAGCCTCAAGTGGCAGTTTGCATGGTGAGGGGTCTGTGGGGTGGCACAATTTGTGCTGCAGCCCAAGTGGACCATCTTCAGTACCCATGCCAAAGGTACTATGGGTAGCATGTACTGTGGACTTACAGGGGTGGCTGAAGTTGTGCCAATCGGGGTACAGTGTTGGGTAAACGTTTTGGCACTGGGAACCTGGTTGCAGGGATCCAGTGCACTTACAGTTCAAAATCTTGCATCAAGCAAAAAGTGGAGGCTAACCATGTCAAAAGCACTTTCCTACAGTGGACTTCTAGTCATGTGAGACAGAGTCAAAGTAAAAAAATATGGCTGCCCATGAGGGAGCCAAAGGACACAAAAAGTGGACTGGGTCTCATCAGCGCTTACTTTTGTACTCATAAGATATTCTGAGAAAAATGTTCTGAAAAGGTAAAGTTCAATGGGGCAAGGCTGCTGGCGGTGTTAGAGGATGGAGCGTCGTAGTTATGGAGCCGCTGGATGAAGTCACTGGGAAGATTTCCATGTTCTGGAGGTTAAACATTTGCAGCAGGAGGAGACTGGAGCCGACAAGAGTTCAACAAGACCGCATACTCCTTTGGGGAAGGATGGCTGAATAGAATTTGCGGCTGCAGAGAAGAATTTAGCAGGAGCTGAAGCTTAGTCAGGTCGAACGGCGATGCACCTTGGGCAGGTGGGTGTTCAGGCGGGTCCCGGTACTTAGAGCAGTTTTTAGCCAAAAATTGTTTAAGTCTCAAGTTTGGATTTTGGCACCTTCATCATCACCACCACCAAGGGTCCAGGACGAGAGGGGTACCACTTGTTGGGATAAGACTCACTCAGGTTGGAATCAGGTGGGGGTTCAAGATGATTGGTGCCTTTTCTCTCCTTGAGGCTCTGATCAGGAGGCCATATAACTAGCCCTTGAAGTCACTCTGGTAGTCCAGGGTTCAAGTGATGAAATAGAACACAAGCAACAGCAGGTCTCTGATGGCCCACGGCAGGTTTCACACAGCAAACCAGTCCTTCCAGATTCTGTAAAGCAGTCTTGTGACTCTATGGAAGGAATAAACCAAATCCAAATGCCAACTACACCCAGTCATGTGATCAAGGAACAGGCTGCTGGCACCAACTGGTTAGGACAGGAAAATACCAACTTTCTATGGCTAGCTCCAGCCGGGGTGACATGGTGAACAAAAGAATGATGGATTAAACCCAGATCTTTTGACTGGGGGTGAGAGTTTGAAAAGTTTCAGCACTTAATCCATCATCTTGTTTTGTTTGCTTTGTTTGCCCTAGGTGGACATGGGTACGCCCAGACGTGGGTCCCTTGCTCGCTGTGCGACTGGATTCAAGCTAGCTGACTGATGAGGGGTGATACATTTAAACTGGTCCCAGGATGGTTGTTTCCAGTCCAGGTAAGACCTGTCCTGGCAGTTTGGGCAGGACTGTTTCCTTAAGGAGCAGGGGCAAGGCTGATTTGCCTATGGCTGGATCCAAACTGGGGTTGCATAGTGAGCAAAAGAACAATGGATTAAACCCAGATCGCTTGACTTGGAGTGAGTATTTGAAAAGTTTCAGCTCTCCATACAGCTTCTTGTTGTGTTAACTTTCGAAACGTGGCATTTACAAGATTGTAAATAAAAGTCTGACTTCACCATTAAAGATGATTTTTTATTGCAATTTCTCAGACACCAAACAAAAATATTTACCTGTTACCAATCAAATGTTAGCACTTATTACATGTAATGAGGTAACCCTATGTTATCCTATGGAGAATTAGGCCACTCAGTAGTGAAAAACAAATTTAGGAGCTTTTCGCTACCAGTATGTGTCCAACTTTTAAATACGTTGCACCCTTCTCTATGGGCTATTTAGGTTCTACCTTAGCGGTGATTTATATGTATTAAACAGGAAGTGTTAGGCCTGGCAAAAAGGTTTATTTTGCCAGGTTGATTTGACAGTTTATGACTGCACACAGACTGCAATGGCAGGCCAGAGATGAGTTTAAAAAATGGCCACTTAAACTGGTGGCACAATAAGTGCTGCAGGCCTAATAGTAGCATTTAGTTGACAGGCCCTGAGTACCTGATGTGCCAGTTTAATGTGGGCTTATAAGTAGATTTAATGTGCCAATTGGGTGTACGCCAATTATACCATGTTTTAAAAGAGAGCGAACCTGCACTTTAGTACTGGTTAGCAGGTGTAAAGTGCACAGAGTTCTAAAAATCAACAAAAACAGATTCAGAAAACAGAAGGATTGAATGCAAAATGTTTGGGAGTGGCCATGCAGAGAGGGCCAAGTCTAATAGCCACCATTGAGCCCCACTTTAGATCAAGCTAGGAGTTTGCTCTGCCACAGATTTGTTGATGGCTCCTTTTATTCCAAAGGTTTCTAAGTCTAAAGATGAACTTTCCTTCAGGTTTAATCTGGTCCCTGTATCCAAACCATGCTTCATTGCTATCACCTTGTCTTTTGACTTTGTCTCGGTCTAGCATGACCAGATAACTGCTTTTGGTGTTTTGTGCTTTTTGGTACTATTTTTAAGTCAACTTTTAAAATTCATATCTCCGGTTCTACTTATTGGATGTTTGTTGTTTTGTTTTCATTTTATAAAATAAAATGTACTCAATTTCTGTAATTGGTTTGGGGATTTTTTAATGTTGTATTTTCACATTATTACTGTTTTGCTGTTGCATTAATACTTTGCTTCAAAGTTAAGCCTGTCCGCTTTGTGCCAAGCTACCAGAGGGTTAAGCATATTTTTATTTAGTGACTGTGTGATCAAACTTGACAAGGATGATGATTTTTAACATTGGAGATACTAATACTCTAATTTCTTGCATTTGTTTTCAGCTGTGGATTTAGTCTGTGTGATTTTACTGTGCCACTTAGTTTGTGATTAACCCAAAAAAAACTCCTTGTCATAATCCAATATCAAAATCAATTTGTGATATTTGCAACCATGGGAGGGGATCTAAGCAACATTGAAAGCTTCACTGTGGCAGGGCATAAGAAGTTGTTTAGGGAGAGCATTCCCCTTATTCTGCCCATACTGGTAACTTTCATGGCACTTGGGACAGATGTAGACCAGGGACTTCTTGCCGTGGAAAGCACCCTTATGCTCTAGTTTGGACTGGGATTGCTTCCCCTGAACACTCTCTTGGGGGACTTTAAAGGACTACTTTTAGTTGTCCCTGTTTTCTCCTCCTTCTGTGGTGGACCCCATCTACCTTTCTTGGGGCCTCTCCCAGGTACCTTCTTAGACACTCTGGTAATAAGCCAGAGGTCAGCCATATTTGCAGGTTCCCTCGGGTACAGTGAGCTTGGAGTCAGTTGCAAGCAATTACTGAACATGTGCTTTCTCATGAACAGATGCCATTCCTTTATTGGGTGAATGGACTCCTCTACTAGGGGCCGATGACGGACAGATTGCCCCCGCCGGGCTGGTGGTAGCCACCGCCGGCCCGATGGGGACAATACGTCCACCATCCTCAGTGAAATGACTCCCCGCCACATTAGGATGGCTGGGGGGTCTGCAGCGGACGGGAAGACCGTCTGCCGCTTTTCCGCCGCGGTCACGGAAAAGGTCTAATATGGTGGCAGTGTCTATCAGACACCGCCAGCCATATTAGGATGGGCTTTGGGGAATGCCTTTCTGTGGCTGCAATGCCACCACGGAATGGCATACGGTCTTTGCTTTGGGGGCCCGTTGCGGGCCCCCAGGTTGAAGGGTGGGTGAGAGGTACACATGGGGGTACCTATGGTACCCCCCTGCGTTTCCAAGTACAACATGGAAGGCATCTCGCGGTGCCTGTCATGTTGTGCTTTGAAACGCACAACATGCATTGTTAGCATTGCGGCAGGCGGTGCTTTCAATGCCAGTGTGGCGGGTGCATCCTAATACGAAGCACGGGACCTCCACCATTATGGCGGACGGTCCCTTGCCACAACAGGATGGCGGATGGACAAAGTCCATCCGCCATCCTAATCGACCCCCTAGTTAGCTAAAGGTTCCTGAGCCTGGGTCAAAACATGTGTTATTTCCCCCTGTGCTACTGAGCCTTCTTAATGGAAATAGCTTATGACATCCCCCTGGGTCAAGCCACGCCCGACTGGTCAACGACTCTTATTGGCCTCAGATGAGGATGCAATCAGATGCATTCAAAATATTTTGCTTAACCTGCCAAGCTAATGGGAAGCCGGAGGTAAAGCACAAGCCCCCCTGCTTTTTCATTCTCTGAAGTAGGAACAACCTTTGAAAGGGTGGACATTGTTATTGTTGGGCCTTTAAACCTCAAGAATGCCTTACTCAACAGGCGTATCCTGGTTTTGGTGGACCGTGCCACCCTGTACCCTGAGGCCATTCCTCTGAAATCAATGGATTCAACTGTGTTGGCCAGCACACTAATTGGGATCTTTAAAATTGTGGGATTTCCCTTTGAGATGGTGTCTGACCAATGCACCAACTTTATGTCCACATACATTAAATCGTCATGGCATAAATTTGGGTTAACCTACATGTTCTCCACCCCATACCACCCTGTTGTTGATTGCCTTGACCAGGCAGGAAAGATGGTAGGCAGACAAAATATCGATTTTTTAATATCGACCTATGATAATATCAATGTTTTAATATCGAAGGGACAGAATATAGAAGGTAAATAATATCGAATTTTTTAATATTGAAGGGACAGAATATCGAAGGTAAGTAATATCGATTTTGTTAATATCGATGTTAGTAATATCGATGTTACTAATTTCGATGTTAGTAATATGGATTTTACTAATATCGATTTTTATATGATTTTTATGTATATTGTTATGTATTTTATTATTTTTGTATGTCATTTAAGTACATTTTGTATTTTAGTAACGTAGCGGGTTGTGGGTTTATAGGGGAATAGGGTGGGAAGTAATTTGATTAATTCTAAAAATATTAAAAGTAAATTTAAATTTGTATTTAATTTTTCTTTATGTTATTATTTGATGTGTATAGATGAATTTGTAATTTATAATATTTATATTTATTTATAAGTTATTAAAATAATTATTAAAATTGATTAATAAGTATCTATATTACATATATGTATATGTTTAATTAATTTGTTATTACATTTTATCGATTACTTATTAATTTTAAATATTATACAATATTTGTAACTATGTCTATTATATTTTTAAGTATTTTTTTACTTTATTTAGCATTTTTTCAAATAAAAAAACAATATTTTTAAAAAAACGATATTTTTGACATCAATATTTTTTTTCGATATTTTTGTACTTACCATGTTGTAGATAGGATGTCGATATTGTTGACATCGATATTTTTGCTCCGATATTTTTGTAGGTCGATATTTTGTCTTTCTATATTTTGTCAGACATTTGGGAAGATATTACACGTTTGATAATTCCTTTATTGATTAAGACTTCTCTTTTAAAACCTTCTGGTTCTTCTCTTGATTTCCCCTTTCTTTTTATGTATGTATGTCCGGTTAGTCTTCTGTTGTTTAATGGTCCCTCTTCCTCTGTCCAGGGAAGAACAGATGGCTTTTCAGTATCCCTAAAAAAAATAAAAGGAATACAGGTAACTGTTGCTGACACACAACTTATTCTCATACAAGGGAGGGAATTGAGGATTTACCCAAGCGATGGTCACCCACCACCATCTACCTCAATAAGTAAAGGGAGGACAAAGCATGTGACTATTCTCGAGGCTTCCATGTGGCTTCCCATGTTGTGCCCTTCACCTCCCTCCTCCCGAACAGTCCCAGGAACTGAGCACGTACCTGGCTGAGCCACGTTCTTTCTTGAGCATGGCGGGGTTTTTTCGCTGCTTCCTTCATTTCTTTGCCGCTCTTCGAGTCCTTCGATTTGTCTTGGAACTTCCCATCTTCTCAGGACGGTGTTCCTTTTCTCCTTGCCTATTTTTTGTCTTCCTCCTTGTTGACCACAGCTTCCCACGTTTAATCCTCCGCATCTCTCTCGGCATCCCGAATCTCTTCCGTAGGGGAAATGACGGTCGTCTTGGGGGCGGGCCTGACAGCAACTTCTTTCTCCTAAAGGGGAAATGCTGGTATTCTACATGCTCACTGTTTTGATTGGTGAGAGGGCCCTTATCCAGCATTAGGGGCTGCGGCCCGCAAAAAGAGAAGATGGTCTGCGTGGTGTGGAACACACCAGCTCTCCACATCATCATCCTCCTTCACCTCTTTATCTGATGTGTCGTCTTAATCCAATGGTCTTTAATGAAAGATTCAACAGGATCCTGAAAGGCATGATCATAGGCTTATCAGAGACCTTGGGGACAATATGGAACATCCTCTTCTCATGAAAATTATTTGCATGCAGGGAAGTGCCTCAGAAGGCACTGAGGTTCTATCACTTTGAACCTCTGTCTGTCCACCTTATGCATGGACTCCTCAGTCTTGTGAAGGTGGAATTGAAGAAAGCTCCTGGGAATTACCCTCAAGATATAGTGAGCTACATGTTAGTCCTCAAATGAAGCACTTCTAGAATGATGCTGCTGAGAACCTAGAGGCCTTCTAAGAAGTCATGAAGCAAGCACTAGTACATCCAGAAGGCCACTCTGGTGGAGTTTATGCCTGGTCAAAAGGTGCGGGTGATGAAGCCTGTGGATCTCTGGGCCTTGAAGGACCAGTGGACCGGCCCATATGAGGTGAAGGATTGATAAGGGGAGCTTACCTACATGTTGGACCTCAAGGCCCTAGGAACTCCTTAAGGGTCATACTTATGAACTGCCTCAAGACCCACTGTGTCAAGTCTGAAATCACTATGCTCTTGGTGACAGATGATAGTGAGGAGAAGAGTGAACATCTCTCTGACCTTGTGTCTTCCATAGAGCATGATGGGTTAGGGAAGGATGTGTCCTCTCCCCTACCCTGATCCTGAGGCAAAAGAGGGATTGTTGTCACTTGTTGAGTCAGTTTCCCTCTCTATTTTCACTTAGCCCAGGGCTCACTGATTAGTGTACCAATAAATTAGACCCGGGGCAGCATGCCTGTCAAGAATACAATCTACAAGTTGTCTGACAAAGTTAGAGCCAGCATCAAAGATGATGTATCTAAGATGTTGGATGTGAGAGGTATTGAGCCATCCTGTGGTGCTGCCCATGCCTAGTGGATCTGGCATCCAAGGCTGCCCACCCAACACATCCCCAAAATGTAGATGTTGCTTTGATTACAGGGGCCTCAATTTAGTCACCAATACAAGATGGATGCTCATCCTGACCCCAGATCTGATTAGATCATTAGTCAGTTGGGTGCTGTCAAGCTCCTCAGTACCTTTGACTTGACTTCAGGAGAGTGGCAGACTGCTCTGACTGAGGAGGCCATGCAGCAGTCAATATTCTGCAACTTAGAGGGATACTTTAAGTTCAGAGGCATGTCCTTTTGACTAAAGAATGCCCCTACTACCTTCCAGAAATTGGTTAACCCTGTTCTACTTGGGCTGGAAAACATCAGTGCTGCCAACCTTGATATCATTGTTGTTTTCAGCTTCAGCTGGGATGACCACCTGCATTCGCTCAAAAAAGTGTTTCAGGCCCTGCAACAGGGAGGCTTCACTAACAAGGCCATTAAGTGCCAGATACAGTAGGGCTCAGTGGTATACATTGGCCACCAAGCCGGTGGAGGCAAAGTTCAGTCTCTCCAAACCAAGATACTCACCATCCTGGTTAGGCAGTCTCCCAAGACCCAGAAAGGATATTTGTTTAAGGGATATGGCATTATTGTGGCCCTCCTACCTCATCTGTCTTACAAGAAGAACTCAGAAAAGGTGATCCAGACAGAAGAGTGCCAGAAAGGTTTTAATACCCACAATGAGGTCACGTGTACTGCTCCAGTGTTCAAGGCACTGACTTCTCCAAGGAATTCCTAGTTTAGGCAGATGCTGCAGACTATGACATTGGGGCTGTCTTGTCATAGCTAAATGATAAGGATTTGGATCAGCCTGTAGCCTTTATCAGCAGAAGCTACTTCCCAGGGAACAGAAGAGGAGTGTAATTGAGAGGGAAGCATTTGCAGTTGTCTGGGCAATGAAGAAGTTGAGACCATACTTATTTGGGACTCACTTTCGGGTTCAGGAACACCAAAGAACCCTCAGATGGCTGATGCAAATGTGAATTGAGAATCCAAAATGTTTAGGTGGTCCATCTTCCTACAAGAAATGGACTTTGCCATATATCAGCCTTCTGGGACTGATCACGCAAGTGCTAATAGCCCTTCTAGACAATGAGGCTAAGTACTTTGCAGGCCTCGTTCTTCAGGAACTGATACTGTGGGCAGAAGAAACTACAGCAATCCCCTATAGTCAAACTGGCTTCAGGAAAAACATGGTGACGTCTACTAACATCCTAGCCCTGTCACTACTGATCGACACAGCGCTAGAGGGAAATCACCCCTTGTATCTGTGTTTCATAGATTACAGCGCCGCATTCGACCGCGTAGATAGAAATCTGTTGTGGACGAAACTGAAGAGAATGGATATTCCAGCAGCTCTATTGAACCAACTTATCCTCCTACATAGTGACACGTGGGTCTAGGTCAAATTAGGTTCCGGAGACTTCTTAACCAAGAAAATTCCAACCTGCACAGGAGTAAAACAAGGGTGCGTGTTAGCGCCAACTTTATTCATCCTCTTTATGGCCGAACTATCAACTATATTAAATTACAACAATTCTCATGCTCCAAAACTAGGGGGCATCCAGTTATCCAACTTATTTTACGCTGATGACCTGGTGTTAATCAGCCGGACTCAGATCGGTCTACAGCGGCTTCTTGACATTACTGCGGAATACTCCAAATCAAACAAACTCAGTATCAACTACAGCTATACAAAAGTCATGCGCCTCAACCACCGCACGCAGAAATCATCATTCAGATGCCACTTGGACTCAAATAACCTGGAAATTACAAACAAATACTGCTACTTAGGAGTGATCATAGATGACAGGGGTAGCTTCAAACCACAATTGGAGGAGGTGAAGAAGAGAGGCCTAATGATAGCAGTATCTCTAAGGAACCTCAAAAACAAAATCATTTGCCCAAACTTTACTCCACTCCTCCAAGTGATCCAAGCAAAACTGATTCCATCTATCACCTACGGAAGTGAAGCAACGAGAGGTAGGGACTCGGGAACTTTGAACGGTGTAGTCACAAGAGCAATGCGGATAATGTTCGGTCTCCCGAAATATACCTCTCCGGCGCAGATCCGACTTGAATTTGGGTTAATTAAGGAAGAGCTTGCACGAAAGGGAACATACCTCAAGACCTGGTACAAAATAAGCAGAGGGGAAGCAAACACCCTTAATGCACTCCTCTGGAAAGACCTACAAAGCAAAAATGACTGCCCAGCAAAACTCTTTCTGGAGGACGCCATCAACCATTTGGGGGCAAGGCAGCTATGGGAACTGCAAGGGAACCTTGCGGGCTTTAAAAAAACTGTAAACAAAATCGTTAAGAAAGAATCCCTCCTTCAAGATAAAGCTTCACTAGTTAAGAGAGCACATGGCTGGCTGACAGTACAAACTTACAACAAACTTACTCCACAGGCGTATCTGTTGACCAGTTTCACCAAAACAACAAAAGAATCATTTTTAAAACTACAACTGGGAGTATTACCAGCAGCTGGCCACATGGTCCCGTGGCTGCGCCCAACAATACCTGCAAGATGCCGCCTGTGCGGTACGCACGAGGAAAACATTACACACCTCATTACCATCTGCAAAGAGCTTCAGCAAGACCGCAAGAACTTACTGAGACCCCTATTTATAAAAAAAGGAATCAGGTCTTGTAGAGAAGCAACCTTGACTTGCTTCAGAGGAGGGGACGTGCAAATGGCCTGCCGACTGGTAAAATACTTCAGAGTGGTAGAATCAAGGCTCAAAACAACGAAAGATGACACGGATACCGACACCACTCCCTCAACATCGTCAGTTTTCAAACATCAGGCCGGCCTCGAGATTTAAACTGACCCATAATACTGAAGCACCATCTCCAAGAGATATGAACACTTGGGGAGAGCGCTAGACTGTTCTTCAAAAGGTAAAAGGGGGAATGGAGTTGACAGTACACCCCGCCCGATGGGAGCAAGACCTAGGATAGATAAACGAATTCCTTTTTAAAGAAACACATGTGCATCTCGTGGAGGACGGACATTCCCCCACTTCCCCCACTTCCAATTTTTTATACTGTCTTTTTAATTGTTTTTTAACCGTCTTTTCTTTCTTTTCTTTTACAATCTGTTCTTTTTTATTGCCAATGGCTACTTGTAATGGTTTTTATTAACTGTACAATAAAGCTCTTACTTACTTATAATTGTCTTTTGAGAATTTTATGCCTTTGCAACAAGAACTCCAATAAGGGTGGGTAGTTGTCACTGCTTTCGGATGGGAAGGACACATTTTGGAAATTACCATCTTTTGCTTTGTATTGCTCCAGATGTGTGCCTTCTTTTCTCCTGCTAACCAGTGGTAAACTACCTGCACTCTTCCTTTTAGACATGATTTAATTGACATATAACTAAATGGCACATTTAATTTAGATATAAGTCCCTTGTATATGGTACTGCATGTATCCAGGGCTTTTAAATAAATTGTAATAGTGGGCTGCTGCACTTCCTGTGTATCCACATAAAATAGCCCTATAAAACCATTCTCCAGGCCTGCCATTGTCGCCTTGGTGAGCAGCGCCCAAAACTGCCATTCCAACCTTGTAAAACATACCTTTGCTCGGCATTAACCTTCGTTTTTTATACTTATTAGTCACCCCTAAGGTAGGACCTAAATGGCCATAATGTAAATCAATGGGGAGGTGAACCTCCCCAGTCTTTAGACCAAAGTCTCAAAGGAATTGTCTCAGAGACCATCAAACACGTTGCCACCTACAACACTGTATGTTATCTCCATTGAGGTGATGTAGTGGATAGTGTAATCCTCGGATCTCCTCACTTGAGTGTTCTGTTCTCCAAGTGAATCAAACCTTCATCAGCAGGGAGATTGACTGGGTATAAGGCAATTGTGGGATCTGGGTGGTATAAGTAAAATTACCTTCTATACCTACAAATATGATTTATTGGAAAGGAAGGAATAGGGGTAAGATTAAAAACATAGTAATGTTGTTAGGACATCTAATGGGTCCTACACATCTAAAGATCTGATCAACATGTGTAGGTCTTGTGTTGCCTCGGGGGTCTATGGCCATCATCATGACTGTGTTGTCAAATTTTATAGTTGAGCTGTCAGAGATCATGCCTTTCTGGGATTAGGTTTGTGTGTTATTCCTGTTGGAATAGAAGTTGTCAAGGTCCAAAGTTCAAAACAGAACTTGTATAGCAGTTCTTAATGATGACAACATAACAATTCAGAACTGGATGCACTGACCCCCAGAACAGTCTATGATATTTAAACATGAAAATGTACTATCTACTTGTGAGATCAGAAGGACTGTGGTTGTCAAAACATTACAAGGAATATCCGGTTGTTACTTCAATTAAAACAATAAATGAGTTTTTATTTTAAAACAATACAGAGTTCTCTATAATGAAATGATACAGAGTTTCACACATGGATGTATTATTTTCAACTAAAGATACATTGGAAGAAGTTAAAGTTTGATACCTTTGTTTGGAGTCTTTCTTTTGGCTCCATGTATGTTTAGCAGCGTTTTCAGCAGGAACGTTGCGTTTTGAGTGCCAGCATGCAAAATTGTCTGCAGTTACACTTGGTGAAGTACTGGTGGTGGTTGTACTTGGGTCATGAAAACTTCACCTGCTTATGCCAACTGCTCCATTGTGGCATTAGTGACATCACGATTATTCCCAGAGATAAGAAGATACCTTTTGCCAACATCAGATTGGCAGATCATCAGCCTCTTACAGGTGGTGATGATCTGCTTGCCGCTGTTGGCTTTGGCAGATTGTTGGTCATGCGCCATGGCCCTTGCATGAAGTGGTAGAACATCCACCAACCCTGGGACTCGCTTGCCCATCAAGCCTTTGTGCCAGTAAGCCAGCATGTAATAGCTGTCATCATGTGTCACAATGCATATGTAAGGCAGTGACCTTTGTGAATCAGCTTTTTCAACTTCCATCTTGACAGTGGTATATTTGTTGGAAAAAAGGTACAGGTTAACAGAAAGTTAAACATTGTCCTGACCTGATCTGAAACCAAACTGAATATCTGGGATGATATTGTTTTTTTCTGCCTGTATTGTAAGCATTTCCAAATCTTTCTGCTATATTAACAGTAGAATCTAGCAAAGACATCAGGCAAAAACAGTGTGGATCAAATGTTTCACTTTTTTTGAAAGTCATAACCATTATTGATTGTGATCGTGAGCCATATTACAGATCGAGTCTGACAATTCACATAGTTAGAATCAGAGTAAATGTTACTAAAATTTGAGACCATTAATTTGAGACCCAAACATCTTCCTGAATTATAACTTCCAGACAGACGATTGTAGAGTAACTAAGCAAGGGAGAATTTATGACATTACATAGTCTATAGTTATCTATTGGGGGCAGAGGAAAGACACACCTACAATTGACAAATTGCAGTTCCACCTGCACACATTTTATTTTAAGCTGGAGTATGTACCCAGGAAGAGGAACCGTGTTGCCGATTTCCTCTCTAGGATACCTCTCAATTAATTTCCTGCATTGCTGTGATGTGAAGGATGAAGTGAAAATGGTGTTAATGATTAGCAAGTTGCATGCAGTGTGGGAGGTGACTTATGTGAGAAGCAACGGAGGAATGGTTTTGAAATTGGAAGGCAGGGTCTTTATACTAGAGCCTGGAACCATTCAAGTAGGACTTATATTCTTTATTTCTGTTACACCCAAGGTTACAACAACAGCAGGTCAATCCTGTCAGGGCTTCATCCTACCTGCAACTGTCCTACTTCTAGCATCCACTACAGACCACAGACCAAAATGTTATTACATTATTTACTCTCAACCTTCCAAACACCACCTCAGACGTACATGGAATGGTGGCACTCCTTTCATTATACCAACAACAAAACAAAGGACAACCATTCCCTTTCATGTAAATTACACAATTAAACAATCTTGAACATGGGTAGTTTACACATTCAACAACCTATTAAACTAGCCAATATCCACACAGACATCAAAGAACAGTCCTAGAGACTCTGCATTGGGTCAAGAAATAAGGCTCCACTCACCTGATGTTAAACAAAAAAACACTAGACAACTATGTTGCACAATGGTTCAAGACGTGCAGGTCCTGCAAAAACCTCGGAGCTGAGGCCCTACCACCATGTCTGCACACTCACAATGAAACCATACAACATTTATGCAAGCAGAGCATGTAGTTTGGAGCAAAAACCATACCCTAATATTTTAAGATACCCCAACATTTAGAAACCCCAAAATGTTACATCATATGGTTCTCCCATTGGACAAAATGCATAACAAGGCACCACACCCAACATTAGTTTAGCAGAGTATAAACAATAAGTACCTTGGACCACTCAATAAACTAAGAGGTTTATTCACAAGCCCCTTGCAACTCTGGTAGGCAACTTCTTCCTATGTTAAAAGTGACGCACCAGCGGCACAAGGGGATTGTAAATTTTCCCCAGAGTTCTAAATCAGAAAAAAAGTAAAAGGGTTTTATTACAGAAATCTCAAAATCGAGCGGTATAAAATAACTGCCATGAAGACCCAAAGTGCAAACTTAATACAGAGTACTTAAAAATCAGAAATCCTCCTAGGTCACATATGAGCAACAAAATCAAGAATAGGATAGACAGTATCCCTAAAAGAATGGGAAGGGAAATTTGGCTCACAACCAGAATCAAGGGGTTCTTATACACAATTATTGCTGAGAAAATCCTCTAAAGATACAGGTTCCTCAAGGAATGATCTCATGCAACAATTCTTTGGCAAATCAGAATAGTTTAGGTCTTCTACATTATATGTAAGCATGGTCCCATTTTCCGAGAAAGCATTTTGATTATCCATGTCATTGTCAAGCGGAGATGCTTTGAACAAAATCTATATTTAACAAAGACCATTTATGAACGTGCACGCCTGAAACAAGCTACAGAAACACAGTGGAAGAAACCTTGAATGTTCCACCCTATCAAGTACACTAAAAGTTTCATTAGTAAGCGTTTGTAATAATAACTGTTAGAAAAACATTACATCAGCTGTCTTCACTTCCGCAAAGGCTGTGGGGAGAGAAGATGCTCAAGGGATCCTAATGGGATGGGATGATTGCGGGAGTGGAAAACAGAGACAGAAACAGTAACCATTCTATCCAACATGGAGTTTTCATCAAAATGTGGTATAACTAAATCATGTTGATAAGCACACTTCTAAACCTCACGTTAAACTTGTTTTAACAGCAAACAGAATAATTCATTATTTGTGTACTGTATCCAACACCATAATCATAAATACTCATTATATTTGTCACACAAAAATAGAAACTTGTAAAACACTCTAACACAGTCATGAATGCTCAGTCACACAATAGCCAGGGCACAGAAGCCATAGGCTTCATTTTTAAAAGTGGTATCCCTTCATCCCCAAGTCGACATATTCAAGGTAGAAACAAAAAATGGAAAATTTAAATACATATCACTTTAAGTGAAAAGTCTCCTGAATAGACTCCAACAGAAAAACACTCCTCACAATAACACCCATAACAAAGTCACCAGCATCCACATCACACTATAAATTATGCATGTGTTACAGATGCATCACATTTTCCTGTTTTCTCCATCTTCAATAACCTCCGATGTGTTCATCCCCACATGGGCAACACACTGCATCATGCACACACATACAAAAAGTGCAGCTCCCCAATCCATCACAACGTACACCATGTCACACTAGCTGGTCAAACAAACACCATCCTTTGGAAAATGCACAATCAAAAAGTCAGGACGTTTTCAGAGTGCGATGATGACAGCCCCAGTAGACACACACTGAAAAAGTATTGATAAAACAATCAAACACCAGAGCACTCTAGTAATCTAACCATTGACACCAGACCATGTTTGCAGGTAAAGGAGTACTCACCTACAATATACTCGAACTACAAAAGCACTACTATTCAAAAACAGCACTGGCCAAATATTCTCGATAATACTCAACAGAATAAAATTCACCACTAAGTAATAACATTCATCCTCTGACTCCTGTAAAACACACCTATCAAATTTGTACATAATGTCTACTGGTACCAGAGCAAACTCAGGTAAATGTTATGGCTATCACTCACAATACCAAAGGGGTACTATGCTTCCTCAGATTTACACTCTTTGGGGTACTTCCACTTGCAACCTCACAAGACTTAGTACTTTTCTTTTCCTACATTGCACGTGAGGGTAGTCTCCATGCATCCTCTGAGAACAGGGTACTATTTTTAGCCAACTTTGCATACCATGGGGTACTCCACCATACAGCTTCTAACAACAGGCTACTGCTTTCTAATCAGTTAGCAACAACACACATACAAGTGTACTATACTTGCAGTGGGGTACAACTCTTCCCCACATCCATGATAATTTGACATGCACAACATGGAAATATCACAAACCAACATGCAGTTTGGTAGTACACCCTTTTTTCTAAACTGCTAACTAGACTCTTTCTGAAGTTAAATGTAAATACATAGGACTCCCTAAACAAGCAACAGATACATTATTTAAACTTCCCAACCTGTCTTGCAGCTTTAAGCACTCCAACCATAAACATTTACTGTATTCCCCAAATAACAGAAGTCAACTTACACTGAAACGTAGTTATCTGACACGTGCATTGCAATAAGGTGAATATGGCACATGTGAATACAAATGAATCAACAACCAGCATCATCCCATACTACTAAACCTCACAGTCAGTGAGAGCAAAGGGACATTTCTTAACAACCACATAGAATACACACAGAATAATATGAGCTCCATGACTGCCAAATAAACCCCCTGATTAGATAACTGAATTTCATATTTTAACATTGGATTTGGGACATTCCAGGCAGATGATGTTTCGACTTCTCATGACTTCAGGCACAGTATATCAAACAACACATTCTCATTTCGATCTCCATTGTCCTTGGAGATGGTTTTACTTCTCCCATCCTATCCTCATCACCAAAAGTTTAAAAAAGAGTCTGAAACACTCAAGTAGGAAGTTAGGTCTTTATTTTAGTTAGAGATACAATAGGTAGATCCTGTCAGGGTTTCATCTTTCCTCCAACTGTCCTCGCTTCTAGCTTCCACTCTAGAACACACACCCAAAATGTTGCTTCAGGAAATGGGGACACACAGCATTGCAGATAGACTGAATGAGGATCCGAAGTGAGTAATGTTGTGGGTCAAGAATGGTTCACCCAATGGAAATAGTTTAAGCCCTGAGTTGTCTCCATACGCCCAGGTTGCACATGAACAGATATGTGATGAAGAGTTGCTGTGACGTAGTGTGCAGTTGGTTGCTCCAGTGTATATATGAAATATGTGCCAAGTCTCACTCATAACAGTCATATTGGGAGCAGGGGATCTATGGATGATAGGATTTAGTAATTTAACTTCCTGTGCAGCTGGATGACAGGAAACAGAAAACAGCTGTTTGATAATTATGTTAAGCAGAGTCCTAAATGCAATTTGGTTTTTCAGAACTGTTACAATCTAAATGTACTGTGTCTAGATTGCAGGAAGTTGCAATTAGAAAACACTCACTAATGGGCATTTCGGTATCAATGAAGAAAGCTATTACACATAAATAAAATGGCCAACAAGTTCGACAATAGAAGTCACATGTGGTTGATTCAAAAAGTCATTTAACAGTGTGTGACTTTGTACTCCTATAGTACTCTTTTTATTCTCTTAGAAGGTTTCAAAACATCTAAAATAGGAAGAAAATTGTCATATACAGGGAATATAGACTTTTTCAATCGGTACAAAAAGAAAGGATTGTAAACTCTCTGCACTTTTACTTATGGGGAAATAGATGTTTTGGGCGGATTCATAAAGACACGGAAAAGAGAATTTCTGTAGTACTAATTTCCTTACTCATCAATTCCTTTGTGAATCAGCTGCAGGATCTGTACATATACTCGGCATCTCATAGGTACAAGAACTCATAACATTATGCCATACTGTTAAATCATGTAATCCTGTCACCTGCAATTGTTAGTATCCCATTTTCAAAAACCTGTATCCATCAACATAATCTCTGGATAAAAACAGTTTTCCTACTTTACTTCTGTCATAACACATGTGGTAAACTCCATATTCTTTTTAAATTACTTTAAAATCTTCACAAATGTATTACATTATACAGCCGATGCTGCTAACAAATTCAATTACTGATAACAAACAACAGCTTACATGATAAGGCCAGACATATTTTGGTGAGCTAAAAGTTTTCCTCTGCCAATCTCTTTGACATGGAGGTCAAGAAGTTGTAACCCAGTGACCCCAGCTAATCTCTAAATCCTTTCAAGGTTGATAAATTGAAAAGCAATAAAGTGGGTGAGTGGTACCTGTTAAAGTGCTTAGAGATGCTAAAACAGCAATCTGGCGCACCACGTGAAAGACAATTTATTAAAATTACATAGGCACAGGAACATATATTTAGAACCTTAACTTCTGTCAATTTGGATGCTTTGAACAGTCACACAATCGTATCCATGCCGAATTCAGACAAAGCCTAAGCTAGGGTTCTTCCATGTGTCAATTGCAAGCAACCAGAACCTCGTGGGCTGCCTCTTAATAGCTCACACATGATGAATGTATGTCAGCTGGCTTGAGAATATACAGTTGTCCACCTGGTAGGTGACGAGGCTTTCCCCTCAACCGCTTATGCTAAATAAGCCTTTTATAGTTTTTATGTTCAGGCTAAACATGCATCTTTTTTTCCTATGTGTTGGGTATTTTAAAAGTAAAAACAAAGTGGATAATGGACGGAGTGTTGAACATTGCAAACACTCAACCCATTTCAATTGATCTGGGTTTAATCCATCATCATTCTTTAGTTCACTCAGCCACCCCAGTTCAGACATGGCCATATGAAATCAGTCTGACCCTGTGCCTCATGGGAACAGTCCAGCCCGAACTGCCAAGCCATGTCTTCCCTGGACCGGAAACAAGCACCCTAGGACCGGTTTCTGGCTAATCAGCCATCATCAGCCAGGCTAGCTTGAATCCAGTGGCAAAGTGGACCCACGTCTGGGCATACGCTGCCAACTTAGGTAACTTAAAACACGCCCCAGGGCCTGTTCCAACACATGTCACATCAGACTTACCCCCTCCCTTCACCCCTGTGGCCTTGTTTTATGTTGGGGGATTAAGTCCCCTTCACTCCTGAGGATCCCTGGGGTCCAACTAGCCCACCAGGTACCTCCAGTAAGCGCCACAGAGCTGCATTGCAAAGAGGTGTAAAAAGGAGTGTGGCCTCGGAACACCTCTATGCAACGCAGCCCTGTTGCACCAACTGGAGCTACCTGGTGGGCTAGGTGGCCCCCAGGGACCTTCAGGATTGTAGGGGAATTAATTCCCTAACTTAAAACGCGCCACAGGGTAGATGGGAGGGGGCGGGGACTCTGGCGTGATGCTGGCTTTTTTTTTTTTAGAAGGGGGGTTGTGTGGCCCCCTTCCTTTCCTTTTTTTCTGCTTTAACATGTGTTCTTAGACTCCTAAGCACGCACCCAAAGGCAGGTGTGTTGTTGGTTTACACGTGCCTTCGAGTAACTCCTTGATGACCGTGGCCCTGTGTCTTGGCTGTGTGTTCATTGATAAGTGGAAGGGAAGCCTTTCAACCTTGCGCGGGGCAGATGTCTGGGAACGTTGCAAGTGATAGTGAAGAACCGGGTTATTTAATACCCAGCAGCGCCAGGGGCACGCCCAAAGCCTTCGGCAGCCAGTAACAGAAGTCCTAGAAATCATCACGGTATGAGTTCTCAGGAGACTGCTCAATTTTACAAAGCAAGTCATCCCTTTTTATGCCAAACATTATGCTTCAGGCAAACATTCCTAGTTTACAGTTCAACCAATCACATGTTTCCACAGCAATAAGTATTGCATAACGACAAACCCATTTTACAGTTGTCCGGCCCATGATCAATCACTGAACAAACCCAACATTCTTCTTAGACAAGCCGAACAAACCCATAATAAAAGGACCACAACCCATATCATAAATAGACCATAAAAGTAGGAACAGAAAACAGGTAGAAGTAAGATAAGGCATGTTTGTGTGCAATAAAATTTTACGGCGTCCTGTGCTCTGATCCTTAATCTAGATTGGCTAAAGGGCAGGAACTGGTTCAACAAGGTCAGCTTCAGGCAACAGGGTCAGTTCACTCAGGTCAAACAGGAGTCAGCACAAACTGGAGCTAAGGTGTACATGTACTTACAAAACTTGTTTAGCCACAGTCATCGGCCTATGTGAGGGCAACCACAAAATGGCTGCCACACACAAAATGGAACCCAAGGGTTCAAAACGAAATCCCTAAATACGTAGTGAATCCATCAGTCTAACATGACGAAAACACTCATACTTGCCGCACTAACTAGTTACGGTTCGCTAATATCAAATTCGTAACGAAACCATGCCATTTATAAAACGGGTTCAGAATTTACGGAACCACAGACCCTCCTTTTGCCCTTACATAGACAATCACTAAGTCTGCGTCTGAGTCGATGTCAATATTCATCAGATCATCAAGATGCTGCTGGAGCATCATCCTATTACTCAGGACTTCTCTCGAGACAGGTCTTCTCACACATGTAGTAGCACAAAGGCCACATATGGCAGGGCCACACTGTACACAGAGACAACATGAGAAGAGAATCGCGAAAACCATCCCGATGATCATCAGAATCTTCCATCCCCAAGTGGATAACAATCCCCAAAACCATCCAGTCAAAAACCAACCGTCATTATCCACATGTATAGACTCGGAGATCTTATGTAACTTAGAAATGGCCTAGTATACTGTAGGAGCATTGTCTGGAATGAAAACGCAGCAATTCGATTGGATCACTTTACATACCCCACCTCGATCTGCAAGTATGACGTCTAAAACCATTCGATTCTGTAACGTCATAAGGCGATCCGCTTGAAGCTCAGCGGTCAGATTACTAAGGGCACCGGCAGTTTCATTTATGGTGGATTTAACCACTCTTGTTAATTGCCGTAAGTTTCTACTGTTTGCCATAGATCCCCAAAACGGTAGGAAACGCTTGAAAAAGTCTCTCACTTCTTGTCCAGTGGTATCTTCCTTACTGAAGACACCCCTAACGACTCTCGTTCTGTGGTAATCTACGGCAGCAGTGTACGTAGGAGGCAACAAATACGCCACATAACATGTGCCCGAAAAATCAGGGGGCAACCACGTATATGCTCTATCATAGCAGACAAAATACGTGCCCTTAGCTGCTAAAAACGGTGGGGAAGTTTGGGACGCAAAGACATACGTCTGAGTACAAACACTCTTCCCTAACTGAGCTCTCGGATTCTTGCCTTTCCCTTGCAGACAAAAATGATCACGATGGGGTACAATCCAAATCGAAGGTGACCTTTTTCGTCTCTGCTTCTCACCCAGACTAATACTATATCCGGTTGCATTCCAGCCAACATATGCTAATAACTCATCCTTGGGAATAGTCTTATACGTTTCGATATCTCTACTCATATCTGTAATTCCCTTCACCAAGGCTTTATTACTTGAGTTATCTCTCATGGAACGCAGGGGATAGACTTTGATGCCATAAATAAACATCGTCTGATATGCCCATACGGACCCATTGTAACTGAATGGCAGAACCAGATAAGGAATACCTCCATCCATAGTATGTGGCATAAGACCACACACCCAACAACTAGTGGTGTTTACTACTAACTGGTGTTGATGCAGAAGTTGTACAAAAGAATTATTCACAAATTCCGACCTTCTAATTTGCTCGTGTTCAGGTAAGATATGAAAAGAATGCAAAGAAGTAGTAGTAGGAAAAGACATAGGTTGGGAGGTGGGTGCAGAAGTCAATTGGGTAATGAAAACAACCCAACCCACCAATGCTAACGTCATGCTTAAAAACATCAAAACACATGTTATCAGAAAACATTTGCTATGCATTAATTTACACAGTTTCATTTTAAAGTTCATTTTCTCGGCAGCTCTCTCCATCACAAAAACTCCATCCTCTAACTGTGCTGTTCGCGGCAGTTGGTTTTCTTCTGCTAAAGAACGCTTCTGTCAGCCCAGGGAACTCCCTTAGACCAACCAAAACCGTCGACCTTGCGTCTTCGGCTGCACTCTCTAGTCTTTTCACCGTAACCCTACAGCTGAACCCGGATGGTGGTTCACAAAAATATACCAAAAAAGTTTCTTGGCTGAGAGAGTTCAGTTCCAAAAATCAAAAAGGAATTGTTCATTTTATTGGTTCATTGTCCCTAGGTCGTAGATTATAACGGTCTTTTCCAGGCTTCGTTTGACTTCGGAATAATAGTTCAGGTTCAGTAGTGTCCAATCTTAAATGTGGAGGCACAGCAGCTTGTAGAACTTCATTATCCTCACTTTCAGACCTTGTCCATGTCAAATGAGCATCACTAAATGGAATGAATCTAGGGACCTTCTCACAATTAAAATCAGGTTTACCATCCCCTACCCACTGATCATGTGGCAAAGGCAAAGGAACATTTTTACAATGGGTGGCATGCACCCAGTTCTTTTTGCCTGCTACTCTAACAGCGATTCTAGTAACCAACAAAATCAGATAGGGGCCTGTCCATCTAGGCTGTAAGTTCTTGGTACGCTGAAAATTTTTCACAAGATTGTACTGTCCAGGTTCAAGTACGTGGCCTGGATCTGTAGTGGCTGTCGGCAGACTGTCATAGACCTGTTGGTGGAGAACACGTAATTTAGCAGTCAAGTCATGTAAGTAATCCACCAACATAGGGTATTCAATACTGCTGTATTCTTTCAGCCGAGGCACACTCCAAACATTCGCTGGACAACCAAACACAATCTCATACGGACTTACAGCCTGATTCATGTAGCTAATAGCGCTCGCAAAAGGGCCAGATTCTGAGAATCTGGCCCTTTGCGAGTGCGATTTTTGCATTTGGTATTCACAATCCCAAATGCAAAAATCGCTATTTAAGAATTCGCATATTTGCGAGGAATGGCATTTAAGGAATCTCTAATAGAGATTCCTCAAATGCTATTCATGACACAAAAAAAATTGCGATTTTACACTTTTGGGCCGCTATTTACCGAGAGGTCAGACCTCTCGGTAAATAGCAAAAACTCAGAAAAATGCTTTTAAAAGCATTTTTCTAAGTTGCATGTTGCACACACACATGTCCTTTGGACATGTGTGTGCGCAACACCTGTTCAAATGTGCATTTTAGGGTGCTACAGGGTGTCCTTTGGACACCCCTGGCACCCTTCAAATCGCTATCTGATTTGCGAGTAGCAAATTGCTACTCGCAAATGAGGGATACTCCCCATTCATTCCTATGGGCCTTTTGGCCCATAGGAATGAATGGGGAGTCATTCCTTTTTTTGCGAGTAGCAAATTGCTACTCGCAAATAGAGAACATGTAGGAATCGCTATTGATTTAGCAATTCCTACATGAATGCCGTTTTGCATGTCCTCAATAGCGAGTCGCTATGATTCGCTATTAGGGCCACGCAAAACGGCCCGTACATGAATCAGGCTGTAAGTCCCATTCTATAGAATGCACAGTCGTCCTTGTTGACAAAAGAGCCAATGGCAAGGCATCTGGCCATGTAAGACCAGTGCTCGCTTGTACCTTAGCCAATTTCAGCTTAAGGGTATCATTGTAACATTCAACAAGTCCAGTAGACTGGGGGTGATTCGCTGAGTGGAACTTTTGGTTAATTCCTAATCCAGAGCATACTTTCTTCATGATCTGACCCACAAATTCACTCCCATTGTCTGACCATACAATTCTCGGCAATCCATACCTAGGGAAATACTCTCTCAACAAAACCTTGGCTGTAGACAAGGCAGTATTATCTTTGAGGGGGTAAGCCTCTATCCATCTAGAAAAGGCGCAAACAACCACAAGAACTTATTTTAGGTTGTTGCATCTCTCCATGTGAATATAATTATTTATTTATTTATTTATTTTGTATACTTATAGAGCGCAGTCCTGTCACCCAGAGGGCATCCTGGCGCTTGTCTAATTATAGTTATAGTCTAATTATAGTTATAATCTAACTGTATCACCTCTAACGGATACATCGGAGGAGCAAAATGACCAGCTGGAGTTGGAGTTCCCTTACCAGTATTATATTGCAGACAAATCATACAATGTTTCACCACGTTCTCTGCACATTTTGGGGTTCCAGCATTCTGCCAAACTAGGACCAACAACTTGCATATCCCTTTCGAACTTATATGAGCCAATCCATGAGCCATTGTAACCACTGGGAGCACATACGCATCTGGCAACAACCATTGCTGGTGTTCCGCCAACTCAATCCAACAACCTGTAGAATCCAACATAACCGTACTCTCTCTCCAAACATTCATTTCCTTTTCTGTAGCTTCAGCCTGAATCATCTTCACACTTTCTATCGTGTCTTCACACATTCTACCAGCCATAACCCATCTTGCTGGTCCTACAACATACATACGGCTTATCACATCCTTCGCTGTTTCCTTTGCAACTTCATCCGCAAACGCATTCCCTCGACCAACATCGTCCACAACTTTCTTATGCGCACTACAGTTCACAATTGCAATCTGCTTTGGGAGAGTGAGAGATTCCAAAAGTTCATTCACTAAGTGCCCATGCTGAATTTTAGTTCCATGGGAAGTAAAGAACACACGCTCTCTCCACAAACGCCCAAAACTGTGAGCAACACCAAACGCATACTGACTATCGGTATATACATTCACTCGCTTTCCTTCCAACAACACACACGCTCTAGTCAATGCAATTAGCTCTGCTGCTTGCGCAGAATTCTGTGGTATGCGTGCTGTCTCAACAACTGTATTTAAAGTTGTGATAGCATTTACTACAGTCGTTTCACCATTCGGAAGCTTAAAACACGAACCATCAACCCACAGCGTACCATCAACATTATCAAAAGGGGTGTCCTTAAGGTCTACTCTAGCTTTTGTTTCTTCCTCTGTACGAAGAAAACAATCATGCTGTTCTTGAGCATCCGTCTCTGTAGAGATCGGCAACAACGTAGCTGGATTCAATACAATACACCTTTTAATGTGAACATGGCTAGCCAACAGTGTCAACTCGTAACCTGAAAGACGTGCACTAGTAAGGTGTTGCGTCTAAGTCCTGTTTAGCAAAGTATCCACTGCATGCGGAACCATCACAATCAGCGTATTATCCAATACCAAACCAGCCGATTGTCGGATAGAAACGGCAACTGCGGCTGTAGCTCTCAAACAACTCGGCAATGCTTTAGCAACTGGGTCTAACGTCGCTGAGAAATACGCGCATGGACGCTGCTTGTCCCCAAAAGATTGTGTCAACACTGACAACGCACATCCTTCTCTCTCGTGCACATACAACGTAAAAGGCTTGCTATAATCTGGAGTACCCAACACAGGAGCCGAACACAATGCATCACGTAATTCAGAAAAACTTTTCTGGCATTCATCAGACCAGGGAAGAGGATACGGAGTATCTTTCGTTGCCAATGCTAACAGAGGTTTCGCCAACAGTGAAAAGTTGGGGATCCATTGCCTACAATACGACTTAATACCCAAAAAAGCACGAACTTCTCTCTGTGTCGATGGTACACTCACTTGCGCAATCGCTTGAATTCTTTCTGGGGTCAATCGCCTTCCCTCCTTCGACAAGAGATGGCCTAAGTAGGTTACTTCTTGGCGGCAATATTGCAACTTCGAAGGTGACACTTTATGATGAAGGCCAGACAAATATCGCAACAACGAAAGAGTAGCCTCTTTACAAATCTTTTCCTCATCAGCAGCAATCAACAAATCGTCAACGTACTGAATAAGTGTAGCACCAACAGGTAACACAAAACCATCAAGCTGTGTTTTCAAAGCTTGACTATAAATTGAAGGACTTTCACAATAACCGTGGGGAGCTCTCTTAAACCGGAAGCTTCGTCCTCCTAAAGAGAAGCCGAAAATATCCCTACTCTCCTCAGCGATCGGAATGCTAAAGAAAGCATTCTTCAAGTCAATGACAGAAAACCAGGCTGCCGAAGCAGGAATCAACGTCAACAAAGCAGTGATATCAGGAACAACAGGAAACTGGCACGACGAACATATTGACCTCTCGAAGGTCGATCACAAACCGATACACAGGTGGCTTAGAAGCATCAGTATGCTTAAGAACAGGCAAAACCGGGCTATTGCACATGTTACCTCTCGTTTCTTCTACTACACCCTTCTCAACCAGATCATAGACAATCGCCAAAAGAGCTCTCTCACTATCACTCGAAATCTTGTATTGCGGAATACGAGGCAACTTAGCATTCGATTTTAGCATAACAACATATGGTGGAATCTGCAAAAGACCAACATCATTTGGACCGTAGCCCAAAGCGTATCAGGAAGTGAACACAATTCCAGTGGCAAACAATCTTTAGACAAATACATTGGAATAATCACTTTCTTACCAAGGGTAAGCTGTACTCCCGAAGGAGAACAATGCAATGTCGCATACAATCTTTTCAGCAAGTCCAATCCCAACAGATTCTCATTACAACCAGGCGTTAGAATAAGTGGAGCTTCCAATTCACAAGGGCCAATGGAAAGGGACAAAGGACTAGAAACTGGGTTACGAACTGGGGCGCCTGAAAATCCTACGGAAACATTAGTTAAGCCAGACAAAGGTGCGCCAGGGAGTTTAGAATGCATAATAGAACTCTTTGTCGCACCAGTATCCAAAAGAAAAGGCTCTACTACACCTGATGTAATCACTTCAACATAAGGTCCACTCTGATCTACTGGAACTGACACTACCCCCTCTCTTTGCCCATGGCTGTCCTAGCTATCATTATAGCCAACACTCTCACCTTCGACACAGTAATCCTCAACATAATACTGGGCAGACTGTCCACTCGGAGCATTCTGTCTGTCAAAATAATTCACAGAATTCTGTAGGGAAGATGAACGCTCATTCTGGGTGATCACATCACGACCTCTTCCTCTAGGCACTTGCTGAAAACCACCACGACTTCTCTGACCAGGTGCACCATTCGCACGCTGTAACAGAGCCGGGCAACTATTCTTGAAATGACCTTCCTCTCTACAATAAGCACACTGATTAGAGGCAGGAAAGAATCGGTGAACATATGGTTCAGGCTTCTGTAACAATCTCTGTAATTGCGGAGGTTGCTGAAACTGAGGCTGATTTTGACGAGGCGGATAAGCTTGCTGCAAAAGAACTTTCGTCTTTAAATCTTTCGTTTTCTTCTCTACTTTATCCTTCTCATCTTTATCCCTGTTCTCGTAATATTGGGCAGTAGCCAATATATGGGCCGACGAAGAAACGGCCCATGAACTCTCAGAATCCTTCAACTTTTTGGAAAGTTCGGGAAGCAGATTAAAGACAAATTTATCCACGAATAACCTTTGACCACCTTCCGTACTCATATCCTGACCACTATGATCAATAAACGTCTCTTCAAACCTAGTGAAGAAGTCAGACACACTCTCATCTTTCTTCTGCTTACATGCTGCTAACTTATCCCAATTCACTCGTAACGCAGGCATCATCATTTTCATCAGAGTAATAATTCTACCTGGCAATTCTGAAACCAAAGGTTCAGGTTTAGCACCTCCCTTTTGTCTACCATCTGCAGCAATAATATTCGCCCAAGTATCTCCTAATTCCAGTGGCAGCTGGTGACATTTGAAAGTGGTAGGGCATAACCTTAATAACCATTTCACAAACCCCCTGGGCTGTTGGATATACTTGTTTGTTTGAGAGAGCTATCCTATCTGCAGCTACCCATGCTGTGCAAATGCTTTCCATCTGTGGCAGGCTTGGATTATCCAATAGTAACAGAGTGGTTGTTATACAGAGGCCTTAGGGGACAAGCAGAGGCGGCCTGGTCTGTAGGGAAATTAGGGGGTCTCCTATGGAAGGCCCAAACCGGTAGCAACAGACAGGGTAAATCACACGTCAGCTTGTGCCTTATAAAGGCTAGTAGGGCTCAAGCAAAGTCTACCGCATGTCAGTTCTGTGCCTCTGAAGCAAATGTAGGACTGGGGAAAAGTTAGTCAAATGTTCAAGCTTGTACCTCTGAAATGCCTTTATAGTGAGCGCAGTGTACATAGCAGTGGCCACTGATATGCACACATTTGGGAATTCTGAGAAGGCTACCAGTTCATCACTACTGCCCTTTGAGAAATCTAAAAAGAGCACAGCCCACTTCAGCTTGTGTGCTGGTGTTCACCAAGAAAATTTCATAACCCAAGGTTGTGCATCTTTCTTTACTCTGCTGTGTAGTTACAATGCTAAGTAATAATCTGCAATCGCTGGTTTTAAAATGTTAATTATATTTGAGTGGGTGAGATTTTTATTAAAGCAACCTTAATGGTGAGTGAGCGCTGTACAAAAGATGCCTAACACAAAATTTCTGAATGTGAATTTTGTCCGGCTGTCTGTCCGCTCGATAAATTGCACTTTTTGATATGCTCGGTCTCAAGTGCAGCATTCGTTATTTTTAAGCCATGGAGCACCTTGGACAGTTGCTCCCTTTCTCCGTCTGTGCTCCCTAAATCTAGGTCTCTGCTAGATCTCGCTGTGAAAGATCAGTGCCATGCAACGTTAATTCTAGAGCCAAGGCACATTTAAATCAATGCTTAGGCCTTTTAAAATACACGTGAGTTCCTTTGCATTCACAGGTTGATGCTCCATCACCTCCTACTGAGAGCAGGGCCAAAGGAGCGATCTAAATGAAGTAATTGAAACAACCTTTGTGCCTACGCCACATGACTCCACGGGAATGCGGCCGCCGCCTGCACCTACAGCATGGCGCGTGTCTTGAAATACAAAGGTCAGCTCAAAGCGCTACAGCTCATTCAAGCAGCAGCAAAAGACACCTTTATTTTGACGTACTCGCTGGCTTCAAGAATTCTCCTCAGACAGTCATTATAAGGCAGACCTGTATCGCTGGCACTGTTTACCTCGGGCTGAGGAGTACGCCTCTGCCTGAAGTGATTATAGAAATTCAAATGTAATAACTTTGCAAGGATAACTTTTAAGCGCGATGCTGCTTCAGGCTATAAACCACTATTTCCCAATAAGAAAACCTAGTTGTTTTCTCTTTATTAACGTGATCCTGACCCTTAGGCCAATCCAGTCACGGCCTGCATTACAGGGGTAGGGGTGTGGGGGGGGGTGGAAATGGGGTTGTTGAGGTGGAGTGGATAATGGGGGGGAGGTGGGATAAATAACTTACCTTGGATTCCCGCTTTTCTCTTAAGTCCAGACTGAGACTCGAGACTTGCGACTCCCGCCGTCGCTGCATTCGAATTCCTCTGGGCTGAGCTCGTCATCAGGAAGGCGGCAGGCAGCCTCCCTCCCCTCCACAGCAGCCAGCGCTGTGATTGGTTCGGCCGGCTGCCCTACCGAGGTCATTTCTCTCTGTATGCTGCAGCACAGCAGCATACAGAGAGACAGGGAGAGTGGGAGGAGTTACTCGAGGGCAGGGGGGAGCGGCTTGCCTACTGTGTTAATACTGTCTGTTTGGGTAGCCTCTCAGGCTGCCCAAACAGACAGTATTACCAACAGTGGTCAAGCCGCTCCCCCCTGCCCTCGAGTAACACCGCCCACACAGGAACTATTGCTTTCTCGCCGTGCGAAAAGGCAAGGCAGAAACAAATGGTAGTTATTATCATCGGTAATAATAACTACCTTTGTTTGCCTTCTCGCACAGCGAGAAAACAGGAGGGGCGGCGCCTAAACGCCCCCATGGACCAGCCGCCACTGCCTACTTCTTCTGCATGATTCTCATGATGAATCTTCGCCCACAAACGTTGCGGAACTACATTACCCATCAACATATCTATGTCAGCTAGATTCATGATACATGCTTCTACTGTCTGAGACAACTCCTTGTAATAACCAGCAGGATTCTTACGAGGGTCAGGTAAGGTCTGCTTAAGAGCCAAGACCTCTGATCTCTTCCAAGGAAAATGTACCCATATTTGCTGAAAATGCGCCGGAGCGGCAACAATACCCCGATTTGCATCAGCCTGAACTGCTTCCTTCCATACAGGAGGAACTTCTCTCATTGGATACTGTCTCGCTTTTCTCCTAACAGAGGAATCAGGTTCGTACAATGTCTGAGGCGGAAGTCTAGACCTGAAAGCCAGTATCGTCTCTACGGCGTCTGTGATATCAGATTCCACTATCATCCCTTTAGCAAAATCCGACTGAACATCAAGTAGTTCCTGCGGGATCAAACCCAAATCATTATCTTCCCATTCCTGACGCAGAAACATACACATCACATTAAAAACATACCTATGCTTAGGCGGTTCCCACTGAAAGAAAACATCCATAACCGCTTGGCAAATTATACCTTGAAGCATTTATAATCCATCTACGAGCCAACAAATCCAACACAACCCGTTCCTCGGAACCAGGAAGCTGACTACGACTCTGCTAACGTTCCGAAACAGGTGTCATATTCAGTGACCCAAACAATGGAGACAACAGAGTAGAAACAGTCTCTGTCATTCGTTTTCGAACAGAAGGAGAAGAAGCAGACATAAGAACAGGATAATAAGTATTCTGAGGCAAAGAAGGTGTAGGCATAAGAACAGTCGGAGTCGGAGAAACAGAAGTAGAAGGCAAAGGAGTCTGAGGCAAAGCTGGTAGCAAAGTTGGCAACCCTAGAGCAGGTTGCACAGGAGGAGGCAAAACCATCTGTGGAGCACCGGGTGGCTGAACAACAGCAGGAGGTTGAACAACAAAGGGTGGAACAACCGGTGGTAATGGAGGCGCAGTAGCACCCTGTACATAAGGAGGTGGCAATCTCAATAAGTGAGAAATCAAAGGATCTTTTTCAAGATCCTCAATCGCTCTTGGAGGAGGAGACGGCAAGGCCGGATAACATTTATCTATGGCCATGCAACGCTGTCTATCTAAAACTTCATTAGCTCGCTCCTCTCCATCATCCCTATACTGTCTAGCAGCTTGCATTATTGACACATTCTTTTCTCTTTTATCTCTTTTAGCTTGTTTAATTTCTCTCTGTTTGGCTTCATTACGCCAAAGGCGGAAGGAGTCAAACATTGCCGGCCGGGCTTTCTTCCTAAATAACGCAACTTCCAGATGATCTAAAATATTTGATTAAAAACTACCATATTGGGGCCATCGTAAAACACCATCCTTTTTAGTGTAGCAGACCCATACTTCGTTATAAGTAATAGGTCCCACTCCGTGTTTTGAATACAGCTCATAAGTCGGAATTCCAACTGGAGGTATCGGACACGAGTCCTCTAGTCGGGAATCCTTGTTGCAACCACAATTAAACCATTTTCTAAGTTTGCTAAGACCAGGCATCTTATAGCTCACTAATCTAGCTTCCAACTTCAAGGGGTTATCAACTATCGATACTCTCGCAAATATACGAGCCCCTCGGCTTCGATTGCTGCAGCAGCCGAATCAACCAAGAACCAAAAACCAAGAACCAAACCAAGAACCAAACCAAGAACCAAACAAATTCGTGGGAGCGACCCACTTATACTTAACCAAATATCTGTCACGCCACCAGAAGACCGTCTATCGTCTCGCTCTACAAATCATCTATCGAGGGTCCAAGACAGGGCGACAGTCAGGGCAGCAGTCCTTCGTAGCCGTCAGAAAGCGGGAAGCCTCGCAGCTAACACCTTCGGTCCACGTCGACATACAGGGGTCGATGAAGTGGCGGCCTTCCTCCAGAATTTCCTCACGAAGCTCCTCACGATCCTCTGGCTTGGACCGGTACCACTGAAGTCACCCCACATGGGCACCAACTGAAGAACCGGGTTATTTAATACCCAGCGGCGCCAGGAGCACGCCCAAAGCCTTCGGGTTCCACCTGTCTTAGAATACAGAGACACGGAAACTTCTTGGTGGCGTCAAAGATCAAATTTATTGGCTGCAGCCAGTAACAGAAGTCCTAGAAATCATCACGGTATGAGTTCTCAGGAGACTGCTCAATTTTACAAAGCAAGTCATCCCTTTTTATGCCAAACATTATGCTTCAGGCAAACATTCCTAGTTTACAGTTCAACCAATCACATGTTTCCACAGCAATAAGTATTGCATAACAACAAACCCATTTTACAGTTGTCCGGCCCATGATCAATCACTGAACAAACCCACTATTCTTCTTAGACAAGCCGAACAAACCCATAATAAAAGGACCACAACCCATATCATAAATAGACCATAAAAGTAGGAACAGAAAACAGATAGAAGTAAGATAAGGCATGTTTGTGTGCAATAAAATTTTACAGCGTCCTGTGCTCTGATCCTTAATCTAGATTGGCTAAAGGGCAGGAACTGGTTCAACAAGGTCAGCTTCAGGCAACAGGGTCAGTTCACTCAGGTCAAACAGGAGTCAGCACAAACTGGAGCTAAGGTGTACATGTACTTAAAAGACTTGTTCAGCCACAGTCATCGGCCTATGTGAGGGCAACCACAACATGGCTGCCACACACAAAATGGAACCCAAGGGTTCAAAACGAAATCCCTAAATACGTAGTGAATCCATCGGTCTAACATGACGAAAACACTCATACTTGCCGCACTAACTAGTTACGGTTCGCTAATATCAAATTCGTAACGAAACCATGCCATATATAAAACGGGTTCAGAATTCACAGAACCACAATAGGAGTGTGTTTATTTGTGTGCTCGGGGAGTTGGAAATGTCACCTCTCTCCAACACATTCAATCCAAAATACACACAGCACTGACACTTAGTCCCTTGGGGTCAATCCGTTTGTGGACTGTGTTGTTTTAGGCCCTACAAAGCAGTGGACACATACCCCAGCCGGAAGATAGGTGAAGCGCCCCCCACTGGCCGCCTATACCCAAGGTCTGCTGGGCTTTGGGTGTAAAATAAGTCCTGGGAAAGTTTTCTCTGTCTGCTGTGGTTAACCCTGCACCAATCCATTCGCCATGCTTAATGCGGATCATTGCCTGGATTCCACAGTGGGCCGCATATTTCCAGTCGGCCCACCAGTAACTCTACCAAGGGTTTACCGGCCGGATGGAGGATAGGGGCGCAGCAGATGGCCATGCTGATTAAATATAATATTACTTCAGAAATGTTGCATCATTAATTGCTTCACGCTGGTTCGTACTTTCTGTTATTTGGGCCCTGTACTTAGCATGTTTTTAAAGTATTGTTTTCTTTTGCAGGCGGAGTGCATCAGTCCTGCGTGATCCAGATGGAACGGCAGCTTCAACAGCACCTACTGATCGGACATCCCGAACAGTGAGTTTGGAGCGTCCTGTCGAACCTATCTCGATATCATTAGGGACAGGCAGGCGGCAGGTCTCGTCATCATATAGTCACAGGCATTGTGTTAACAGGTGTAAATAATACGCCCAAAACAGAATGAGGACCAGACAGAGTGCCGGTCTGGTACAGACACAGGGCCTGGGTGGGGGGCGCTGCAGAAACACAGTACGAAAGCCTGTTAGAAAAGTCCTGCTTATTTTTAAATTAGGATGACGGGGACTGAAGACTGGGGGAAGCGCATGATGGGGAGGGGAGTAACAACAGGATGTCAAGAGTGAAAGGTAGAGAGTTCTGGGAATGGTAGATAGATGTGTGCCTTGCTATTTAACACCTTGAAGTGTAACAGTACAAAATAATGTTATTAATTTTGCAGTAGCAGTAGTAGTAGTACTACCACCATCATTATGACATTCACCGCTGGCAGCATTTATTAGTGAGGGCCTGAAATCCATCCGTGAAGGAGTTAATTTACTCCCGGTCAGGGCCCAGAGTGACACTGACTAAACTTTGAGATGCGCATCCCAGGGGCTCGCTGTTAATACGATATACATCGATTCACAGTAATGACTACGGTAACGGAGCTCATACTTTGGGAGTTTATCATTTACGTCACAATGGCCCTCTGACACATGCTGTGTCCGTGCTCGTGCACAGGGTACACAGTGTATACCAGTGATGGACAGCTGTAGTGACTGCTGCAGTGAAGGAGCGTTGAGGTGCTTTGGAAGGATGTAGCCCTGAAACAGGCTGGGTGAACAGGTCTCTTCTGCAGGACGCTGTGTGCCCTCTGCTAACATCTGAGGCACACAGAAGGCATGGGCTGGGCCTGGGTGTGTGGTCTGTCAGACCTCTTCCCCAGAGCATCCTACTGTTCCCTTATTCCGCTCCACTACCATGCAATATTCCCTCTGCAAGCCGTCAGTGGAACTTACCAAATTGTATGTGTTTATTTTGACATATTGAACAGATATAACAAATAAATGAAACTTTGCTTTTTTGTCAGAAAATTATTTTGTTTGGATTAAAAGTTGAAAATGCCTAGAAGAACTGAAAAAAAAGGAAATACAAAAAGGCAATCTACTTAAAGAAAAGTAACAAATGTGGATTACAAGTAAATGAGAGTACTACAAAAAGACTTTCTTCTGGTAAAAACACTAGACAATTTAAAAAAAAGTATTACGAACATTTAATGAAAATAACATCACACCAACGAAAAAGAAGAATTTTTCAAGTAAGGAGACGCAGACTTCGACTTCAAATTGCAAGAAAAAAAATATGATAAGGAAAGAGTATTTTTTACCAATAGACAAAAGCAATTTCAAGAAATTTGTCAAAGACTTTTTCGAAATAGAGTAATTCAGAATTTCATAAAAGGATGCCGGAAATAAAAAAAGAAACTGCCACAATTGAAACAGATACAGCATATTGAAAGCATAGAGGATACTGCTTTTAAGTTGAAACAAAAAATATTCATTTTGATTTTGAAGAGGATGAAACTGTTGGATAAAACAATTATGATTCTAAAAGACAAAAGTAAAACAATAAAACTTGTGAACATAAGCAACTTTTGTAAAATCTTCAGTGGAAAATTGAAACATAATTCTAATAGTGAACATTTTTTTAATGAAGAGAGTTACGTCCAAGAAAACAGTTTACCATTTGCAGTTGATACTGGAGGTCATTGCTCCGAAGTTCAGAAAGGTGGTCCTCTTACAAAAGAAGAAATGGTTAGTATTAGTGCAGAACAGTTAATAGCTGAAGAAATGCACGGGAAACGAACACAAGCTCCTGTGTATAAGTGGGACTGTAGCAGCATTTGTAGTATTCAACAGGAATCTATTGATATAATGCAAAATTTGTTACAAAAAGATGCACAGAAAAGTGTTAAACAGAAGTTTAGGTTGTTACAAGGAGTAGATCCATGTAATGTAAGAAAATATACTGAGAAACATGGGCATTCTCTGGCTTGTCTTTCAAGAAAAGTGTGTAAGTGTTTTTCATCACTTGAGGATGATAGCAGTACACCATTCAGAAATGCAGAAGTTTGTAAGGAAAGTGTACTATGCAAAAAGTCCATCATTATGTTTAAGTGAACCGAATACAGCTCTTTTACATGGTTCTTTATCAGATTTACAAAAAAAGTGTGATGATATTGAGTTGCGATATTTTGATACAGAAGAGCAGTGCATAGAAAGTAAAAGTTCGAAAATTACAGATGTTGAAGAAGATGGAAAAGTGATTAGGATTGATCAGTTTGAAGAAGAAATTGGAAAGTTCAACATAGTGTGCTCTGAAATGCCAAACTATGTTCGTGTTTGTTGTTGACGTACTAATTATAAAACTCAAACTAGGAATGTTGATTTGTATTTGAAATCTGAAAAGAAGAATAATGATAAATAGAAGGAATTTGCAACTTACTTGTTATTGGAAGGTCAATTTGAGTTAGGCAGTGATTAGCATGTTTGTAAATATTCTTATTACAAATTAGAAGAGAACAAAATGCCCACTAGAGGAGTACATAATAAGTTAGAATTAGTAGTTAATCCGGAGGAACTGGCAGATTTGAATACATATGAGTCAGTTCTAATTCAATCTGTTTATCCATTTCAAACTGTAATTTGCATGGAGCCTAAAACAGGTAAACTATCACCAACAGACTTGCAAAGAGGACAGAAAGGAAAAGTGGTGTACTTACCTTTGGATTTTAAGAAAAATATTGAAATTGTTGGAGAGAAAGAGGAAAATGAAGCAGTAGTCATTCTATTAAATGGAGTACCAACAAAGAGTCGGAAAATATGGCAAGAATTTGTGGATGTGAATACATTTCGAAAGGCTACGTTATATCTTGTGGAGAACAATATTTATTATAAAAGTGTAAATGTGGAAGAACAGGTAATAAGTTTGGAAGATGAATCTGAAACTTCAAGTGGTCAAATAGAGAACGTGGACAAGTCAAGGAATGAAGACATTTATGAACATTACACAATATGTCCTCTACATTCAAAAGAAGTAATAGGAAACAGCATTGAGTTATTTCAAATAAAAAAAGTAAAAGGGAACTCCAATGAGTGTATGCTTAGAAGCGAGTTGTTTTTCACAGCTGTTTCCTACTGGAGAAGGTGGACAATATGATGACTGATCTGTACGGATTCCAGCTTCAGAATATTGCTTAACAAGCTTATACTCTGAAGATCCTAGATTTCAACAGTGTATTCCATATATATTTCACCTTTTGTTTGAAATTGATCTGTCTTCTCTGTCCTATGCAGTGAGCGAGATACTGAAAACTGGAGTCCATCAATCAGTTCTTTCAGCAAAAGAATTTTTGGAGAAAGTTCAACAAAGAGATGAAAATTTAGAAGCACAGTTAATTAATTTGATGGCATGTCAACAAGGAACAAATGACTATTGGTATCGTCGTCATGGGGAACTGAAGTGTATGTTATGGAATTTAGGTACAGCAACATGGTTTGTGACACTTAGCTGTGCGGAGTAGGCATGGGAAGATTTACTTAAATTTCTACGAGAAGCAAATTCCAATATAAAAAATGTTGAAATGAAGACACCTGGAGAACTGTGTTCTTTGGATCCTGTAAATGTATGAAGATATTTTATTCATAGGTTTCAAGCTATGATGTCTTTTATCTGCAATAAAAAGAATCTACTTCTTGGAGAAGTTACCGATTTCTTTTGGAGAAAGGAGTACCAAGCGAGAGGTGCTCCTCATATACATATGCTATTATGGATCAAGGAAGCACCTGAATTTGGAACTGATATAGATGAAATAGTAAAACTAATATGTTTGATACATATTATCCTAAAAGGAGTCGACATCTGGAACAGCTATGTCTGTATGAAGTACTTCCATATTACAGCTTCAAAAGCAATGTTAAACAGAATTTAAAAGAAGGAAAATATGCAGTAGTTGGATATCATGGATGTTTAGTAAAACGAACAAAAGGTAACCTTTTCAACCACAAGAAATTCAGTTGTGAAACTCCAGATAAGCGATATCAGAAGTTGTCTTGGGAAGCTTTTTATGAAGTGTCAAGAGTGCTGAAGAAGATGAATTTTTTGATTATTGATGAGGTGAGCATGGTCTCAAACTTAATGCTTGCTTTCGTACATTTAAGAATGCAACAGATTACAACGTTCTCTTTGGAGGAAAACATTTAATTGTGTTTGGAGATCTGCTACAACTAACTCCTGTAAAAGGAGAACCAGTCTTTGAAACTCTTCGTCATGAAGACACTGGGAAATCTTTGGGAAGTATTGGAAATGTAAATCTCTGGTTACATTTTGAATATAAAGAACTTACTCAGAATATGCGACAAGCAAGTGGTGAAGTTTATGGAAGTATTCTGAAAGATGTAAGAATTGGTGTTCTAAGCATACATGGTAAACAAGCTTTACAAAGTCGTCTACTACAGAACTTGTTTACAACTGAAAACACACCAGCAGCAGTAATGTACAGGAAAATAGCAGAAAAAAGTCTATAGTTTGCTTAATGCCTACAGTGCATGGGTGTTCTTCATTTAATCAAGAGCTTCTGAAATTGGAAAATCAAGAAATAGTTCACATTGAAGCTATTGATAAAATCGAGCATCAATGATTAACAATTTTTCTTTCAAATAAATTACAGACTAAATTGGATTCTTTGGAAAAGTCTGTATCAAAAACTGCTGGCTTAGAACTTTTTTTAGATGCATGTAAACTGTTGGGTAATTTTGAGGCGTAATTTGAATATTGAAGAAATTTAGTGAATGAACAAATGGGGAAAGTTATTGAGTTTGTAAAATATCAAAACAGAAATGCAATTGAATTCTTGAAAATTTAATTTGATCAGATTACAGAGGTAAAACAGATTGGGTGTTTTTCTGTACATTTTTTGCTGGTAAAAGACGTGTATGTTCATAGAAAACAGTTTCCTTTCTGTTTACCATATGCAATAAACATTCATAAATCTCAAGGTTTAAGTGTAGATAATGCTTTAGTAACTGTCGTAAGAACTGTGTTTACAGAGGGAATGGCATATGTTACATTATCTCAAATTAGAATATTGACTGGTTTGTATTTAATTGATTTCGATGAAAACAAGGTTAGTGCTGATGTAAATTGTGTAAGAGAATATAATCGTTTAATAAGACTTTATGCACCAACTTTAGGTGAATATCCTATTATGAAAAACCTGTTGTGTGTTTAAAATGCAAACATGTTGATGAATCAAGTGTGATTCAAAAGCAGAAAAAAATTCAAGAGAAAAGAAAAGATGTAAAGAAACAGAAAATACAAACGGAGATGATGTTGTGGGATACCAATTAGAAAATGCTTCTGGTGTCAACTGCTATGGTAATGTTATTCTAAAGATTATATTTTATCTAGAAGATCTTTATGGTGAAATTATGGAAAGTCAGGAAAAAAGATTATGTTCTGCATGTTATACTTTATTTCAACAATTGAGAACTGACAGATGTAATATCCACACTGCTTCTGGTGTTTTCCAACTCTTGGATACATGTATTGGATCTTTAACGTTCAGCCCTAATATACAACAAGATGCACAAGAGTTTCTGATGGCTATGCTTAAAGTATTAGAAGATGAAGGGATCCCGTTTGAGAGTTTATTTGGACTCAGTTACAAATGGGATCCTAAATGTGAACAGTGTTCATTAAATGCAAGCACTATAGTTGACAGAGAACGGTTTCTATATTTAACAATACCTGACTGCAAATCTGAACCTTGTACAAAATTAGTATTGTCTATCAGAAATGTTATCTACATTATGCTTACAAAGATTTGGAAAATATGTAATTTTAATGCTACAACGCTGTAGACCAAATGGAAAAAAGTGGAAACGAATATTAAAAATGTTGTTGCTAGTCAAGTATCTATTTCTGGAAGAACTTTCACAACACTGGCTATTGTTTTCCATGCTGGAGCTACTACCACATGTGGACATTATACTGTATATTTAAAATGTAATAATGGTTGGAGTCACTGCAATAATACACACTTGGAAATAAAATCGAGATTGCCTTATGAATTACCCAACTCCTGCTTAATTGTTGTGAAACAAAAATTTTAGATACATTATTCGGATTAGAGGGAAAATGTGAAGATGCTTTAAGGCATTCATACTGGATGATTTAAAAAAAAAAGTTTTTTGACACATTATTTGGCCTTGAAGAAAAATGTGAACAGAAACTACAGAGTAAAGGTAAGATTTAAAATTTGGAAATAGTATTGGATATGTTATTTGTGTTCATTTCGTATTGTGCTTGCAAGAATTAGTCTTTATTTTGTTAACAATCTAGTTGATTGGTTTTTTCCCAACTGTTTATGATGATACTACACTAACATCACTGTGAATAGTGAAGTTAAGTAGAATCTGATAACAGCAAAAAAAGGGAGAAAAATATGTTTTCAAAATGTTAAATTATGTTCTATTATTTGATACGTAACACAGTGATTTGTGAAATATATTACATTACACAAAAGTTTTGCAGTTTATTTTCTTTTATGCAGTGGAAACGTTAGGAAAAACCAGTACTAATGACAAATAGCAGGATAGTAGTTTAATATTTAAAAAACCTTTGAAATTCACTGAACAAACCTTAGGTTTTAGAGATGTTATTATTAGAAATTAGCATTTAAAAAACCTTTGAAATTCACTGAAAAAACCATAGGTTTCAGAGACGTTATAGTTAGTTGCACATTTTACTCATACAAAACCAGAGAAATTCCGCCGTTATAGTTAGTTCAGCTGACTATAACTCGCGCCCCTGCAATGCACTGCTGATTACGTCACATATTACATCATTCATGACATGGTCAGTGACATCACTGATGACTTCTCAAATAACATCACTGATGACATCACTGATGACATCATCCACATAAATATCTGTTACACCTCCTCACACTCTAATGTAAACTTTGACACACACACTATAAAATACAGACTACCATTTTCGAAATTGAGATGTCATCAGTGATGTCATCAGTGATGTCATTTGAGATGTCATCAGTGATGTCATCAGTGATGTCATTTGAGATGTCATCAGTGATGTCATCAGTGATGTCACTTACCATGTCATGAATGATGTAATATGTGACATCATCAGCAGTGCATTGCGGGCGCGCGAGTTATAGTGAGTCCAACTAACTATAACGTGGGAATTTCAATGGTTTTATGTCAGTAAAATTTCCAGCTAACTCTAACTGGTGTCAAACCTATGGTTTTTTCAGTGAATTTAATAGGTTTTTTAAATGCTAATTCCTAACTATAACTGGTGTGAAACCTATGGTTTTTTCAGTGAATTTCATAGGTTTTTTAATAGCTAATTTCTATAGCTATGAAATATAATATTTTTTATAATGAATCCTATATTGTATATTTATGTAATACTATTTTTTTATGTATATTGTTCATGTTTATTTATTTATTTATTTTTTTCCCCAGAGCGCTCCCGGTGCGCGTACCGGGGAGCGCACCGGTAAGCGCAGTGTTGCGGCGCGCCCCGGTGCGCGTATCGGTGAGCGTCCCGTTAGCGCTATTGCCACGAACGAAAACATCATCGTGACGTATCGCGTAGCCGCGTGATGCGTCTTATGACGCACGGCGTAAGCGCACCCGGAAGCGCCCGAGCGCATACGATCGCGCAACGTAAGCGCCCCTGGGTGCGCCCCAACGCACTTACGCTACGCGCCCGGGCGCGTAGCGTAAGTGCGTCAGGTCATGTGACCTGAAAATAACACTTTTCATTGGTACAGAACAGTTTTGTTTTCCAAATGATGAAAGCCAGGGTCATGTGACCTGAAAATAACACTTTTCATTGGTTCAGAACAATTTTGTTTTCCAAATGATGAAAGTCCCCACCTTTTTTCCTCATTCTCACTTTGTTCTTTGATTGAGGAAGACCTGTTTCTATTCATTGAGAAATGGCTACAGTAGCAGCAGCAGCAGGAGCATCTGCACCACCACCACCACCACAAGGACCGACACAACACCACATTGGTGGTGAAGAAGAAGAGGAGGAGGAGGAGGAGGAGGAGGAGGAGGAGAGGCAGTTCCTGCCTGAAGATAATACCCCATATAAATCTAAGGAGCACTTTGTGTGGGAGTTTTTTAAAATCCCAAGGGACCAAAAGAAAGTCAATGCGCCAAAAGTCACATGTCTGATCTGTGGCACTGTACTTTCCAGGGGGAACCCTGCAAAAAAATATTCATTTGGGAACCATACAATGCTTCGCCACATGCAACGCAGGCACCCTAACAACTATGCTGCGGCAGAGGTCAGAGAACTGACCAGAAACCCTCCCCAATCTTCTCCGAGCACCTCCAAAAGCAAACAACCCACTACATTGGGTCCAGAGACAAGGGAGATGGTCCCAAACATCCAATGCCAGTTTGGAGATTACAAAATAGTTTGTATATTTTGCGGGACTACAATTTCCTATGGTGAGCAAAGCATCAAACTCATCAACCGTGCTGGAGACAACCAAAACTGCAGAAAAAACCCTTAATTTTTTTCTGATTTTTTTTGCTCCAGTTAAACCGTTTACAATTCCCTGTTTTTTGTTTGTCCCCATAAAAACTACAAAAAAAATATAAAATTGTTCATAAAAGGGAAAAGTAAAAAATGTTCAAAAAAACAATAAAAAAAATATAAAACAACAAAAAGAATAAAAAAACAGTTCTTTTTAGAACTACCTCCAATTCATAAAAAAATGCTACATTTTTTAAAAACTCTGTCATACTTTTTTCTCCATGGTACGCTCCCCGGTACGCTCCCCGGTGCGCGTACCGGGCGCTCCCCCCACGTAAATCGAAAAAAAACTTTCTACCAAGTTGGTACGGCGGATGCTGTGGCTGCTCCAGAATCCTCTGAGGATCGCTCGGCACGCAATCCCACGGCTGGTTAGTGGGTCGGTGCTTGGCTCATCTGGGCTGTGGCCACAGCGGGGATTGGTGTTGGCACCGCCGCCACTGCTGCCTTTCTCGGCCGCTACGACTCCCCTTAGAGGTATTTTGGAGCGAGGGTCCCGAGTTGGGATGGCACCGAAGAACGTGCCCAGGATGACCCGCGCCAACAAGAATGCAGTGGGGGCTGTGGCGGCTTCTCCCCCCGCGCTTACAGCGGCTATTTTGACTAAGACTACCGCTGACTCTGCTACCGCCAGAAGTATCACCACAAGTATGCCGACCGTCTCGCCTGGAAGAGCCGACCCACTGCCCGCGGGTAAGCAATTGCTCCGACCTCCTGTATTGATAATTTTGGATGTTTCTACTACCAAAGGCACTATAAAGAACGGGCTTTCAGGGTCCTCTAAAGGCGGCATTGGGAGTATTGGAATTAATGTAGCTGATACAGTTGCAGATGCAGCTTATGGAAGTAACAATGTTGCCGCTCCCGCTGAGCCAACAGTGTCCTTGGTTGGTGGTCGACACTGCTGACACTGTAATTCACGAGAGGGAGGGGGGCTCGGATAAAATCAATGGTATAGTTCTGGTAGAGGAGGGGTCGGGGTCAGTGTTGGAAATAACTCTTCCGGAGCTCATAAATTCTGTCAATTCCGAGTCAGGCAACCCCTCAATGAGGGTCATTGTTATAATAATAACACCTATTTTGGGTGGTAGCGACTTACCTGCTGTTCGCCTATTTGCTGTGGGGGACGAGGAGGAGGCAGGTGATGATGGTTCTAATGAGGAGTATGAGGAAGTTGTTGATGAAGAGCTCACCAATCCCTCCGCAGACACAGTTAAATTTCTGGCGGGCAGAAGGGATAAGGCTAAATTCAAGTCAAAAACTAAATATAAGAGTGGGAAAGCACTCACTACTGCTAACATGCCGGTAATAATCACCGCCTCTGCCCACAGCAAGATTCTTATCAAAAAGAGCCCTCTCAGTAAATGGATATAGGCAAAGGGACTTGTGAAAAACAAGACTATGCGACTGTCAGGCACCAGCCCTACGGATCTTGATTCCATGAGAGACTGTCCTGCTCCATTGGAGGGTCCTTACCTCAGCAATAATGTTAGTACTCTCCCAATGCCTTCCATAAACATTATTTCGCCAACACCATTGCCCGAGCTACTCTTAGCACCTGTTGGTTCCGATCTGACCCCCGACTGTGTTGGTATCACCAAGCGAATCAATATCTAGCAATACCAGCTCTGCTTCTATTTTAATGACTTCCACTCCCCCAGTCTCATTTGTACCTGTGATGTCTGATACATCAAACGCAGCTTCAGCTCCATTTTCAGCTAGCATGGGAGAACAAGAGGCTACTAGTTCTCCCCTTGATATTATTCTGCAAACTTTAACCAGTCATCGCCTGGAGGTGCAAGAACATTTTTTGCAGCTGCGGGAAGACAACAGCAAGCTACAGAATTCTCTGCAAGAGATGACTCTTAAACTCAGGGGATATCACAGGAAAAAGAGCATCTACAACACAGGGTTGTAAATATAGAAGAAGGGTCAGCCCGCACCGAATCTGCCGTGAACCAACATGATACTCAGATTATATCCTTACAGTTGAAGGTTGAAGACTTAGAAAACCATCAAAGATGATCAAATTTGAGATTTTTCGGTAAACCGGAAGGAGCAGAAGGGTCAGACCCCAGGGCTTATCTTGTAAAGCTATTTCAGAAGGCATTTGCAGATCTATCCGATTGGGATTGGGATTCCCAACTTCAGAGAGTGCATCGTTTACCACTTGTTCAGAAGAATAAGGAGAGCAAATTCCCTCATCCCTTTCTTATTTATTTTGGTAATTTTTTACTAAGGCAGGCAGTTTCGTTGAAAGCACGCCCTAACTCTCCTGTTACAATAGAGAATCTCTCTTTTTTTGTTCTTTCTGATCTCAGCAAAGCTACCATGGATAGACGGTGGAAGCTACGTAAACTTATTGACCCATTTAATAGCTATGGGGGGCAAGTGTTCCTACAAGAGCCTGCCCGCCTTAAGGTTATTAAAGGTGGTCATACATACTTTTTTACTGACGAAAAGGAAGCTGAGATGGTGCTCTCTAAATTTGTTTAATTAGACGGGAAGAGAGGTTCAGATATGTAGTCCAAGTGGTTAGATCTGCTATTCTCTTCTTTTTTGTATTGTCTAGTCTTTATTTTTCTATTTTTCTTTTCTTGTCTCCATTCTATACAATTATTATTGGTCTTCTCTTCGCCAGTAGAGTAATAGGGTTAAGCCTCAGGCTGCCTCTCTCTGTAGCTGTCCATCCAGCGGCAGCAGAGGACAGAGGGGTGTCCCCTCCCGAAGAGGGAGAGGGAGGGGGGAGGGGGGTGGATGTGTCAGGTTCTCCGGGGGGTGGTTCTGTGTGGGGGTAAAAGTTTCAGAAAAAAGCAACACGAGAAGGAGATTTGTTGGAAATGACAGGAGGGAGATATTTATGGTTTTTTTTTAGCAGAAGGATAATAATTGTATAATTTGTTTTTTCGAATGTTTAAGCTAAGATGTTTAGCCTGGAATGTTGCGGGTCTTAATAGTAAGAATAAAAGACGACTTGTTTCAGAAGAGCTAAGACTGTATGATCCACATTTTGTTTTTTTATCAGAGACTCATATTGCCCATAAAGATAGGAAGCTATTGGGCCAACTCGGTTATGATGTCACAATATGCTCTGCTTTACACGCCTCAATTAGAGGGTTTGCTATCCTCAAAGACAGACGACTCAGAGCAGAAACTCTTAAAACTGCCTATGATAAAGATGGAAGATGGGCTATCGTGCAACTGTCCATTGAAAAATTTAAATATGTACTTTGTGTGGTCTATGGGCCAGATTCTGATGATTCTATTGTTTTTGATCTTTCAAATATGGAGCTTTTGGATTGAGAAGGGGAACTCATCATCATGGGAGATTTCAGTTGTATAATGGATTACCAGCGAGATACTACCAGACAGGGTGTTTTTCAACGCATGCGCAAAACACGTGCTTCGATCTTAGAAATTGGCCGTATTCACAACATCAGGGACATTTGGCATAGTATTCATCCCAATATTGCAGGTAATACTTACTATTCTGCACCCCACAAAATATGCTCCCACATAGATATGGCCTGGGCTACAAATAATGTATTGAACACTAGCTCTATGGAGATCTGCCCTCGGGTCACTTCAGACCACAATCCCATCTTGCTCACGTTTATTACCCCAGAAATCCATCCAGGCCTGAGGCGGTTCTCCTTCCCCAGGCACTTATTATCAGATATCGGGTTTATTTCACAGCTCAAATCACATCTTATAGAATTTATCAGAATCAATCTCAATTCTACCTCATGTACTATAGCCAGGGATACCTGTAAGGCCAGCATTAGGGGGTTTACCCAACAATTTGTTTTCAGACAGAACTCCGAGCGCCGCAAAGCAAATAAAATGCTGACCTCTAATATAATATTACAAGAACAACTCCTGGCTGACGCTCTACGTTTAGATTCTACCAATGTGGATGAATTAGGGTTAAAATTAGGACACTTAAAATCAACCTTAAAAACAATACTTATGGAAAAAAGTAGTGCCAAACTACATAAATTCAAAATATTTCAATATGAGAGTGGAGACAAAATCGGGAAAATCTTGGCCTATAAAGTCACGGATGATAGAGCTAATACCCTGATTAAAAGTCTCAGAGGTTCCAATAACATTATATATGATCAGCCGGCAGAGATATTAGAACAATTATTGGATTTTTGCACTACTCTATATACTCCTGAGAATTATCCCAGTTCAGATGGAATACAGGATTACCTAGATAGTAATATCAGAGACAACCGAGGCATGCCCGGCCTAGATCAACTGTCTGATCATATTACCCTGCTAGAGATCAGGCAAGCTATCTTTTCCCTACCTTCGGGAAAAGCAGCAGGGGAAGATACCCTTCCCAGTAGAGATATATAAAATCTGTATCGATGAACTATTACCTTTATTTCTTCAGTTCATTCGATTTATTGGTGAAAATGGGAAAGCCCCCAGCTCCTGGAATATTGCCAAAATAGTTTCTTTCTGAAAAAGGGTAAACCTACTGATGAGTGTGGGTCATATAGACCCATCTCACTCATAAATACCGAAGCCAAAGTATTTGCCAAAGTTCAGCTACCCGATTGGCTCCGTTCATGCCTAAAATAGTCAATCCACAGCAACATGGGTTTGTAATGGGGAGGGATACTACAACCCATATCAATATGGCCATAACCGCATTTGACATAGCTGAGACGGAGTCCAACCCACTTGGTATGATTTTATTGGATGCCGAGAAGGCTTTCGACCTAGTGGGGTGGGATTATCTCTGGTCCGTAATGACCACTATTGGGTTTGATGGCCAATTTGTTAGATGGATCCGAGCTTTATAGGACAATCCAATAGCTAGTATTAGCTATGCTGGGTTGACCTCTTCTACTACTTTTGCCATTTCTCGGGGCACCCGGCAGGGGTGCCCTCTATCACCCCTACTGTTTGCTCTTTCAATGGAACCCTTCCTCCAAGCTTTACAGTTACAATGCCGAATAATCCCTTTTAGATCTGACTCTCATTCCCTGAAAATTACTGCATACGCCGATGCTATCGCTATTTATTCTTCCGATGTTGCAGAGGCATTACAGGGATAACGGCCGAGGCTGGAGCTGTCTCTGGATATAAATTATATATAAACAAAACACAAATAGTTGTTAACTACAAACCCTCGGTAGCTGTTTCTGGGATCTGTAAGATCCCCACCTATCTGGGTGTCAAAATTTCATCCAAAATTCATGAGGTCATTACAATTAATTACGATGCTCTATTGAAAGCAACCGTTCTGTCTTTAAAAAAATGGCATAAACTTCCCCTAAATATCATTGGTAGAATTAATTTGATCAAAATGAAAGTGCTCCCCAAATTTCTTTATTTATTCCGGTTTATCCCACTAGCACTCAGTAATTCCTTTTTTAAGAAACTTGATGGGATATTTAGTAGTTTCATTTGGGGATATAGGAAAGCCCGTAGGTCCATGGTGTCACTCAAAGGTTCTTTAGATAATGGGGGGCTCAACTTTCCTGATTTCAAATTATATTTTTGGGCTTCTTTTCTCGGTCGTCTTCGCTGCCTGCTTAATTCGTACACTCAACTTTATTTTCATATCATTATGTTAAATTCGGACTCCAAAATGTTTTTGTTAAGACTTAATGACCCTAATTATTTTAAAAGGGTGAAATTTAGGACCGCTAGAGATACTGCCAAGATCTGGTAAAACCTCTTTTTTTCATCCCAAATTGCGGTTACGGGGAAACCCGGGTCTTCCATGGATTTTTAATGATGGTATGGCAAATATATGGTCTGCTCAAGGCATAAAAACATTAGGGGATTTATATGGCATCCACGTTTTTTTAGACTTAGAGGCACTTAAAAATTTATATAAATTGACAGAACCAATGAGATTCAAATATATTCAAATTCATGACTTTTTTATACGTAAGATGAAAATATGTGAAATCCTGGATTCTGATATATGGAACTGTATCTATTCATCTAAGAAAAAATCTTTAATTAGCGAAGGATATAGGTGCCTCAATGCTTATAAAACCAGTGACCGCTCCAAACTAGCGGAGAAATGGAGTACTAAGTTGGGGCTTAATATAACTCCTAATAAGATTGCTGCCTCTTTTTCCAACATTAATAATCTTGTTCAATCTTCTAGCCTAAGACTACAACAATTCAAAACTACATGCATGCTATACCATACACCTGAAAAGCTCTCCAGGTGGTCCACAAACGTTTCTTTTAGCGATCGAACTAAATGCCCTAAATGCGATTTAGTAGCGGCAGACTTAGAGCATATGCTGTTTGCTTGCCCGGCTTTGACTGAGTTCTGGTCAGCTCTGGAAAAGGTTTTGAAATGAAAACTGGTCAATTTGCCCTCTCTCACGGCATTAACAGTATTGTTAGGCATATACTCCGTTACTTTTCCTCAGCAAGCTTTAGTCACTATATTATTGTCTTGTGCCAAACTAACTGTTGCCAGAGCTTGGATCTCCCCGAAGCCCCCTCATATCATGGAATGGTGGTCATTGGTCAATTAAATGTATTCTATGGAGCTTGCTCTTGCTAAATTTAGAGGTGTCCGATCATTAATGAAATGTGAAAGAATTTGGGGCACTTTCATTTAAAACTTTCTGCTTTTTATTTTGAGAATTAACGGGGCAAATACCCTGCAACGTTTTGTTCCTATTTTTTCTCTTGTCATTATCTATTTACTCTGAATCGTACAGTAATTGTTTGTATTTCCATTCTGCCATATTATTTATTTCTTCCACCTCTATATGTCTTGTGCTGTTAAATTGTATTATTTTTTTCCCTTCTCGAGTTGTCAATAAAAAATATTTAAAACATTTTAAAAATGAAGTTACTCTTTCTGGTATAACTCCAGGTATTACTGCTTCAGTTGTGAATGTTCCTGCTCCAGTGTCACAAGTTGAATCAACACCGACATTGGTAGTGCCAGTTGCAACTGCACCAATAAAATTTGTCCCAAATGTTGTAGCTCAATATGTTGTAGGAAAAGCAGCTGTGACAGGGTCATGCTGACAATCACAGAATTTACAGATTGTTCCTTGTATGCCACCGTGAAATGTTCAATCATTGACAGAATGGATGATTGTCTTTATGACACCAGTTGCACAAAGTAAGAGAGGACCATTTGAGGATGGAATGTTTCCCCACGGTTTGAAGAAGCCACAGACAATATAAAGACAGGTGGTGCAGAGAGATCCTTTACTGCTCAAGAAAGAAAAAGACCATTAGATGTCTCAAAATTGATGGTAGAATTACAAGAAATTATTAGGGAATGTTTAGAGATTTCACATTTGGATCATTATTAGGAAAATGAATAATATATTTGAATAAAGAAATCAAGAGGCATGAAACTGCAATACGTGACAAATTAACTGAATTAGCAATCAAATATGAAGTAGATCTTTCAAGAAGTGTTCCATTACAAAGAAGCTTTAAAAAAGCAATTGGATGATGAAGCTATTGTGATAATGTGATCTTCAGGAGTGTGGTTACATAATGCATAATTGGTAGAATGCATCCACAAATGGTGTGAATTTGACAAATTAGAGAGCAAGTGGGCAAAGAAATATGAAAAGAAAATGAAACCATCATATGCAGCAGAAGCAAATATTCAATCACGAACAGCACTCACAGATGAAGAAGAGGTATTGACATTGTCTATGAGGGACATACCAGGAGGAGGAGATCTTCATATACCATGTAGAAGAGGTGATCTTGCAACATTTTCTAACAATTTTCCAAGATTGAGAGAGAATCTTGCACAGTCATATATACAAATTGACACATTTGTTAGCGTTTCAAAGGTTTTCTGGACAGATTTGAATACTTTATTTGATACTAGCAGCCCGCCCCAGCGTTGCCTGGGGCAGAAAGGAGCTGGGGGCAGCATTTGATGCTAGCGTAACCTGCTCCCGCCCCGACTCCTCCTGCCCGTCCCTCTGTGCACATCCGCTCCTGCCCCCCTCCCGCCCCGACTCCCTCCCGCCCTGACTCCCTCCTGCCCTGACTCCAATACCTTACCTGAGCTGCCGCTCCTCACTTTACCGCCGCTCCTCTTTGCCATGACGCACCTGAGCCGCCGCTTCTCACCGCCGCTCCATGTCCGCCGCTCCTCTCGTCATCACGCACATCGCGGCCAGCGCAGCGTTGCGGCCGGCGCTACTTTCAGGGCACTACTTTTTTTTTAAAGTTATATTTTTAAATGTACGTTTATTTTTATTTTTTTATAGCCTATGTCCATGTGCACACCCTGACAATTTCTACAATGTATCAGGTGTGTGGATTGGCGCTGTGGTTCCCTGGCTCAAAGGTGTGTGTTCTCTCTTTATAATAGTAGTATAGATTGTATTACGGAGTGTTTTGTGGGCTGAGTGTAAAATAGCTGTGCAGTGGCCACGTTCTGAACCTTGAATGAAGCCCGTACTCTTGCATCCCCACCTGTGGTCAAGACTAAGTATGATGAGGTGATTACCTTTTTGAAAGGAAGAGTTCCAGCGAGGGACCTTAATATGGCTGAAAATCAATTGAATTTGTCAAGAGGCAAAATAAATTAATCAGAGCATGCTTACTATGAATCATTGTTACAGGCGTTGAAACAGCAAAGTGGACACGCAAATCCGGAGAAAAGTGTTATGGGGAGTCTTGTGTCACAATTTGTTCATGAATTGCGACCCGAGGTAAATTTGCACATACAGAAAAATGTGATTTTTTTAAAGGTAATATACATCTTTTTATTACAAAATTGCTAAAAAAAAGTTTCAGAAAAGTACAATGCACCAGTCTACATGGATGTAAAATCTGCTAGGATACTCCTAAGTACTTGGACATACCAGGGCTTATTTTGAAGTCTTTGGAATCCTTTTAAATATGCAAATATGTAGATTTTATAAACCTTTAGACAAGATCCTGAGATATTCAAAATAATGTAGTGATGAGCAAGAACTTAAGCAGAAAAAACTTAATGGAGAATTGTATGCTTGCAAAGACAAATCTAGCTCAGAAAGGATTCCAGGATCAATCATTTGAAGTAAACATTAGTGGAACGAAAGGCGTTCATTTTCAAGCTGGAGCTCAGCTTTCTCACAGAGGAGTTATATTCTCACAGGGTAGAGGTAGAGGTGTTCCGATTTACCTGAACTCTGGGATAGACATTGCAACATTGAAAAAGTCTACTCTTTGCCATTTTTGTAACAAGATAGGGCATTGGAAGAGCGAGTGTAGGTGGAGTCCGAAAAGAGTGCATGATAATGAGCAAATGCAGGGATTAGACCAAATGAAGATACAATTGAATGACCCAGATGAAGAAATGAGTGTGAGGAGAGAAATCCAAATAAGGAGATTTGAATGGCCAAGTGGGAGGAGACTATTAGGATCAAGTGTGTCAGTTAGACGTATAGCACAAAGAATTATAGAAGAAACAGAATCAAGGAATATTGGTGAAACATAAGAGGATCAGCAGACACTAAGGAGATCCTAGAGAACAAGAGTACCTTGTTTAAGGTATTCAGCACATGAATGGACTTACAATTTTAGAAATATGCCAAATGGTTGAAATCAAAGTCCAGATGATTTGAGCTCTGAGTTATTTGAACCTTCAAGTCATGCCAAACTGACAAACAGCATTAATTGAAACAAAATATTTGAAACAAACTTTACAGTTGAGAACTTGACAAACATTATGTTTTGAACTTGAGACTGAAGGCAGCTTCAACTAATAGTGATTAACTGTGTTAAATTCGAGAAGTAAAAGAGGCTAAAGTAAATGTGATTGATAATATAATAATTATGAAAAACAATCAAAAAAAGAATTAAGAAAAATTCTCTATGGCTAAGGCTGCAGCTGAAGAGTAGGGATGACATATTTGGAAGAAGACAAAGTAGGGAAAGGGCTGACTCGTGAAGATTTTTGAATATAAGCAGAATTCAATCTGAACTAGAACCATTAGAGACTACTGGTGTATTAGGAAATGTAGGTACAAGCCTGTTTTCAGTTGGTGATTGGTTGGCAACAGTGGGAAGAGGACTTTTTAGAGTCATTCTGAAACCTGTGCTAATCATAGGTGTTTCTGAGATTACTTTATATAACATATTTAAATGGTCTCTAAAAAGAAGAATGAATAGAGAAAAAAACTGAGGAATTAGGAACGAGTTAGAAATGGAAGAGAAAAAAAATGGAGAATACAACAAATTGAAATAACTTGGAAAACATAAAATTGAAAAAGAAGACTCAACAGAGAAGGAGAGTGTGTTCTAAAGGTTCATTTGGGACGAAATTGTGATGGTTTTTTAAAAATAAGAGGAGGAAACTGCTACTAAAAATCTAGTTATCTACAAAATGCTTGCAAAGATAATGTTCAGAGCTTACCTTTAAAAATTAAATGTGTTAAATGTTACATTTGTAGCGGGCAACCATACTCTAAATCTATAGCCCTATAACATAGAAATGAAGCATGGGTTCTTAATTTAACATAACCGAAGATGCCATGAATGAATAAAAGAATATACATAATACTGAAGGGCCTGTTTTCCTCATTGAACAGTTGTTTGTCCAAAATCTTTCCTTCTCTTTGCTGCAGATGTTGCGATTCAGAAGCTACTGTTTATTAGCTAATGAATAGGCAGGTATTGTATTAGACGACTGATAAGAAGGTTCTCACCACAGAAGATGCAGACTACAGAGAGGATGATTCTTGGGAAAAAGATTGGGAAAACAAAAAAAGTGTGTGTCGCAACATTCAAGTATGATTACAAACAACATAGGCTGTCCAATAACCCCTTGAAACTGGGGCCTAAGTCATTTGGTAACAACAATGGTTCCTTATATTTCAATCAACAGAAAAAACACACCGACATAGACCAGTATTAACTGTGTGCCAAGTCTCTTGTATTCACCCTGGACACCAACTCAAGGAACACTTTTCAGAAAAAAAGGCCACCTGGAACCAGGTCTTTTAAAACAAAGTGAAATCATTTCTTTCAAAATGGGATTTCAGATTTCAACTTCAAGGCCTTGGAATCTTGTATCTGAAAGATGGTAAGACCCTCCTCCATTGCCTCCTAGTCTCCACTCTGGCACTCTTAAGGACATCATGTATATCACAGCACTTCTCCAGTGCCTGAAGGAATATGATCAAGTCCCCTCTATTATGATAGAATACCATTGTTTCCCCTTGACAGCTAGCACCATCTTCAAAACCAGCTGCATCATTTACAATGGCATCTGGACCAACATAACAGCTTTTTTTACAGTCAAGCTTATCATCCGTGGTGGTTTTCAGCATACTCGCAGCCAGGGCACCATCAAACTGCAGACTACGAAGTGTGAAAAAGAAAAAAGACATCAGGACTTTTCGATCTATGCATCCACGATCTGAAAGAACATCCCTGAAACCATCAGAACCACTCCAAACACTGCTCCAATGTAGAAAATTATTAAAAATGCTCCTCTTGTTTAAAAAAAAATGCTTTTTTTCCCTTAGTTTTCTATCCATCAGTAATAGGCATTATGAGCATTCATATTACCGGATTTGGATCCAAGCTTGCCTGAACTATACAATTTTTAAGCAAAAAAGGAAACAAAATGTGACATTAATATACAGTTGGCACCTAAACCATAGGAGACAGTGAGCAGGCTTAGTGGGTTCCAGCAAACAACATACAACTCAGTGAGGGCAACATTGGCAATCCACATATTGAGGGTAAATGCCAGCAGTGTTTTTCCTAAATCGATAATATGCCTGTGTATACCCCTGTGCATGACTTCAACTGTACAGCAGTGTATTCCTCTAATGTGTTTCAGGGTGCGTAGTTAGCTGACTTAGGTGAAAGTTTGTCGATTTGCATGTCCCATTAAATGCCGCCCCCTCCTCGGGATCCATTCTGACAGTCATGCAGCAATTTTCGCCTGTGCTCATGTTATTAAGTCTCTCCACCAGTTCATCAACAAGGGAGCAGAGGGGTATTCCCATGCCATAGCTATTCAGTGCTTCACCAGTGCCATGGCCAGAAATACAAATTGTGTAGTATGTTTTGATTTCTTTGAGATAACTCGTATCGCCTGCAAACACTGGGTTGGAACTTCTGGCAGAAGCACACCAGTGATCTCTGAGACACAACACAAGACATTCGCCCAAAACAGAGAAACTCTGAGCACTTCCACACAATGTAGTGAATGTTTATGTCTGCCTCTATACACCTGGGGCAGCTGCTGAAGGCCATGGGATGTATTTGGGCCACACACAGACGGGTGATATATCTGTGTTGTATAAAGTTGTACTATGTTTATCATAGTCTTGTTTTTTACAAGATGCTCTTCATCAAGCCCAAACAAATCTTCCACGTGGTGAGGGGAAATTCCTTTCCTAGAGTAGTCTCCCACCATTCCTAGAGGGCCCAACCCTGTAGTAGCGCCTGATATTTCATCATCATCACCTTCCTATTTGACCCATGTGTGAGCAACAGCAAAAACAGCTGGCCTGGCCCTCACCATCCCCCACATCTCCCTCATCTGCTATGTCAAAGCTGTGTAGAGCAGAAAGTGCCCTGGTCCTAGTCCATACCCACGGTCAGGCTTTCAAAGGATCTTAACTGTTTATCATCTACAAAGTTGCCTAGACCTCCAGTCCTCCTTCTGTCCAAACAGTAATTTGGTATATTTCCATCAGGGTGCTACAGTTGGGAAGTGACCATAAAGGTAGTTCCAGTGCATACTGGACCATTCCAAAGATGTTTAAAATATAAGTCCTTCAGCTCCATTTAGCGACTATGAGGAGCATTTTATCCAGCTTAAAGCATGGCAGAGAGTCAAGTAGCCATCCAAAATAATATTTCTGTCCAGGTCCACCAGCACATTGTCCTACTCAGGATTCGTACCCCCTCCATTGCCTTTGCCACGGTAATTGTGCCGCTGCATGATAGAGCTCATATTGAGATGCTCCCAGCTCTCCCTCCAACAATAGAGCATAAAGTGTTGCCACTGCTACCCTGTGTCCGCAACGCACCCATATCAAAGAGGATAGTCATGCATGTAGCTCCTTAAAGAAGTTGCTATTGAGGACGGGAGGGCTGCGAAAAAATATAGTAACCATGGCAGGATCAGCATTTTGGAGATCACCATTCTGTCCATCAGTGACAGATGAAGGTGACACCAGAAATGCAGAAACTGCCATACGAATAACCACGCCCTCCCCAGGTTCCCCTCCACCAGATCAACTCGGTGTGATACCCATTTATCACCAGGTATTTATTAGTGTTCATCTTTACACTTCAATAGGTTGGGAGGCATATAGAAATATGTTTATCTGTCATTATCATCATCTTTATTCAGTCAATACTGACTATGAAAGCACAATAAAATCCCATAGAAAATGTCCACACTTCAATAAAGTTATTGTAAACTATCATGATTAAGCTAAAATACTTAGCCCTCCTTAAAATAATACATTGTACAAACCGCCCTACAAAATAGCTTGTACCCAAATTTCACATTGCTGTTCATCGGTCAAAAGGATCAAGGGAATTATGCTGGATTTGACCCAATTGTTCTGAAGACCTAAAAGGGATCCAAAGTCCTCAAGCAACGTTATCAGCTGTGTGACAATAGCCCTGTTGAACTTAAGATATAACTATGTGTCATACGTATACAAGGAGACAACATGGGTGGTGTTCGCCAAGCTCAGTTCCCAACTCAGACCTTTTGTTCGCAACAAGTAGGCCAACAGTTTCATTGCTAGCAGGAAACTTATGGGGGTAAGCGCACGCCTCTGTCTAGTGCCTCTGTATGTATGTATATAGTTGAGATAAGAGTGCCAATTTATACTCTGGCTCTGTTCATTTGAAACTTTAAGCGAGAGGATTTTATAAAAGTGATGAGTTGACAATCTTGCTGGTGTACAAGAAGTTAAAGGAACAGCAGAAGGATGTCAGCTTTTTTTCGAATACAGACTAACATTAAAATACCTGTAAATGAACTATACAGATATTTCAAAATATATTACCTATTAGGAAAGCACAAATGAAGCACATTTTTGGAAATTCTTAGGTGTGATGGAAACAAAGGGGCAGATTTATGTTAACTGGCGCATCCCCAGGGATGCGCCAGTTAATGTGCGCCACAGTGCGCCACAGCTCCGCCACCCATGGTGCGCCGCATTTACAATGCGGCGCACCATGGGGCAAAAACGGCACAGATGCGTGACGCATCTGTGCCGTAAAGGCAGCGCATTGCTGGAGTTGCGTCGCAAGCGCAACGCAGCTCCAGCAAGGCTCGGGGTGCCCTATCTGACCAATGCTGCATCAAGACCTACGCCTGCTTCAAGCAGGCGCAGGCTTTTGACGCAGCATTGGCCTGAAAGTGACTGAGTGAAATCTTATAGATTTCACTCAGCCACTTTTGCGAGGCGCACCTGCCCCGGAACGCCCACCCTGCGCCGGAACGCCCACAAGCGGCGCAGGGCTTTACAACGTGACGCATCTGCCTAGATGCGTCACGTTGTAAATCGTTCGTAGGGATGCGCCACGTTTACGCCGCCTTGCGTGACGCAACAGCGGCGTAAACGTGGCGCAAGGGCCTCATAAATCTGCCCCAAAGATTTTAATAGGAACAAATCAAGACACTTGGTGCAAATGATAACTATTTGCTGAAATCCAATATTCACACAGCATTGTGCGCTTTATAGTTTTACCAGTAAAACAGTTTGTCTTTACAAATATAGGGGCAGATTTATGAGTTCTGGCGCATTTCTGCAAATCAGCAGGGATCCGCCAGAACTGATGCGTCACGCAATTCCCTCCTTGCGGCACCACAGATGCGCCGCATTTACAATGCGGCGCACCATGGTGCAAGGAAGGGCAGATGCATGACGCATCTTGTGGTGTACGGGCGGCGCATTGCTGGAGTAGCGTCGCAAGTGCGACGCAACTCCTGCAATGTACAGAGGCCACCCATACATAACATGGTGCGTCACTCCTTACGCCTGCTTCAAGCAGGCGTAAGGATTTGACCCAGCAGCATCGTAAAACTGACTCAGTGAAATCTTGTAAAAAGCCCTGCGCCACATGAAACCTGCGTCAGGTTTCATGTGGGCGTTCTGTCGCAGGGTGGGCGTTCCCCACCCTGGGGACGCCCACCCTGCGACAGAACCCCCACATGAAACCTGACGCAGGTTTCATGTGGCGCAGGGCTTTACAACGTGACGCATCTGCCTAGATGCGTCACGTTGTAAATAGGTCACAGGGATGCGCCACGTTTCCGCGCCGTTGCGTCACGCAACGGCGGCGTAAACGTGGCGCAAGTCCGACATAAATCTGCTCCATAGTGACGATTTCAGCAGAAAATGTTCTTTAGGTAAGTTACAGTGTGCTACCTCACCAGTGATTCAAAATGCACCACCGGCTCCAAATCTCTCCATTACCAAAATTTGCCACACTTGTTTTTTTGTGTGACACTTGGACTTTTCACTACCCTATGGCTTCAGTGATATAACATTAATGACAGCACACTCATTCTTCTAGCACCACTACCCCTGGTCCAATCCCTCTTAAATGAACATGCTAACTCACTCAGGAGCATAAATATTCCTCATTTCCGCACTGGTATTAAAAGAAGTAGATTGAAACACTGGAATAGCTGCAGTATATAGAGTCGGGTAAATGAATTTTTCCATCTGTCACATTTTATTGCTGCTATCTTAAAGCAATTAGAATATTTCTTAACATACTGTTGTAATCGTTCACCGTTTTATTGTATTCCATGGAATTTTTATACAGTTGCATAATGTTAGTTAAATCTATTCCATTTATAATCAGGCCTGGTGATTCAAGACTTCTGTAAATGTACAAGCATGGTACTTTTGTTTTAAACAGTTGGACATTTTACTGCAGTTAAGAAAAGAATGGCTGACATTTTCCACAAAACATTTTGCAGGTATGTTTACGAGGTGCATTTTTATTACTTCCAAATTGTTTTCCCCGCTGCGTTGACTAATCAGAATGCTGACAATGTAAAAACCTGCATTTTAATAGACATTGATATACAGATTTCTCGAACTCAGTACAGAATAAAGAAATACACTCCAAATCAACTATGCTGCTCAGCCGACATGTATTGTTCACCAATGCATGTGCTTTTTTATGTTTCCGGGCCAGATTTACAAAGCTTTTGCGTAGA